>NC_134579.1:142245031-142878781 GCF_037038515.1 Microtus pennsylvanicus | reverse complement strand
TTTGGAGGAGCCTCTTTCCTTGTATATTTATTTTGGGGTTTTAGTGGCCTCGTTTTATCTATCTGTCCTTGGCTTCTTGAACCCATGAGGTAGTTCTTTCTGTAAACATATTCTGTGTGTTTTTACAGTGAGAGCTACTGTTTCATAAGAGGAAGATGGGAAACATCATTTTTATTCTTGTGTTTCCCATTTGTTTCAGAGAGTCACAGAAATACTTTAGCTCTGTGCATTGACTCCCAAAACTCTCTATTCCATTTTTGTTCTTTTGACAATTTCAAATATGAGTACAATATTTACATCAATCTTCTGTTCCTTCTACCCTAAGTGGTTCCACCCTTGATATTCTTTTTTTTCCCCAAAATTCATGGCCTACTGTAGGGCCTGGGTCTGCCCCCTGCTCCTGGGGTTACTTGAGGACAGTTTCTGGTCAGCCAGATACATTCTGTTTGTTTTTGTGCTTCCTCTCCCTTGCCTAGTGATTAGTGTAGAGCATTGTTATAACTCCATCCTAAGTGTGGCAATTTCTCACCTGCCTGAGGGGAATTCCTTGTGCAGCAGAGAGGTATTTAAGAATTTCCCCAAAACTGGATAAGGCATTTGGCTGATCTCCTTACTAATGATCCAGATCTCTGTGTGTTCTTTTCAATCTCCAGGCCCTTGCCCGGCTCATGTATGGTACAGTGGCACGTGAACTGTACCGAGAGGGTAACACAGAATCGGGTGTTGCAGCCTACATTCTCTAATCATAATTCTTTTTCTGTTTGTTTGTTTTGTTTTTGTATAGCTTTGGTGTCTATCCTGGAATTAACTCTTGTAGACAAGGCTGGCCTCAAACTCACATAGATCCACATGTCTGTGTCTCCCAAGTGCTCGGATTAAAAATGTGCACCACCACCTCCTGGCTTCTCTAATCATAATTCTTACATATATATGTGTATAGGCTTATAAATATAACCTGCTGAGTTCATTTAATGTTGCTCATGTTTAGGAATGCCCTTTTGGGGTTGATTAACCTATCAGGTTTTGATCCTGGAGAAGACTGAGTCTCCTCTCTCAGAATCCATTAATTATCTCTAGCTTTTCTTCTAAGGTTAAATCCTCATGAGAATTCTTCCATACACATTGGCACATCAACACATGACATCACTTTTTAGGTCTTGTTTAGATGTCCATAGTGTTGATACCTCCTGGATACAGCCCAGTGGTAAAGGACCAAGGCCCTGGATTTAACCCCCAGTACTGCAAAATAAATTTTTAATTAAAAGTCTCCACAGTTATTTGATGGAAATTATAAAGCTGAATAACAATCAGAATAGGGGTTTCAGAAACTGTTGATTTTTTGCTTGTTTTTTATTCTTAGAATTTATTTTTAAAAAGATGTTGCAGTACTGGGACTTTAATTTTTGTTCCTTGCATATGCTAAGAGAGAACTTTCTAATTTTATACAGTGGAATTCAGAATTGAGCTGAGCTACCCTAAGGATAGGGTGAGAACTTGAGGTTTTCAGGGCAGAACGTATGTAAGGGGCAGAAAGCGTGATGGTGTTTGATGATAGTCTGTACACAAAAGGCAGAATATTTCCAGATGTGATATCTCCTGCTAACTGAATTCCAGAAGGTATTAAGCAGCCACACAATGGGATTTTCCAGGATATAATTATCTGGATGTTTGACCAGACAGGAGCAGATTGCTAAACTCCTGCCTATGTGTTTCTGTTATGTAGCACTTTGTACTCCACCCATCCGGGAGTGTCACTACTTGTAGGTATAAATAGCATGGGTATTTGAGGGTACAGCCACAGCTCTAAGTCCCAGATAATCACATGCTACTCTGTAAGAAACATGGTGAACAACATCTTCTGTAAGTATACTGCAGTCCAAAGAGACAAAGGTATTTAGTATCCCTCATTTACTGAAATTTATCTGTCTGCCTGCCTATCTGTCTGTCTATCTATCTATCTATCTATCTATCTATCTATCTATCTATCTATCTATCATATCTATTATTTTATCTATCACCTATCTATCATTCTATCTATCTATCTCTCTATCTACCTACCTACCTACCTACCTACCTACCTGTCTATTTATCTACCCTGTTATCTGAGACAGAGTCTCTTGCTATAGCCTTGGCTATCCTGGAACTTTTTATTTAGACCAGCTTGGCCTCAAATTAAGAGATCTTCTTACCTCAGCACTTCCCATACTGGGATTAAAGACATGAGCCATCTTGCCCAGCTATTCTGAATTTATGTAATCCTACCTCCCCTACTTTATTCTTGATTGCTCGCCTCATCATCCTTGCTAGTATTTCTGGCTATAGTTAAATGTCTACTGTTTTCAGAGCTCACTCTCTTCCCAGAACCTCCGCACAAAGTTCCTGACAACCTCAGACATTCCCAGGGTAAGTCTCAAAATGCCCTCTGAGTCTCTACAATCAACAAAAGATTCCCAGAGGCATGATTGGGTGGCCCTGATCATGGCCACCTGGGGGTTCCTCCAACATCAGTCTCACTCTCTTTCTGCTTCCCATTTCTGTTCTGTGCTCAGTCTAAGACGGAGTCAGTCACTTGTAAGACAAGGCACAGTGAGGATTGAGGAGATGGAACACTGAGGCTGGTCTGAAAGTCTTGGAGCACACCTTGCCATGATTCCTTTGTATATTAGCCCATTAATTGGTGAAATAGTGTCTGGGTGGGGAAGCAGAGCTACAGTCAGTGCTGTGAGGAGGATGCCATCCCTGCCCTTGAGTGGTAGTGACCTCTATGGCCCCAACTACACATTCCAGTTGTGCTTCCAGCACTGTGGCCTGGAATCCAGGGCCTCTCAGAATCAGAGGGTCCTGAGGTTTATGGCACTAGGTATGAGGTCTGTACGCAAGTGAGTGTCCTACTATAGTGCAGGCTTGAGAAGGAAGCAGGGACATAGCCTGACTGTGCTTGTCCCCTAAAATTCTACTGCTAGGTAACCATGTAGCAGCCCCTCTCATGTGTTTGTCTCTCACTCACTCCCCTCACTCTCCTCTATCCCATTTCTTACTACAGGAATGACACCTGAGTCACTCATGTTGAGATCTGATTTCATCTAGACTTTCTGACAATTGCTGGTTATTGTTATGGCTGTTCACATATGTGTGTGAGTGGTGTGTTGCATGCTTATGAGTTGTGCGGGTGTGAGTGTCCGTGAGAGTTCACACAGAAGTGAAAGCAAGATGCTGGGTGTCTTTCTCTGTCACCTTCCGTCTTGTTGCCTTGAGACAAGATCTTCCACTGAGCCTGAAGCTCACTGTTTCAGTTACACTAGCTGGTCAACAAGCTCTTTAGATCCTCCTGTCTCTGTTCCCAATCCTGGAGTTATATGTGCTTAGAATCATGCCTGACTTTTTGCCTACAGGCTGGGGATTCAAATTCAGGTGTTCCTGCGTGTACAGCAAGCACTTGAATTCTCTCAGCCTTCTCTCTGTCATCTTCGGGTCAGATGCTTGCGGGTCCCCCAAATCTGATATGTGTTAGTAGACACTGATGTTTTTGACTACTGCGATGGTTTTGCATGTGTCCCCCACATGTGCATGTCATGAAATCTTAATTGGCAATGGCGGAGTTAGAATGGCGCCTATAAGTTGTTTTAGAGCGGGGGACAGAGCTGTCCTAAATGAAGTGATGTCAGTGAGTGGAACGATGAGGAAGCTCTCATCCTCATCTAGCAGTTGCCTTGACAGTGTCTTAGATAGATTCAGGGTCCCTCTCATGCTCTTTCTTTCCAGTTACCCACTAGACCTTCCTTCACAAGGAGCTAAAGAAATGCACAGTCTTTTCCAAAGGCGGCTGTGTGGTCTGTGAATTTCACGGATCTATAGCAATGAACAACAATTCACTGTCTGGTTGCTAAAACTACCAGGCTTCAGTCAGTTTTTACTGACAACAGAAAATCAAACACTTAGACTATTGATTGGTGTAAGAGGTTCTTTTGTCTTTGTGTTGCTTTCATTGGTTAATAAAGAAACTGCTTTGGGCCTGTTGATGGGGCAGAACTTAGGTAGGTGGGGGAAATTAAACTGAATGCTAGGAGGAAGAAGGCAGAGTCAAAGAGATGCCATGGATCCACTGCCAGAGTAAGACATGCTGCCAAAGCCGGTAAGCCACAGATTAATAGAAATGGATTAAACTAAGATGTAAGAATTAGCCAATAAGAAGTTAGAGCTAATGCCCCAAGCAGTGCTGTAATTAATATAGTTTCTGTGTGATTACTTTGGTTCTGGGCAGCCAGGAAAAACAAGTGGCCTCCTCCTCTCCTCCTACAATTGTTATTCATATGTTCTTGCACTTTATGTCAGCTATATGTTCCATTGCTGTGGATGGATCCTACCGCCTCAGAGCACAGCAGAAACTGTAGAATCTCTGAACATCAATTAGCTTATCAACATGCCTCTATCTCAATTCCAGGGTCAACAAAATTCTGCTCTTTTTAAATAATTTTGAGTGTGACTCTGGGACTGAAGAGATAATTCAGTGGGTAAAATGCTTTCTGTGCATATATGAATGCCCGAGTTAAAATACCCAGAACCAATGCAAAGCCAAGCCTGGTAGCTGGAGTATAATCCTAGTGCTCCCAAGAAAAGACCAAGGAGAATTTCCTAGAAGCTACAGATCCAGCAGCCTGGCATGCACAGCAGGGAACTAGAGATCCTGTCTCAAAAAAGGTGGGAAGTCAGGGCTAAAGCCAGAGAATGTCCTCCCAACTCCACATGCCATCCCTGGCAGGCTTTCACACACAATGACACTTATGAATGGACACACAGAAAGGTTGTTTTTGTTTTGTTAATTTATCATGGTACTGTTGAGGTGGCTTAGTACATAAAAGTGACTGCCAGAAAGCCTTATGACCTGATTTCAATTGCTGAAACCCATGTAAAGTTGGTGAGAACTGACTCCACAATGTCCTCTGACTTCCTTGCATATTATCATTCTCACTTCCACTCTGACTCTCTGTCTCTGTCTCTCTCTCTCTCTCTCTCTCTCTCTCTCTGTGTGTGTGTGTGTGTGTGTGTGTGTGCATGTGTGTGTATACGTGTGTATCATGCACAGAAATAGCAGTAATAATAATAACAATACTAAAGTAAAAACATTTTTTCAAATGATTCTGCGGGACATCTTCAGAAAGCTGCTGACAAGCCAGACAGTGGTGCACGCCTTTAATCCCAGAACTCAGGAGACAGAGGCAGGCGGATCTCTGTGAATTCGAGGCCAGCCTGGTCTACAAAATAAATTCCATGACAGGCACCAAAGCTATAGAGAAACCATGTCTCAAAAAACAAAAAAACAAACAAAAAGCTGCTGACAGAATCTCCAATAGGAAAACACTCTCCCATCTCTCCCTTACCAAACACCAGCTGTTTCTTGATACCTAACCAAGCATCTCATTCTGGTGCTACCATGGTTTCCCTCTATATCCACTCCAGTCTGCCTTGAAACTTTCATCCTTGGTCAGTCTTCGGGGGTAGCAACCAGTCACAGAGCCACTTTTACTGTCTCTGCGGTCTCTCTGCCATCCACTACTCTGCAGCCTGATCAGAATCACAGCATCTAGAATCTTCTGGAAGGAAAGCCCAGCCAAGTCCCATCCGAATTGTTATTGTTATTGCAGTGATAATGCACCTCTGAACATCTGTTTCTGTGCTTAGTCCCCAGCGTCTCCCTCATGACCATTCAACTGGAATCTCCAAGTGTAATCTTTCTTCCCACTTGCAAACTTCAGAAACTCCCATCTTCCTAGCATCATACATTCCTCATGTGTCAGCCCAGACCCCGAAACACATTCAGAGTCAGTCTCAAACTCCAATCTGAATTGTCACCAGCCACCAAGGTGTCAAATGAAGTGACCGTGTGTGCCCATTCTGAGACTCTTTCTCTCTCATGTTTCTCAGGCGTCTCCTTACTATAGCATCCCTGTTTCTAAATGAAGCTGCAGGAGATCAAACATTCCAAACTCCCTCAAATGTTGGTTTATGGCTGTGCCAGGAAGTATCAAGATGTGGAGACAGGATCTACAACCCCTCGGAGGAATGTTGTGTGGATGATGCCATCCTGTCCTTTAATCAGACCCGCAAATGTGGCAGCAGTGACTGTCCCTACTGGCCCTGCTTTGAGCTCTGCTGTCCTGAGTCCTTCAGTCTCCAGAAGAAATTTATTATCAAGCTGAAACTTCAGGGGGAGAGATCCCGTTGCAGTTCATCCCCCATCTCTGGGGACTGTGCTAGGTAAGTGCCCTCTTCCTGTCTGCGTGTAGGGTTGTATATGGGAATAGAGAAGAGACAGTGTACCCTCCCCTCTATGGAAACCTTCATCCCCTATCCTTATCACTAACAAACCCTCAAGTGTTTTGTTCATTCACTTCTCTGATTCTTCACTTGGGGTCTCTCCTTTGCAGCAGAAAGACACTTTCATGGAGAAGATATTCAAGAAAACAACCTTTCTCTTAGGCAACAAAGTGATGCCCAGGTAGGCTTCAGGGTCTGTGCAATCACTATGTGAGATGTTGGTTGAGTGTTGGGCTACAAGCAGGAGATTTGTGCCTCCCCCTCTCAAGCCCAGGAAACATTCTGAAGATACTGGGCTGTGGGCAATCTCAGTCTAAATTCAGCTACCTGGGTACAGCTGGGCCTGTCAAGAGCCAACCATGGGTACTGATAAGCTCATTGGGCCTCCTATCTTCCTACTGAATTAGTTACTGGTGGAATACGGGGAAGGGAGATTCATTGTCTTTCACGTACCCAGTGGTGTATCACCAGGTTCCAGCAGGTGGTTCCAAACCTGTGGCCATGCAGAGTCCTGGTTATAATCAGTGGGTCATAATAACACTTATTAACCCTTTTGGTTGCTGCCAGCCTGAGAGTCCCTCTTGTTGTTATTGGCAATGGTACCCTGAGTCCAGTCACTGCTTACTATGTATGAATGACTGTGGGGTTATCCACGGGGGCACAAGCAATAGGCTGTGGCCATAGAAACGCCCCTGCCCTCACACGCTGGAATTTTGACTGATTTGAACTTGTCCAGGTCTGTGCAGACAATCACGGTTGCTGTGTCGTGTCCAGGAGACAGCTCTCTTCTCATGACTCTCCTCCCTTGGCTCTTAAACTCTTTCTACTCACTCTTCTAGCATGTTCCCTGAGTCTTGGTTAGGGAGGTTGACGCAGATGATCCATTCACATCTGGGGACTCACAGTCACTTGTTCTTAGCACTTTGACCAGTTTTGAGTCTCTGTATCAATCATTGCCTACCGCAAAAGAAGCTCCTCTGACAAAGGTTGAGAGTACACGTGTGTGAAAATAAATATGAATATTAAAAAAAAGTAATGTGAGAAATGGCTCTGTTCTTAGGAGAACCCATTGCCCTTCCAGAGAACCCGAGGTCCATCGCCAGAATACATGATAGGTAACAGCTGTCTGTAATTACAGTCCTAAGATGCCCTCTTCTGGCCTCTACAGGCACTGCAAATAACAGTGCCCTGGCAAATATAAAGGCAAAACACCCACACATGTAAAAAAGAAGATTAAAAAATAAGAAAACAAAACAAGGTCATATGACAACATGACCATTGAGCAAAATAGCACCAGAAGGGGACACACACAAACACGCACACCCTGAAGCCATGATTGACAGGCCTTTGTGTTTCTTGTTATTATTATTTTTAAGCCAGTGCACAGTGCAATCAGTATCATTTATGCATTTTCTTTTTTTTAGTTTTTGAGACAGTATTTCTCTGTGTGACAGTCCTAGTTCTTCTGGAAATTGCTTTGTAGACAAGGCTGGCCTCAAATTCACAGAAATCTGCCTGCCCGTTGTCTCCCAAGTGCTGAGATTAAAGGCATGCACCACCATGACCCAGCCATTTAGGCATTTTCAAACAAAGTGGTTTTCACTAGGTTCCCTTGCTCTCTCATCTCCATCCTCTGCTCCCGATTATCCTTGTGTCCTTATACTCCCTTATGTGTCTTCTGGTCTCTTGTGTCTCCAGCTACAGTTTTAAGGATCTCAACTCTGAATCGTCTTCCCTGGACAGTTTTCAATACCTGGTTTCTTCCAATCAACACTGATTCCTGAATGTCCCTATTGGAAGGATGGGCACGTGAGGCATTGGATTGAAGACACATTATGCGTGTGTTTTGTTATGGTGCTCATTTGAACATAGTTTACTTAAACATGTATTAGAATGTTTCTTCATAACTTTGTAAAATTAACATGTGTTGATGCAATTAAAGATGATAATATATCCAATCCAGAGCCCATTAGAGCACAGAGAAGGCAACTATATGTGAGCCAGGCCTGATGCCTTCAGAGAAATTTAGGCAGTGGGTGCTACATAATCATGTCCTCCAAACACTCTGGTTGCTCTGGAGACTCCAGAATTGAACAAAGATCACATATCTGTCTATGAAAAGAAGATCAACAAGATCCTGAAGGCCTTCTCAAGATTATAGAAGCAGCATGCTACGGCTGAGAGAAGAGACTCTCAGGCCAGGTGAGCTGCCTGCATGTCCTGCAGTTAAGCTGCAGGGATACAGTTTCAGTATCATCCATGCTGGGCTCGACTTCGAGAAATGCAGATGCCTTTGAGACCTCCCTGACCCTTTTAGTAGCCCCTCACTCATACTCACATAAGGAACCCAAATAAACTCATTGGATGAAAAGTTGGGCTGTTGTTGAAATATTAATGTAACCTATTAATTAGTTCCTTATCAGAGGTGAGTAGATATTGCATCACAACCCCATAGGAAAAGTTGCACACAGTAGCAGGCTCCCTAATCTCTGGCATCTCAGAAGCAGCAGAATGTGTCTATTGTCTAATATGTGACACTGTATTTTGTTATGGAAATTCAGGCTGACTGATACAGTGTCTTAATAACTGCTGTGTAGAATGAGAGAAGGCTTAAGTGACTATAGTAGGGATCAGCAGTCACCTACAGAGGCCCAGGTGGAGGGACCTTTGCTCATTTGGATTTGGTCAATGCTCATGGTTTTGTCCATGTGCAGACATGGCTATGGAGTGGTCTGATACTTGTCTGTATGTATCAGTCACAGAGATATTATCTTCATTGTAATCGGTGAGATTCTGGGCTAGTCACACTGCTATTCTCTAATCTGTCCTACATTAACTTGTGTCTAATGGCAATCATATTGTTTATAAGAAATGAAAGCAAATTCTGATATTTCCAAACCACCACCTGTATAACATGGTTATCTCTCCTGACACAAATTGTGGGACACCCTACTGGAGCACCCTACCTTGCTGGTACCTATAAGGGAGCAGGAAAAAAGAGTCCTAAGCTGAAGGAAGGTGTTCCACCCCCTCTTCCTATGGAGCACAAGTGTGGTCCTTCCTGCTCCATCACTAAGGAACTGTGGCCTTCAACTACTCCTTGCTTCCACAGTCTTACCCACATGTCTCCTCCTCACAGCAGGACACAGGGAAGTTCCACATAGAGTCCTGTTAAGACTGACTTCCTTGGAACCCAAGGTAAACATAATATCTTTTAGCAAGGCACCCGAGACTGTCCCCTGTGACATCTTAGAGTTTCCCCTTATTTGCTAGACTTTTGTATCTTGTCACTGCTCTCAGATCTGATCTGCTTCTTGCTATCACACTAGCTGACTTGGGTAATGCCACTCGGAGAACTCCACACAGATTAAAAAAAATGTCGTGGGAGACGTGAGAGTGACTGGTTACCTCTTAGGTCTCACTTTATGTATAAAGTCATCAGTATTGGACCTAAACCACAAGGTTTCACTAAAACACTTCTCCTATGACATGCATTTATTTGTCTTCTTCACTTAATGCTAGGATATAAATGACACAGACTTTGCAAAAGGACCTCATTGGAATCTTAAACTGTCTCCCTGCCTGGAGAAACAGGCTAAACCAAAGGACACATAGAAGGAACAAGTTCTGTTGGGATAGATACACACTGTCAATCAACCCAGAATTCCCCCATTGTCTCAGCTCAGCAATACATGCTGCCTTTCTGGCCACTCCTCCTCTTTAGCCTCCTGGATTGCAGAATAACAGAACCACAAAGGAACAAACTACCATAGAACTGAAGTAATCAATGCCAGATTGTCTTCCTCAAATGTTAGTGGGACTTTTAGGATCAGAGACTGACAACTCTGGCATTCCTAACAAGTCAGGCTTCACCACCATCCTCAATAATACAATTAGCAATGGAAAGCATGTTGTTCAGTGCAGTTGCATTGGGAAGAACAAAGAGGTAACCCCTCACTCCCTTCTCCTCTCTCTCTCTGTCTCTGTCTCTGTCTCTGTCTCTGTCTCTCTCTCTCTGTCTCTCTGTCTCTCTCTCTGTCTCTGTCTCTCTCTCTCTCTCTCTCTCTCTCTCTCTCACACACACACACACACACACACACACACACACAATCTTCAGAGTCCTAGTGAGGAATTTAAGTTTAAATAGAAGGCCACAACTGTTCAGATCTGAGCTGCCCTGGGTCAAGGGTTTCACTCTTTCATGTAAAGTGGTCTCCCAAGTTGTCAGAATTGTGTGAAATCTCTTCAGGAAACAAGTTCCGCCCCATTGGTACCATGATCTGATCTTTTTCATTCTCCCAGGATGAAATCCTTTGGAAAATTCTAATTTATTGGAAATAATTATTTCAATAGTCTGAGAGCCAAAGAAAGGGCATGAGTTTCTTTATAGTCTGCCTTATTCATTTTCTAAAGTTCTTTCATTTAAGAGAGGAATATGCTCTTAAATGGACTTCTAATGACATTCATATTATTGCAAAATAAAGAACTATTTATAAATTATCACCCATAAGAACTTCACAATAAAAAATAGTTCTCAGAGAGTATCTTGCTAAAAGAGTGAATCTGTAAAATCACAGACTTGCCCTTACCTGGGTGCTTCACAGGATGGATAAATAGAAACACTACTGACTTTTGTTGTCCTAACATCATCGTCTCCATAGAGGGCGCCCAAATCCACTGCTGAGCAGACAAGGCACAGTTGAAAATATCTCCAGAGAAATTTCCAGTCTTATACCTAGAATCTTAACCTATTGGTCAAGAAAAAAACTATTGATTTTTTTCAACTCCTCATATCCTTCCATGCTGCTTGATAGAGACTTTTACAAACCAGGCTGTCACATACTCCACATTGGACAGACTCAAGGACTCCCTCCCATTTTGTCTAAGTACCCTACTGCAAACTTTATGTCCCAGGAATTTTGTTCTCAATACGGAAATAGGATTTACTCTGGGATATGTTTATGCCAATTCCATGAAAAACCTTTTGTAATGCAGTCCCGGTGTCTTAAAATAATGGAAACAAACAACAAAAAACAGTAAAAACAAAAAGGTTATCACTCCTATAATTGTATCCCTCCAGAAAAACAGGGCCCCAACATTTTCTCATTTATTTTACATCCTTACCAAAGGTTCCCCTCCCTCCTCTCCTTCCTTTTCCTCCCCAGTCCTACCTCCCCTTTGCCCACCCCCCATCCACTCCTCTGTTTCTGTTTAGAAAGGGGCAGGCCTCCCATAGGTGTCAGCAAAGCATGATGTATCAAGTTATACTAATTAAAATATGTTGAAAAGACTGATGAATTTTCTAGAAAATAATTCAGTACCTTTATGCTGTTATGCCACACCGATTTCCTTTGTATTCAGGCATTCCTCGTGCATTTACAATGCTAAATAACACACTATATATACAGTCATTATACAGATAATGTGTGGGCCACTATAGTGATCTGTCTTCCTTCCTATTGACCTCTGCAGCCAATATTACTTGTTTTCATACGCTGCTGTCTCCCATTCACCCAGAAAGACTCCTGAAGTGTTTTCTAACAGACCTGTGAGTTCTCTAAGATACACTTAACTACATTGAGTTTCCTAGCTTCAATATCCACATCAGACTTACAGTTTTGAGAGTTTTAAATTCTGGATATGTTCACTATTCACCATGTTTCTGTCAATCCAGAAAGATCTTGGCAAGCCATGAACATTTCAGTGAAAACATGATACATTCATCAACCCAGCCATGAGACTAAATGTAGTTTAATAAAAGTATCTAAATTAAAATGTTTCAAGTCTATTCTTTGTGGCAGATAACTCACCTACTTTTGATCATAGTGCCTTGAAGTATTATTATTTTTTGATTACTTTTTCTAAAAGACTTACAATTCTTCTCTGTTATTCTGTATGGCTGGTTCTGAAGATAATACTTAGGGTCTCATGCTTGCTAAGTAGACGCTCTACCATTGACCAGCATCTTAATATATGCTGCTTTAAATTCTGTCACAACAAAGATTTACAAATACTTTCTTATTGAAATACCTATTTTGACCATAATTACTCTAATAGGACACAAATCATATGAAGTATTTGCAATCAATAGAATTTAAAATGGGAAATTGTTTACATAGTAGAGGGAAAAACCACACATAGACAGACTGATAACAATGGCAATTCATAGCAACTCCTTTATAGGGAAGGGAAGGGGAAAAGGGATGTTCAGAACTCAGGAGAGGCTCACTAATGAAGAGTAGAACAGAAGAGAGGTTGCTATGTCCCGGGTCTGAGGAGACAGAGTTTCATCTGCTACTAGATGTACTGACCATGGCAGGGTTAAGACAAAAGAAATATACATTTTTGCTCCCTGAAAATTCCAAAATTTTGCTAATACCCCCACTTTGCTTAATAAAACCCAAAGACACCTGATATTGAAAACAGAGAAATATCTAGTATGAGTAATTTAACCAATTATGGACAAGAAATTAGAAAGGAGCGGTGTGATCACAACCTCTTCCCTCCTTCTCCCACCTCAGCCACACACTTGCCCACTGCAGTGTCCAGATCCCATGTACCACATATAAATATAAAGGTACTCACTCAGAATGTCTTTGCGAAGTATAGCTTCTTTACTGAACTGGATACAATTTTATTCCATTAAAACTGGAGTTTATGATTATTCTAGAAGTTGCCTAAAATAAAAGAGCTACACTCAACTGCAAACTGAATCTCCACCCTGATTCAGCTGAAAGAACCTATCTTTATTGCCACTGTAGATTGGCATCAGACAAAAGTCTAAACTACAATCATCACGAACCCAGCAGATAGTTGGCTACTGAGCAAAAACCACAACAGTGATAAAGATCTTCCTACCACCTCCAGGCAGCCCTCATTTCCTTATTGTAGAGGTGTTCCAGAAATCATAGTAGCCAGACTTTCAATCCACTGTGTTTCTGTAGCTCTGCCAATCCAGAGATCTGTGAAAAGATCAAGAGTTGCAAATTAGGCTTTAAGAAAGGAAGCCCTAGACAGCTGTGATCATGCCACTGTTGACTCGCATTCAAGCTCACTGGTCTAAGTCACTAATTGCATTCTTTCCCATCCATGTTGGTGGGACTGGGGAGATAAACGTGCTCTGTTCTTTCTCCAGATCTCCCTATAATCCCCCACCCTTTTCCTACCTAGATTGAACGGAGCCCACACTCAGATGAGGTGGAACCTGGGAAACACACTCCCTATGTAAACAGTAGTGGGTGGGAAATAAGATTGCTGAGAAAGCTCCTCCCACCCATCCCAACCAGCAGCCTGTTTTACTTCAGAGATCATGGAGGCCCAGTTATCCATAAGTGTGCTTAAAAAGATTGAATGAAAGCATTGTAAATAACAGAGAAAACAAGATATTTCCAAGGCTAGGAGAGGAGGTGCTCACTTCCGTGGTCCACATGCCTCTCAGCACTACTGTCTTCCAAGCTCCTTCTATGATAGATCATTAAGCCTTATATATAGCATTCAATTTTTTTTATTCTAAGTCATAAACTTAACCATTTTCCTCCAAAAACCAACATGGCCAGGCCTATCACAGCAATACCCCACATCAGGTACCAATAATATCTTTGTCACTTTATTATTGCTATGAAGAGATACCATGACCAACACAACTTAAAAAAGAAAGGTTATTGGGGACTTGCTTGCAGTTTTAGAGAGAGTTCATGACCATTATGGAGGGGAGAATTGTGGAAGGTAGGCATGGCATTAGATAAGTAGCTGAGAGCTTATCCTGGGTCACAGGCACAAGGCAAGAAAGAGCTATTTTAGGATGGTGCTGGCATTTGAACCAGAGACATCTCCTCCATCTTTGTCAAAATGTTCCAAGTACTTGGGACCAAGCATTCAAATTTATGAGCTGCCATTTTCATCCAAACAATCACACTTGGTGTGCCTGTTCCCTTCACTGCCTCAAACTTTGTCTCAGATTCTATACCTACATGTGTGTGTAGACATGCTCAGCATTTGAGAAATGTTTTGTTCAAATCTATATTACATGGTTAACTTGAACTAGATATTCATCCATTCTCTGTATTCATCTTGAAGGCTAAACATACTGTCTTAGGGTTTCCATTGCTGTGAAAAAAACACCATGATCCTGGAAACTCCTGTAAGGGAAAGCACTTCTTTGAGGCAAGCTTACAGTTTCAGAGGTTTAGTCCATTATCATCATGGCGGTGTGTAGGCAAACATGGTGCTGGAGAAGGATCTGGAGGTTCTAAATCTTGATCCACAGGCAGCAAAAGCACCTATGTGTCACACTGAGTGTAACTTGACCAAAGGAGATATCAAAACCCAACCCCACAGTGACACACTTCCTCCAAAAAGGCCATACCTGCTCCAACAAGGCCACATTTCCCAATAGGGCCACTCCATATGGGTCCATTTTCTTTCAAATCACCACATGTAGCAACTGGCTGTCATGATTGAAAGCGTCCCAGGAACCAGAACTGAGTTCATGGAAGACCTCTATCTATTTTCGAGAAGTATGTGTCTATCCATCCCCTTCAGTAACCTTCCCCCTCTATCTCTTTATCCCCATCCTATATTGGTTAACCTCTCAACTCCTTGAAGTTGAGAATTCAGTTTGTGATCACAGCTCCTTCACCTCCATTCTTCAACCACTGAGCAAATTTTGTCTTTTCTTCAACACTCTTCCCCAAAGATCAGTTTTCTCAAGTTCTTGAAAATCTGCTTTCCATAATACAGCAAAAAGAATCAAAGGAAATGCTTCAGGGAGAAAGCAGGAAAGCATTAGATAGTAAATCAATCTGATATTGGGAAAGAAAAATGGTGGAAAGGCTAGTACTGCTGTAAGTTTAAATTTGAATATATTTAAAGGAAATTCACAAAAATTAATAATCAGCACACAACAATGAACATGCAACATTTAAAAGTAGAGATGTCTCCCACTAACAGATATCTCTCTCCTGAAAGACAATGTGATCTCTCTGGGCTTACACACACACACACACACACACACACACACACACACACACACACACACACAGGGCAAGATGTTGAGACACACTAGAAAACTGGAAAATTAATGAAAAAATTGAAATGAAGAAAACAAGGATTGGAGAGAAAGCTCAGAGTTTAAGAGCGCTGGCTGTTCTTATGGAAGACCTGGGTCCAATTCCCAGCACATACATAGGTACTCACAACCACCTGTAAATTCAGTCCCAGTAGATCCAACATTCTCTTCTTACCTCTTCAGACCCTAGGCATGCATTGACATACGTGCAGGCAAAACATTTATATGCAAAAGGAAGATAAACAGATCTTTGGGAGAAGAAGGTATATATATTCTATTTAGGATCAGTCACTAAACAGTCACTTATACTAGGTGGTGTAACCAGTTGTTAGTCTGTCTCAACCTCGGTTCACTACATAAAGAAGCTCCTTTGATGAGGGGCCAGATTTGCATCAACTGAGAGTGGAAAAGGTAAGTGTTTAGAAAACAGTTTGATGCTGTGTCCACAGCAAAATGTAAGATGTTCCTGCCCAGAGCCTAAGGCCTCCTCAGCAATGGGTGTTTTCATCCAAGATATAACTACACTGTATACATGTATGAACTTCTCAAAGAACGAATTGAAAATATATTAATACAAAGCTAACCCGTTCTGAACAAGGAATCCATCATGAGTCATCCATTCTGAGAACTGAAGTGAGAAACTGTGCTCCTGGCTAGGCAGATCTGTGGCTGCTCGAGACAATTCCAGTGGCTCATCGCGTTTCATTTTATTATGTGAATTCCATGGGTTTTGCTTGCTTAGTTTTAACTGTCTGTTCTTTTTAAATTAAATTTTGAGAGCTTCATATATTTTAATCATACTCACCCCATATTCCAACTCCTTCTGGATCCACCTCCCATCCCTACCTTTCAAATTTTGAGTCCTGTTTTTAAAAAGCAGTCAAGTCCAGTCCACATCACATTCTTGGATATGAGGCCATCCACTGGAGTGAGGTCGACTTACTAGGAGACATGCCTTTAAATGAAACTCGCTCTCCCTTTCCCATCAGCTATCAATTGTCTATAGCTCCTCAGCGAGGGATGTGATGTCACGCCCTCCCTTTCCCATCAGCTATCAATTGTCTATAGCTCCTCAGCGAGGGATGTGATGTCACGCCCACATCCCCACTCCATGCTGTGATGGTGTCTGCTTGGAGCTTGTGCAGAGCTTGTTTGCTTTGTTTCTTTTAGACAGAGAGGTCCCAAGTCTCCTTTGAAAGGAAGTCACCAGGGCCTCCTGCCTCCTGCCCCTCCCCAACTTTGCACTCAGTCTTATAAACTTTCTTTGTGACATTTAGAGAAAGTTCCAAGATCACTACTGTACTTATGAAGTTCATTGGAGTGGCCATAATGTGATCTTGTCAAAAAACAAACAAACAAACAAAACCAGGTCAATCATGTGCTCTGATGAAGGGAGTTTGGAGTTTTAGAGACTCAGGCATCCACTGGCCACATCAGCATCCCAGGAATTTGCAAACACACTCTGAGTACTGGGGACTTGCAACTCTTCATCCAATTGATTTACATTACCACTCAGGGACCATGTTCTATTGGAATGCCTTGTACCCAAGATCATAGGTGCAACATAAACTGGAATTGACTTATTTTTATAGAGTTGGGTGGGTAGGGATGGGGCTTGAGTCTGGAGAAAATGGGAGGAGAGGATGAATATGATCAAAATGCATTGTACAGAATATTCAAAGAACTAATAAGCTGGAAAATATATATGAGGTTATATAGCCTGTCCAGTTACTTTTGTTTGGTATAATATCTTCAATATTTATCATGTTGGAACAAAACCAGAATGCCTTTCCTTCTTCTGGGTGAATAATATTCTGCATACAGATTGACCACATTTCACTCCACAGTCCTTCTCTTGATGGACATTTGGGTCTCTTCCACTTGGTGCCATTATAAATAATACCACTATTGGCATCAATATCTAAGTATCTGCTGAGTTTTTTTCAGTTGTGTTTGCCATATGTCTATGGTTGCATATAATATTATATGGTTGTCATATAATAACTCCGTGGATCTTTTCTGAGGAATTGCCATATTGCATTCAGCAGCAACTGAGCACTGTTACATTCCCAGCAGCAGTGCACAGAGCATTCAAGTCCAACAACACTCTTCAATTGATTTTTTTTTTGTCATAACCATTCTAGTTCAGTGTGAACTCCTTGGAGTTTTGCTTTCCCTGGAATCAGTAGGTTGCGTGTTTTTTCCCTCAGGTTTTTTTTTATCACTTCTGTATATTCATTGTATAAATATCCATTTGAATCTTCATCTAATTTTCTATTAGGCTGCTCGTTTATTTTAGGAGCCATTTCCGGGGTATTAATTTCTTAAGTGATTTTTTTCTCTTTGAGATAGGGCCTCACTATGTAGCCCTGGCTGAACTAGAACTCACTATGTAAACTAGTCTAACCTCCTCCAACTCACAGAAATTGATCTGCTGAGATTAAAGAGTGGCCATTGCGCCAGGATCTGATTTGATCTTTAATTTGTAAGTATTTTTTTCCATTTTATGGATTATCTTTCAAACACATGTTTTATATCACGTGAACATGGGGTCCAAGGCACATTTCTATACACCTATCAGAATATTGTCTATCGTCTTTGCCATACAAACATAAACCACTCTACCTAAATGGTATTTTGAGCCGCATTCCAGAACTTGTCGCTAGATGGCAATAGTGCACCAATCAGAGAATGCAGTGACATCATGAAGGCAACTACAAAAGCATACAACAGCAACGAGACTTTGGCGAAAGTTTTTAATATCGCTTTATTGCCGTCGCTATTCAGTTTTGACGTGGCTGTTTACGGGCTGCTGCTGCGGGGCAGCTGAAGACTCCAGCTGCTGCTTCTCTCCTCCCATCCCTCCACCTTTGAGGCCTGAGACCACAACCCACTCCTCACAGAGCCACATTCTTGTCTAAGCTAAGCCTGTTTGTGAGGCAGGAAGGCAGAAGCAACCTGAACCCAGTCACCCAGGGTTCTCAGGCTCCCTGTTGCCTGACACTCGCTGCCAAATTCTTCACTCCTCGCCTGCACAGTGCAGAGCTGTAGACAGAACCTTCTAGAGTGATGGACTGGACAGGGGACTGAAATGTGAACGCGGACCTTGCCACCACGGTTCCACTTGGGAGATTCAGCCTCTGTGTCTCTGATGCTACAGGCTAGTGGAGGGTTCCAGTCGCAGCGGAATGTGTCCATAATGTCCTGCAAGATCAGTCACGATAGCCAAGAGAGAAGAGCCTGGCTGTCTTCTGTTACCCTCCTGTGTCCCAGAGCTGAAGGAATGGAAAGGTAGAATAGGAACCGCTCTCTTTTTGTTGTTCAAGTACAAATGATAAACTTTGTAGTCACTGGCAAACCTCCTAGGAAAACACTCATGGTGCTCAGCCGCTAGGCCTCGGGAAAGCCAAGGAGCCCTGTGTGCAGGAGCCAGAACCCAGCAGGCCTGGACGGGGCTGCTACGTGACACCCAGAATTTATTTCCCAGGAACTAAATTAGTCATTCCCTGGGCAAATACTCTGGGCAGTTAACTCACCCACTACCCTGTCTGTATCAGACATGATCCTGTATAAATCTTGAACCTTCTTACTTAGTCTATCTAGGTCTGCGCACTGCAGCATGATTTTCCTCTACTTAAGAGCTGCTGCCCGCTTACCATGAGCACATACCATGTTTGTCTTTCAGCCTGGGTTACCACCCTTAGGATGATCTTTTCTACTTCCATCCATTTGCCTACAAGTGTCATGTTGTCGGTATTTCTAACAACTGAGTAATACTCCATTGTGTAAATGTACCACAGTAGAGGGACATCTAGGGTGTTTCCTGTTTTTGTCTATTGGTGGAACATGAGGGCCTGCTTGTTGGGGTTTCTGTACTGTCCGTACACAAAGAAAATCACACAGAGGTCTACATAAGTTATAAACTGATTGGCCCATTAGCTCAGGTTTCTTATTAACTCTTGTAATTTATATTAACCCATTATTCTTATCTATGTTAGCCACATGGCTCGCATGTTTGGGCAGGACTGGGGAGGAATAGGCTTCTTCCTTCCCAGAATTCTCCTGTTCTCATTGCCCCACCTCTACTTCCTGTCTGTTTGTCCCACCTATACTTCCTGCCTGACTACTGGCCAATCAGCATTTATTTAAAACATAATTGACAGAATACAGAATTGTCCCACACCATATTATAGTGACATTTCATTTGTATTTTAATAAAGTTTGCTTAAAGTTCAGGGAGTTAAACAGCTTCACCGATCAGCCTTACAGAACAGGCAGTGGTAACACACACTTTTAATCCCAGTAGTCACACCAGTTTACCATAGAAACTGGGCGGTAGTGTTGCACACCTTTAGCCCCAACACTAAAGAGTGCTAAAGACAGTTCTCACACATATTCTCATTCTGAGGCTTCCTGAAGGCAGGATAGCCATTTTAGGCTGAGGTAGAGGTAAGAGCCAGTGGTTGGCTGTTTTGCTTTTCTGACCTTCAGGATGAACGGTAATTTCTATCTCTGAGGTTTTATTAATCATGCAACATTTGGCACCCAATGTTCAAATTCACAATAAAAGCTGATTTCTTGAAACATTTTAGCCACCAGCACAGGCAAAAGCCAGACCCAAACCTAGCCACCTGGGTCCAGGAGAAAAACTAGCACTCCCAACTCCCATCTGCCCTAGGTTAGTTTGCTCTACTGCCCAATCTGTCTATCTGTGGCTTGCTGCCAGATCTGCCATGCTTGCAGCTTCCAATGACTCCCCCAACCTGTGGTGTAGTGAGGAGCTGCGGGCTGCATCCTGCCACTCAGCTCCTGCACGGCTAGCTTTACACCTGAAATAACAGCACACAAATTGTATTCATTTAAACACTGCTTGGCCCATTATCTGTAGCCTCTTATTGGCTAATTCTCACATCTTGATTAACCCATTTCTAATAATCTGTGTACCACCACAAAGTGATGGCTTACTGGGAAGATTCTAACCTGCGTCCATCTCGGAGAGGAGAGCGTCTGCCTCACTGCCTTCTTCCTCCCGGCATTCTGTTCTGTCTTCCCCACCTACCTATGTTCTGACTTTCAGGCCAAGCAGTTTCTTTATTAATTAACCAATGAAAGCAACAGATAGATAGAAGACCCACCTACATCACTGTGGTTTGCTGCAAACCCTGTGTGTGGCTCCCATGTGACTCCCACAGCTTCCCTTGGCTCCAGTGGCCCATGCACACCCATTGCAGGGCTGCCCTGACCAGAATGTCTTTAACAAAACTATCTTATGGTTGGTTTTGAGTTCTCTGTAGAGAACCACAGGTTAGCGGCACTGGAATAAGTAAGACCAGAGTTCCAGTTCCTCTGGACTGCTTTAGTGGTAAAATTGGAGCACCTAACTGGCCCACATCATTATTGCACCTTAAAATTCTCATCTGAACTAGAAATTTAACAGAGGTAAATCATCTGATAACTGTAGATAATTTCACCATCCAGGAATTTAATAACCTTTTTTGTACTATAGAGGGAATTCCAAAAGAGGTATATGACTTACCTGGGATGTATACATTCTTAGTCATAGCTGCTATTAGTTTGATAATTCATATTATATTCTTAAAAATGGCTTGATAACACAGCCAAGAATGAGAAACTTTTAGAAATGACAGACTTTACAGACTAGTAATGAGAAGTTGACTGAAAGGATTAATACCATTGAAAAGGATAACCACAATTTTACAGGCAAAATTTATTCCATGACAATGAGTTATGACACCTTACAGAATGGTGCTGGGGTATTATCTAAAAGGATACATGCTGTTGAAACTGACAATCAAAATCTGTTTAAAAGTTATGACAAGCTAGCCAATACACCATCCCCCCTGGATGGCAATCCACATGCCACCCAAATAATCTCTAAAGATGACAAGATATCAGTGATGGAAAATCTTCAAGACTTGGAGTCATATGTGCATGATGAGAATCAGAAATTGATTGATTTGATGAAGTTATTAGAAATATTCACATGTCAAGAAATTCAGACTCTGCAAATGACAGTGATATATAGATTTGAAACCTTTGAAGAACTTGTCAGAACTGATAAGCTAGGAGATGAGGTACAGACAAAAAACAATAATAAAGACTTAACATCGCCAGTACCTCTCAGAGACAGAGATGACTTACCAAGAGTTTTAGCTCCTTATCCTATTACTATTTCTGAAAAGCCAGCAAATAGTACCCAAAAGGATATACAGAATGTAAATGGAAGCCTAAATGTATGAAATATCTAAAAGATATTAAGCTAGCAATAGTATCTTATGGCATGCCCTCACCATATGTAGGGCAGTTGGTAAAGACATGGTCTTCAAGAAATAAGATTACCCCTCATGATTGAATTCAATTAGTCTCAGTCACAGTGGAAGAGTTATTGACTAGAGGAAGCTATGACCCTTAAAGATCAAGATAGAGTCGGAGGTTTTGAGGCTTCCCAAGATCAAATTCTTGGTGAGGGCCATTATGCTGATCCAGATAGTCAAGCTATATATAATAAATACATCTTGTCCCCTTTGATGTACAGCAGCCTCGAATGCTTAGGGCAAGACTCGAGAACTAGGGAAAAAAATTGAATCATTTGCTAAGGTTATACAAAGCCCAAGAGAACCATTTAGTGACTTTTTGCAAAGATTAACTAAAGCTGTACAATAGGAGTAGTAGATCCAGGAGCTAGACGAGGATTCCCTGAAGCTCTGACTTTTGAAAATGCTAATTTAGAATGCAGAAGGATACTTGGGCCCTTAAAAGTCAGATCAGCACCAATGGATGAATGGATCCCACACCCAGTCAATGTTGAGTCCCTTGACTATAACACTGAGGTTTGGGTAAGAGAAGTAATTTCCAAAGGTATGAAGAGACATCAAAATGCCAAGTATTTTAATTGTGCTAGAATAGGCCATTTAGAAGGAATTGTAGGCAGGGTATTCTTAGAATTTCTTCTGGGAATGACTCAAATAGAAGGCTCCAAACTTCTAGATTATGCAGAAGATGTGGCAGGAATAGAACTAGCAGAAACTGCAGTACCATTCACTAATGATGAAATTAACAAATTATGGGAAGAAAGTGAACTCTGGCAAAGAGCTTGTAGCGACTTTTTGTGAGAGAATAAAAACAACTATCCTAAAAACAAGGAATTCAACGTATAAAGAAAACTCATTGGATCCTTCCTCACATTGTACAGGACACACCAATAACTGGAGCCCCTACATTCTATACTGAGGCAAATAAATCAAGAAATGCAGGTAACAAATTAAATAAATAAATGAAGCGGAGCAAATCTCTTATTATTCTGTCCAAAATTCAAAATTATATGCTATTCTCATGGTGTTAAGGCTTTTAAAGAACTCAACATAATTACCAACACAATATGCAGAAAGGGTTGTTTGCTTATTGAAACTGCTGAATTTATACCAGATGATATAGAATTGACTTTATTATTTATTCAGGTACAAGACATAATCAGGAATAGACAATATCCTATAGATATAACATACACATGTTTCTATATGGATCTTCCAGATCCTCTAGCACAAGGTAATGCAGAAATCAAACAGTTATTGATTAGAAATATGCCGAAGGCCTCAGAATTTCACACACAAAAAAATTTGTCTACACAAAAGGTTTAAAAAACAACTTTTCCGTAACATGACTGCAAGCCAAGGAAATTATAACAAGATGTCCTACTTGCTCTTTATAAAACCAAACACCACTAACTGCAGGAAGTAACCCAAAGGGTACTCAAAGTAATGAAATATGGCAGATGGATGTGTTCCATTTTGTAGAATTTGGAAAATTAAAATATGTATATCATACCATTGATACCTATTCAGATTTTCAAAGGACAGCTGCTTTGAGTTCAGAAAGGTTGATTTGGTAATAACAGATTTGCTAGAAGTTACGGCCATCATGAGTATACCTGGACAAATAAAGACAGACAATAATCCCCCACATATCTCTAAGAAAATGAAACAGTCCCTTGCTTATTATAATATAAAGTATATTACAGGTATACCAAACAATCCTACAGGTCAGGCAGTTATAGAAAGATCAAGTCAAACTCTAAAGGATATTTTAAATAAGCAGAAAGGAATGATAAATACCCCATAAGTAGATTGCATAATGCTTTATTAACATTGAATTTTCTACTAATAGGAAAGGAATACACTGCAGAGAGACATTGGACATTATAAAAAGTTTCTGAATTAAATCAGCCAGTGTATTTAAAGAATGTGTTGACCTCAGAAGATGTGCTACATTGGGGAAGGGGTTTTGTCCTTGTTTCCACAGGAGAAGAAAGTTTATTAATATCATCAAAATTAATCAAGATTTGGTTTAAGAAAGAGAAACCTCTTGAGACAGAGAAATGACAGCTCATCCACAAAGACAGCAATCCTGCAAGTTGTAAGGAAACCTCACAAAAGTTGGGACAGAAGTTAAGAGACCTTGCACATCTAGACACCTAAAGAAGAAAAGATAGATATTCAGAAAGAATTACCAAGCAAAAATACATACCTCCTTACTTCTCAATATGGTGGTAGTCACAACTTACTTAAAAATCAAACCATCTTTGGTGTTAGACTGAAGCCTTCATTCTCTAAACCCAAGCATGTTGTTAAAAGAAAAATTCAGAGTTTCTGTCTCATATCAGGAGAACTACCTGTTGTGGGATAGAAGAAAGATAAAAATCTAGGGACTAAGGTTTTCAAAACTCTGCTTTCAAAAATTCTTCTTCTGACCTTATCTATTTTTTGTCTTTATGGTATCTTTCTTTGAATGTATGTCTATTGAAATTCAAACATTATGTTTTGATATAAATAATGCTTAAGTTTTTCAATGGTGAACAATAATTTTTCCTACAGTAATCTCTGAAGTCTCCCAGAAGAAGATGGGGCCTCATAACAGCTATTTCATGTAGTGGTGGGAGAGGTGGGATGAGGCCCCAGCTCCCAGCTAGCTTTACCCAAAATAATTACATGGAAACTGTATTCTTTTAAACACTGCCTGGCCCACTAGTTCTAGTCTCTTGTTGGCTAACTCTCACATCTTGCTTAACCCATTTTTATTAATGTATGTAGCACCACAAGGTGGTGGCTTACCGGGAAGCTTTTAACCTGCGTCCATCTCGGAGAGGAGAGCTATTGTGTTTGCTTGACTCAGCTTTCTTTCTCCCAGAATTCTGTTCTGTCTACTCCACCCACCTATGTTCTGACCTATCAGGCCAAGCAGTTTTCTTTATTAACCAATGAAAGTAACACATAGACAGATGACCCACCTCCATCAATTTCACCTGCCTCATATGATGTCATTCAGCTTAATGATTGGTTTAAACTACAAACTGCTCAGAATAATTTTGAGGTGGCTAACTGAGATGATCCAGTCTAACAGACTACTCTAGCCAGGACTTAAGACAAGCCCTGAAATTTCCCATCACACATAGACTGGACAAAAACAGATACAGCTCATTTAATAATATAATGGAAATTTCTATTCTTTTACAGTTATTATTACCAACTGTTTAGGATAATTAAAAATGCAGGTTAGTAATTATTTGCCCATTATAATTGAACTTGTAGTCTCCTTAGATATGTTTTCAAGGTCAAACAAAGATATATTTTAGGTATACAGGTCATCTTCAAACACTGCAGAGATCTACAGGATATGGAATTTAAGATGTTTTAATAAAATAGGCTCCTTTTTATGACAGTGAGACACGTCTGCTCCTGGAAACACCAATCTACTTCATAGAAGATAATGTGCATTGAAAAAACTCCACATGAAGTTTATTTTCTTTGTGGCAAAAGTAAATCATTGAGTAAGAAAATGCCCTTGCCTTGACTGCAGAGAGTATGCTGTCCTAATTGGACAAGCACAAAACAAAAGAAAGTAACTACCAAACAGTGTCAGAGCAAGGAGGCACAGCCCTTCATAATATCCTGCTTCACAAAAAAGTTTGTCAGATATGCTAGGCCTGTAGGCCAATGATAGATGTCCCCATGTTGCAGAGGATCTTTGGGTGACTGTCCAGGCAGCCAGCTGTTTCCGTCATTTCTCACAATTTTGTAATTCTCTTGCTCACACTTCTTACCTATTCAGTTAATATTATTTCCTTCTTGGGTCTCTGAGGGAATTGAAGGCTAGATACTTATAGTTTTCCTTGTTTACCAGACACAGAGAGCAAGTTATGATAGAAGGACTTTGGACTCACCAAGATAAGATAAATGATGGAGTATTTTCTCTGATTTTTTTCAAATGCAAATAGACTAGATATAGTCAATGCACTTATTGCCTGTATATATTGTATATACTCACTGTACCTATGGTATATAGTCTTTTATATTAATTATAGCCTTTTTATTTTAGACAGAAAGGAGAAATGTAGTGATATTTTATTTGTATTTTAATAAATAAAGCTTACCTGAAGTTCAGAGAGTAGAATAGCTACATTGATCAGCCTTACAGAACAGGCAGTGGTGACACACACCTTTAATCCCAGTAACCACACTTGTTTTCCATAGAAACTGGGTGGAGCACTAGTGAGAAATATAAGATTGGAAGGGTCAGCTCTCACATACAGTCTCCTTCTGTTCCTGAAGACAGGATTGCATTTCAGACTATTATTGCCAGGACTGGCTGTTTTGCTTTTCTGACCTTCAGGTTCAACCCCAATTTCTGTCTCCGGGTTTTGTTGATTGTACAGCAGTCTATTATGGATAAAGCTGCTGTGAACACAGTTGAACAAGTGTCTGTGTGGTAGGATGGAGCATCTTTTCATTATATGCCCATGAGAAGTATAGCTGGGTCTTAATGTAGATTATTTCCCAATTATTTGATAAGCCACCATACTGATTTCCAGAGAATCTGTACAAATTTGTACTCCCACTGGCAATAGAAGAGTGTTCCTGTTGCTCTAGATTCTCATCAACATGAGCTGCTACTTGTGTTTTTGATCTTAGCAACTTTGACAGGTATAAAATAAAATCTCATAGTAGCTTTGATTTGCATTTCCCTAATGGCTAATGATGTTGAACATTTTTTTTAAGTGTTTCTCAGAGCAAATACATTTCCCTGGGAAGGGAAAATAGAATACATTTTTCAGGTGGACTAGGGGCAGGTAGGGATGGGAACAGAAGGTATCAGGTGGCAGAGAGGGGGAGGAAACAGAGGGAGAGTGTACTGTGAGAGATAAATGGAACTGAGGGTCATTTGGGGAGTGGTATAGAAACCTAATGCAGTGAGAACTCCCTGGAATCTATGAGAGTGACTCTAGTGAAGTCTCCTGATAATGGGGGGTATGAAGCCTGAATTGACCATCTTCAGTAACCAGGCAAGGCTCAGAGCAATGGGACTGGGACATCAATTCAACCACAAAACTCTCCTTACAATCTGTCCTTTCTGTAAGACTTGCTGCAGCAATGTTGGAAAAGAACTTGTGGGAGTGGCCACCCATGACTGATCCAACTTAAAGCCCACACAACAAGAGGGAGCCCATGCCTGACATTGCCTGGATGGCCAGGAATCAGAGGTAGGATAGTCCAGAGACTTAAGACAGAACTAAACAAATGACTGGAACAAAAAGTCAGTGAAATGATTCCTAATGATATTCTGCTCTGCTCATACTTACAGATCTGTGCCTAGCCCAATTGTAATCAGAAGAGTCTCATCAGCCATCCACAGCAGATTCACAGCAAAACAATAGACAGAGCCAGTGTAACCCTCAGAAGAGGGGATTGGAAGGTTTGTCCTTCCAATTGGAAGGTTTGACCCCAGAGGGGTCAAGGACATCCACAACCTACAAAATCAATTGAACAGAGCTCACAGGGGCTAACAGAGACTGAAGCAACAAACATGGACCCTGTATAGATCTAAGCTATGTTCTTTGTGTATTCTTTATGGTTGGGTAGCTTGGTATTCTTGTGGAACTCCCAACAATAAGGGTGGGGGTGTCTCTTGATTCTTTTGCCTGAGTTTGGGATTTTTTTCTTCCCACTGTGTTGTCACATCCAGCTGTGATATGAGGGTTTGTGCTGTCTCATGGCATGTCATCAGGCCATGTTCTCTATATATGCCCAGGAGGCCTGATCTTTTTTTTTTTAAAAGAGAAACAGTGGAGGAGTTGATGTGGGGGGCAGGGATCAGGAGAAGTGAAAAGAAGGGAAAATTGGTCAGAATGTACTATATGAGAGAAGAGTAAAAGTTTAAAAAGTGCACACAAATGAGCCTTTCTCATTGAGACCTGTCCAAACAAGGAAAATGAAAGAGGAAAATCACTGTAATTTCTAGAGATACTCAGAGAAGTAACAAGGGAGAGGCCGTATATTGATTATTAATGGATTGAAGTCTCTAATAAGATGAGTCTATCTACATGTTATAGTAACTACTTCTTTAGACAAAACACTTTCCATCATTCTGGCCAACTCTAAGATGCATCAGTGACGTAGATAGTCAGAGAGAGGTTGTATCATGGCCCTATAATGTAAGAGTGTTAAGATGTTGAGCAGGATTTTGGCATATTCCAATGTGGGCTTTAATGAAAACTTTAATCAGTGTAATGGTTCGGGTGAATGTCTGATTGAGGAACTGTGCCAGATTGGTAGTGGCTGGGAACTCAGGCTGTCCATGCCCCCAGCACCACACCCATCACAACCTTTGCTCCTGGACCTCATCCATATCAGTTATTTTGATGGTGATAATACAATTGTACCTGTGGCCCAAAGACCCCATAAATGTACACATTTGACTCAGAGACAAAAGCCAAGGATACCAAGACACATAATAATGAGAAAGGCCAGTTGGTGAGTTCAATTTGAGGCATTTGAGAATATGGTACAGCATCTTGATGATAATCTTAGGGAGTAGTCAGGATTTTTCTCAGGTTAACAATGTAGGAGTGCTTCAATTTTTCAGGTAATTTCAGATTTATGAAATGTAAATTTCAAAACAAGTCAAAGGACATTATAAAGAGAGTTTTACTCTTTCATGTACTTCTCATCATGCATCATGTTTTATAACACTAATATAATCCTTGAAATCAGAAAGGTGGCAAAATACCATAGATGCCTGATTTTGTGTCCTGGATGCTATCATGCTCTATTTTCTTATTATTCTGTCCACATTATAATGTCTTTGATGCATATGTAAGAAAGGGCAACTGCATCACTAAACTATTATGTCTCCACTCAGAGTGAACCCATTTACCTAATTCTTCCACTCCTCAGGTCAACCCAGAGCCAGAGACCACACAGACAGCAGATACCACTATAGTCATAAGTCACACACACCAGTCAAACCTACACTGAGTCTCCTGTCTTCCCTGATGGTCTTGAAAGTACAGCAAAGGTTCTCTTCTGCTTCCCCCTTGGGAACATACCAACCACTTCTCCATGTAACCCTAGAGGACATTCTGGTCTCTCTCTTCCAACATCTAACATATCTTTTCAATGTAACTGGCCTCTCTGTGTTGTCACCTGAGATAGATGTCTATTAAGACTTACCTCTGGCAGGATTGGAAGGTTCTGTGTGTTTTGTAGAACCTGGATCTAACAGAGAACCTCAACAAGTCTCATATGGACTCCTAAATCACACATTTGCCCCCTTTTAAAGTCAGGTCTTTTGTTTAAGTATTTTGTATGTGTTGGGGTGGGAGTTGGAAGGAAACAAGGTGTATGAACAAGACTGCAATGTCCCTAAAGATCAGTAGAAGCCTTCAAATATTCTAGAGCTGGAGTTACAAGTAGTAGTGAACTGATCTGCATGGGTGCTTTGAACTGAACTTTTGTCCTCTGGAAGAGCAGTACACACTCTTAACCTTTGAGCCATCCCTCCAGTCCTGTATACTTCTGTCAATACCATATCTGAGAAGGCCCATCTCTCTCTGCTGGCCTAAGGATTCACAGCTGTATAAGATTGTCTCCACTCCAGTCTCTGCTACTCTCACTTCATCTGAAAAGTGGCTCCAGAGAAATAGTTGGATCAGAGGGTTGGGATGAAAGACATGCACCACCACACTCAGCTTCTTCTAACAGTTTCAAAGAAGCTCTGATCAGTGAAGATCACCATACCCAGTCACTGCCCTCAACAGTCAGTGGAAGATAACTTACCTTCAGTTTCAAAGGCTGTTTTTAACAGGGTATACAAGTCGACATGGGGTATTATTTTCTTTTATCACTTTAAATTGTTCTATTGCCATTTCTGTGGTTATAAACTAAGTCTAAAAGGTGTTTCCCATGTCACTGTTGAGCAGTGGTTTTGGGGCTTCTCACCTGAAAAAAGGGGGTAGACTAATGCTGTAGACAACCTTACTTCAGTTTCAATATCCTTCTATATATGAATGTAACAAAGAATGCAATAGCCTAATGAAGGTCATTTGAGTACAAAAGATACACAAACAAATGTCAATAAGCACATAGTAAATATTACCAGAGAAGTCCATTCCCAGAACTTTCTCAGGATAGACTAATTTAAACACAGCTGCCTGGCATATACTATTGATTGTATCTGGTAAAGTATGAAAGCGTGGCAGAAGGCCATAAACATATTCAGGGTATACTGACCAGATTGGGTTTTGTAGCTGTGTTCTGGTATCCAGCAAGAATAAACATATCTTATAAATTAAATGCAAATGTTTGTCAGAGGAGGCACAAAATCCTGTACAAATCCAAGGAACAAAATGTACTTGGTGTAAACGGTCATCTGCCTTTTTTCCTAGAGCCTCTCACAGTTTGCCCGGGCATGTTCACCGTGTGTCATTCTTTTGGCAGTGTTCCAACACTAAGTCATCTTGGATCAAATAAAATGCCAAAAGTCTGAGCTCAAGAGTAATGCAAACAAAGCACTTCTTATTTTTTGTTTCCAAAGCAAGCAAAACCTGAGGTGATATTTACAATTAGCTTAAGCAAATATAAATGCAGCGAGGGAGTACACCTGGTATTGTTTCATTATCTTTGGCCGTGTGAAGGAGCCAAGAATATTTCTCCCAGGCCTTCAACTTTTCCACAGAGATGATGAGGCCATATCAGGGAATTCCCTTCATGTCCTTGTTTAAATTGCATCCACTTCTCGTAGTTTGTGCAATTCTTTCTACAAGAATCCCTTATGGGGAGAACATTCTGCATGCTGCCCCTTTCATAGGTCACAGAAAGTTTACAGCTTTATCGCACATGCTCCCCCAATCTTTATCTTCTATTTCTCGATATTTAGTTCAATGAACTTTAAATTTTTCTTTCTTTATTTATTTTATGGGAACATTTCCAGGTTCTCTCTTGGAAAGGATATGTCCATAAAATATGAGAGAACTAAGTCTAGTAGTACTATCATGGTGGTTTGAATAAGAATGTCTCCCATCGGCTCGTAAATTTGAATTTAGACATGAGGAAGTGGCAGTGTCTTAGTTAGTGTCTCTAGCACTCTGAAGAGGCACCATTACCACAGCAACTCTTATGAAGAAAACATTTGATTGGGACTGGCTTACAGTTGAGAGGTTTAGTTCATTATTGTCATGGTTGGAGGCATGCAGGCAGACGTGGCACTGGGAAAGGAGCTGAGAGTTGTACATCTTGACCCACAGGCAACAGAAGCAACTGTGTGCCACACTGAGTGTGACTTCCTCCAACAAGGCTATACCTACTCTATCAAAGGCATACCTTCTAATAGTACAACTCTCTTTGGGGACCATTTTCTTTCAAACCACCACAGGCACTATTTGAGAAGGATTAACATGATTAGGAGGTGTGGCCTTGGTGGAGGAAATGTGTCACTAGGAGTGGGCTCTGAGGTTTCAAAGGCCTATGACAGTCTCCCAGCTGATAAAGATACTGTATTGACTTAAACCCATGTCTGAGCAGTCTTCTCTGGAGGATACCCCACAAAATTTCTGGTTCCCACTGAGATCCTCAGGGATCAGAGTCCCTTAGAATATGGAGGAGTGCTGGTGTGAAGTTGCTCCTAGGTAGTGAACAACCTGAGGTGTTCCAGGTGCCCAGGACTGGCTTTGATTAATCAATGCCTAACAGTTCAGAAGAGTCTTATAACTCTACCCCAAAAAGAGACAAAGAAGAAGTTAAAGATAAATATGGTTAAGTGTTCCCCACCCAGTCTTTTTTAGTCACAGCAATAGCTGTGAGATATTGCTAGTCTAATAGGAAGCACACACACATGAACTCTAGGGTCAGGATCTTATACTCACAGCACCCCACACCACTGAAGTCCTTCTCTGAACAACACCAGAATGCTGGATATCTAATAACTGTGTGATCCAATATCAGGCCCTACTCCTACACTATCCTCAAGTCAGGATTGAAACACCACCACCCTCAAACCTTCTATCCCCTTGCCTGAAGGTGACCCTCAGGAGGTCATCTGTGACTGTCACAACACAAAAAATGAAACCAGATATTTATCACAAATAATTTGTGCCCAAACTGGGTACATCAGCCAAAAGAGAAAAACTAATCAATCTTGCCCAGGCTCTCAGAAGAGAAAAGGAAAGCCTGCCACCATATAAACGGGCAGTTGTTATGCTTTGCTACTGTGAATATTCAAGGTATGATCTATAAAGAAAGAGGGTTTCTTACCACTGAGGGGGGAAAAAACATTAAAAACAAAGAAAAAATCCTGGATCTCCTAGAGGCACATTGACTTCCCCTATGAATTGTTACCATTCACTGCCAAAGAAATCCAAAAGATGACTCCTCTGATACAGCGAGGTAACAAGGATGCTGATCTGGCTGCTCAACAAATAGCTCTAAGACCAGCGGGGCCTATTGATATCTCGATGACATTCCCTGACCCAGTGCTGCTAAGACTCCATGATACAACCAAGGGGAAATAGAGGATGCAAATGGAAAAAATGAACAGCTCAGACACGTGTTATTGGAGGACAGCAGAAGGAACAATAATTCTCCAAGAAACAATTGGCAGGACTCTGTAACTGAACTTCACCAAGCTGTTACTGACATGGGGTCCACAAAACTCTCTGAATTGCTCGGACAAAGATAGGTTATAGCTATCCTGGCATGGATCCAGATACCAAGTTTGTGCTCAAGTAAGTACAAAACAAAGAGCCCTTACACAGGAAGAGGACAAAATTAGAAGTCAACACCCAGCAAGAGATACAGTCAGAGGAAAAACATACTTGTTAGTTCTTATAGATACCTTTTCTGAGTGGTAGAAACATTCCCTATTCAGTTGGAAACTGCTCAAATAGTAGCTTAAACTGCTCCTTCAGGAACTGCCCTCCCCCAATTTAGCCTCCCCCACCAAAGGACTCCAATAATGGCCCAGGTTTCATAGACAAAACCTCTCAATTAATAACTAAAGCTTTAGGCATATATTTGAAACTTTATTGTGAATATAGACCTCAGAGTTCTGGGCAGATAGAATGAATAAATAGGATGTTAAAATAAACTCTAATAAAACACTCGATATAGTCCAATAAAGGGTAGATAGATGTCCTTTTTGCTTTCCTTGGGTCCTGCTGCACCCACATAGCTCACCACCTATGACATTATGTCTGGAAGACATCTCTCATTGCTTTCCTGGCTCAAAGAGCAGCCATTGGCACAGCTCTCTAACCATTCCTTTCTCAAGTCACGACACATCCTCTAGTGAAGGCTGTTCATCAAACTATCAGAGAGACCCAGCTGACCTCCAAGTCTACCACCAGGTACAATTTGTTTGAACCCAGTGATACTGTTTTGGTCAAGGAGATACCCTTAGGGGCATTGGAACCAACCTGGAATGGACCCTACATAGTAATTCTCTCCTCTCCAATGCCTGTGAGGGTAGCTGAGTTTATACCTTACACCCATCATACACGGGTCAAGAGAGAAAAAGTCATGAATGGTGACACCAAATGTACTATGTCAGGACTATGGACCCATGAAAACTAAGGTTTCATCAGGCCAGGTCCTTTCACTTCCTGCCCCTCTACCTCCTCCTGAGACTTAAAAATACAGGATCATGATCCAACCTACACCACCCTGAGACAGGGACTTGGAAACTGAGAAAGACATATTAAGTATATGATTATAGCCCAGCAAGCAGTAGTAACCTTTGCTTACTGATGCCCATCTTAAATGTTTGGTTGTATTGGAGAAAGAAAAGACGTGGCAGTTTATCTTTTGAGGTAGGAAAACAGAGATTAAATTATTTTTCTTTTTTTATTTTAAAATTTTTATACTTTACATATCAGCCCCAGTTTCCCCTCCCTCTTCTTCTGCTCACAACCTCCCCCATCCCTCCCCTGAAAAACAATTAATAAAAACCCAGAGACAGATATTGGCGTTCAGCCTAAAGACCAGAAAAGCAAAGCAACTAGTCACTGGCTCTTACTTCAACCTCAGTTTGAAAATGGTGATCCTGCCTCCGGGAAACCTCAGAATGAGACTGAGACTAAGAGCTGTCTCCTCCGGTTTTATAATCCTCTTTAGTTCTGGGATTAAGGGCATGCACCACTACCGCCTGATTTCTGTGACAAGCTAGTGTAGCTACTGGGATTAAAGGTGTATGTCATTATGGCTACTGGGATTAAGGGTGTGTGTCATTGCTGCCTGGTCTGTAAGGTTGGTCAGTGTGACTGTTTTACTTTCCTGACCTTCAGGAAAGTTTTATTTATTAAAGCACAAATAAAATGTCACTACACACCTCCATCTTCTCCTCAGAGGAGATAAAGCCTCCCTTAGGGAGTCAACAAAGTCTGACATACCAAGTTGAGGAAGGACCAAACCTCTCTTCCATATCAAGACTGAGCAAGGTACTACACCATAGGTATTGTACTCCCAAAACCCAGTTCATGCACCCAGAGTAAATCCTGGTCCTACTGTCATTCTCCCAAATCAAGCCACATAACTGTCACCCACATTCTGAGAGCCTAGTTTGGTGCCACTCGGGTTCCCCAGTTTTCAGTTCAGAGTCTGTGAGCTCCCATAAGCTCAAGTTAGCTGTTTCTATGGACGGCCCTTCTTCAAGCTCCTCTTGGAACATGCTGTAGAGATCAGCTATTCGCTTCCCTTTGAAATCTGAGAACACTTGAAAAACAGAATGATGAGAGTGAAAATCCATTCACAAAGTATAAAAAGAGACAGAAGAAATGACCTGACAAGCAGATGGACAGATGGAGAAGAGTGGAGGAGGGGCAGGAGATTCTCTTCCCGACACCGGCAGGGCGTGATCTCTGAGTAGTTCCTAGAACAATTCTCCATGAATCCCTTGATTCATGACAGCCAACAAGGTGACCAGGATAATTAACCAATACATATAAACCCGTGAATGTCTGCCTCATTCTTCCTATTCATAGGCCCACCATCAACTAAAGGATCCTCTGAGTCAGCTTCCAGATAGATAAGGATAAAAACCGCCTTGTGGAAAATGAATGTGTTTGCCAATTAGACTTATCCATAGTCATCAGTTTATTACCTGGGAAACACCCTGGACTTGTTTCAACATCATATACAGCACATTGTTATTCTATAAGGTGAATTATCTTTGGATTCACTAGAAGGGTAGGCGGGAACAGAATTCATGGCAGCTTGTCTGGTGCTGTCAGCAATGCGGAAAGGAGAAGCATGAACAGAGCCCAGTAAAGATGAGATGAGGATTCGGGAAATGGTGTTTCATAGCTGGGTGGAGGGTGTTCCTGGAGTAGAAGCATCCTGAATAATGAAGAAAGGAGGGGCCAAGACTGAAACTGAAAAGTGTGGTAGGAAGTGATGTGTACTGAGTGGAAATATGTCCGGAGAGAGTTTTGGTTCTGTTCTCCTGACTCTAATTGCAGCTTCCTCCTTTTGGCCTTAACTCTAAAGCCATAAGAGGACATGAGAATCAGGAATTGTTAAAATACCCCTAGTCTCCTGTCCATCTCTGGCAGAGTCTCTGACTGAACACAAACACTAAGAAGATGTGACAATCTGTGTCATTCTTATGGTGACATGACTTAACTGAAGTAATCATGTTAACCTGATCTGGAATTGAGTTGGATTTAAGAGAGATTCAGTGAAAATATTCAAATGTCTCAGATGTTCCTCGTGTATAATTCCTAACTGGATGCTCAGGAAGAATTAGAGCCTCCTTTTCCTTGAATATAGAAGTACATTTCACAGATGCTGCAAGTGAGTGCTGCTGTCTAAGGTTTCCAGATTAGGAAATAAAGAAAAAATCTAAAAGTCTCAAAGATTCTATTAGTCAGTTTTTGTGACCATAAAAAAATAAATGAGACAGATTATGAAGGAATAAGTCTCTTGCAAAAAAGTCTGCGGGTAGGATTCATCCATTCCAGTCTCATTTTTCAATTCCACTGAGATTCCTGATGCCAGATTCTCCCAGACACAGAGGGTGTTTATACCAATGTCGTTTTTGCTCATTGGGATCAAATTATTTTAAGATTTTCATTTAAATGCACTTCACTGTGTAGAATTGAGTACTTTGAAATGACTCAAGCTATTTTATCTAAATATTTTGTCTCTCAGATAGCTCTAATATATTGAAAGCAACTGGTAAATATTCATGATTCTGTTTGTATCTATTTTTAAGTATCTCTAAATATTTTCCCAATCACAAGGGCCATCATGACATTTTTACACATGTCATATTTTGTTTTCATTTGTTCTCCCTCCCAACTGGCCTCTCCCATGCCCATAATCACATCAAACTCTTTTCTATCTATCCTCAAGTTAGCCCTTCAATCTGTTGTCATATCACATTGTTACATTACCCTGTGTGTTCCTTGCCACCTTTAAGATGTTCTCCTTTGGAGAAGGTATCAGAACTGGCCTTGCCATATAGTCAGACTGATGAATATCTTAAATATCACCATGGAAACTTCATTCGGCAACTGATGGAAACAGGCAGAGACCTGCTTCAGAGCATTGGACTGAGCTCCCAAAGTCCAGATGAAGAGTGGGAGGAGTAGGAATATGAGAAAATAAATCAAGACCATGATGGGAATGCCCACTGAAACAGTCTACCTGAGCTAATGGGAGCTCACCAATTCCAGCCAGACAGGTAAGGAAGCAGTATAGGTCCAAACTAGTCCCTCTGAACGTGGTTGACAGTTGTATGGCTGGGGCAGACTGTGGGGCCATTGGCAGTGGTATCAGAAATTATCCCTACTGCTTTTACTGGATTTTTGGGAACCTATTCTCTTTGGATGAATACCTTGCTCAGCCTAGATATGGAAGGAAGGGCCTTGGACCTTCCTCATAGCAATGTGCTTTACCCTCTCTGAGGAGTGGGTAAGTGTGGGGTGGGGGCAGAATAGGTAGAGGGAATGGGAGGAGGGAATGGAGTGGTAACTGGGATTGGTCTGTAAATAAAAAGGTAATCTGATTTCTTTTTAAAAAATAATTTTAAAAAAGTGAAAAAGAAAGGATGAGCTTCTCTATTCTTCTAAGTCCCTTTTCCAGTATTATGGCCTACATATGTCTATAAACACACACACACACACGCACACACACACCCTTTTATGTTTAAGCCCCATACATAAGAGAAAGCATGTAGGAATTGTCTTTCTATGTCTGGTTTGTTTCACTTAATATAATTTTTATTTGTTTTTCTGAAAATGTCATCATTTCATTTTTCTTCATGACTACATAGAGTCTTACTGTGTCTAGGCAACATATTCACCTTGTCCACGAACCTGTTCACTAACACCTAGGCTACTTCCTTTTCATGCATATTGGGAATATGCAACAATATGCATGAGCATATAATCATATTAGCTACTTTTCTGTTGCAGAGACAAAATACCATGACCAAAAGTAACTTGAGAAAGAAAGTTTCTTTCAGTTTACTGTTGCAAAGGTATAGAGCCCATCATCATGGAGAAGGCATGAAATGGCAGCAGGACTGTTGGCCGTTATGGTTTCTGTGTGATTATTTCGGGGCTGACCAGCCAGCCTCAGCAAACTGGCATGCCAATGTGATCGACTATATCCATGTAAAACCTGAGAAAGCTTAAAAATATATTCTAGACACAAGAGAACAGAGTTAAGCATTTCTTTTTGGTAGCAGGATTTTCTTGGGCAGGCTCTGTTTGCTAGAAGCAAGCAGAGGCACAACTCTTTTATGAAAAGGCTTCCTGACTCAGCAGTAGCAGCAAAAAAATGCACAGTTCCTTTAAGAAGACTTTGTGATTCACCAGCACAAATGACTCTGATTCTTTTGGGAAGGCCAGCTATGGAGCATTTCAATGGGGTCTGTGAGGAGAATGCTACAACTTGCTTAATGGCAACATAGACCCACTGTGCTCCTAACAATGGGGCAATGTACATGGCTCTCAGAGGCAATGAACAGACCTCCACCATGTTGGACTGGGCAGATCTAAAAGGCAAAACAGCCTTACTTCTAGTAATGCCACTTAGCATCTTAATAAGTGCTTTTGGACAGAAAAGGATTTCAGATACACAATAGGACAGATTCAAACATAAAACACCTCTAAATGATATACAGTGTGTTTAAAAAATATATGTAGGCTTGGGAGAGAGAAGAAAAAGACTAAAGAGACAATAAATATAATAAAGAGTACAGACAGTCATAGATTAAATTTGAAAAAAAAGTAATAGAGTAAGAAAAATAAGCCACATAAGGATGGAATATGCACAGAGAATCTGGATTATGTATATTATTGTTTTCTTTGAATTTTTTGACTTTGAAGGAGCTAAGTACAGAGAGACATTTTGTTGAATGGGCTACTAAGTTAAACCAACATATATACTTTAAAGGTATCTTGTCTTCAAAATTTAGGTCTAAAGGTTTGTTATTTTGGAAGAGGTTCTTCTTTTGTTTCCACAGAAGATGAGAACCTGTGAATTTCTTCCACACTAATGTGGTTTGATGGACCAAGATCCCTGAAAGGTACTTGATTTAAAACACACCATGAACACCCCCAAAATTACTCTGCCCAACAAAAAGCAGGAAGCAGTTTGGAAAAAACTATGCCCAAATTCCCAAATACTGTTTATAAATGTGCAGGAACCTTGCCAGTAACCCACAGTCAAGTGGTGATACACAGATTGATAGAAATGGCTTATGTTAAGATATGAGTTAGCCAGAAATATGCATAAGCTAATAGACCAAGCAGCATTATAATTAATACAGTTTCGGTGTGACTATTTCACATTAGGGCATCCAGGAACAAATGAACAGTCTCCAACAACACAGGACCTAGAAACAGAGACCATATTTCATCTGCACATAGGAAATAGAGGATAAAGGAAGTGGAACTAGGCTAGAAAGTCTCAAAGCTCACCCCCAATGACTTACTTCCTCCGGCAAGGCTCCACCTTCTAATATTTCATGACATTCCCTGCAAATAAGTCCTCCAATAAAGGACCAAGTGTTCAAATGCATGAGTCTCTGGGTACATTTCTCATTTAAATTACCATAATAAACATCTCTGTAATGTGTTTACTTAGAGTCTTTGGGTTTATAGTTAAAAGTTTTAGAGCTTAGTCACATGCTAATTCTAATTTCAGCATTTTTATAAACTTCCATACTGATTTCCACAGCACTTGGACAAATTCACAATCCCATAGGTGTGAATGGGGCTCCTCTTTCCCCAAAAACTTGCCAGTATCTTGTCATTGTCCCCTTACTGGCAAGATGTTCTAACTAGAGTGAAATGAAGTACAAAGCAATTCTAATTTGCATTTCCCTTGTGGCTAAGGGTGTTATACACTTTTTCAAAAGCTATCTATTCAGTTCAGCGGTCCAGTTTTTAAGTGAATGATTTTTGGGGCTGTTTAATTCCTATAGTTTTTTATATACCTTATGTATAAATCTCTTGTCTGATGTGTAGTTGGCAAAGACTTTTTTTTCACTCTGTGGTTTCTCTTCATTCTCCCAATTATACTCTTTGCTTTGTGGAATTCTTTAATTTTTTTAGAAAATGAGATATATTTATTTCCTACTTTCATGTTTAAGGGTGTTTTGTCTGCACATGTCTGTGCAGGTTCATGTAGTGCCTACAAAAGTTAGAGAGAACATTAGATTCCCTGGAACCAGAGAAACCACCATGTTGGTGTTGCAAATCAATCCTGGAAACTCTGAAGAAGCAATCTTCATGCTTAATTGTTAGATTGGGATTTGTGGAGGAGGATGAAAGTAAGGCTTGGAATACCAAACTGCAAAAGTGAACTGTCCTTTAATCAGAACAGTAGAGGACAGCAGCCCCTCTGAGGGAGTAGAGATTGTTGGCCTGGCATAGGACTTCTGGACTTTATAGGATAAAAGGAAAATTTGGGGAGGAAAGTTTTATCAATAGATATATACCATATATATTATAGATATGTACCATATCATTATCTGTTATGCCCAGATAATGGAATCCCTGCAAAACCAACAAGAAGACCAAGTCCCATATATAAAAGCAAAGAGTCTTTATTCAATTTCGAACTCAGACTTTCTGTGTGTCCAATGTGTTGGCATGATCAGAGAGCTTTGAGTTCAGTTGAGGTAGGGCTTTTATCACAACAGAGTTTGGGTTGAGAGATTTCTAAGGTTCAGTATCCCCATTGGCTGATATTTGTCAAGGGAATGACTGTGTGCTGGGCTATCTACAATGGTTGGAATGTTAGGTATTTCCTTTGGAATGTTAGGTACTTTACCCTTGGCTAATCCATTCCTGGGTGGTTGCTGGGTGGTCTCTGTTCAGCCTATAGTGGCTGGGCCCCATGGGGTGTTCTCTGTCCTTTGCTGTTTTTTTTTTTTTATCAAGTAAGTGTTCTTATCACTATGTTGAAATGGGAGTTTCCAACTCCTCTGAGTTTCCTTGTTATGAGTCATTATCCCTTCATTATTCACTGAGATACCTCTCCAATCTCAAAATCATCGATTTTATGTAATCCTTTTGTCAATCCTTGGGATTGTACCTGTGATTTGGATTCCTGTTCTGAACATCTTTGTCTATCTACAGATCTTCAATTGTTTTCCCAGAATTTTTCTCTGGTACATTCAAACTTTCAAGACTTATGTCTAGGTAGGCGTTGAACACATTTTGAATTGAGCTTTTTATAATTTGAGAGAGATGAAATTGAGATTCATTCTTTTGCATGTGGAAATCTGGCTTTCCCAAGGCCAGTTGATAAAAGGCTGCTTTTTCCTCCAGTGCTTGTTTGTGGTTGCAATCCTAGTGCTGGTGGGAGAGAACAGAAGGTTGCTGGGGCACGTTGACCAGTCAGCTAGCCAAATGCATCATGGAGGAGACAAAACAAGTGACTGAGATCCTGAGTTTGGTTCCCAGCACCTGTGTAGACACACCACACTGGCCTATAAGTCCTGCCCCAGAGACTTTGACTGAAATTACCTGGTATGGGTGAGAATGAAGCACACAACAAGCCCATTTAAGAATTTATTAGAGGAGACACATGTATAGGCCTAGGAAAGTCAGTATGGAGAAAGAGAGCTTGAAGATGGCAAGTCCAGCTTTTAAATGCACACGGTATGTGTGTGTGTGGGGGGGGTGACGTAGTTATGTCACACACAGATGATGGAGCTCACGCATGCATGCAAGGGCTTACAGAGCTGCATCATATGTAGATGACGCAAGCATGCTACACATAGGTCATGTAGGGCCTTTTAATGTCCTGGTACAGCTAAGTATTTTGACTGAGCGCTTGTCTACACATGTGTGGCCCTAGAACCTGGAAGTGCCCACCATGTCTCCATAAGCACCTGCACTAACATGCACACACAGAACCTCAAATGGAAACACAAGCATCTACACACAAATAAAAAGTTGAGGTAAATCTTTGGGGAAGCAAAGATGTCAACCAAATATGGTGATGGACAGTCACATAGGCAACCAAGATAGTGATCACATAACAAATCAAGGTGGCATTTCCTATATCAGGGAGCCTGGGATGGTGCTACTATGGCTAATGATGCCTACATGGCTGTTCAGGCTCAATAGCGCTGAGTATCCTAAGTACCACTATACACTGCGACTTCCTCATGCATACAGCATTCCCTGGCCATCCCATTGTGCAGCAATATTTCCTGAAACAAAACATGCCATCTTGGAAAAGAGCTTGAAAAGACTCAGTTCTAAAAGGGGGTTCTGCAAGAGTCAGAAAGAAAATAATCCACAAATATTCAGGAAGTTCCTGAAACTTACTGGATTCATGAGGCCCCTCACAAGATTTTATAAGTAGCAAGGACTATTGAGGACAGTTCCAACAGTTGAGCTTCCTCCAAGTGCTGAAGTGAGCTCCAGGCCAACTTTTGAGACTTATTACCCACTGTGTGATGGGCTTTTGGTAGCTGTCTTTGAGTCATCCATGATTCTATAAGTGATCTTTCACTCATATTCCTGTAAGTGACTCCAATAAATTCATTGGTTCAGAAAGTTAGATCCAGTGATACTATTACTTTTTTTTTTTTTTTTTTTTGGTTTTTCGAGACAGAGTTTCTCTGTGGCTTTGGAGCCTGTCCTGGAACTAGCTCTGTAGACCAGGCTGGTCTCGAACTCACAGAGATCCGCCTGCCTCTGCCTCCCAAGTGCTGGGATTAAAGGCGTGCACCACCATCTCCCGGCTTGATACCCTACAATGAGTAAGTAATGTGTTCATGTCTCACAGAAATAATGTCACACAACAGTCTTTACTGTCTTCCTTCCTCCTATTTCTTTACTTCTTTTTAGCTGGATGGTGGGTGTGGAAGACTTAGATGCTAGTCACCCATAGTTATTTCCCCATTGACTCATGGAGGACATAGCGGATACAATGCAAATACTGATTCCATCACACACAGGGTTTCCGTGGCCTCTGCTTTTACCATTTCTAGCCCCGAGGGAAAAGGTTTTGTCCCCAGGTAAGAAGAGATTTCCATGGACATGAAGCTTGCTTGCATGGGAGGAAGAAACAGGCATGTACACTTTTAAGAATCTAAAATAAATTAGATTTATTTAAAATAAGGCTATTCCACTTGGTCATCTGTCTCTTTCACATGCCTCCCATTCCCACCATATTGGGACATGACCAGAAAATCCCAGCAGAGCCAAAAAAATTGAAGAGACTCACCTTGCAGGTTCAGTCATCAAATTGGAGCTCTACAAACCCCACTTTTTTCCTAAAATGCCCAGCCTCTGCTGAGTTTTGTGTAGTAGTAAAACAGACCAAGACACAGGTCTTCAAGAAACTCAAAAAGGTTTATCTTAGCTTTACTCTTTACCACCAAACAAAACAATTAGGAAACTTTTATTTTTTAAATTATCAGAATTAGGCACCTCCATGTAAATGTGATAGAATTTGCCTAATAACTAGGTATTTCCCATGTACACATCCCTTTTCTTGGCATAAACCAATTATTTTTTTTCTTTTCTCTTTATTTTTTTAAAAGAAAGCAAACTATCTTTTTTCCTTATACATACCAGTCCAAGTTCTCATTCCCTCCATTCCTCCTATCCCCTCTACATATCCTCCCACCCTACCCCCAACCAATCCTCTCAGAAAGGGTAAGGCACATTGCTTTGGAGAAGGTCCAAGGACCTCCCTACTATATCTAGGCTGAGCAAGGTATCCATCCAAAAAGAATAAGTTCCCAAAAAGCCAGTACATGCAGTAGGGATAAATCCTGGTGCCCCTCAGTCTGTCCCAGCCATACAACTGTCAACCACATTTAGAGGGACTAGTTTGGTCCTATGCTTGTTCCTTCCCAGTCCATCTGGAGTTGGTCAGCTCCCATTAGCTCAGGTAGACTGCTTCAGTAGGTGTACCCATCATGGTCTTGACCTCTTTGTTTATATTCTCATTCCTCCCACTCTTCAACTGGACTTTGGGAGCTCAGTCCAGTGCTCCAATGCAGATCTCTGCCTCTGTTTCATCAGTTCTTGGATGCAGGTTCTATGATGATATTTAAGATATTCATCAGTCTGACTACAGGGTAAATCAAGACCAGGCCCACTCTCCTCTATTGCTTGGAATCTTAGCAGGGTTCATCCTTGTGTATTCCTGGAAATTTCTCTAGAGCCAGGTTTCTTGCTAACCCCAAAATGGCCTTCCCAATCAAGGTATCTCTTTCCTTGCTCTCATCTCTGTCCTTTCTCCTTCTTGACTATCCCATTCCCTCAAGTTCTCCTCACCCCTCCCCTTCTCCCTTCCTTTTCTTCTTCTGCTCTCCCTTCTTACCCCACCCCATGCTCCCAATTTTGTCATGTGATCTTGTCTATTTCTACTTTCCAGGTGGATCTATATATGTTTTTCTTAGGGTTCACCTTATTACTTAGCTTCTCTAGCATTATGAACTATATAGGCTCAATATCCTTTGTTTATAGCTAGTATCTACTTTTGAGTGAATACATACCATATTCATCTTTTTGGTTCTGGGTTACCTCACTCGGGATATTGTTTTCTAATTCCATACATTTGCATGTAAAATTCAAGACGTCATTGTTTTTTATCACTGAGTAGTACTCTAATAGGTAAATGTGCCACATTTCCTTTATCCATTCTTTGGTTGAGAGGCATCTAAGTTGTTTCCAGGTTCTGGTTATTATAAATAATGCTGCTATGAATATAGCTGAACAAATGCCTTTGTAGTATGATTGAACATCTTTTGGGTATATGCCCAAGAGTGGTATTGATAGATCCTGAGGTAGGTTGATTCCAAATTTTCTGAGAAACCACCATAATGATTTCCAAACTGGTTGTATAAATTTGCATTCCCACCAGCAATGAATGAGTGTTCCCCTCACTCCACATCCTCTCCAGCATAAGCTATTACTGGTGTTTTGATCTTAGCCATTTTGACAGGTGTAAGATGGTATCTCGGAGTTGTTTTGATTTGCATTTCTCTGATGGTTAAGGATGTTGAAAATTTCCTTAAGTATCTTTTGGACAGTTTAATGTTTTCTGACACTGCTGTTTACCCATCCAGGTTTGGGATACTTTTAGGTACAGGTATTGTTTCTTATGATATCTTTGTTGGATGAGTTTTTTTCTCTATTGTCTGTTTCCCTTTTTGTCTTTTGGCATGAATGACATAAGCTAGTTCTTCCTTACAATACTTTGATTAGATGAGTTTCTATATTACCACATGTGTTGGAATGATCACACTGTGGGAGTAGATAATAAGAGTGTTTCCTTCTCAGATGCAGTAACATATTTTCCACTCTCCAGCCTCCAATCAAGGCTAGAAATGTTACCTTCCCACCTCATCTGTTTCCAAGAATCTCCCAGAATCTTCTTACTACCCAGACCCAGGCCAAGATGTGGGACTGCAGATGTCTTTGTCAGGAGCAATTTATCTCTACCATGGAACAATGTTCGTTTTGGTAAGATGTTGTTTTCTTAATAACAACCACAGACATTGTGTCATAAAACTACCAAGTAACCATTTTTATGGTTTCTTTGTGCTGAGAATTTGGGAAGTCAGATGTGAGCATGCATGCTCCTAATCTTAGCACTAAATTGGCTGAGAAACAGGCTCACCATTTCTGGCCAGTATGGAGGACATACTAAAACCTGTCTCAAACAAACATATAACTACCAAATTGAGCAAGGCTTGATACCTACGCTGCATCTCTGCCACATTATTGATGGCGGCTCCCTAGGAGATACTTGAGGTCTGGAGATGCTTCAATAGTTCAAGCACTTGCTGAAAAAGCAATAGTACCAGAATCAGATTTCCAGAGCCCAAGTAGTCATTTGGACATGGCACCTATAATTCAAGTCTTAAAAATCAGAGATGGAACCCCAAGAAAAAGCTGGCTAGCAAGACCTGCCTCAGTGAATGAGTCAGAAAGCACTTGAAGTTGATTCCCAACACCAAATTCAGCCTCCACATATACACATGCACACCCACCTGCATCCAGGTGCACACACAAACAAGCAGACACGCATACTCAGACACATATGTCCCTTACATGTAAAAATGGCAGGGAGAAAAACAAATACCTGTTTTTTTTTTTTTTTAAATCTGAAATGACTCAATGGCAGAGAACTAAAACTACTTGAAACTTTCATGGCACAAATATATGGCCCCACAGGGTAGAGTGAAGCAAAACTCAGTCCAGCTGCAGATAAATAAAAACAGATAGTTATGGTCCCTCTGTGCGACTACTGTAGGTAGCTAACTAGATTCTGGCTGGGAGTATTTCTGGAGGAATCATCCAGAGGACACAGTTAAAGACATAAAGATAGGAGTGGCAAGATCAAAGGCTAGAGAAAAATGGGAGATCTTAATATTATTGTGATCTTTGTAAACTACAGCTGGACACACTGAGACAGTAAGACTCTACTTTCCTGGCCTTACCTTGGGTCTTGCTTATGACGGCTCCACATCTTTAATGATGTGTGTCTATCAGATTATGTTTCCAATACTTGTATTGTTTACAGATCAGTCACATTGTTCTCACTAGGCCTGAGACTACACCTGTTTCTGTAAAGAGAAGAGAAACAAACCCCCACCTTGTGTTTATAACATCTCAGAATGCCACACCGTCAGAAATGTGGGAAAAAGGAGAACCTTTGTCTGTGTGCTTATCACAGTGGACTACTTACACATATCACCATGACTTATCACCGTGTTTGATTCACTTTGTCCAAGGCTCAATCCAGTGAACATGGTTCTACATTGATCATCACACCAATGCTGAAAATGATTAGTCACAGCAAAAATGACACATAGAATATAAGTCAACTGGACACTTGGGGCAGACTGAGAAGCCTATGATAATGGCACTGGGATTTGTCTCTACTGCATGTACTGGCTTTTTTGGATCCTATTCTATCTGGTTGCACACCTTCCTAAGCCTGGATGGAGGGGGGGGGCTTGGACTTCCCACAGGGCAGGGTACCCTGCCCTCTTTTAGGACTGGAGGAGGAGTGGGGAGGGTGAGTGGGGGAGCGGGAGGGAGGTGGGAGGATGGGAGGAAGTGGAAATTTTGATTGGTATTATTTATAAAGTAATAAAAAATAAAAACCAATAAAAAGAAAAGAAGTCAGCTGTATAAAGAAGAGTCACTGCGTGTTCTATACAAAAAGTAAGACAGTCTATGGAGACCCAACTCCTAGACTGCCCCACGTATTAGAAGAAATCCATGGAGTTGCCATGCTAAGACTTTTCAATCTGAGACACACACACACAGTTTCTTGATGGTTTCTTTCTTTATTCTCTCATGTTGAATTCCTCATGATATTTCTTTGTTACATTCTCTGCTTTCTCTATTTTATCTCTCATTTCAATCCTATCTTTACCCTTGATGCTTCCCTCCTAATTCTCTAATATATTTTATCCTTCTAGCCCACATTAACTTCTTCTCTCATGGTGACTTTGTGATGTTCCATCCTTCTTTGTTTTCCACAGCCATTTAAATCCCACAAAATCTTTCAGACAATATAGGAGTTATACAAATTGTCACATTTCATTACTTAAGTAAATGACAAGAGACAGAGTCATCCCTGTTAGGAAGCTTCACCCAGCCCGGCTCCTTCCATTTCAGATTTTATCCCTGAGAAAGCCCAGCATCAGTGGCTCCACCCTCAAAGAGCATTAAGAAACCCCTTCTCATGGTTCCCCTTATTGTTTTTTTTTCTTCCTCTGGGACCATCAGGGAATGCATTGCTCAGATTAAACCTGGACTTATCAGTTTGGCCTGACCTGATTTATTACATATGCAGAGAAACTTAATATTTGGGTACAGAAACCTTTCATTCCTGATGCACTCTCATGTAATAATCCATGTAACTTGTCACAGAGCAAGGGAGAAGCACCTTCTCTCCGTGGACAGATACAAAAAGAGAAGTTTCTTGTTATCTATAGAGGTAGCCATATAAGACTAAACTCTTAAGGAGTCTAAGAGAAATAAGGAAATTATATGTTATATCCTACACTTCTAAGTGAATAAACATTTTAAACTTACATTTTGTGGTTATCAATCATAAAAACCAGGTTTTCTCAGACTTGAGACTGTTTACAAAGAGCCTGATATGTCCTGAATCAGGCCTGATTACCATAAATCTCTTAATATACGCTCAACAGCACTCTCTAATGCACCCCGTTTTAAATCTCAGAATGTTCTTTCTACCCTGTGTGTAGCCCTTGGCCATAGAAATGGAAACTTGTAACTCTTTCTCAGGGCCATGAAGTCAGGTTATTTTTTGTAATCATGGCCAGTTAGAGATCTTTTCCCTGTGGTGTATCTGAACAAAAGCCATGAAATTGAGGTCAGGAATGTGTGCAGAGAGTTAAGCATTGTTGTAGGTTATTATCTAGACCCAGCAAGGAGAAAGCAATTAGGTTGATTCCTTCGTTCAACAGATCAGAAAGCTTGTATGTGTCCTTGGGCTGCTTTTTCTGGAAATAGTTTATCTTAAAAACTACTAGCAGGCTGGGCAGTGGTGTTGTACACCTTTAATCCCAACACTTGAGAGGCAGAGGCAGGTGGATCTCTGTGTGTTCGAGGCCAGCCTGGTCTACAAAGAGGTAGTTCCAAGATAGGCTCCAAAACCTATGGAAAAACCCTGTCTTAAAAAATATAAAAATATAATAAAGAAAGAAAGAAAGAAAGAAAGAAAGAAAGAAAGAAAGAAAGAAAGAAAAGAAATGAAAAGGAGAAGAAAAAAAAGAAAAAGAAAACCGCTAGTAGGGCATATGGTCACGATGTCTCAGCTCCTTCCCCAGGTTCATGAATGCCTGCCTATACACTGCCATGTCCCACCATAATGGTAATGGACCAAACCTTTGAATGCGTTAGCCATCCTAATTAAATGGTTTCCTTTATAAGAGTGTCCATTATCATTGTGTCTCTTCACAGCAATAGAAACCCTAGCTAAGACAATATAACAGCAATAATAAACAAGTTCTGCAGATTGTATTTATATATTTATTCACATATATCTAACAATAACAAATTTTTAAAAGACAGTCATGAATTTAAGAGGGAGACATCATGTAAAAGTTTGGACAGGGGATGATAAAATTTACTTTAATTAAAATCAAATCATTTTTAAATATATTAAAAACAAGGATTTGGAGAGATGGATAAGCAGTTAAGTTAAGCAATAGTGCTCTTTAAAAGAACCTGAGTTTGAGTCATAGCATACATTTGGGGGTCCCAACAGCCCCTGTAACACTGGATTCACAGGGATCCAATGCCTCCAGCCTATAAAGTAACCTTCATTCACATTCACATACTCTGCTTAAAGTTGTTTAATTTAGTCTTAAGCATATATATATATATAATATTTCTATAAATACATGCATGAATTGTATGTATGTATGAAAACAAGTCTAGTGTGGTGATATACAGCTATAATACCTCTATTTTATCTTATCGTTCCAGAGGGATAATAGTCCATCATTCCTGGACTGGCAACAGGAATCTGACCATAAGCACAGAGCAGAGAGAGCAAACAGAAAGTGGTACAAAGCTTTTTGTTTCCTAGTGCCAAGAGGTTGAACTTTGATGACATACAAGTCCCTCAAGTCCATCAAGACCTGACCTGTTGAGACTGAATCATCCCTTTCCCCAACATCACTTCCTCCTAGCCCATCATTCTCACCCCTTTAGCACTTCAATCAGACTTTATACCTGCAGAACATCTTAGTGATTAATAAAAGCACTCAGGAGTCTGAGGCAGAAAGATGGTGGTTTAAGGCCAGCCTAACCTTGACAAGACCTTCTTTGTAAATACTTTTAAAAGTATGCTTTTAAACAGTGTGAAGGCACCAAGATGGTTCCTGGCTATGACCTGACACACTTTCAGTTTATCAGAAGGATCAGAGTTGTGACATCAGAAAACAGGACAGTTCTTTCCTCCCAACAGAACAATGTCACAACATCAGCTGGAACCTTTTGAGGCACCCTAGTTCTCACGGGAAGTAGGTATAGTCCTGGAGGGAGATGAATGATATCACTACTGTACAAAACAACAAACCATTCCACTCTTTACTGTAGAAGACACAAATCTGACTGAGCCATCAACCTAGGCCAGATTAGGCCTGATGCAGTCAACTCCACAAAGCAGGACTGAGCCAGCGACCTGGGTCAGAGGTGGCCTGGGACATTTGTGGAAGCAGGACTGAGCCAGAGACCTAGGCTGAATCAGGCCTGAGGTGGTGAGCTCCAAGGGAGCAAGACTAAGCTGGCTACCTAGGCCAGAGCATGCCTGAGGTGGTAAGTTCTTCAGGAAAGGGAGTGAATCCAGACCAGGGACATTTGTGGAGGAAGGACTGAGCCAGCAACCTGGGACAGAGATAGGATGGAGCCAGTGACCTAGGCCAGAGCAGGCCTGAGACAGTGAACTCCATTGGATTTGAGCAAACCCCAGGAGTACTGAATGACCTCCAGAAACATGTAGTGACCAACGGATAACTGGAACCATGGCACTGACTGTAACATGAGGAGCAGCCATCTGAGCCTTGGATTCACTCACACCTTGAAAATTAATCAACAGAGTCACAGACAGCCACAACTACATCAATTAGAGGAAAAGATGAGAAGACAAGGTAAGAACACATGCAATACTACAAAGAGCAAGACAGCACCAGTAAAATCTAGTGACCCTAAAACAGCAAGACTTAAACAACCAAATATAGATGAAGCAGAAAAAAAATAACCTAAAAAATAACTTCAGGAGAAAGTTTGAGGACCTTAGAGAAAAAAAATGAGAAGTTCCCTGAAAGAAATGGAGGAAAAGACAAACAAAAAATTGGAAAACATCAACAAATCCATTAAAGAAAACCAAGAAAAAGCAATCAAACATATGAAAGAGACCACTCAAGACTTAAAAACTAAAATAGAGACAATAAAGAAAACACAAGCTTAAGGAATTATAGAAAAAATCATGAGAAAACAATCAGGAACCATAAATGCAAGCATAAACAGCAGAAAATAAGAGATACAAGAGAAAATCTCAAGTACTGAAGATACAACAGAGGAATTAGACTCATCAGTCAAAGAAAACATTAAATCTAACTAAAACTTAAAACAAAATATCCAGAAAATATGGGACACCATGAAAAGACTAATCCTACGAATAATAGGTAGAGAAGAAGGAGAAGAAGTTCAACTCAAAATCATAGAAAATACATTTAACAAAATCATAGAAGAAAACTTCCCCAACCTAAAGGAAGATCAGGTGTTCATAGGTGTGTGGATTAATATCTGGATCTTTGATTTGGTTCCATTGGTCCTCCTGTCTGTTTTTATGCCAATACCAGGCTGTTTTCTGTACTATAGCTCTGTGGTGGAGTTTGAAGTCAGGGATTGTGATGCCTCCAGAAGTTTCTTTATTGTATAGAATTGTTTAGGCTATCCTTGGTTTCTTGCTTTTCCATATGAAGTTGAGGACCATTCTTTCAAGGTCTGTAAAGAATTTTGCTGGGATTTTGATGGGCATTGCATTGAATCTGTAGAATGCTTTTGGTAAGATTGCCATTTTTATTATGTTAATTCTTTCTACCCAAGAGCATGGAAGATCTTTCCATTTTCTGGTGTCTTCTTCAATTTCTTTCTTCAAAGATTTAAAGTTCTTGTCATACAGGCCTTCCACTTGTTTGGTTAGAGTTAGTTACTCTGAGATATTTTATGCTATTTGTGGCCAGTGTGAAGAGTGTTGTTTCTTTGGTTTCTTTCCCAGCCCTTTTATCATCTGTGTACAGGAGGGCTACTGATTTTTTTTTTAATTAATCTTGTATCCCGCTACATTACTGAAAGTGTTTATGAGTTTTAGAAGTTCCTTAGTAGAGTTTTTGGAATAATCCACATGCCTTCAAACACCTGATTTTTGATTTTTGGATGGAATATTCTATAGATGTCTGTTAAGACCATTTGAGTCATAACATCTGTTAGTTCCCTTATTTCTCTGTTCATTTTTTTGTCTGAATGACTTGTCCAGAGGTGAGAGTGGTGTGTTGAAGTCTTAAAACTAGAATTCAACAGCAATACTAATTCCAGTAAACCTACAAACACATGGAAATTAAACAATGCTCACTTGAATTATCAATGAATTAAGGAAGAAATAAAGGGAGAAATTAAAGACTTCCTAAAATTTAATGAAAATGACCACACAACATTGAAGTCTCCACTATTACTGTTTGGAATTTAATGTATGATTTAACCTTTAGAAGTGTTTCTTTACATATTGAGGGTGCCCTTGTATTAGGGGCATAGATGTTCAATATTGAGATTTCTCTTGATGAATTTTTCCTGTGACTAATATGAATTGTTCTTGTTTGTCTCTTGATTGATATTAGTTTGAAGTCTATTTTGTTAGATATTAGGGTAGCTACACCCACTTGTTTCTTAGATCCATTTTATTGGAAAAATTTTCCTAACCCTTTACTCTGAGGCAATGTCTGTCTTTCAGGTTAAGGTGTGGTTCTTTTATGCAAAAGGAGGGATTCTCTTTTCATATCCAATCTGTTAGCCTGTGTCTTTATATAGGTGCATTGAGTCCATTTATATTCATGGATATTAATGACCAGTGATTGCTATCTCCTGTTAATTTAGTTTTTGTTGGTGGTGATGTTAATTTGTGCATTTTCCCTTCTTTGGGATTTGTTGCTATGAGACCATCAATTGGCTGTATTTTTGTTGATGTAGCCAACTTCCTTGGATTGGAGTTTTCCTTCTAGTATTTTGTTTAGGGCTGGGGTTGTAGCTAGGTATCAGTTAAATCTGATTTTGTCATGAAATATCTTGTTTTGTCCTTCTATGGTGTTTAAAAGTATTTTGGGGTATAATAGTCTGGGTTGGCATCTGTGGTCTTTTAATGTCTGATTAATGCTTGACCACAACCTTCTGGCTTTCATTGTTTCCAGTGAGAAGTCAGGTGTAATTCTGATAGGTCTGCCATCATATGTTTCTTGGCCTTTTTCCTTTACAGCTATTAATATTATTTCTTTATTCTGTATGTTTAGTGTTTTGATTGTTATGTGGCTAGGAGACTTTTTTTTTAATCCAGACTGTTTGGTGTTCTGTAAGCTTCTTGTATTTTCATAGGCATATCTTTCTTTAGGTTGGGAAAGTTTTCTACTGTGATTTTGTTAAATATATTTTCTGTGCTTTTGAGTTGAACTTCTCCTTCTTCTATACCTATACCTAATAATAGATATATTATTTTGATCTTTTCATGGTGTCCCACATTTCCTGTATTTTTTGGTTAAGCTTTTGTTATATTTGTTAGTATTTTCTTTGACTAATGAGTCTATTCCCTCTATTGTATCTTCAGCACTTGAGATTTTCCCTTACGTCTCTTATTTTCTGCTGTTTATGTTTGTATTTGTGGTTCCTCATTGCTTTTTCGTGATTTCTGTTTCTATAATTCCCTCTGTTTGTGTTTTACTTATTGTAACTATTTCAGTTTTCAAGTCTTGAATAGTTTCTTTCACATGTTTGATTGCTTTTCCTTGATTTTCTTTAAGGGATTTGTTGTCTTCCAATTTTTTGTTTGTCTTTTCCTCCATTTCTTTGAGGGAATTTCTCATTTCCTCTTTAAGAGTTTCAAACATTCTCTGGAAGTTATCTTTAGGTCATTCTCATCTATATTTGGTTGTTCAAGTTTTGCTATTGTATGGTCTCTAGATTTTACTGGTGTTGTGTTGCTCTTTGTGGTGTTGCATGTGTTCTTACCTTGTCTACTCATCTTTTCCTCTAGTTGGTATGATTAGTGCTATCTATGATTCTGGTGGTTAATCTTCCAGTCCCAGTGAATCCAAGGCTCAGATAGTTGTTCCTCGTGGTATAATCAGTGCCATAGTTCTATTTACTCTGTGTTCCTGTAGGTCACTCAGTGCTCCAGGCTTTGCTCCACTCCCAAGGAGTTTGCTATCTCATGCCTGCTGTAACCTAGGTTGTCTGCTCAGACCTGTTTCTGTAAATATCCTAGGCCTGGACCTGATCCTGCAGGGGTCCCTGCCTTGGGGTTGGTCCTGTAAAGATCTCTGGCTCTACTTCCTTGGATGTCCCAGACTCAGGTGCGCCCAGACCTGCAGAGGACCTGGCTCAGGCCTACTCCACCAGAGGTCCCAGACTAATGCCTGGACTTGCAGAGATCTCTGGTCCCTGCCTACTTCATAGGAGTCCCAGACTCATACCCAGACCCACAGAGGTCCTGGCTGAGGCATAGTTCCTCATAGGTCCTAGACTCATGCCCAGACCTACAGGGATCCTGGCTCAGGTCTACTTCTTTGCAGGTCCCAGATTCCTGCCTGGACCTGCAGCAGTCTCTGACTCTGGCCCACTCACTTAGCAGCTGTTCCCCTGTACTTGCTCCTGTAGAGTTCACTGTCTCAGGCTTGCTCTGGCCCAGGTTGCTGGCTTAGTCCTGCCTTTACAAATGTCCCTGGTCTGGATCCATTCCCAATCCAATGGATCTCGCTGCCTGAAGCCTGCTCTGGCCTAGGTCACTGGACCAGTCATGCTTCTGCAAATGACCCTTTTCTGGATCCATTCCTGCTCTCATAGAGTTCACTGTCCCAGACCCACTCCAGCCCAGGTCGCTGGCTCAGTCTTGCTCCTATGGAGTTCACTGCCTCAAGACTGCTCTGGCCCAGGTTGCTGGCTTAGTCTTACTCCTGTTGTTGCTTCAGGCCCAATCTGGCCCAGGTCACTGGCCCAGTCCTGCCCCTGTGGAGTTTTCTGTCTCTGGTCTGCTATGGCCCAGGTTGCTGGCTCAGTCCTGCCTCCTCAAATGTCCCTGGTCTGGATTTGGTCCCGCTCCCATGCATTTCCATACTATCAACTTAAAAGCACACTTTGAAAACTCTATAAAATACAGAAAAAAATCACAACTACCCTCATGAATGTAGACTTGCTGAGGCCACACATTCCTATCCTTGGGTAGCTATAAGACACTCCATGTGTCTCTGTCTCCCACCCTATACCTCCTCATATCCCTCTTTATACAGGAGCCTTGCCCTGCCAGTTCTCAGACAGATCTGACTTCCTCTAGACCATCTTGAAGAGCAGAGCTTCAAGTCATCTCAGAATCTGATAGTTTGTAATCAACCATTTGGAGAGTATTTTTCACTATTTCTATTTTATTATTATTATTATTATTGAATTGGTTTCACACATGTATATAATGCATTCTTGTTACACCCTTCCCCCACTTTTGCTAATCTCCCTCCTATCCCAATAAACACCTCCTCCTCCTCCTCCCTACTTGTCCCTTTCCTTTGTTCATGACTCAGGGCTTTGTTGTACTTAGTTTAATCTGATGCATCTGTGTAACCATTGCATTGGGACTGTTCACTGTAGCCTGATTGGGTCACCAGTGGCACACAGCTGAAGGCACTGACTCTGCCTTCCCCAAAATTTATTCTAAGCAACAATTCAGAAGTGAGAGAAAGAGCCCCCTCAGTTCATCTTCCACCCCTTCCTGGCTGCTGATGGGCCCATTCTTGAGCAAACCCAGCAAGTGATCCAGAATTGTAAGTTTGTGCTTGCAGTGACTGCTTGTTGCGTAGAAGATGGCATATTGTGGTGATTCTCCCTGTCTTCCAGCTCTTACAATCTTTCTATCACCTCTTTTGCAAGATTTCCTGAGCCTAGGAGTCAAGGCATACATGTTTAGTGCTGAGCCCTAAACAACCCCTTGTTCTCAGCACCTTGTATTGCTCATTCTTCTCTGCCATCATTGCAGTTCAACCAAAGGGGAGACACTCTGATCAAAGCCAGGGGTACTTACTGTCTGTGAGTATAAACGTACTTATTTAGAAAGTGTCCAATGCTTTGTGAATTTGACTGAGCAACAGAAGTAAGCATGCACCCACATCACACCCCTAGGTCCTATGGGATTTTGAATGTGTTTATGGTACCAAATAGAAATTCATTCTATGGAGTGAACCTCTAGTCCAATCAGAGAGCTGTTGGTTTCCCACATAACATCTGTGCCACTATTGCCCATCTTTCCTGGTAGGTTGATATCATAGTTAGATTCACAGTTGGGTGAGACTCTTCTCCCCCAATAGCTTACGTAGCGTCTTCTGACACAATGAAAGCTACCAGGCTGGAAGGAGACATCCAACACAACTCCATCTTCATGGCTTTGTATCATGTGAACATGAATGTGGTATCTTCAACAATCAAGTGTTATCACCTAGTTCTGATGGGCAACCAAGAGCAGGAACAAGAGCCTGTGATGTTTCTTGAGCCCACAGGGGCTTTCTATCAACAAATCATGAGAAGTCCTACTCCTGCCACTGACATTTTGTTCAATAATCCATCACTTCAAGGAGACCTTTTTCCAGCCATGTAGGGCACTTCCCTTCCAACTTTTACATTTGTTTACAAGATTGTAGGTTTATATAGGGCTTTTTCTTTCTTTTTCTCTCTTCCATTTTTATCATTTTCAATTGTAAAAATGTTTAGTAATTGTATTAATTCTCTCACCTAACTTCTCCTAGATCCATCACTCCCTCCCCACTTACCCAAATGATGGACTAAGGGATGAAAATTGTAACACCCAAAGGCAGTCTATTACTACAAGGAAACAATCTTTTTTTCTGGACTCAGCAGGGCACTTTTGCATATAGCCTCAAGCCAGACAAAATTCCAAAATAGAGCGGGTAAGCATGATATCCCACCCTAGCTCAGAACTGTCAATTCATAATTGCTATGAGAGGGGGAGTTAGTTTTATTTAAGGATCTGGCATCTAGTGGGTTGACCATATGGCTTTTTAATACCCTCTTACCTTCATATCTGCTTCCCATTTTCTCTATCTCTCCACCCCTTTCTTTCTTAAGCCTTCCCACTACCAATTTCCCCTATTTTTGTATACATATATAAACAAATAAATATATAAATACAACAGCTTCAGTCTGTTTAGTGTTGCTTGCGTGTTTCTAGGACTGACCACTTGATATTGAATAACCAATAAGGAGTCTCCTTCCTGGGGAAGTCTAATTCTCCCTCTCTAATCAGTCATCAGTTGCTTGTAGCTCTTTATCTGAGGATTGGACAGTGTGAGATTTATCCCATACATGTTGAGTTAAGCTGGAGGTGTCCTTGTTCAAGTCTTATTGGAGAGCAATTTTGTAGAGTTTTCATGGGTGCAGTTTCTCTGACATGTCTAGAAGATACAATATCAAAGAAGACTTCCTGGATCTCTTACATTATTTCCACCCTCTCTTCTATACTCCAGAGTGGAAGTACAGCAAAAGCATTCTTGATCCAGGCTTTTGTTTTTTGGAATGCTACCACAATAATTCCTCATATTTGTCATACTGGAAGCCTAGGGTACAGCAGTTTCTACCAGGAAAATCTCACGGGGAAGAAATGAAATCAATGTTTATTCCTTGAGTAGGAGCTCTGTTCCATGAAGCCATCGGCATTGCATCTAGATAATTGAGTTTCCTCCCCTCAGGGGGGAACAAAAGTTTACAGCCAGCCTGGATAAGGACAACAAGTACATGAGTTCTACAGCATGGAACAGAGGATTCTTTCAACCTATGGTTGAGGAAGGAGCTTAAATTGCTGGGCAGCGCCTGTTCTGTGCCTGAGGCTTACTGGATGAAGTCAGACAGTGTCACAGTTCTTTATATCAGGAATCTGTGCTGTTCTCCATTTTGCTAGACCCTAATACAGGACCCTGCATATCTGGGGCTGCAGGATTCCAAGATATCAGCAGCATCTGTCATCTGCAGGGACAGAGGGCAGTGCTTGTGGCTCAGAGCCAACTCTATGCCTACAATCACTAGTCATTGCTGCAGTCACAGGAAGAGTGGACGGTGCATCACGACCTGGATTGCACAATGATAACATGCTGTGAGCTGTCGGTCTCACTCAGGGGAGCAGTCCTGTCCTCTCTCCTCACAGTTCTGTTAGAGGAAGCTCTGCTCTCTGATCTCACAGAAGCCCAGACTGCCTCAAAGAGGGAAATCCCTTTAAAGGTGACCTGTCACTGCTCTAATTGTATGGGCCTGTAAGCCAAAGATGGATGCCCCAACGGTACAAAAGAACTTTGGGTGACTGTCCAGACAGCAAGATGTCTCTGTCATTTCTAGAGTTTTGGAAGTTGTTTACTTAGGTAATACTATATCCTTCTGGAGTCTTTGATGGAGTTGAAGAATGGTTATAGTTATAGTTTTCCTTAGTTATGATAAAGATAAAATAGATATAAATATTGTAACTGTAATTCTTACTTGATAGCTGTTTTGTTATATGAAATTTTACTGTGTTAAAATTAAAGCCTTTCTTTTTTGTTTAAACAGAAAAAGGGGAAATGATGTGGGATTGATTTCTTTCTAATCTGTTGCTTTCATTGGTTAATTAATAAAGAAACTGCCTAGGCCCATTTGATAGGCCAACCCTTAGGTGGGTGGAGTAAACAGAACAAAATGCTGGGAGAAAGAAGCCGAGTCAGGAGTCGCCATGATTCTCCCACCAGACACAGATGCAGGTTAAGATCTTCCCTGGTAAGCCACCTCGTGGGCTACACAAATTATTAGAAATGGATTAGATCAATATGTAAGAGCTAGCCAATAAGAGGCTGGAACTAATGGGCCAGGCAGGGTTTAAAAGAATACAGTTTCTGTGTAATTATTTCTGGGCAAAGGCCATGCGGGCGGCCGGGTGTCGGGGACTCAGCCCTGCCACTCCTATTACAACAGATCTGTTTGAGAGTTTGATGATGGCGTGGGATTCCCATCCCTATCATAAGGCCACACAAACTAATAATGGCATTGATCACAGCACTCACCTCAAAAGTCACCCATTTTGGAGATGTAGAGAGGGCTAGCCAGTTTGAAATGGCTTTAGAGCAGGATTTCATGTGTCTTCTGAAGATGTAGAAGTAAGATTCTCCGAAAAGGTATGCAGTAAAAGTTGGTGTGAATGTTACAAAGTCTGATAGTAAAAATGGGCTGAAGAAAACTGTGAATAAGACCCAAATGCTGAGGTCTTACTACAGCCGACACAGAAGATAACACTAGAGGTGGTTGGCCTTGGTAGTGGTAAGTTTGGCTCTATACTGAAGAACTGTGGGTATCTTGGGGCTGGGGGCATGACTGAGAAAACAACATGATTGCTGGCCAAACAGAGGGCCTGAGTTTAGATCCCATCATTTGTGTAAAAGTGTTGGGGTCTGTGTTGCACAGAATGCCCAAAGAAGGAGAGTCCCTTCAGAATGTCGTTTTAAGCTCTCTGGCAACAGGGAGGAACAGTTTCTGTGAACTGAACCTTGAACCCCATTCAGAGCATATTTATTGATTGTATACAAGCATTATTTGGGGGATAGGAAAAGTTCCTCATACCAAGGTCCCTTTGATCTATTCAGTATGTTCTCTCAAGGAAATCGTCACAGTCCAGACTTTGGGAGGAGGAGATGGAGACAGCGTGGTTGTGTGTTCCCAGAAGTGCAGTTTCTGCTGAGTCCTACTTTTGCAACCCTGGACTACCACATGATTATCTTTTTCATGCCTCTCCCACTCCACAGCCATCTCTCTCCTACTCTCCCTTTCTGGAACAATATCACTGAAGCCACTCTACCAGATCTTATTTCTCTAGGTCATTTTAGGCAGTAGATTTGCAGGTCACACAGAATGTGATATGGGCTGATAATGAAGTTCTTAGTCATCACCATGATTTGAATGTGTTCCCTAGAATTTGTATAATAGAATCTTGATTTTTCAATAAAGGAATGGTCAGTGTTAAGGCATATTGAAATGAGGGACCTATGAGGAGCTATTGGGGTCATGAGAACAGAACTGCCCTTAATGGCCAACTAGTACAAATGAGCAAGTCTCTACTCGTTGACACTTGATGAGTTACTCTATGTGTGTGTCTCTCTGTCTCTGTCTTTTCCTATCTCTGTCTTTCTTTCCAGGAGAGATCTCTCTACATAGTTCTGACTGTCCTGACACTCTCTAGGGAGTCCAGCCTGACATCAAACTCACCTGCCTGTGCCTGGGATTCAGAGAGACTAGGTAACAAAGGATGCCCATATATCCCTGGGAAGGGGAAATAGAAGAGATTTCATGAGTAGACTGGGGGTGGGTGAGGGTGGGAGAATGAGAGATCAGGTTATGGGTATCAGATCAGAGGGGGAGAGTAATGAAAGATACTACTGGAAAGGGAGAACATTTGAGGGTCAGATAAAAGCCTGGCACAAGAGAACCTCCCAGAAAACTACAAGGAAGACCCCAGATAAGACTATTCCTAGCAATAGTGGATACAAAATCTGAACTGGCCATCTCCTGTGACCAGATCAGTGCCTAGCCCAATTGTCATCAGAGAGATACAGAGACCTACAGTCAAAAGGAGTCTGGGAATCCTGTAGAAGAGGGGGAGAAATGATTGTAGGAACCAGAGGAGTCAAGGACACCACAAGAAAACTCACAGAATCACCTAACCTAAGCTAATAGAGACTGAACCAACAACTAGGGAGACTGCATGGGACTGACTTAGGCATTGTGAATATATATTATAGTTGTATAGTGTGGTATTCTTGTGGGACTCCTAACGGTGGGAACAGAGCCTGTCTCAGACTCTTTACAGACTTTTGGGCCCCTACTCTTCATGCTGGATTACCTTGTTCAGCCTTAATACAAAGGGAGATGCTTAGTCTTAACTGCAACTTGATATGCCATGTTTTGTTGATATCTGTGGGAGGCCTGCCCTTTTCTTACTGTTATATCCAGTCTGCGAGGATCCCAAAAGACCACCAAGGAGACCGACTCACTGAAATGCAAAGCAAAGGTTTATTGTGTGCACAATACAAGCAGGCAGGTACCTTGTCAAAGCAATTGGTATTATTTAAAGTCAAAACCCAGAAAAGTTACGTTAGCAGGGTGTGGGATGATGGGTTGAACCCTGATTGGCTTGTGTCTAGGGACTTTTCACAGATTTTATTTTCAAACCTCACCTGTTGCTTTTCAAGTCTTCTTATCATCTGATCTGGGGGGAGGAGCATTCTGTAGTTATGTGTACTTTCCAGATGGCTACCCTGTTACTTTTACCCCTAGCCATTTCTGGGACTGGAATGTTTTATGGGAAATTGGGTTACACAAGACACAAGATGGAGGCAGAAGACAAAACTCTGGTTCTTCACTTAGTAGAAATGAAGGAGGAATGGATGGGGGTGGGTAGAGGGGAGGTAGTGGGGAAGGACTGATGGGAGAGGAGGAAGGGGAAACTGCAGCCTGGATGTAAATAAATAAATTAATAATTTTTTTAAAGTCCTGAAATTAAAGGCATGTACCACGTCCCTTAGTATCTAAACTAGTGAGAAATTATGTGAACTACCCTTGTGTCTCTTCTGGAGATATATATATATATATCTCACTTTATTGTTCTGCTTTAAAAATATTTATGACCAGGCTGGACAGGTTCTGTTCAGCAGCAGTGGGTGGTGAATTCAGCCCCAGGGGCTAAAGTGGATCCAGGAACAACATAGCTGAACCCAAAACAACAATATTTCCCTTCTTTGATTTCTTTATTAATTCTCAATTAAGTTACTAACAGGAGACACATGCAGAAGGGAAATTCCAAGAATTCTGAGTCCTGTGTGGGCATGAGAGAATACTGAAGTCTTGAGGCAGGGAGTGGGAAATCCCAGGTTTCTGGTTGATGGGCAGTTTATATGTATGCAGACTCCTGATGAAAACATCAAGAAGAAATCTTCCTGCTTATTGCAGAGAGTGTAGTAGGGATAGCTGTAATGGAACATTTTAGTGCCTAGTAAGGAGCAGTACAGGATTTGAATCAGGGTGGCCTGACTCCAAAGCATTTTCATCACATCACCAACTCCCAGCTTCCACTGAGCCCCAGACTTCACCATTTGCCCTTCCACCAAGCCAGCTATTGTTACCTGTTCTTTCAGGATCTCCTCCACCTGAGGTGCCCCATGATACACTTGCCTATTCTCCTTGGCATTCTGGTGTGGGTGGAAGAAGGAAGACAAACCTACCTGGCTTTGAATCTGTAAAGTGAGCTCAGATGGTTCTTCAAGGCAAAGGAAGATGGTGCTGTTTTTGGAACCCAGAACTCTACTCCTAGCCCAGCTGTTGTTAGTGTTACAGATCTGGCAGGGTTTGTTGGGCATCTGTGCAGGTGAGTACTGGGCAGAGAGAGGGACTTACTCTGTCCCTGTGCTGTGGGGTATAGCATGAGGGAACTTGGTGTGTGCCTGTATATATGTGTCTGTGTGGTGTGTATGTCTCTGTGGTATGTGTATGTTTCTATGTGTGTACATCTATGTGTCTGTGTGGCTTGTGAGTGTGTGTGAGTCTGTATGTGTACCTGTGTGTGTGTATTTGTGTTGGGTGTGTCTGTATGGTGTGTGTCCATGGTTCCTGTGTGTCGCTGTGTATCTGTGTATATGTGTTTGTCTCTGTGTGTTTCTGTGTGAATGTATGTCTGTGTGTGTTTGTGTGTTTCTGTGCATATGTTTCTGTGTGAGTGTGTGTCTGTATGTCTCTGTGTGTTTGTGTCTGTTGTTTCTGTGTGGTGGATGGTGTGTGTGTGTCTATCTGCTCTGTGTGTGTCTGTAGCTGTGTGTGTATGTGTATCTGTCTGTGTGTTATGTATATGTCTGTGTGTCTATATTTCTGCATGTATGTGTCTTTGTGTGTGTCTCTATGTGTGTCTATGATTGTATATCTGTGTGTCTGTGTACTGTTTGTGTCTGTGTCTCTGTGTGTATGTGTTTTTGTGTCTGGAGTGCATGCCTGTGTGTCTGTGTAGGTGTTTCTCTGTATGTGCATATGTGTATTATCATGTTGGATCCCTGGAAAAATGCATATCTGGTAGCCATTTGAAAGAACTTTAATGTCTAAAGGGCACTGTGACTTTGGGACCTAGCCTTGTAGTATAATCACAGACTCCTGGGAACTTGATGGGAGCAGGATGACCAGTGCTCTTCCAGAGCTGGAAAGCTCTGCCCCCATGAAGCTATATATGAGCCCTATATCCTGTTGGTTTGTCACTGCTTTTCACTAGAACAAAGGCAGCTACTCTCCTGGATTTTTCCCTCCCAATAAATCTTTTCAGTGAGGTTTGTTGTAATGGCCATTCTTTTACTGGAGCAGAGCAGAGCAGAGCAGAGCTGTAAACCCTTCTCCTACTGGAACAGAGTTGCTACACTTGCATTAAGGAAACCTCTCCCAGAGCAAGGGCTATAACTCTTTGCTGGGGAGATCCTGGTCAAGCTCAGGGATTGGTGGGATTTCAAGTCTTGAACTTGGTTTGAGGCAAGGTGTGTTTCTTTGGTTCTGGTCTGAGGGTCAAGGAGTTCTTTCACTGGCCCTTTTTACCCTACAATGGTGACCACAGCCCAAGAGGCATTGGTTCCCCAGAAACTTCAACCTTGACTCCTTCACAGGATTTCCTCCAGCCTTATACCATTCTTGCCAAGTCTGGACAAAGATATAGAATAAAAATTTTCTTTTCCCTTTCATGAAAGCCAGATATTTTAAAATAAACTTTGATATGATGTTCGTTAATGTCAGTTTTTTATCATTGTTAATCATAGAACTTAGAAATTTTAATATTAGATATATTATCTTTGTCCTTTCATAATTTTATATAACTTAAACAACATGCTCAGACTTTTTTAACTCTTTATTTATTTATTTATTTTTATTTTTTTAATTTATTTATTTATTAAAGATTTCTGCCTCCTCCCTGCCACCGCTTCCCATTTCCCTCCACCTCCCCGAATCAAGTCCACCTCCCTCATCAGCTCGAAGAAAATCAGGGTTCTCTGACGTGTGGGAAGTCCAAGGACCACCCACCTCCATCCAGGTCTAGTAAGGTGAGCATCCAAACTGCCTAGGCTCCCCCAAAGCCAGTACGTGCAGTAGGATCAAACACCCATTGCCATTGTTCTTGAGTTCTCAGCAGTCCTCATTGTCTACTATGCTCAGTGAGTCCGGTTTTATCCCAGGCTTTTTCAGACCCAGGCCAGCTGGCCTTAGTGGGTTCCTGATAGAACATCCCCATTGTCTCAGTGTGTGGGTGCACCCCTCACGGTCCTGAGTTCCTTGCTCATGCTCTCTCTCCTTCTGCTCCTGATTTTGACCTTGAGATTTCAGTCCTGTGCTCCAATGTGGGTCTCTGTCTCTGTCTCCTTTCATCACCTGATGAAGGTTAATATTCAGGAGGATGCCTATATGTTTGTCCTTGGATTCACCTTCTTATTTAGCTTCTCTAGGATCATGAATTATAGGCTCAATGTCCTTTATTTATGGCTAGAAACCAAATATGAGTGAGTACATCCCATGTTCCTCTTTTTGGGTCTGGCTTACCTCACTCAGGTTAGTGTTTTCTATTTCCATCCATTTGTATGCAAAATTCAAGAAGTCCTTGTTTTTTACTGCTGAGTAGTACTCTAATATGTATATATTCCATACTTTCTTCATCCATTCTTCCATTGAAGGGCATCTAGGTTGTTTCCAGGTTCTGGCTATTACAAACAATGCTGCTATGAACATAGTTGAGCATATACTTTTGTTGTATGATAGGGCCTCTCTTGGGTATATTCCCAAGAGTGGTATTGCTGGGTCCAGAGGTAGGTTGATCCCGAATTTCCTGAGAAACCGCCACACTGCTTTCCAGAGTGGTTGCACAAGTTTGCATTTCCACCAGCAATGGATGAGTGTACCCCTTTCTCCACAACCTCTCCAGCAAAGGCTATCATTGGTGTTTTTTATTTTAGCCATTCTGACAGGTGTAAGATGGTATCTTAAAGTTGTCTTGATTTGCATTTCCCTGATCGCTAGGGAAGTTGAGCATGACCTTAAGTGTCTTTTGGCTATTTGAAGTTCTTCTGTTGAGAATTCTCTGTTCAGCTCAGTGCCCCATTTTATAATTGGGTTGATTAGCCTTTTACGGTCTAGTTTCTTGAGTTCTTTATATATTTTGGAGATCAGACCTTTGTCAGTTGAGGGGTTGGTGAAGATCTTCTCCCAGTAAGTGGGTTGCCTTTTTTGTCTTAGTGACAGTGTCCTTTGCTTTACAGAAGCTTCTCAGTCTCAGGAGGTCCCATTTATTCAATGAGGCCCTTAATGTCTGTGCTGCTGGGGTTATACGTAGGAAGTGGTCTCCTGTGCCCATGTGTTGTAGAGTACTTCCCACTTTCTCTTCTATAAGGTTCAATGTGTTTGGACTGATATTGAGGTCTTTAATCCATTTGGACTTGAGTTTTGTGCATGGTGATAGATATGGGTCTATTTTCATTCTTCTACAGATTGACATCCAGTTTTGCCAGCACAATTTGTTGAAGATGCTCTCTTTTTTCCATTGTATACTTTTAGGTCCTTTATCGAAAATCAGGTGTTCGTAGGTTTGTGGGTTAAAGTCAGGGTCTTCTATTCGATTCCATTGGTCGACTTCTCTGTTTTTATGCCAATACCAAGCTGTTTTCAATACTGTAGCTCTGTAATAGAGTTTGAAGTCAGGGATGGTAATGCCTCCAGACAATCCTTTATTGTATAGGATTGTTTTGGCTATCCTTATTTAAAGTTACAGGTGGGGCATAGCCCAATCCTTGAGAAACAGATTAATCATAAACAGGAATGAACCTAGTTTGTCTTTACTATAAGATGGGTTTTAGGCCTAAGATGAAAGCAGGTTAATTTATCAGTATGTTTGTATATATTGTGTAAAAATTATGAAAAATAAAACAAAACATTAAAATCACAACATAAACATATTTTTGGTTCAGAGAATCTGAGTCCACAGGTAATTAAAGGATTGGGTTTTTTTAAAAAAAAATTGAATAGAAGTTTTTATAAGATGAAGACTAGAGTAGGCTGTCAGGTCCATAGTGAACTTCAGTTCCCCCAAATTCTGGAGGTTAGACAAAGGTTCTTTGTTGGGGGAAGCTGTTTGTTCATTCCCAGGTGCCCTGACCCAAAATGTTAGCACAGAAACTGTATTAATTACAACACTGCTTGGCCAACGACTTAAGTGTATTGTTAGCCAGCTCTTCTATCTTTGATTAACCTTTTTCTATTAATCTATTAATCTATTAATCTGTGTATTAACACATGACTGTAGCTTACCTGCAATGTTCTGGCGCATCTGTCTCCAGTGGCAGCTACATGACTTCTCCTTGACTCTGCCTTCTCTCTCTCTCTCTCTCTCTCTCTCTCTCTCTCTCTCTCTCTCTCTCTTTCGTGGTGCCTATTCACACATCAAAGTGCATGCTGGCCTCTGGACTCCCTCAGTATCTCAAAGGCCTGTTACAGATTTCAGTGTCAGAGCATCCTTGCTCTTCTTGGCTATTCTCCTACATTCCTCCAGCTCATGAACTTGCCCCCTCCCCACTACTCATTCTCCTGTGATTTTGGCTGTACTCCCCCTTTTGTTCACACTCTTCATCTTCAGCTCTCTATCTTCCTTTTCACTCTCTCTCCTCTGATTCTCTCTCTCTCTCTCTCTCTCTCTCTCTCTCTCTCTCTCTCTCTCTCTCTCATGTGGTGCCTATTCACACATCAAAGTGCATGCTGGCCTCTGGACTCCCTCAGTATCTCAAAGGCCTGTTACAGATTTCAGTGTCAGAGCATCCTTGCTCTTCTTGGCTATTCTCCTACATTCCTCCAGCTCATGAACTTGCCCCCTCCCCACTACTCATTCTCCTGTGATTTTGGCTGTACTCCCCCTTTTGTTCACACTCTTCATCTTCAGCTCTCTATCTTCCTTTTCACTCTCTCTCCTCCGATTCTCTCTCTCTCTCTCTCTCTCTCTCTCTCTCTCTCTCTCTCTCTCTCTCTCTCTCTCTCTCCTCCTTCCTCCATAATCTGCTTCTGCTTCTCCAACAGTCAGGTCCATTCTTCTGGCCATGTTCAACCTGCTACTTTCTCTCTCTGCTGTGGATATTCATTCTCTCATATCTACAGTAAAAAAAACCTTCCCCTTATCCATATCATGGAACAGTCATGTTGACAATTTATACACCTGATGTCAAAACCTAGGAAGCTTTTTAACCACTTTCCAAGGGGCCCAGCCTCTCCTAACTGAACCAAACCACTGACTTGACTGTCCTGAGATATGGATCATTTGTTTTTGCTGGCTTCTGCCACCCACCATATTTGCCTACAGAGTCTATCTCTTTGGCTACTTCCTTCTACCTACTATCTCCTAGTACTTGAGTAAGTGTCACCTCAAGTTTCCTACTCTGTCCCTCTTGGCTCTTGGAACCTATCTACTACTCTTCCTCCTTCTTACTCTGACTCTATAAAAGTCATACAGGTGAGTCGGGTAGCTTCCCTCACCCTACTGGGTCTCCATCACATGGAGAGGGATGCCTCTCAGTTGTGATTTGGGACACCCTGGATTGAAATTCCTGTGACCAGAACAGTTAGCTTTCTCTCCAACATCCTTGCTTTCCTTCTCCACATGCTCTCAGCTTTCTCCTGGAGCTTATTGGAATCCTTCCTCTGGAATAGTTTCTGTTGTTAAGATTAAGCTGGCCTGCCCCTGTCACCTGTCACCTGTCTCTTTAAAAGACAAGTTCCAGCCTTTCCCAGTCTCTCTCTCTCTCTTTCTCTTTCTCTCACTCTCTCTCTTCCTCTCCTTTTGACCACTGCGGCAGCTCACCTTGGCCCCCTTCCCCACCTCTCTGTACCATTCTTCTGAAGAGGCAGCTCTGTCTCTCTTCCCTTCTCTTCTCTCCTCTTCCCTCTCTCTATCTTTTTTCTCTCTCTTTCTCTTTTTCCCTAATACACTACCAATACCTTCTAAATAAACTCTCTTTACCCAAGCTCTCTCTGCAGGGCGTATTCTGTTTTCCATCCTCATTCTTTACCTGTCATGGGACTCTGCCCACCCCGAAATCTTTAGCCTCTTTGTGACCATTTTCCCCCCTTCTCTAATCTGCTTCTGTTTGGAGATTTCATTGTGTCTTATTGCAAATGACTTAGCCTCAATACAGCTCAATCAATGGCCAAAGATGGCACTCTTGATTTCCAAATTCTTGCATATTGCAACAACTTCTGCTACTGCACAAACAAATGGCCCCCACAATCTCTTATCTCTAAACTTTCTCTGTTCTCCACTCTCAAGAATCTCTTATCTCTGAGTCTTCTTTGTTTTCCTTGATATCTCTCTCTTTTCCCCCACCCCATTGCAAAACTCAGTTTTACAGAGATTCAAATATCTTTGGTGTTTGGATATATTTTTCAAAATAGTTTTATGCTGTTTTATTTCATGAAAAAGATGGCTCTGGAACTGGGTTATGACCCTCTCTCTACAGAACTAAACATGCTTGTTTAAAAGCTTTCTCTGAAATCCCTGTCCCTGAAGGCCACCTGACTGTGACAGGGAGAAGAAGAGAAAAGTGGAACAGCCCAGGAAGAAAGCACGATGAGATCTAAAGCAGCTATACGCTATTCCCAGTAGAAATCACTACTGCTTATCTCATGTTCCTCTTCTTGATTTTATTTAGCTCTATCATACTCCTCCATCACATCTCTAAAACTTTTGCTAAAGTGTGAACTTTATCTTAAGATTTGTAAGACTATTTTGTAACCCTTTTTTACTTTGGTATTTGTAAAGTCATTCAGTGTGATTTAAAATCTGTAATGGAAAGTAAGCTTAAAACTTGCAACAAGAGGTTGACAGTTTAAAAATCTAGGCATAGATGCAGTGACTTGAATGAGAATGGCCTCCATAGGTTCATAGATTTGAATGCTTGTGGTTCATAAATCTGGATGTTTACTCACCAAGGAATGGCACTATTTGAAAGGATTAGGAGGTGTGACCTTGTTGGAGGAAGTGTGTCACTGAGGGTGTGGACATTGAGGTTTCAAAGGCTCAAGCCAGACCCAGTGGTTCCCCCTCTTCCTGCTGCCTGTGGGGCTCTTGAGCACCACACCTTCCTGCTTCGTGATATGCTCCTCACCATGATGGTAAATGGGCTAAACCTCTGACACTGTGAGTCCCAACCAAATGCTTCCCTTTGTCATGGTCGTGGTGATAGAAGACTGAGTAAGTCAATAGGTAATCTTAATTTGCTACCATATGTTATTATGTAACTTGGATTCAACTTTTGTTTAGTGTGTGACTGCAAAAGATTAAATGCTGCCCTCTGTGACAGCCAAAAACTGAGGACTTCTGCTCCCAATAAAGATGAGGAGATGCCTGCGGAGGAGCCTATGGTAACTGTCCAGGAAGCTGGTAAGTCTTTTAATTGATAGAGAGGCAGTTCGGATTCTACTTCCTACTCAAAGTTATCCTTCTCAGCTCTCTGATGAGGCTGATGGCTAACTGTAGCTTTGTCAATCTAATAGCAGCAAAGTCTGCAGCTGCCTGGTCAGTCCATTTCAGATGTAAAAACCAGACCTTGCTTTTTCTAGAGATACCCGGTCTCCTGCTGAGAAAGGCAGACTCACAGACAGATTTTCCATACTGAGGGGCTTCACACAAAAAGAGATGAACTCACAAAACAGTTTTCAATGTAAAGACAAACACAAGCTATCTTGCTACTATTACTAACTAATCTTTTATTATCTTTATTTAAAAGAGCTTGATTTCAACGACTGCTTTTAGTAATCAACACCTATGCCGCATGGTAAATGATTACGTGAAAGTTTATAAAAATTATGAGAGTCTAAGGAAGTGATGTAAGTATGTGAAAAATAAGGCTTAGAATGATGCATGATGTAAGGACTTCAAAAGTTAGTTAACGGAGCCATTGTAAGTTATTGGTTAGCCATATAAATCACTGGCTACTATTATAGTCACAGTCTCAAAATTTTAAATTTCCTTTGGTTGCTTTCTAAATATACAATTATGTAACAGGAGGAGTGGGCTGCTTGTCATCCCGGCCACCCAGCTATCTTAAACCCGAAATAATCACACAGAAATTGTATTCATTTAAACACTGCCTGGCCCATTAGCTCTAACTTCTTAATGGATAATTCTTACATCCTAATTTAACCCATTTCTATTAATCTGTGTTTCGCAATGTGACTGTGGCTTAGAGGCAAGATTCTAACCAGCGTCCGTCTCAGGCAGGAGATCCATGGCATCTCTCCCTCTGTCCTTCTTCCCAGCATTCAGTTCTGTCTTCTCCTCCTACCTAAGTTCTGCCCTATCAGGCTAAGCAGTTTCTTTATTGATTAACCAATGAAAGCAACACATAAAGAGAAGGACCTTCTACACCAGAATTGAAAGTACTCCTGTAACATGAGGTGCCTGGCTTGTTTGTGTTTTCTGTCCCACCCAGTACCCGACAAATGTTTATCCCCAAAGAAAATCACACATAGGTCTACATAAAATATAAGCTGATTGGCCCATTAGCTCTAGCCTCTCACTGGCTAACTCTCACATCTTGATTAACCCATTTTTTATGATCGATGTTAGCCATGTGGCTCAGTACCTTTTTCAGTGAGGCAGATCACATCCTGCTGCTTTGGTGGTATGGACAGGAGTGGGAGGAATCAACTTCCTTCTTCCCAGAATTCTCCTGTTCTCATTGCATCATTTCTACTTCCTGTCTGATTTTCCAACCTATATTTCCTGCCCGGCCAATCAGCATTTATTTATAACATGATTGACAGAATACAGACAATTCTCCTGTACCACTTCCCCCTCTTTAAAAAAAAAAAAAACAAAAAACAAAGGAAAATATCAATTGTCCATTTTTTGGGAATGTGGGCATAGTATTCCAGGCTACTTCCAGCTGGTTGGGGGCACTGATAATCTTATGGGGACCTAAAGAAAATTTAGAGTTATTATCAAATCCTGACTGAAGTATCCTGTGAGTATTGATCATCTCAGGCAGCAGTCTTGAACCTGTTTTGGATGACGAACTCAGACATCTGGGCCATCTATTCCTGCGGGAGATTTCTCAGGTGGCCTTCCTTGATCAAAGTTGATTTTTCTTAACTCTGAATAAATCCACAGCCTCTCATTTTCTGTGGAAACAAAAGCAAAATCTCTTCTCCAAAGTAACATACCTTTGACTTCAATTTTGAAGCCAAGGTATTTTCAAAATACCTATCTGCAGCATTTATAAGCAAATATCTTTTAGCAGCTGTTGATCCTTCCTCGGCATTCAAACAATTCAAAGAGAGCATAATAACATACAGTATCAAGATTCTCTGTGTATTTTCCATCTTTACGTTGCTTTATTTTAACCTCTATTTCTTTTATTTTTACTTTTAATTTTTTGATACAGGTTCTCTGTATATCTTTGTCCTGGAATTTTCTCTGTAAACCAGGCTATCTTTGAACTCAAGAAATCCGTCTGTCTCTGTCTCCCAGGCTTCTCTCTCTTTCTCTCTCTCTCTCTCTCTCTCTCTCTCTCTCTCTCTCTCTCTCTCTCTCTAACTCTGAGAACTTTAACTTTTAGCCTGTATATATTTTTAACACACTACAAACCATTTAGAGGTTTTCTTACTCTGAATCTCTCTTTACTGTTTATCTCTCTTTTTCTGACCACATGGGTCTTTAATTTGCTAAGAAATATGGAGAAGTTTTTTGCCAAAACTCTATGGCGTTTAAAGGCCCTTGCCAGGAAGCAAGCTGCAACACTGTATCCATCAGGACTACCTGCTTGAAAGAGTCAGAGTTTTCCCTGGCAGGAAGGCCCAGAAAGCCGACATTTTAAAACAGCAGCTTATTTCCTGATACGGCTGAAAACCAAAATGTTTTACTCTAGTCTTTTCCAAGCTTTCTCAGGCTTTCTGTGGATGCAGTTATCCACGTTAGGCACCATTTTGTAACATGAACGGGTCCATGAAGGGCCAGGCTGCTTGTTTGGGTTTCTGTCTCTATCTCCATTCATCGCCAGATGAAGGTTCTATGGTGATAGGCAAGATATTCATCAGTGTGGCTAAAGGATAGGGTCAGTTCAGGCTCCCTCTCCTCAGCTGCCCAAGGAACAAGCTGGGGACATCTCCTTGGACACCTGGGAACCCCTCTAGAGTCAAGTCTCTTGCCAACCCTAAAATGGCTCCCTTAATTAAGATATATACTTCCCTGCTCCGTACTCCCCATTGTGGTGAAAACATATCTGCTTTACAGGCACACGCTTACTGATTTTCTACACTGCAGATTTCAGTGCAGACTACAGACAGCAGTCATGTTAATGCATCTAAAACTTTCATCTCTTTGTTTGTAAACTTTAAAAAAATTCATGAAACTTCAGGGAGTCGCAACTTGGAACCACCTGTCACAGGTCAAGGGACTCCACATTCACTCTCCTGTCAGTCAACATCCTAAGCTCTGTGCCTACTGCTGATCCCTGAGACTGGGCTCTCCCCTTCCCCTGGTGGTGGGATTCCTTCCACCTCCCCAATGACCAGGACCACAGCCCTGGAAGTTTCAGGTGTGCATCCAAGATAAATATTTTACCTAAGCAGCTGAACTTACCCTTCTGTCTCTAGTCTACACCAGTCCCAGCAGACTCCTACTCAGCTGACAGACGTCATCCAGTGAGCAACTGTGGATGGCCCACTGCTACAAAACAGCCTTCAACGTTCCAGCTTCAGGTGGTACTGCAAAACCAGCAAGCTCTGGACTTGTTGAAAGCCCCAGGAAATCAGACGGTGGAATTCTTCTGAAGTAATTTCCTCAGGTCTCCTAACATTGCCTTCCAGCTTGTGTCCCTGCTTTGGGCCAGTATTATAGGCTGCTCCAAAACAGCTTGAACTTTGCCTGCCCCAGGTGGTCCTGCAGAATCTGAGCAGCGAAGTAGAATGTCCCCTGCCCCACTTCTAGGCTTTGGCTGGCACTCCAACTTTCCTGGTCCCTGACAATGATGTCCTAATTTTATCTGAGAAGCAGTTACAGAAAAGATTAGGTTGTCCCATATCATAGGGGTGGAGAAGAGTTACATCCCAAGTCTCTAAGAAACTCTGTCAGCTGAGTCTTAACTTTAATCTTGTGTACATAAAATCTTAGGCTGTTCTATTCTCCTTTTTCTTGTCACGAGGCCTGTGTGGCTCAGGAAGGAGGTTAACTGAGGAGACTGAGAGAGCATGATTGACTCTGAAGTGGGAGGACCAAATTCCACACTTCGGAGTCAGCGTCTTAGCCTGAACCTAATCAGATGGAAACATCTGGAAATAACAATCGCTCTGTTTCCATGTAGACTGATCATTAGCCTAATTAGTATCGAAGTTTGAGGTGATAAAACTTGATGTGTGGAAAATTTTGATTTTGTCTGAGTTAGTGCGATATTGCCTGGCTGGGCGGGACTCTGCTCCAAGGAGCTCTGTGGCTGTGCAGCCACAGCCGGCGTGTTTCAACTGAGCCCCTCTTTTTCTCCACCATAAAATTACCTGCTGTAGTAGAGAAAAACCCAGAAAAAAAAAACAAGCAGGATTTTTTGTTCAAAATGCTTTATCGTGGGGTTCAGCCTCCTCCATCTTCCACAAATAAAGAGCATAAGACTTTAAAAGAGAACTTAATGATCCTGTGTTTAATGAAAGAGGAGTGGCTCTTGGCTCCACTAGAGGAATAGCAGCATTTTCAGTGAATTTTAAAACCATATCATCAAAAAAGAAACTTCCTCCTTACTCTCTGAGGCATCGTGAAGCTGTTATGCCCAGATCCGCGATGTCCCCCCAAAACCAAGAAAGAGACTGAGTCCTGTATGTAAAAGCAAAGAGCCTTTATTTTATATAAGTTTGCAAACTCGGTCTCTCCTTGTGTCCAACGTATAATCAGAGAGCCCCTAGCTCAGTTAGAGTTGGGTTTTTATAGTAGTAAAGGTTGGGGTGAAAGATTTCTAAGGATCCTTGATTGTCTGACATTTGTCTAAGAGTATCCTGGTGAATGTGCGCTGGCAGGTAATCCTACTACAATGGTTGGAACATTAGAAATTTCCTTTGGATGGTCTGTTCCTGGGTGATGCCTGGATAATCTCAGTTTGTGGTCCTTCCTGCAACCAGGTATTGCCTCAGGGTAAACTACTGAGACTCGGGCCTCTATTAAGTTAATCACGAATGGGTCCTACACTGGCAGCTGATAATGGTTGGAAGTTAAGAACTTCCTTTAGGTGGTCTGTCCCTATTAAGCTTATTATGGTTGAGTTCTACAAAGCAAAAATAACAATCCAGTAATTGATATGGCTTCCTGGTTCTCAGGACTGTCATGCTATTTTTTAAATTTTTATTTTAATCTTTTGACCTCATGCCTGTTTTGGAGTAAATCAACTGTAATTATTATAGTGTTGATTTACAATTTGATCAATTTTCTACTGTGGGTCTAAACAATCTCCTGTCTAACTCCATGGTGCAAATACATTAACATGAAACTCATATCACCCTTGTAGGTGATACTGTGCCTTTAAACTTTCACCTACACCTTCCCATACTTTTAAATTTACAGAACCTACATTAGGGAGCCAAGGGCAGATTTTTAGAGTGAAATTAAAGAATTCCTCTAAGCGCTTTAGCAAAACAATAAAAAGTAAATAAAAAGATACAAAACCAAATGGTTATGAAGTTTGAGGCCACCAAGGGAAGATCATAGCTTGAATACAATTATAATTTAAAATTTTATTGATACCTGCTGTCAAGACAACAATCTATGAGCCCAATTTGAGGTTTCCATGAGAAGGGGATGAGGGGAGTATTTTTAAAGGTAAAAACTGCAAGAAGACCTTGAGTAAAGCTAGCCAAGGTTGCTCTACTCTGCCAAGACTAGGTAGTCAGTGTAAAGATCTGTTCTGTCTCTTTAAGCGACAAGCCATGCCCACTCCCTCCCCCATCTGATGAGACAGGCTGATCTTCAGCTTCCAGCCTGAGTTCCTCCTCTTTTCTGTCTCCCTCTCTAAGAGGCATGCCTCTCCCTACTTCTCCCCTTCCCCACTTCTCTCTCTCTCTCTTTCTCTTTCTCTCTCTCTGTCTGTCTCTCTGCCTCTCTCTGCTCTTCTTCTTCTCCCTTCCCCCTCCATAACCCACTGAATAAACATAGAACCTCACTCTGTATGGTGTGCCTATCCACATCTCTGTCTCTTGCCCACCACCACGTGTCTCCCTGTTCTGGACCAGCCACCACTTGGGGACCTGCCTGGGACTGGATGCTCTCAGGGACCACTGCCTGCCGCTGCATGGCCCGATGCCACTGTTTGGGAACCTGCAGCATTTCTGCTGTCTGCCACCGCTAGGAATCCTGCAGCATTTTTTATAATCCATTACAGTCAGTGCAACCACAAAACAGCCCTTGGATGTCTGCATAAGCAGGAAACAGAAGTCAAAAGCAGTTAATCATAACATAACAAGTAGATGGTCATGGCTGTACATTTCTGGGTGGGGGGTCACTAAGTCAGGGTTGCTGGAAACATATCTTCGAGGGGCATCAGTAAGAGACAGATGGTAAGTGGGCATAGCCTAGCATGAAAGGAGTGTCTTTGGTGTGCTGGCTAGCTTAATGTTAACTTACCATAAGCTAGAGTTGTCTGAAAGGAGGGAACCTCAGGTGAGAAAATGCCTCTGTAAGATACATCTGTAAAGCATTTTCTTAAGTAATGATTGATGGGAGAGAGCTCAGATCATTGTGGGTGGGGCCATCCCTGAGCCAGTGAGTGATCAAGGGTTCTATAAGAAGCCAGACTGAGCAAGCCATGGAGAGCAAGCCAGTAAGCAGCACCCCTCCATGGCCTCTGCATTAGCACTGCTGTAGTTCTTGTCCTGACTTCCTTCAATGATGAACAATGATATGGAAGTGTACACCAAATAAACCCTTTCTTCCCCAACTTGCTTTCTGATCATAGCGTTTCATCACAGCAACTGTGAAATTTAGACATCACAAAATGAATCATCTAAAGAAAAAAAAAATGTTCTTTAGGATGCAGCTGCCCTATATCACTTCTGCCTGCTCATCTCTTCCTATTTTTAATCTTTAATTAATTTATTTATTTGCAATTTTTATGTAGTTTACTAATCTCACTCATTTTAGTCTATATATTTATTGTGGCTCTACTCTTGATAATTTCTCCTATACTCGGGCCCCACCTCTGGAGTCCACTAGAACCAAACATGCAGGAATAAGAGTCATGAATGGTGAGGTGGTGATTGTGAGGACCAGGAATGAGAAATAGAGAAAATGGAAGCTAAATAAGACAAAAGGCATAGCTGATGCCTTATGCCCATCAAGTTTATTAAGAAGTACAACATCTTTTTCACTATTCGCAGGGTAAAAATAGCAAAGGTCAGCAGAGAGGTAAGTCAGACAATGTTGAAAAAAAGAACACAGGATACTGCAGACACTGCTGTCTTAGCACTGATAACCACAGGCCAGAGGGAAGAGTTGGGATCCCAGAAGCTTCAACTTCATTTCCGAGGCACTGGATTCAGTTTCAGACCAGCTTTGTCATGTCTACTACTGGACAAGGACACAGGACCAAAGTTCCCTTTGTCCTCCCATTAGGGCCTCTGAGGACATCTTGGATTATTCTGGCTCCCCACAGTATTAGAGTGGCCATGTCTGTCTCCCACTATGGAGATGAAGGAGAATTATGGCAAGTTAGGGGACCAAATGAACGGTGCAGTGTGGGAAGGCTGTGCACAGAGAATTCAGACAGGGTGGCAGGGGGAAGTTAAGGTAGCAGCTGAATCATTATGAGGAGCCTCCCACCATCCATGAGTTTACACAAGATTGTTCAGATATTTGGAAGATTAAACTAATCAATCTGGGAAACCAGTGAAGCCCACTTTAGTTATCTCAGTGGTTATTTTTGTGAATTTATTTGGTCATCTCTGACAACGTTTCACTCCATGGTAACCCTAGAGCCTGTTATCCTCCTGCTTCAGCCACTCAAGTACATGTGCAGTCACCCCCATGTAAAAGTTCATTTCTTTCAACTTTGCTAATGTATTTTTATGTGTATGGACGCATTGTCTATACATCATGTGCAACACATGACATGTATGCAGTGCTCCCAGAGGCCACAAAAGGGTGCCGAATTCCCTGGAACTGAAATTATTGAGGGTTGTTAGCCACCGTGTTGATGCTGGGAACCAAATACCATTTCTCTTCTAGAGCAGTCAGTGCTCTTAATCAGTGAGCTATCTCTCCAGCCCTGAGGTTTATTTCTTAAGTACTTGAGAAGCCTTGACAATTTTTTCATAATTCTTTAAGTTCAATGATTTTCTGTTTTCTTTTTTGTTTTTACCTTTTTAAATTTTTTATTGCTTTTTTTGTTTATTTGTTTGGGAGCACAGCTCATGTTCTTCATATCCACCTACGAGACACTGAGGCATGGAATAGTCTGGTTTCGATCTCTCAAGGCATAGCTTATGCTGGGAACCCATGAACTTGTCTCCCCAGGAAACCACACACTTCACTACTTCATGAGCTTGCATCTGGTCAGGTCTGGGGAGATCAACGTCACGGCCCATGGATACATTGATGGTAATCTCTTCCTGCGCTACAAGGGGGACAGAAGGAGAGCAGAGGCTTTGAGGGCCAGGATCAAGGGACATGCAGGAGCTGAGACCTGGGCAAGAGAAACTGAGGGCCTTCGGAAGATGGAAGAGCAGCTCAGGAGGATACTGGCTGAGGTTACAGGCCAAGACAGGGGTAAGTAGACAGAGTGCAGTACATACAGATTCAGTCCTGGCTCCTGAAGTCAGAGTGTGGGTATGGTGTAGCTAAACCCATTAAACACACCAGCGGTTCTTCCCTAAGAGGCACAAGAGCCCCACATTTTGGTGGATGACAGAATCCCCTCTATCTGCCCTGAATCCCACTGGGAACTGAGGTCCAGGGACAAGAAGATGACAGGTCCCTATCTGATGTGGACCAGGCCTTCACACCATCCAGGTAATCTTAGGCTGTGAACTTCAGAGAAATGGGAACATTGGAGGCTTCTGCCGCCTGGGCTGCGATGGACAGGATGCCCTCAGCTTTGACCAGAAGACTCTCACATGGATAATGGCTGTGCCATCCACTCAGCAAACCAAGACCTTCTGGGAGACACATGCACCCAGAGCTGATCAAGTTAAGACTTTTTTGGAGGTCACATGTCCTGCTCAGCTCCAGAGACACCTGGATTCCTCGAGGAACTCTCAGATGGACACAGGTATGGACCATCACCAGGGTTGGTTCACAGGACTCAGGGGAACATTCCTGTGGCCAAGAGGCTCCTTCCCATGGGAGTCTGGGTTCTCGCTGGTGTGTATAATCATGGCACAGTCTAAGGTGGTGCCTAGAAGTTTGGGATGTAGGGTTTCCTCCAGAGTCAATGCTGGATCCCTCAGATAGGAAAGGCGGGTTTCCCAGACCTTGCCTGGATCTCACACAAGGCCCTCACATGCAGAATAAAGAGGCATCTTCTTTCCAATAGTCTCCTTCTCTGGTGGAGGTTGACCTGGAGGATGGTAGAGAACTAGGTGGGAATGGCTGGATTCAGAACCACCCTTATGTGGAGCTAAAATAGAAGAAGACCCAAACCCAGAGCTCGGCTGCAGATTCTAGTGCAGTCTAGCTAAATCCTGTGACCTGATCAAGGCCGCACTGTTGCTTAGTGCTTACTTTTGCAAAGGTCACTTAGTGGCTTAAAATCATTTGTAACTCCAGTCTGCTGATTTCCAAGAGCACTAGGTGTGCACATGGTACACATACATCTATGCAGGCCAAACATGAATGCACATAAAGTAAATGAACCTAGAACATTGAAAAGGTCAAATTTTCTATTCTTATTTGGTTTTGTCTTTTTTTTAAAAAAAAAAAAAAGCAGAGCCCCATAATGCCCCTCAACCCCACTCACCCACCTCCTGCCTCCACCTTCTTAGTGCTACTTGTCTGACCCTCTTTGGAATCTGAAACATGAAGTTTAAAGCTTTGGCTAAGTCAAACACGCAAAGGTGCCCTGGGACTTCTGTGAAGGAAGGAAGACCTTGGTCATCAGTCTTGGGTAAACTCCAGGACCAAAGACTCACAACCACAGTCACCTGACTGTCCCTCACTTGTCCCCTAGAAATTGTCGGGCTGGCTTTGTCATAGAAAAGAGACTCATCTCACTCAGGTTGAATCTGTAGCCCCCATAACACTGAGCCTATGGTCTCTTGGTAACTGTTGTTCATCTATGCCCTGTGTTGTAATGAGGAACTGCTAGCCCCTGACTGCACGAATACCATGTCCTCCCGTCAACAGAGTGTAAATGAGGGATGGGCCCTCAAGAGCATCACTGGAGCTGAGCCCCAGCTTCCCACAGTCCTATAACCACTGGGAGCTGTGTCCTCTAGGGAGGAGAGGCTGAAGGCAAATATGAACAGGATGGTTCTTCTGGGCAACCCTCCATGTTGAAATAGAGAGATTGTAACCCTCACTAACTCACTTTATCTTCTTTCAGGTTCCCCGAGGGTATATGTGACTGTGACCAGCAGGCGATACCCTGTGGGCAGGATCATCCTGACATGCAGGGCTTTTAATCTATATCCTCCTGTGGCCACCCTGACCTGGTTTCAGGATGGGAAGCCAACACAGCAGCAAACTTTTGGGCCTGGGACTGTCCTGCCCAGCGGGGATGGGACTTACCAGACCTGGCTGTCTATTTGGGTTCTTTCTGGACAGGAACCACATTTCACCTGCTACGCGAGGAACCGCAGCAAGAACATTGAGGTCCCTGATTTCTATGGTGAGAAAATGGGACAGCCATCCATCTAAGGGGATGGGAGGCAAGATCGGGAAGTGCCTGTGAAGTACAGTCACTACAGCTTTCTTGGTGGCCTCCAGGACATCAAGACAAGACAATCTCTGGGACCACAAGCTCTGCCTCTGCTCTGGTGGCTTCTGTTCTTTGTACCCTGTTGCTATTGCTAGCCTGTGCCTTCTAGAGCAGCAAGAACACACAGGACAGCAAGAAACCAGGTGAGCATCCCTGCAGGGTGTGGGAGAGCATGGCAGGAATGGTAGGCAAATTGTACAGCTGGAAAGGTAGTCACATAAGCACCGTTTTGCCCTACTGGTGAATGGAATGACCTACAGAGCCACCATCCAGGACCTGTTAACTTGCCCCACTGTTGGGAGGCAGCACCCCTTGGTGGATGTACGGTGCTGCTTCCCATGTGTTCTTAGGTACACTATGAAACACATGGGCTCCAGAGCAGGCTGGACACCCATGGCAAAGTCCACATTGTGACCAACTGCAAATGTCCCTGTCTCTTCACCAAAAACATAGAAAGCAAACAGCAGAACAATACAGAGGGAGACCTGGTAGCCCAAGAGATGACTGAAAGCCACTCTGCCAGATGATGATGTCTGTCCCAATCATCATCTGGATCTGAACATAGAAACATCCTCTCAAAGGTATTCATGAATCATCTGGGCGAGACAGTGTGTATACATAAATACAAACATTTAAAGGGTTTTGAAGATATTTTCATTTCTAAGTTCTCTTCAGGTCTGTATCAATAATCAAATGGGTCTTTAAAGATCCAGTACAGGATTTCTGCCCTATCTTCTAAGTTGAACTACAATCCTCCTGCCTCCAGTCGCGACAGCCTAAAATTTTCACAACAAAATTTATTAACTGTTACTACTCTTTAACAGTAAAACAGGCCCTCCCAACCAATTTTACTTTAAAAACAAAAAAGGGATATCTATGTTTACCACTATAATGGTTGTAAAAAATAAAAATGTTATTTTTTATATTTATAGCATAAGGAGATATGTATTAAATAATAAAATATCCTAAACATATAAGATTATTTTAATGAAAAAATTATGTGTAGAGATTAAATGGATATAAGGTTACAGTGTGAAACTAAAAGACTTTTATAAGTTACAAAGATCTGAGTAAGGTATTTAATATATTTAAGAATAAAACTAAAAATAATATGTATGGTATTAGTTTCTACATTCTAAGATTAAGTATTATAAAAAACTGGCTGTAATGTATGTCAAATCAAGGTGGGTTTGGGATAGGGGGATCAGGTATGGGTTGGTCAAGGGGAGAGTACTGAACCAAGTGGAAAGGGGGTCGTTTCAGGGTCAGGTAGAAACTTCGTACAAGGGAAACTTTCAGGATTCCACAAGGATGACCCCCAGCTAAGACTCCTAATGATAGTGGATATGTAGCCTGAACTGGCCACATCCTATGACCAGGTAAGACTTCCAGTAGAGGTATCTGAACCCAGCTGCATAAACTTCAATCTAAAGTCTATTCTAACTATGGGATGTGCTGGGGTAAGGATGACATAAAGATTGTGGGAGTGGCCAACCAATGACTGGTCCAATCTGAGACCCACGCCAAGAGAGTGAGCCCACCCCTGATACTGCCTAGAGCACCAGGACCCAGAGACCTAGGATAGAATCATACACGAGAGTAGAAAAACATGTCACTATAATGATACCTAGTGATATTCTGCAGTACTCATAGATTGGTACCTAGTTGTCATCAGAGGGGCTTCATCCAGCAGCCAATAGAAACAGATGCAGAGACCCTCAGGCAAACATTAGGCAGAGCTCTAGGAATGAAGCTGAAGAGGGGAGGAAGGAGTGTAGGAGCCAGAGAGGTCAAAGACATCATAAGAAAACCCACAGAATTAACTAACCTGGGCTCCTTGAGTTTCACAATGACTGAACCAAGAACCAGGGAGCCTGTGTGGGACTGACATAGCCCCTCTGCATATATGGGACAGTTGTACAGCTTGGTCCTCTTCTAGAACTCCTAACAGTAAGACCGGGAGCTGTAACCAAATTTTTTGTTGGCTTTTGGAACCCTACTCCTAATACTGGGTCCCCTTGCCCAGTATGAATACATGCAGAGGTGCTTAGTCTTACTGCAACTTGATATTGCCAATATCAATGTTTTGTTAATATCCATGGCAGGCCCGCCCTTTTCTGAATAAAAATGGAAGGGCATGAATCCAAGAGGGCCAATGCAAAAGGGGGCTGGGGGAGGGACTAGGAGGAGAGGAGAGAAGGAAACTGGTCATAACATAAAATTAATTCATTAATTTTTAAAATGACTATAATATATGTCAAATCGAGGTTTATTTTGAATTATCTGGCTTTTAAAATATTACATGATAGTTGTAAGGATCAGACTGAGGTGACTGTTCTTCACCGGTTTTCAACCTGCGGGCCGTGACCCCTTTGTGGTCACATATAAGACATCTTTCATGTCAGATATTTGCATTATGATTCATAGCATTAGGAAAATTACAGTTATGAAGTGTCAACAGGATAATTTTGTGGCTGGTGATCACCACAACATGAGGGGTATTAAAGGGTCACAGCATTAAGCAGGTTGAGAACCACTGTTCTCCGTGTTTTCCATGTGAGATCGGCACGGCTCTCTTTAACTGTACTGGAATATCATCTGTAGGGATGCGTCCTTCCAGTCTGAGTGACCTGCTATGTCTATGATATATCTAAAAACTATATATATATATATATATATATATATATATATATGTATATGTATATGTATATGTATATATATATGTATGTATGTATATGGTTAAATATAGTTTTTCAGACATTATCAATTCATTTATCACTTGAGATTTCCAATCTCTAATAACCCACAAGTTACTTCATCCAATGAACATTTCGCAGTATGCAATGAGTCCGGTGCCCTGGTTTGAGAGTGGAATTCCCCCTAGGGTGTTGTGCTTCAGGCTTGTAAAGAACTCTGTGCCTCTGAGCCTGCAGTCTGAGGTATTGGTCTACTGGTCGACTTGTCCTGAGGATGCCCACGGTGCCTGGATGAAAACATCCTTCTAGGACCCCTCATTTCCTACATTCTGCAATAGTGTCTCCTGAGGGAAAGGTTTAACCAGACCTTTGGCTGCTGACTATAGTCCTAGGCAGGGGAAGCATTGATGTGACATATGGAGAAACTGAACAGTTATGACATGGATTTCATTTTGTGTTTATACTTATTGCTTGTGTTAACCCTCATGTATGTTGCTGACTGGGATTTCCTCTATTTAAGAGGGTGGGGGATACTTCCAAATGGCTTGCATCAGTTGTATCCCTTCTAATTGTGTAAAGTCCCTATGTTCATAAGAGCCTCTCTTGCTTCTACAGCCTCCCTTGGATAAGGCCCCCTGGAAACTTGATGATACAACAAGCGATTTTGAACAACAGATTCTCCTGACACTACATCAAGTTCTTTCTAGAGAAAAGGAAGGTTTTTAGGTCTTATTTTAACTAGAGTTTTTGCAGCAGTTACTGCTATAATTTCTGCAGCTCCTTCCACAGTGGCCCTGTCCCAACAAGTGTAAACTGCCCGTTTTGTTAATCAGCTTGCTTTAATACATTTATGGCTTCAGGCACATACAAAATGTATAGACACAAACATATAGCTTCATTACAAGCTTTAGAAGTAGTGGTATTGCACCTAGGGGATGCACTACAAGCAACACATCAGTTTGCGGGCTTTGTATATATTTATGTGTTACTCCTCTAGGTTATGATTAATCCAGATGAAATGAAATAAAATTAAAAATCACTTACAGGGAATATGGTGTCATAAAAATGTTTATTTAGATCTATTAACACTCAGGCATTTAATTACTGTCACGGGCTATGCTCATCTTGAATACAATTCCCCTTTGGGATACCAAGACTTATTACAAAAGGCACAAGAATTCAACCCTTTTAACATCCTTTAACATACATTTAGCGTTATGCTCAAACTATTTATGTTGGCGATTCCTTTGAAAATATTAGGAGGCATATAGCACAATAAGAAGAAGGAAAAAATAAAATATTAGGAGGCATGTGTTGGTGTATGGGATATCAATGTCTCTTAGATATTCAGACTCAAATTGCTCATCTAATGTTCAAAGGTAAGACAGGGGCTATATGGGAATCCACAGCAACCCAGGACATTCTCAGAGTCCCTGAGGACTAAGGAAGGGAAGGGAGGGGTTTGCTTGCCTCAGGAACCTTTAGGAACAGGATGAAAGCCTGGCCCTACTGTTGGTCTTAGAGCTAGCTGTTCCTGGGGAATTCAGGAGTGTCCTGCCTCCTCCCCAGGGGGTAAGATGCAAGGACTGAGTTCTGAGCAGGGAGGGGATCCTTCCTGTCAAAAAAAAAAGGGAAGGGTACAGAGCTAGTCAGAAAGCTTAAGAACAGAATAAATGGAGAGGAAAAAGATGGAAAGGGAAGAGAACATGACTTGAAAAATTTATGCAGGGGTGAAGAGGGAGAAAGGCTTAACTAACTGAAGACTAAGTGAGCCTAGCAAGTTTTGTAACACACATCCCTGGCTGATCGAAGAAGTGTGGTCACACATTGGAAAGGTTTTGCTGCTAAATGGAAGACTTATAACTATTGGGGTCATGTGTTAGGAGGCCTCTGTAGAACTAGAAGTTCTTTTTCCAAGCGCTGGGTGAGTGGACTTCTGAGGAAGGGTGGAGTATCTTCAGCTGGGAAAGGTGCAGGGAGTGTCCAGCAAATGGGGGTGGTCTTTTTAGTGTGCCCTGCCTTCAAGGTACACACAGAGGGTTGGTGAGTTATCTGCACCTCAAGGGCAGAGATCTGGATGCTATGTCCTGAGAGAAAACCTGATTAGGGTCTGGGCACCTTGTCAGGGGACAGTAACTATGTGCAGAGACAATGACTTAATCCTTCAGGGGATTAAGAGTGGGAGGGGCATGTGAGGAAACAAGAAGCAGGAGGGGAAGGGAAAGTACTGGCAGTAAATGAAGTGACAGGAATGCAAAAGGGCCTTGGCAGCTGTGGGGACAAACTGGAGGGTGGTGTGGGGGAGGGTGTAGAGAAGGGAGGGATCTGGGCAGGTGTTTGGGAGGGGGGGGCTGGAGTCAAAGGACAACTTCAAGTCACCCAGCTGAGCACCTCCCCTCCATTCCCTGACTCCGGGGTAGTTCTATAAAACTATTATTTTAACGTTTAAAAGAAATAACTTTTGGCAGGCTGGTGGTGGCACATGACTTTAATCCCAATACTTGAGAGGTAGAAGCAGACAGATTTCTATGAGTTCAAGGCCAACATGGTCTACAGAGCAAGTCCCAGAATATCCTGAACTGTTACACAGAGAAACCTTGTCTACAAAAGAAGAAAAAGAAAAGAAAACCAAAGGAAAAAAAGAGAAAGAAACTACTCTTCTTTTTTGTTTGTTTGTTTGAATTTTTGAGACAAGTTCTCACTACGTAGCTCTGGATGTCCTGAAAGTTGTTTTGTAGACCAGGCTGGCCTCAAACTCAGAGATCTGCCTTGAACTTAGAGATCAGCCTGATGCTGCTTCCCAGTGCTAGGATTAAAGTTATGGGACACCACACCTCACTTGAAGAATTTTCTTTCTTTAAAAAAAATAGATTTATTTATTTTATTTATTTATGTATGTATGGATGGATGGATGGATGAATGGATGGATGGATGAATGGATGGATGGATATGAGTGCTCTGTCTTTCTGGACATCAAATCCCATTATAGATGGCTGTGAGCCACCATTTGGTGCTGGGAATTGAACTCAGGATCTCTGGAAGAGCAACCAGAGCTCTTAACCACAGAACCTTTTCTTCAGCCTAATAATTAATTTTCTTAATGGGAAATAATTTGTGTGTGTGTGTGTGTGTGTGTATGTGTGTGTGTGTTAGCACATGAGTGCTCAGGATATTGCACAGGATGGACAGCAGGGATCTTCTTCTATCATCCTGAGAAAGGATCTCTCACTGATCCTGAGACTCATGATTTCAGCAGTCTGGCCCGTGAGTCTCTGCTCCTCAAAGCTGGGGTTCCAAGTATGGAACATGCTCTGCTTTTGATGCGGATGCTGGAGAATAGAACCCAGTTCCTAGTATTTGCAGAGCCAGAACTCTTATGTTCTAAGCCAGCTCCCCATCACCTGGTTGTTTGTTTATAACACAGCTTCTTCTATGTAGCCCAGGATGCCTTGAAACCTGTCAACCTCCTGGCCCCAGCTGGGGTTATAGACACACGCTAACACATTCAGTGGGAGTTAATTTTTTGTTGTTTTTAAAGTCATTGTTTTTTGAGACAGGGTTTCTCTGTGTATCTGCCCTAGCTGTCCTGAAATTCACTTTGTAGACCAGGCTGGTCTTGAACTCACTGAGATCTCCCTGCCTTTGTGCCCCACCCCACAGAGTGCTAGGATTAAAGACTTAGGCCACCAGACCCTGAAGTGAGTTAATTGCTTAATAACCTGAAAGACCTGCTATTTCCCTTTCTACATCACTTTTCATAACGTTTTCTTTGGAGACATTAAAGACATTCCCCATCAAAGTGGTGCATTTGGTACACCTGATGAACTGTGGGAACTCATCGGTGTCACTCAGAATCCACAATGCACCAATGTACCATCAAAAGTAAATTTGACTGGAGACAGAAATATTTTATCTGTCTGATGTGATCCAGTCCATCTTGGGTCCTAAATTTCAGCTGATATACGTTTCTTCGGTAGAGTTCCCATCAAGTTGTTTGTCTGAGAAACAGATAACTGACTAACACAAACTTCTTGGCCCTGTGAGATGACTCAGTAGGGAAAGTGCTGGCTGGACAAGCCTGACCGTCCTTGTTCAACCCTGAGAAACTATGAAAAGACGAAGAAGACCATAGCCTTCACTTTTAAAATTTCTTTTGATTTTTGGTTTTGTGCATGTGACGGTGTATGCCTGAGTGCATTTGTGTGTATGACGCTTACATGCTGATGCCTGTGGAGGCCAAAAAATGGGAGTCGTACCCTGGAGGTGGAGATACAGGAGGTTGTGAACCACCTCATGTGGGAGCTAGGAACCAAACTCTGCTCTTCTGCAGGAGCAGCAAGCACTCTTAACCACTGAGTCATTTCTCCAGACCCTCCATGATTACCAGCCATGGAGCCCTTTCATATGGCTGCATGGTCACTCTGTATCCTAGACACAGCTTGAAACACGTTTAGCTTCCGCCGTCAGTGCTACCCACCATGGGTTTGCTCTCATCTTCTCTTTAGTACTTGGCACAAAGGCTGATCACCTCTGTCATGCAGGATGGAGCCGGATTAGCACTAGATTCCTAGCAGCACTGACAATCAGTGTGTGCTGCTGGGGATCTGCCATCGTGTGTTAGTTTCTGTCAAAATGCATACCGTCACTCTATTTCCCACGGGCCTTTCATCTCTTTCTACTTTAGTCACTCACTCTACCTCTCCCAACCTTTTCCCTTTCATGCTGTAACAAAATGCTCCAGTTCTCACCTCCTATGTCCCAAGCTAGGCCAGTTCACAGCTGAAATTACCTGGCACGAGTGAGAAGGACACACGGGACACAAACAAACCCACTTAGGAGTTTATTAGAGGGTGTGCATACAAGCCTGGGGCATCAGTGTGCAGAGAGAGAGGGAGGGAGGGAGGGAGGGAGGGAGGGAGGGAGGGAGGGAGGGAGGGAGGGAGGGAGGGGGAGGGGGAGGGGGAGAGGTAGAGAGAGAGAGAGAGAGAGAGAGAGAGAGAGAGAGAGAGAGAGAGAGAGAGAAATGGCGCATCCAGCATTTAAAAGCTGCCCAGCACATGCGCACAGGGAGTTGGCGTGACTACGTTATACACTGATGACGCAGATGGGCGACTCACGCATGCGCACAAGGGTTTTAGCTGAGTCACTCGTGGATATAACCACGCATGCATGCACGCACGCAGGTCAGGCCCATCCGCACATGCCTGCCTTTAGAACCTGGAAGTGCAACCTTATTTGTGGCTGAATAATTACAACAGCTTCACACCCATCAGCTACATCCTCTTTATAACAGGCATGATTTCTTTACCTCTAGCCCTGACCATGACCAGTCTGCTGCTTTTTTGCCCAATCCTGAACTTTTCCAGATGCCTTGAGTTTTTCTCTCTCCTTTATCTGCAATGAAAATCTCTCCCCAATTCATAGAACAACCATTACAGTGATTTCTTTATTGCATCTTCATTTACACTGTAGAGTTTATTAAAGCACAGAGATTTCTGGTCCCTGTGTGAGCATGTATTCCGGTAGCTAGAGTCTCAATACTGGTCTAGAGATGGGGCTGCTCTGGTTTGTAGAGAATCGATGACTTCTAGATTCCTGTCTAAAATGCCAAGAAAGAATTACTTTCTGTTTGTTACATTGTGCAAAAGACTCTCTGTAAGAAATTGCATCACTCTTTCTGTATAGAACAGGAGAAGATTTGCCAGAGCATATCAGAAACTCTCAGCATTCACAGTGTTGTATGGAGGTTGCTTAGCTGCTTGTTCGTTTCCTGGCTTCCCAGATGTCCCCCTCCAAAAAAAAATCACACAGAAACTGTATTCATTAAATCACTGCTTGGCCCATTAGCTTTAGCTTCTTACTGGCTAACTCTTGCATCTTCATTAACCCATCTTCATTAATCTGTTTATGGCCACATGGCAGTGGTTTACGGGGTAATGTTCCCAGCATGTCTCAAGGGGTGGCTCTGCCTTCTTCCTCCCAGCATTTAGTTCCATCTTCTTCGCCTACCTAAGTTCTGCCCTATTAACAGGCCAAGGCAGTTTCTTTATTCATTAACCAATAAAAGCAACACATAGACAGAAGGACCTCCCACACCACCACAGCACCTTAGACCTGCACCAGCTGCCCCTTCTTCTAACGGGCATCCTCAGTGCTATGATCTCCTCCACCTCCACCCATCTACTAACACTCAAAGTTCCCATGGGAGTCAGGTGGGTATGACCAACAGAAGGTGGTGTAGGAGGGTCTTCTTTCTATGTGTTGCTTTCATTGGTTGAATAAAGAAATTGCCTTGGCCTTTTGACAGGGCAGCCCTTAGGTGGGTGGAGTACACAGAACAGGATGCTGGGTAGAAGAGAAATGCGGCAGACGCCATGAGTCCCAGGCCTGAGACGGACATAGGTTAAAATCTCTCCTGGTAAGTCATGACCTCGTGGTGACATATAGATTATTAGATATGGGTTAAACTAAGATGTGAGAGTTAGCCAATAAGAGGCTAGAGCTAATGGGCCAGGCCGTGTTTTGATTAATACAATTTCCACGTGGTTATTTCAGGGCAGCGGAACGCGGCTTGTTCCTCCTACTACAAGAAGGGTTGAGTCTTGTTCGGGAAACTCCCAGCTTTTGTTTAATAGAAGATCGCAGGCCAATGCGCTTGGCATTGCTCCTGAATGCCATAATCCTGATCCTGCCACTGTACTCGAGGATGGTTTGGGGGTTCTATGAAGGTAAGGACTGGACAGACAGGGGAACTTGGGCTGTGCCTGTGCTGAGGGATGCAGTGGGAGTGTGACAGAACCTTATGTGTGTGTGGAGAGTAGAGTCTGGTGGGATTCCTGGGGGGAACTGTATCAGAGAGTGGTGAGGAGAACTTCAGTATCTAAGGAACACTATGTGACTTTGGAAAAGAGGTCTTAGGGTATCCTAGCCTAGTAGTGTGATCTTAGGCTTCTGGGGACTTGCTATGTTCAAGATAACTCCTAATAATACTAGGTATATGGCATTATTTCCATGTTTTCCTGTTGCAAAAGCTGACTTACGTGTACTTTGGGACATAGGAAGGTTCCAGTAAATGCTGGTTCAGCTGCCCAAAGTAGGATAAGGATTTTGGATATCCCCCACCCTAGAAAACACTGAGTGAGGGGTTAGTGCCAATGGGACTTTTTGTAAAGTGAGTAGTTGGTGCAGTATGTCACGAGGAGGCTTATTTCTCTCTGTGGAGGTGGTAGGCAAGGTCTCGGGGTGATAAAGAGAAAAGAGACATGTAATAAAACAAGCAATAAGGGAGATAATTAGAAGTAGCGTACCTTCCACCGGGAGGTAGAAAGGAGCCATGATGGGTGTGGGGACCAAGTGAAGAGGAAGTGGGGGAGGGTTGCAGAAGGGAAGTGTCTAGGCAAGTGTTGGCAGGGAGTCAGTTGAGCGCAGGAGATTGTCTCAGGTTTATTCTGGATTTACCAATCATGTCGTGGTACCCCCCAAAACTCTGTGGTCCATATTCAGCTACAATTTTAATAACAAAGTTGATTTCTGTTTGTTTGTTTGTTCCCAATTGAACTTTTTATTGATTACTTGTGGATTTCACATCATGTATATTGATCCCACTCATCTCCCTGTCCATTCTTTTCTGCCCTTTACCCTTGCAACTGCCCCACCAGAATAAAACAAGATAGAATTTAAAGGATAAGAAAATTAAAAAAAAAGATCAATCTCCTGGTGGAATTTGTAGTGTGGCCAAGTGAGTCATAAAATCACTGAATAAATATATTAGTACTTGAAAGGGTTCATTGCAATGAGTCATTTACTCTGGTTTCGAGGCCTCTGGGTATTGTTACACCATCAATACTGAGCCTTCACTGGGGCTCCTCTTGGGCAACCTGTTGCTCTCCTGTACCATGGAAATCCTGCAACTTTAGGTCTGTAAGACCCCTTCACATGCTCCAGCCGATCATAGGTGTGAATGATGGGATGGGCCAACTCATAGTTCTGGTTCAGGGCCTGAGTTGTTGCTGGGTTATTTAGCCTGACACTTCCTCCTCATCCTGAACACCAGGCTGATCTCTCCAGCTCTGCCCTGGCTAGCTCACCCTATAGAGTAAGCATATAGGGACTGGGCCCTCTGTCCATCTCTCATGTCACTTAGGCTGCCTTGCCAACACCAACATCACCAGAGACAGCTCTACTGGCTGCCCAGGCAAACTGGAGGGACCACTCTTCCATGTGCTGCAGCCAGTGAGGGGCAGGACCAGCTCTTCCACTATCATAAACTAGAGGCCAGTTCTCTTGTCTGCTGCAGGCGGCAAGGGATGACGGGTAAGGGAAGGCATCTCTTTTCTACCCATGTCACCCCCAAGACAAGCTAGTAGTGTGTGTGGCCAGCTGTTCACTCTCAATGCCCTTAGATCTGGCTCACCCATGCCTCCACCAAGAGGGGAGTTCTACGTTTTTCCCAGGGGAAGTGCATGTCCTTATCTCCCACAGTGCTGTAGCCAGAGAGATATCAGGCCAGATCACTGATTCTCATGACCTCAGGGACAGCTCTTCCACCTGCCACAGGCTATGAGGGGTGTGTGTCAGGGGCTTCTCATTCTTGCCCACACCACCATATTGCAGATGAGAGATTGGGCCAGATTTCTCATGCTTACTTTATCAGGGCCCATCTCACCCACACGCCCATCAACTCTATTGTCTCGCCCAGGTGAGGTGAAGGGCTCTCCCCGACCCCAGGTTAGAGAGGGCCTTGGCTAGGTCTCTCATCAGGTGGTGATGGGCAAGCATGAGATGGCATCCTTCCTTTACCCATGCCGTCACATGGCAGATGGGAGAGGCAGAACCAGCTCTCCCACTCTCATGGCCTCAGGGCCAGAGGACCTGAATCCTGCCAACAATTAGCTCTGTAGTGCTTCCCAGGTGAGGTGCAGGGACCTGCTCTCTCCAATGCTGCAGCTGGTTGGGAGTAGGACCAGTTCTCCCCAGTGTTACAGTCAGTGAGGGACAGGTCCAACTCTGTGCATTCCAATCTCTCTTCTTTGGTGGTAATAGGAACCACAGATAGGATCATGGCTATTGCAGAGCCATGGGCACAGACACAGACCTCGGAAACAGCTCAGGCTCAGATATCACTGTGGCCCTGGGTGGCAAGCAGGCCACTAACCTTAGCACACTTCTCACTGCCTTCACTGCTTCAGATCTGCCTCTATCCAAAAGACATGAACCATTCTGTCTCTCTCTTTCACACCCCACCATATATTGCTCACAATGACAGAGCCTGTTCATGCAGATCTGTTCCAGATCCGATTACAAGTCCTAACTTTCAGACACATTTCTTCTATTGAATTTCCATCTTATATACTACCCAGCTTTTTCACTGTGGTTGTGGGCACTGAACTCACAGCTCCACACACGTTCTCACACTTAGCTCCAGCTCCTTATTTCTTTGTGTCAATATAGTGTTGCAGCAGGCCACTTATTCGTCCCAGCCGCCCAGCCGCCCAGAACCTAAATAATCACATGGAAACTGTATTCATTAAATCACTGCTTGACCCATTAGCTCTAGCTTCTTGTTGGCTGACTCTTACATCTTAATTTAACCCATCTCCATTAATCTGTGCATCACCATGAGGTCATGGTGTTTCAGCATATCTATCTCCAGCAGCAGCTCCATGGAGTATCTCTGACTCTGCCTCCTTTCTCCCAGAATTCACTTTAGTTTTCCCCACCTAGCTCTGTTCTTTTGCCCTGTCATAGGCCAAGACAGTTTCTTTATTCATTAACCAACGGTAATCACAGCATACAAAGAGAAATCCCACATAAATACACGAGTAAAATTCTTTGTCCTTTCATATAGTTCATATATTTTCTTCTATTTTAATAATACATAATTGATTTTTTCAAAGGATTTTTCAGCTACTATGAAAATGATCCTGTGATGATTTTTTGTTTTTAAACCCATAAATGATTTATAGCATTTATTAACTCACATATAATAAACCATTCCTGCATGTCTGTGATAAAGCCAACTTGATCATTGTAGAGGAAGTTCTTGATATGTTCCTGTATTCAGTTTTTAAGTCTTTTATTGAGGATATTGCATCCGTGTTCATTAGGAATGTTGTTTTGTGACTTGGCGGTTTTGTTGTGTCTTTACCTGGTTTGGGTATGAGAGTGATGCTGGCATAGATCAAGTTTGAGAATGTTCCTTATGTTTCTCTTTTTATAATAATTTAAGAAATATTAACTGTAGATCTTCTTTAAAAATCTGGTAGAATTCTGCTGTGAATGAATGTGCACTTGGTTTTATTTTGTGTGTGGGTGGTATGCTTGTTTGTTTGTTCATTTGCTTTTGTCAGAAGGATTTTTATTACTATTTCATTCTATCCTTTATTATGGTTCAGTTTAGGTTCTTGATCTCTTCATGGTTTAACATTGGTGGTTTGAATGACTAGAAATGCATTTGGGTTTTTGTTTGTTTGTTTGTCTGTTTGTTTGCTTTAGGTCTTCCAGCATCATGGAGTAGAGGTTTTTGAGATATTTCTTTATAATATTTTGAATCACATAGTATATTCTTTTGTCCAATCAGCTGTGCTAGCAAATAAATATTCCTTTCAATGAGTCATTGATCTGGTTCAAGACCTCTGGTTTCTGGTACACCATCATTACTACAACCTTACTGAAATTCCTTTGGAATATTCTGCAGCAGCCTCGAGTCATGGAGATCATGTGGGTATCAATCCATAGGACCATTCCTTTCACAAGCTCCAGCAGGTCCCTAGGCAGGGTAGATATTAGGGTGAGCTACCCCCAAATCTAAGCTGTGGTCCTGGGTGATAGTTGAGCTGGTCAGTCTGGGCCATGGGGGTTGCCTGCTTCAGGTAACAGGGAGGAGCCAGCACCCATATGCCTATGCCAGCAGGGTCATTTCTCCCTCAACTGTGGTGAGGGGTGGGGCCATCACTCCTAAGTGTAGGACCAGGTCTTCCATGAGGACTGGGGCAAACTCTTTTGCTGTAATGTCCAGAAAGGGGCAGTTTTCACAGGCCAAGACAAGGGTAGTACCAGCTCAGCATGGCCCTCTGATTTCATCATTCATTTTTTCTAGGGGAATCTGAGGTGACACAACCACAGACATCAACACAGATCCCAGATGTAGCTGGACCACAGACCCAGCCACGATCCTTGGCAGCAATGGGGTCTGGATGTCACCATTGCCCCAGGTGGCAGGCAGTGCAGTCCGCTAAGATCAGTCCCAGCAGTGGCGAGATCTCAGATGCTAACATGGTCCCATACCTTGGACATCAACAAAGACCCTGACTGCAGTAGGACCACAGACCTAGATATGGCCATCAGCTGCAACACTGGCCGCCACTCAGATCTGAATCCAGCTGCAGCATGGATGGTCTTGGGTACCAGCATGGTTCCAGGTGGCTGATTAAACCCACGCAACCACACAACATTCAGTTGCAACAGAAGCCACAGACATTGAATCAGACCCTGGCTGCTGTAAGACCACAGAGACACACACGGCCCTTAGCAACAGCCAAGGCACAGATAACACTGGGGGCCCTGGTGACAGCACGGGTCACCTACACCAGCATGTCTCCAGTGATAGCAAGAACCCCAGACACCAACAAGGCCATTTTAAAATTTTCTACTATAATGTCTTCTTCTGACTCTTGCTCTTTCACTCTCTTCCCTCCTTTTCTCTTTAATGCTATAACAAAGCATTCCACTGGCTTCTCACACTCACACAGCCACACAATACAGTCTGAGTTCAGTTCCTCAAGGCAGAGTTGACTCTGGAAACCACCAACTTATCAATTATGTCACATTTCTCTTCCTCCCTCAGAAGAACATAGTCTGCACTATGACCTCACAGTCTTGTCTCCAAAGCGGTCTGAGCATCCACAATCTATGGTTAAGGTATACCTCTATAATAAGCCCCACGATTGTGGGGACAGGAAAAGAGAAAAGTCCCAGAGACCTTGGATAAAGGGACAAGACAGAGCTGAAATCTGGGCAACACAGACCAAGGACATGAAGGAGAAGGAGGAGCAACTCAGGAGGATGCTGGCTAAGATCATGATCCAGAAGGGCCACAGTGGAGGTGAGTGAGCACGCAGAGACAGGAGCACACAATTCAACTCTAGTCCCTGAAGTCAGGGTTGGGGACTAGAGACAACTAGGCTGATTGTGTAAACTAGTGATGCTTCTGTAAGGCATATGGGTCCTGACTCCTGAGAGGTCATGGGACATACCCAAGTCATGGTAAGTTCAATGGGAACTAAGGTCTTTGAAAAGTAAGGTGACAAGTCTCTTCCTGGTATGGCCAGGCATTCACACCCTGCAGGAAACGTTCGGCTGTGAAATCCAAGGAAATGATACAAGAAGCTTCTGGCGCTTGGGTTATGATGGGCAAAACTTACTCCGTTTTGACAAGAAAACCCTCACATGGAAAGAATCAGTGCCTTCAGCACACACGATCAAGACAATCTGGGAGAGTCATGGCCCCACGCTGGATGAAGTTAAGGCTTTTCTGTATCACTTATGTCCTGACCATCTCCAGAGGTGTTTGACTTATTCGAGGAGCCAAAGGATGGATAAAGGTACTGATTATTGGTGGGTGGGTCCATTCACTGCATCTGACTGTGTGAGTACTGAGTTCTCACTAAATCAGACAAGCATCACATAGCCTAGGCAGACATAGCTTGTGGCAAGTGCAAATTGTGCCTTTCCAAGTTGCTCAGAATTCTGACTGCCATACAATTAGAAATATGGGCCTGTATAATCTGGCCCCTACAGGTTCATAACCTATTCTGTGTCAGGGATCAAGGATCATTCTGCTCTCATTCTGGTCTTGATTTAGAAAGATCAAGTTCAAAGCTACTTGATTAAGTAAGTCTTAAAACACAGGATGGTAGGGGACATTTAGGTCCTTGTGTTCACAGATATGCATCAGGAAAACCAAGAATGTTGAACACAAAGGATTCTCTCATCAAAGGGAGAGATATTTTCCACCCGGAAGTCTAGAAGCAGAGAGACAAGGTTGAGAGTCTACTGACCTTCATGCAATCTGTATGTTCAGGCTGCATGGGCTCCCCCAGACCCTTATCTTGACTTGGTTGACTTAGCCAATCTACCGCACTATCCTTTATCATGAACTTGTTTGTCTTGAGTCTGTTTCTTCAGTTAATCTATAGGACCTACTTTTGTGGAAAATGTCACTGGTACTTTACAAGAGGTTTGATGTAATCATGTCTTGAACTTCATTGTGCATACAGGATTGAGTTAAATGTCACCAAATTTTCCAAAATGTACTGTACTTAAATTTGCCTAAAACAAAGTTTTAGGCCTTTCTGGGATCAGGCTCTCAAAGTTTGAACTGACACTAGCTACTAGTCAGTGATGAACCAGACTTCCTTCTTACCTCTTGTCGATGGAGAATGTGGTGGGCCTCATACTCACAGAGACCCCCACAAAGAGTGTTCTTGGAAACCAGTGTGGTGACAGGGCAGTCAGGATGAGGAAATCACTTATCAACCAGGCTTCTCCAAGGGGAAAATCTTAGAACCTCAGGCAAACCATCAGGATCCTGGTCAGTTCCCTGCCTGGGATGTTCCTTCACTGTGCCTTACAGCATGGGAGGCTGGCTTTCCTTTCTCTTGTGGAATAAGGAGTTACAGTCCACTAATGTCAGGTGACCAGCCCCTGTAGATGTAACGGCGTAAACGAATGCAGACAGATTGTAAAAATATATATAGCTTTAATGGCAAAATAGACTTATAGAACCACCGTTCCCAAGGAGACCAGGAAAGCAGAAAGGGGACGGCTGGGAGCACGCTTGCCAAATTTATAGGCCAACATTAGCCTGAGGCGAACACGCCCCCTAAGGGGCGGGACTTATCCCTACATGTAGACTATATCAGCTCTTTGTCCCATCAATATCTAACATTTCTTTTGCATCACAGGCTGGATTAGATAGTCTGACAGTGAGATCTTCATGTCCTCTCAAGTTCTCCAGCTAGGTGGTACTGACAGCCACAGGGTGTCAGGGGCCAGTGGAGCTGTGTGAGAATATCACACACTCATCTGACAAAAGGTGCCCTTACTCCCAGGGAGAGGAGGCTGGGGACAAATGTTAATAGGATGACACTTAAAAACTGCTTTGCTTCTGGATTCTCACTAGGAAAGGACGTTGGAGTCCTCTTCGTCACTTATCTTCTTTTAAAAACAGTCTCATACTGGCCCCTCACACCAGCTCACCCACCTCCTGCCCTCACCTTTCTAGTGCTATGACAATGGACATGTCTGGGACTTGAAATATGAGCCTTAAAGCTTTGACTAAGTCTTGTGACAGAAAAGAAGAGGGCATCCTGGGACATCAGTGGAGGAAGGAGGATACTAGCTATCAGTTTTGGGTCAACTCCAGAACCAAAGATTCAGGACCATAGCCAGCTGACTGTACTTAAAGACTTCCTCACTTATCCCCTAGAGACTGTGGAGCTGGTTTTGAAAAAAGGCACATCCTACCCAGGCTGGATCTTTAGCCCCCATAACACTGAGCCTCTGGCCTCTTGGTGCCTATTGATCGTCTATATCTTGCACTGGAAAGAGGAACTGTGGACCCATGACAACAGGGACACTATACCATTTTATCATCAGTGTGTAAATAAGGGACTGACCCTCAAAAACATCAGGAGCCATTGGAGCTGAGTCCCAGCCTCCCACATTCCTATAACCCCTGGAAACTGTGGTCTCTTGCCAGGGGAGACTGGAGGGAAATATGAACAGGATAGTTCTTCTGGCAAACCCTCCATGAAGAGACAGAGAGGTCTTCACCCTCACTAACTCACTTTATCTTCTCTCAGGTCAGCTGAAGGTAAAGGTGACCAGCAGGAGATACCCAGTGAACAGGACCAGTCTGACATGCAAGGTTTTTAATCTGTATTCTCCTGTGGCCACCCTGACCTGGCTTCAGGATGGGAAGCCAACACAGCAGCAGACTTTTGGGCCTGGGACCGTCCTGCCCAGCGGGGATGGAACTTACCAGACCTGGCTGTCTATTTGGGTTCTTCCTAGTCAGGAATCAGAGTTCACCTGCTACCTGAGGCACCGCAACGAGAACATTGAGGTCCCTGATTTCTCTGGTGAGAAAATGGACCAGCCAGCCATCTGGGAGACAAGATCGGGAAGTGCCTGTGAAGTACAATCACTACAGCTTTCTTGGTGGCCTCCAGGACATCAAGACAAGACAATCTCTGGGACCACAAGCTCTGCCTCTGCTCTGGTGGCTTCTGTTCTTTGTACCCTGTTGCTATTGCTAGCCTGTGCCTTCTAGAGCAGCAAGAACACACAGGACAGCAAGAAACCAGGTGAGCATCCCTGCAGGGTGTGGGAGAGGGCAGCAGGAATGGTAGGCAAATTGTACAGCTGGAAAGGTAGTCACATAAGCACCATTTTGCCCTACTGGTGAATGGAATGACCTACAGAGCCACCATCCAGGACCTGTTAACTTGCCCCACTGTTGGGAGGCAGCGCCCCCTGGTGGATGTATGGTGCTGCTTCCCATGTGTTCTTTTTTTAATTAATTTATTTATTAAAATTTTCCACCTCCTCCCCTCCTCCCATTTCCTTCCCACTCCTCCTCCACCTCCCTCTCCAGTACTAAGAGAAGTCAGGGTGCCCTGCCCTGTGGGAAGTCCAAGGCCCTCCCCCTTCCATCCAGGTCTAGGAAGGCTTGCATCCAAACAGACTAAGCTCCCAAAAAGCCAGTGCATGCAGTAGTATCAAATCCCAGTGCCATTATCATTGGCTTCTCAGTCAGCCCTCATTGTCAGCCACATTGGCTCCAGAACAGGCTGGACACCCAAGGCAAAGTCCACATTGTGACCAACTGCAAATGTCCCCGTCTCTTCACCACATACATAGAAAGCAAACAGCAGAACAATACAGAGGGAGACCTGGTAGCCCAAGAGATTATTGAAAGCCACTCTGCCAGATGATGATGTCTGTCCCAATCATCATCTGGATCTGAACATAGAAACATCCTCTCAAAGGTATTCATGAACCATCTGGGCGAGACAGTGTGTATACATAAATACAAACATTTAAAGGATTTTGAAAATATTTTTATCTCCATAGAGTTCCAATAGAAGTATCTGGATCCCAACCCAATCACATATCCTCGAACTACAGTCTGTTCTGACTATGGGATGTGCTGGGGTAAGGGTGAAATAGAGATTGTGGGAGTGGCCAACCAATGACTGGTCCAGTCTCAGAACCACATCATGAGCCCACCCCTGTCACTGCCTAGAGTGCTAGGACACAGAGGCTGGATGACCCAGAGTCCTAGGATAGAACCAAATATGACCATAGAGAAAGAAGTCAATGTAACAATGCCTAGTGATATTCTGCTATACTCATAAATCGGTACCTAGCCCAGTGGTTATCAGAGGGGCTTCATACAGAAACTATAGAAACAGATGCAGAGACCCACAAATGCAGAGTCAAACATTAGGCTGAGTTCAGGGAATCCTGCTGAAGAGAGAAACAAAGGATTGTAGGATCCAGAGAGGTCAAGGACATCACAAGAAAACCCACAGAATTAACTAACTTGGACTCATAGAAGCTCACAGACTCTGAATCAACAACCAGGGAACCTTCATGGGAGTGACCCAGCCCCTCTGTAAATATGGGACAGTTGGGTATCTTGGTCCTCTTGTAGTACACCTAACAGTAAGAGCAGGGACTTATCTCTGCCTCTTTTGTTGGCTTTTGGAACCCTTCTCCTCATACTGGGTCACCTTGCACAGCTTTAATACATGGCGAGGTGCTTAGTCTTACTACAACTTCATATGTTATGTTTTGTCAATATTCATGAGAGGCCAGCCCTTTTCTCAATAAAAATTAATGAGGAGTAAATCCATTGGTGGAGTACAAGAAAAGGTCGGGGAGGAACTGGGAGGATAGGAGAGAGGGAAAACTTCAGTTCAAATGTAAAATTAGTTAATTAATTAATTAACAAATTAATTAATTAAATTAAAAATAATTATAATGTATGTCAAATCAAGATTTATTTTTAAATATCTGGCTTTTAAAAATAGTACATGATAGTGGTAAGGATCAGGTCTTCTTCAGTGGTTTTCAACTTATGTGTCATGACCCCTTTGGGGTCACATATCAAATATTACACAGAACAGATATTTATATTATAATTCACAACAGTGGCTGTCGATTGCCTTGGCGGGCCACTTAGTCTAGGGTTAGTAGCCCGCCTGGCAGGTCAGTTATTCCAGGGTCACGGAGAGGCACTACCTGGAAGATATGGGCTAGGAGACAGGAAGAAGGCCATGCAAGGTTTGTCAGAGCCTCCGTTTATTAGGGACGAGATACAACCTTTTATAGGGTAAGGAGTTGGGGGATGGGCACAGGGTTCTGGGCTCTTGCCGCGTGGTTCACGTTGGTCACATGGTCCTCGTTGGTCACGTAGGCCAAGTCACAGTAGGCCTGGCTCACCTAGCTCCCTAGATAGTTTGGAATGTGGGGTGGGTTCCGCTAACAGATAGCTCTCATTAACAGCCAATTTGGGTGTGGGGTAGGCTCTGTCAATAGATCCATTCTTAACACAATTAGGGGTGTGGGGTTCTCTGCAGACTCCCCAGGGTGATGGTTCCTGTAATGATTTTAGGAGGAAATTGGCTCCTAACAGATCCCCCTTTCTTTTATAAAGACAGGTAGCTATTAAGTGAAGGGCATCAGGTCAGAGTCCAACCAAGGTGTCAGATCTAAAAGAGAAGGGACTGGGACAAGGAAAGACCCTCCTCTCGAATGGTGAAGCAATTTACCTCTCCTGGGAACAGAGGGGTGCCTTATGATTCTTAGGTTTAGTGGGGACCAGGTCTTTATCCCCCTTACCCGTCTTAGGATTCCCAGTATCCTGTCTTAGGTTGGGGGATTTCCTGCCACAAGTCACCCGTCCTTGGAGCTCCTCAAATGAAAGGTATCTAGTGAGATTTAAAGTAAACAGATCACAGGGAGTCCTGTCTTAGGCTATGTGGAGGGCACTCCTCGTGCCTGGCACCATGCCATTGTTGAGCCGGCCAGTACAGCCTCTGTATGGTGTGCTGTTCAGGCGAGGATCCACACTAACTCCCGTCATTGGGCCCCTGTGTCTATCATTAATGAAAAGGCTGTGAGGAGCTCCTCAAACAAAATATAATGATATAATTTTGGGCACCAATAACTCCATCTTCCAGACAAGAAGAAAGGGCGTTTTCCAAACCCAGTATTCACCTTTTTATCTGGCCTTAGGTATCCTCCTTCCTATATGCCTACTCCACAATAAGATTATGAGTGCTGCCTGCCAATAATTAGGGCAGTGTAAAAGGGATCTAAATCTAAAATTTTTAACATATGCATTAAACCCAAACATTTTACAGCGTGTGTCAAACTTTTCCCAACATCTAAAAGCAGTTACAAATATCAGGTCAATTGTAGTAAGGGCACAATGACATACATTGTTGTTATCAAATACCACCAGTTCCAGTCTCTGAGCAACAGTGACAGGAACCCTAATCTTTCCCCTTTCTTAAGTGAAAAGGCATTAATATTTTAATTAAAATGAGTTTTGTGTCCCAAAGATTAAAACTGTCTGATGTTTAGTCCGCATCAGAGGATTCCTGAGTGAGGTGAGCTGGAGTCAGCTATCTGAAGCAGCACATCCTGGCACTTATCTCAGGCCAGTCTCTCTGGACTCTCTAGGGGCAGAATTGACACCCTGCAGAGTGGGGTAGCAGGTTCTGTTATCAGGCACTCCTCTCCTTGGGGGCAGGAAAGGCCGGACCAAGGACCTCTCCCCAGTCTCCTCTGGAACTCCTCTGTGGGATGTCCGCAGCCTCGACAGCATCAGATCCAGCTTTTATTTTCTTTCTGTGAAAAAAGCATAAACATATCCTCGACCCCAAATATATATAGGTCGGGTTTTTTCATAATGCATTGCAAGGGCTTTTCCACCTTGCCTTAGCAAAGGTCAGCTTGGTGTTATCACGCCAGATCCATTTGCATCGAGATCTGCTTGCAACTTTTTATGAGTTGCTTTCAAGGAGCCTTGTTATGCTCCATAATTTTTTTTTTATTAGCCATATATGCAGCTCTTCCATTGGAAAAGCCATTTGTAAAATTTAGCATAAAATCCTTTAAGGGATTTTTTTGCTATAACATTAGTAAAATACAGTTGTGTGAATTGTAGCAATGATCTGGGAAAAGATTATTGTTTTTGCCTTTGAATTGAGCAAAGACAATTGTCCAGGAATCAATCTTAAAATTATCAATGAATCTATTATTTAGTATAAGAAGTATTGATTATAGTCAATATTTTGTAAAGCCATTTTTTAGCTTTTATCCTGCCCTTTTGTATCAGACAGGCTTTAAATTAAGAGTTTAATATCTTAACTAGCAAAACTGAGAAGGTTTAGCCATAAACAGCATTTTTTATAAAACTGTTGTAGAATAAGTTTTACATTTAATATACACACTTGTCATAGCTGAATTATAATTAATATACTGTATCTGTTGATTATTGTATACTTTACCTGTTGATTTATATTTTACCTGCTTGAATACCTGTTAGGCAGCTTTAAGCTCTCTATTGGAAACTGTTTTTTGTAAGAATTTTACCTAGCGGCTCAAGGTCTTTCATAAGAATATTATAACTAGGGCTTTAACCATTGTATATCTAATTAAAAGTTTTTAAGCTATCCTCCTCTTAAGTTTTAAGTCTGCCTTGCAGATAGGAAAATGGAAAAATGAAGCATTTTTTAACTAATAATGCTGGCCTCATTAGACACCAACATGTAGAAGAATGAAAATAAATCTACATTCATCTCCATGTACAAAACTTAAGTTTAAATGAGCCAAAGGCCTCAGCATATAAAAATTATTTTGAACCTCACAGAGAAAAATTTTTTGAAGTATACTTTGCCACATCTCAAACACAGCCTCAGTGGCATAAACATTTGGAGAAACCATAAATCTCCTGAACTGAGAAACTTTTGTATAACAAGACTATATAGTGGGAAAAGATCTTTACTTATTATAAATCCACTCCAAAAATATATGAAGAACTCAGGAAATTAATTATTAAAAATTTTAATCCAAAAAATATTTGTTACAGACCTAAACTGAAAACTCTCAGATGAACTTAAAAATGACTGAGACACTTAAAAAATGTTCAAACATAACAACCTTTAGCCCTCAGAGAAATGCAAACCAAAACTCCGAGATTTTATCTTATCCTTGTAGAAATGACCAAGATTAAAAATTATTATTAACAATTTATGCTTAAGAAAATGTGGGTAAAGAAAAAACTTTATTGCTGGAAGTGTAAACTGGTGCTGGAAGTGCATACTGACACAGCCACTTTTGGATCATACCTAGTATTGAAAATCCTGAATAAACCAGACTCTCCCAGCAGGAAGAAAAGAATCAAAAATCCAGGGCCAGCCGCTTCAGCCACCCTGCCCCTAGGAACCAGCTGAAGACAAAGCCAGACCTTAACCTGGAAAAACAGGTTTTCCAGCTGCAATTATCACAGTACTGTTTTAGGAACTAGGGGATTACAACCTTGGGAGTGGTCCCGAGGCAGGAGAGCTGTCCTCCTGCAACCACCACAGGATTTTTGGAATTTATGAACCTCCTGGACCACTGGGGTGTGGCCCCTTTCCTCAAAAATTCTTTCTCCTGGTCACTGGGGGTCGAACTCCTCCCCCACCAACCAAGGCCACGTGTGCGACCTCAGCAAGGATGGTCTCCGGGCCCTTGCCATCCAGAGACCCAAGTGAGAGTCTCCCCAGCATTGAGGGATCCCCATTCTGTCTATTTTTTAAAATTAGGCAAATATCTACCTCAAAACTCAGCAATACCCCTCTTGGGCCTAAATACAAAGATGTTTGACCAAACCACAAGGACATGTGTTTAGCCATGCCCATAGCAGAACCATTTTATCATAGCCTAGAATCTGAAAATAACCCAGATGTACCTCTTTTACACCTAGGATAAATGAGACATCATCCTTTTAAATATCCATGAATACCACAAAATATCTTGGAGTAACTCCAAGCAACAGGACAGACGTTTTGGGTCCTGTCATCTCTGCCTGTGAAGGCGGAATTTTTTTTTTTATTTTTAACCATTATCACTTGTTAGAGTATAACTCTGGCCCTTGATAAATTTAATTAAGAGGCCTGAGTCTCAGCAGACCACCTTGAAGCCACACCTGGCAGCAGGAAAGGACCTCAAGCTGAAACAATACAACTCCTACCCAAGAGCGGGCCGTACAAACGGAAAAACTTGTAGGATAAGAACTTTAAATCTTGAAAGATCCCCTACTTTCTTGCAAAAGCAGAAGAAACACAGCAAAAATGACAATTTCACTGAAAGCAGTTTACAGATTCAGTGTAAATGTCCATTAAAAATTATAGCAACATTTCTCACAGAACTCACAGATTTAATGTAAATGTTCATTAAAATTATAGCAAAACTTTTTACAGAACTCGAAAGAACAATATAAAACTCAAAAGAACAATCTCCAACCTTATACGAAAGAAATAAAAACTCAGGATAGCCTAAACAATTCTAAAAATCCTCTGAATATATCACAGTCTTTGATTTTAAAACTTTCCTACAGAAACACAGTATTGAAATTAATCTACCTTAGATATAGACTTCTATACCTACAAACTAAAGATTTTTGACCAAGAAGCAAGATTTTTAAAATGGAAAAGAAGCATATTTACTGTCCTAAATGAAGCTGCAGCTTTTTGAGTCTAGATTCCTGTATAGCAAACCTGCCTGTCAGCTTTTGCTCCATATGGCAGGGGGTTAAAGACATAGGCTCTCTAGCCCTAACAGCCAGCCTGCTTGGCAGGCGTAGCTGTGTGGATTGTACCCTCACTTCTCGCATCTCGAGGGACTCCCTTTTGAGTCCTCAAGCAAACACATAAAGCAAACACATGAATCAAACACATAAATCTCTGTTTTTGACTCTTACTCCTCTCTCCCTGAGTGATTGATTAAATTCCTGTATGAATTTCTCTTCCCTTGAAAGTCCCATATCTTTTTGGACGACGGTGAGCTTGCGCCTACCTTGTCCTGCAGATCTGTCCGAGTTCTACAGCTGCAGAACCTTCTGTTTTCTTCTTGTTGCCCCGGGACTGCGCGTTGTCGTCCGATAGTTGACCGTGCTCCGAGTCGCTGGTTCGGGCGCCACTGTCGATTGCCTTGGCGGGCCACTTAGTCTAGGGTTAGTAGCCCGCCTGGCAGGTCAGTTATTCCAGGGTCACGGAGAGGCACTACCTGGAAGATATGGGCTAGGAGACAGGAAGAAGGCCATGCAAGGTTTGTCAGAGCCTCCGTTTATTAGGGACGAGATACAACCTTTTATAGGGTAAGGAGTTGGGGGATGGGCACAGGGTTCTGGGCTCTTGCCGCGTGGTTCACGTTGGTCACATGGTCCTCGTTGGTCACGTAGGCCAAGTCACAGTAGGCCTGGCTCACCTAGCTCCCTAGATAGTTTGGAATGTGGGGTGGGTTCCGCTAACAGATAGCTCTCATTAACAGCCAATTTGGGTGTGGGGTAGGCTCTGTCAATAGATCCATTCTTAACACAATTAGGGGTGTGGGGTTCTCTGCAGACTCCCCAGGGTGATGGTTCCTGTAATGATTTTAGGAGGAAATTGGCTCCTAACAAGTGGCAAACAGTTATAAATTACCAACAGAATAATTTTATGGCTGGAGGTCACTACAACAAGAGGAACTGTGTTAAAGGGTCACAGTATTAGGAAGGTTGAGAACCACTGTTCTCAATGTTTTCTTATGTGCGGCCTGGTATTCTCTCTCTACCTATACTGTGATATCATCAACCATTCCTATTTATCATTGATGGGTCTGTAGGGATGTGTCCCTCCCATCTCAGTGACCTGTTATGCCTATAAATTTGGTAGGGGTTGGATATACACTTTTCATACATTATCAATTCCTTCATCCCTTGAGATTTCCAATCCCTAATTACCCACAGGTTACTCCATTGGAAGAACATTTCCCAGTAAGCAGTGTTTCCCAACCAGTGTTGCCTGATTTGAGAGTGGAACTCCCTCTTGGGTGGTGTGCTCTAGAGAAGCCTATGCCTCTGAGTGGACAACCTGTGGTACTGGTCAACTGGTTGACTTGTCTTGAAGATGCCTACAGGGTCTGGATGCAGAGAACTTTCTAGGACCCCCGCATTGCCCACATCCTGCAATAGTGTCACCGGAAGGAAAAGTTTGGCCAGACCTTTGGGCTATTAGCCATGATCCCAGGCAGTATTGCATTCGTGGGACCTTTGGAGAAAATTAGCAATTGTGACACAGACATCATTTTGTGTTTGGACTCACTGCCTGTGTTAACCCTTCATGTATGTTACTGACTGGAAGTTCCTTTATTTAAGAGTGTAGGAGACACTTCAAAATGATCTGCATCAATTGTTTGTGCTGTAATTGTGTAAACTTCCTCTCCGTTCATGAGATCTTTTCTTAGTTCCATAGCCTCCCTTAGCTATGGCTCCTGTGAACCTTGATGATATATCATGTGATTTTGAACAATAGTTTCTCCTGGCAGTGCATCGCTCTCTTTTTTAAAAAATAAGGAAGGTTTTGAAGAACCCAGGAATATGAAAAATTGTATGTCTATAGCCTGTACACATATTCTAGGGTTGATAGCTACCCTTTGCCATACGTTCTTCCAGACACAGAAAAGCTATGTAAACATCTTGAACCAGCACCCTGTAATCAGAGGTTGTCAGTGCTGACTCTGAAGGCGCTCGCCACAGCAGTTGTAAATCTTTATCTCTGTGTACTTCCCAGAGGCTTAGGAGGTGCAAGTCCTGACTTCAGGAGTAGTACACTCTCCAACAGCCATAAATTATGACCCCGGGAATGCACTCCCTTACCCCATGGTCTTTTACTATAAAAAGACATATGCAGTCCCTTCTCGGGGTCATTGTCTGTGGCCCTAACTAGTTAGAAGTTTGTATGCCCTGCAGTGATGGAATAAAGTTGCTTCTGTTTACCTAATTTTGGTGGTGGCCATGTCCTCAATATCTGCACAGTTCCCAAATGCAGCAGTTTTTAGGTATACTTTAACTAACATTTCTGCAGTAGTTACTGCTGCACCTTCTGCAGCTGTTTCCATAATGGTCCTGATCCAACAAGTGCAAACTGCCTGTTTTGTTAATCAGCTTGCTTATAATACTTCTGTGACTTTGACAACACAAGAATGTGCAGATAAAAGCATATAGCTTCATTTCAAGCTTTAGAAGTTGTGATATTTCACCTAGTGAATGAAGTACAAGCAACACATCAGTTACCTCTTCTGTGTCCTGTTGGCTTCAGGTATGTCTGTATTAATTCTTTAAGCTATAATGAACCCAGATAAAAATAAAATTAAATTAAAATTATCAGCACTCGGGCAATTAGTTACTATCTTAGGCTGTGTTTATCTCAAATTCAATTCCCCTTTGGTGCTGATCCACAAAGATTATTGAAGAAGGCACGAGGATTCAACCCTTTTACAGTCAGTGAAAAAAGAAGAAGAAGCATTTCTTTATGGAAACATTTGCTACACATTTTCAGCTTTGAGGAATGTCATGGAAAAAAGAATGTGTCTCCTTGGGGAATTTCCCCAAGCTTGCTTCAAAATTTGCAGACCACAGAAAACTCCCATACTGTGAAAGCTCTAGCTATGGAGTGCTGTACCCCAAGCAGCGCTGCAGCCCTGAGCCCTGTCATTGAAACCAGTAAGGATGACCTATTAGATTTCTGAGGACCTTACAAAGGTGAAAGGCAGAAAAATGGGTGCCTGACAGGCAGACAAAGTAACTCACCCATAATGAAGGAATATGTCTCTAAAACAGAAACCTCCGAATCCACTCATTCCCTCTCCTCTCACCCCTCCACTACTACCTAGGAAGATACAACTTTAGGCAACTTTAGACAGGCAGAGCTGTGTTTATTGGTGCACATGGAAAGGGGCATAACTCTAAAAGATGGTTGGAAATGATTACTACATGTATCTTTTGTTTCCTCTCTTCCCGGTTTTTCTTGCCTGGCTGCAAAGGAAGCTGGGATGTGTAGTCTTTTAACAAGAAACTGCTAAGGTCCTCACTTACATGGCAGAGACTACATAAATGGAAACGCCACACAAGACCACTTCTGTTAACCCACACAGAAAGTGTACCAGCCAATCTGCACACCCCTCTTTCACAGTCTCTGGAAATTACTTGTCACAACACTGCAGACAAATAACTCACCCATAAGGAATATTTTAGAGACATAATAAATATGTCTCTAAAATAGAAACCTTCAAATCTACTCATCCCCTCTCCTCTCACCCCTCCACTACTACCCCCGGAAGATATAACTTTAGGCAAGCAAACACTATGGCTGACCCCCAGCCCCTCACTGGGGGATTCTAGGCAGGGACTCTACCACTTATCCACATCTCCAGTTCCTCTCTAGGGGATTTTAGGCAAACTTCTTAAAACTGTATTTTGTCTTTTCTTTCTCTCTTTTATTGCTTATATTGTGGGGTGATCAATTTTAATTAATTTCTTCAAAGACAACTCTCGTTTTGTTGGTTTTCCATCCAAGTACTAACCAGGCCCATTCATACTTAGTTTCCAAGACCAGAAGAAAGTAGGCCCTTTCATAGTAATATGACTGTAGGAAGAGGGCCCGCTTGTTCATCCCGCTGCCCAGCTAGCTTAGCACAGAAATAACCACACAGAAACTGTATTAAAATTGAGGAGATTCCATGGAGCCGCCAGAGACAGACTCTGAGAATTTTACCCAGTAAGCCACTGCCACGTGACAATAAACAGATTAATAGAAATGCGTTAAACTAATATGTAAGAATTAGCCAATAAAAAGCTAAAGCTAATGGGCCAAGTAGTGATTTAATTAATACAGTTTCTGTGTGGTTATTTTGGTTCTGAGCAGCCGGGACAAATAAGCAGCTCCTTGCAACATATGATCATAGTTTTGTTGGTTTTATATTAATTTTACTTTCTATTCCCTTGAATTTTTTGTCCATTTCTTTTCTCTCCTTCTTCTGTTCTTAGAGTTCTGGGCAGGTAACTGAACTGGTTCTTAATGAACAGCTTCTTGCAACCCATGTTCTTGTAAAGTGCAGTACCCTTGATGTTACCAGGACCTTGTAGTGTGTGTGTGTGTGTGTGTGTGTGTGTGTGTGTGTGTCTGTGGTGTGTCTGTGTGTTCATCTGTATGTGTGTTTGTGTGTATGTGTGTGTCAGTGTGTGCATCGGTGTGTATGTTTGTGTGGGTGTATGTTTGTGTTGGTGTGTGTGTCAGTGTTTGTGTGTGTGCATGTGGTGTATCTGTGTTTGCGTGTGTTTGTGTGGGTGCATGTGTGTGTTGGTGTGTATGTCTGTATTTGCATCTGTGTGTTTGTGTGTGTTTGTGTGGATGTATGTGTGTGTCTGTGTGTGCATCTGTGTGTGTTTGTGTATGTGTGTGTGTCTGTAGGTACATCTATGTGTTTGTTTGGATGTCTATGTGTCTGTGAGTATGTTTGTGTGGATGTCTGTGGATGTCTGTGTGTGTCTGTGTGTGTGTCTCTGTTTCAACATATATGCCTATATATATTGTAATATCTGGGACCAACTGGTTATAAATAAAATATTTTCAGCAGTTGTCTTTAATCTTTTACTTAGTGAAAATTGTTTAGTGTCTCCTTGGTTAGTAGTGTTGGACAAAATAGAAAATTCCTTCTGTCCAGGCTACATTGCTTCACCCTAATTCCCCTGCCTAGCCTAGGGATTTTTTTTTTTTTACTTTATAAATATTTTTTTTACAAGAGAATGATGTGCTTTGAGTTTTCCAATTGTACAGATCACTGTTTGAAAATGTAACATAAATCATGAAAGAGAAAGGAGTAGAACTTTCTCTTCTTCCAGGATCAGCCCAGGGTCTTTCTCCCCTTCCCCAGGTCTGCTTAGAGTAGACAAGGAGTGGAGGAAATGCTCACCTGGGGGAACTCTTTCCCCCTCCCTCTGTGCAGTTCACTGCGATGGGGCGGGCTGTGGATGAGAGGTAGTGGTTACCTGGACCTTCACCAAAGAGTAATGTCTCCCAAACCCCTCTCTTGACCCAAGGCTAGGCCTGATGGTTTTTCTTAGGACAGCATAGGATGCCATCTCCACCCTAAGTGTCCATGTCAGGGCTTTGGGTCTGAGCCCAAGAGGAACTGGAGGGCAATGTTCTACTCCATGTGTTTAGTAGTTGCAGTCATGAAGGAATCAAATTTACTCTCAGCTAACATTCAGTTGACTGTGTCATTTCTGTTGGCCTCAGTAGGTTCCAGGCTCAACACTCATAAAATTGTTAATCATTCCTTGTGACACTGGGTAAACTGAGAATCATGTTTCCTTCCGACACATACACCCTGTGAACATGTGAAGGGCTCTGACCTTTTGACCATCATAGGCAAGTTGTACACTGAATCTCAGGTACACTGGCTAATGTTCCCCTCTGTGGGGTTGAAGCTTCTGTTGGTGATGTTGGCCATGGGTAGCAGTGCTGTGTAGACAACAGAGAGAAGATGGCACTCTGTGGGACCTCTGGTTCTTAAAAAGGAATCTTTCAAAGCATTGGTCTTACTAAACTCCACACCAATTCAGTCCCCTAGAGAACCAGGCAGATGATGACTCAGGCAGATGCAGCAGGACCTGAGTGGCCAGGGGTGGTGGGGTGACACTGGATATTAGATCACATTGTGAACCTCTAGTTTACATTTGTATTAAATAAATAAAATCAGTCTTTGGCCAATAGACAGAGACAGCAACTAACTGACAGAAAGTAACCATAGAGACTCACAGGGAGTCTGGAAGATGGATAGACAGACGCACAGAAAGTAGTAGGAAGGGACTTTGAGTGTGGTGGTCTTTTTTCCTTTGGCAGAGCAAATAGATGCCCTTTCTGTGACACTAGTGAAAAGGGAAGCCAGCTAGTTGCTCCTCGATCTTTCTGAGCTAGCGCATTTTCACTCCAGCCTCTGAATCTCAAGCATTCATTGGTAAATAGAACAATAGGGATTTATTGGTAAATAGAACAACAAAACCACATTTGGAGGCAGCAGCAGGAGGCAGATCCAGTCTCACCAGGCCACTGAGAAGCTGACCAGTAACTTTGGAGCAGCAATTACTGGATGAAACAGCAGTAGATTTGGGTGCAACCCCTGTGATGGCAACAGAAAAATAACAGGAGGGCCTCCTGTGCCATGTGGGAGAAAAGGCCTTTGTCACATGTGAGCTGAGCTGCAGAGCTTGAAGGTATAGTCCCAAGACCTGGAGTCAGAGGCCCAGTATTTCTCCTGATCCCCTCTGCCCCCAGAAAACACAGAGTGCAGTATTCTTCCAGCTCCACTGACCCCCACAGCTTAGCCTAGGCCAGCACCCTCCAAGGCTTTGCTGTTCCAGGTTGGCCTCCACATAGGACATAACAAGACTTTCCATTGAACCTTCCTGAGAAACACCCACACCTGAACACAGAACTTGTGTGTACAGAAATCTCACACACAAGACTAGGAGTGGGTCTAGCTTTCAGCTCACTCCCAAGCTGGCCCATAACATTGGCCATTCTTACCAGGTGCTTGATGGTGACTGACATGAGCCACAGGGCCCCAAACGGCAAAGAATGAGTCTCAAAACTAATGCAGAAAAGTGAAAGGTATGGGCTACAGGCAAGTTTGAAACAGAACCATTATTTTGTCCTTGTCCTGTAATACCCTGTCTCCCACAGGTCAGGACTATGCAGATATGTTTACTGAAACTTGGAGGGTTCTTTTCCTATGTTTTTTAAATGTGTTTGATTACTTTGGCACATGAATATCTGTGCAACACAAGCATGTATAGCATACACAGAAACAGGAACAGGGCATTGGATCCCCTGAAAATGGAATTACAGTTTGGTTATGAGCTGCCATGTGTGTGCTGGGAACAGAACTTTGGGTTTCTATAAGAAGAAATCAGTGCCCTTAACCACTGAGCCAGTTCTCCAGCACTCCTGGGTGGATGTTTTCAGAGGCAGATATGACTGGTAGATGGTAGAGAGTAAGAACGTGCAGGAACTCTGCATGGAAGGGACAGGTGTGATCAGCAGATCTGGGTTAGTGATTTGGGACTCTAACTTTCTCCATATAAGACCATTGTTAATAAAACCCAGGCTCTAAGGCCAATCCCTGCAAGGGTTACTCTTTGAAAGAGCCCAATGAAGGATGATGAACAACAGATGTTAAAGCTGTTTGAAATTAGTGACTCCCTGAGCATCGACAGCACTGTGTTAGTTGCAGGATCTATTGGAAGGGACAAAGCAAAGCTCTGTCCTTCACCTTCCAGGAGTGACAGTGGCACACCAGAAAGCACACAATTTCCTATAGAGCACCTGGGCTGGGGAGTCATACAAGCCTGCAGAAATTCTCCAGAGGCAGGTGGCTTAGTTTTAGAGTCAAATCCAACTGTCCATTTGTTTTCATTTCCTGAACAAAATGCCCCTTTGAGCTGAGATGAACAAGACTAACATCTCTGGAAAAACAGCTCTTCCCTATTCCACAGACACCTGAGAAGGCCTCCAGGGTGGAGACAATGGACACCTGGCTCTAGACAGATAGCTTGGGCTTCATATCTGCTACCGGTGGCCAGTGTGAGCCTGATGTAGCCATTGTTTTATGTGCCTCAGGTTCCCAGTTAGAGCACACACGGTGAATGAATGTTCCAATGTCTATAATGTAGCCTTTAGTATGAAAAAGGACCCAGCTATGTAGATTATCAGTGTTTGTTACTACTTTCCTGCAGGAGATAATTAACTACACTTAATTCCTGAGGGCATAGAGTCTTTGGGAGTACCTATGTCCTCTATTCTTCCCCTTGGGGAACATGGCATTCTTGTTAAGTCTCATAAGCTCATCAGAAAAAAAAAAACAGTTGGCTAAGGGCCTTAGCACCTGCACAGGTGTGCTTTCCATGTTGTGACTCAGAAGGATATGCCCATGTGACCTAGCCTAACTGTGACTCTCATGCCAAACTGACTAGTTCTATGATCTAAGAGATTCGGACAGCTTTTAAATCATTCTTCCCTGTTAGCTCTAACAGGTTAGATTCCATGCCTGCCTACACTCCCCAACTCACCTGCAGGCAAAATTCCAGAACAATGATCTTGAGCCAGGACTTCCTGGTGGTCAGTCCCCCATCTACACTAAGATTCCATAGTTCTCTCATCTAGACCCTCTCTGAGTCCCAAGGATTTCTCAAGGCTACATTTATGATGAGACTCACACAATCTGGGCTTGATCTGACTCTTGACTGAGTTACCCCACCATATACCCTGATCTCAACAAGGTGAATTCATATAAAATGTTCTGATACTGTAATTTGTCTATACTGGGTGGGTCCTGCACTAAATTCTCGAACCTTTATATGGGCACAGAATACTGACAGGAGTAACAAGGTCTCAAGGGGGACTCATAGATATCTCTGGGAAGAGGAAACAGAATAGATTTTCTGAGTGGATTGGGGGCAGATGAGCATGGGAACAGGAGGAATCAGGCAGGGGTGGGAAGAAAACTGGGAAAGACAAATGGAATTGGAGACAGAGTATTTGGAGGCGATGTGGAAAATTCGTTCAATTACCTGTAAAATCGTAGTGGAAACTATCTGGAATCGTTGGATGTGACCCTGGTGAAGATTCCTAATAATAGGGGATAGGGAGCTTGAACCAGTCATCATCCTCCAGCATTGGGACTGGGATACGAAGCCACAAGACCTTCAACCTACAATCTATCCTGCTTCCAGGATATGCTGAGATAATGGTGGCCCAGAACTTGTGGGAGTGGCCAACCAATGACCGGCCCAACTTGAGGCCCATACCATGAGTGCCTGACACTGCCTAGAGAGCCAGGAACCAGAGGCTGAAGTGAAGGGAATCTATCCAACATGAGTGTAGAAAGCATGGCTCTGGAAGGACTGCCAAGGTCCAGATATCAAAGTATTGAAGTCCAGCAATCAAAAGCCCCCTTTGGTTCACCTACTTAAAATGCCCAAATAGAATCAAACACCTCATCCTAACATAAAGTTTTCCCTTTTATCTTTATAAACCATCACTTGCCTATGGGCCATGTCTGTCTCTTCTCTATCCAGAGGCAGTCCTTTGTCCCACTGTGGGAAAAATACCCCTTCCCCATCTCTCTTCTTCTTTGCCTATAGGAGCCTGCTCCTTCAAAGTCATTAGGGTTCCTGGATTGAGGGTCGTTCAGGCTGAGGAAATGTCAGATGAAAGAAACAGAGACAGAAAATACAGGACAGAATGGGGAGGTCTGTCTGGTCATGCCAAAACAGCCAAACAGCCCAGAGTTTATTTCAGAACTTGCTTATATACAAAAGCAGAACAAAGTACAACACAGATGGTCAGTAAGTATCTAACCACAAGACCATTCCTGTCCTTGAGTGAGCAGCCTCCTCTCCAACAAGTGCTTGCTGCTGGGAAGCAGCCTCACTTTCTATCTTGATGTTCCTGAGGTTTGTCATCAGCAGTATACTACTAGATAGAGTGTTCTTTTCTCACGGGCTAAATCAGAAGTCTCTCACAGCCCTCAAGGTTATTGGAAAAAGTAGAGCAGGCAAGCTTGAACTCAAATGACTTATAAGTCAGAATGGACTCCAAATGGAAACTGAGTCCCTTTCTTCCTCATCCTCCATCTCCAGTTTTTGTCTCTTATTTCCTGCTCTTTGTTCATCTGGGACAAATAAATCACCTTTGTGCTGGGAGCATGGTCTTGGAGTGTCCTGAGTCAATACCATTCTCTACACTGGTTCAGAGAATCAGATCAGCCTACAGGACCCCTGCTAATATGTCTAAACCTTATCGCTTTTTGTAAACTCAAAACTCTTGTAAGTTCCAGGGAGTCAACTTGAATCCACCTCACATGGGTCAAATGAACTCCAGATAAGTACTGTCGATCAATAGCCTAAATTTCCCCCATCTACTGTCTATTTCTGAGGGTGGCATCTCCCCCACCTTCCCTGGGTCGTGGGACTCTCCTTCCTCAATTCCGGAATCTAAGAAAAACATCCTCCTAAACTCCTTCTCTTCTACCAGCATCCTGTGAGGTCCAGATGTCCTCTCAGAATCTACATCCCAGACAACTTAAAACTGACTACCCCCAGATGATAACCTCATAGACTGCTTCAGCTAGACTTGTATTTTCCAAGTGCCATACAGTCCCACAGAGCCTAGACAGCCAGTGAAATGGCCAGCTAGCCCAGGATTTGACCAGGACTTTAGCTTTCTCATGTTCCCCAAAGTGCCAATGTCCTCAGGCAACAGGAAGCAGTCTAGAGAACAGTGCCCCCATTCTCACCTAACTAGCTGCCCCTTCCTATTTCCCCACATTTTTGTAATAAAAAGGGAAAAGTGCTAGTTCCCACTGTGGCAGCAACCTGCCTCTGCTGGCAAATGTTTGGCTGGGGGCTTCACCCCAGCCCCCTGGCATCCATATATACAAGGAGTCTAAATAATGTTTGGTTAAAAGCATCACCTCAGCCCCTAACATCCTTATCCAAAAAAGCCTGGAATGTTTGGCTGGGGCTTCCTGGCATAAGCTCCTTCCCCTGGGAGCTGCCTCAGTCCAGAATCCACCTCCAAGAAAGCTCACCAAAGGGTGACACCACTGTAGGAAGGGATAAGAAAGTCCACCAAACGGTGACCCCTCCCCAGGGAAGGTCAAGACCACTCCTACAGGCTTTTTAAACTGCCCCTTCCTGAGAAGAAATGCAGGGTCTCCCAGTTCTCTGTTCCCTTCCCTGTGTTTTCCCGGAGGGGGGCACCCAGGAGTGTTGCAATCCATTAAACCTGGGCGTCTTCTAATTCAGTCTGATTTGGTCTGATTGGAATTATTGCACTGGCAGAGAGGTTTCTTGGCTAAGAAAAATACTTAACACCAAAGTATACCTAACACCAAACATCGTCACCTGTCACCGCGCTCACCCCTTGTAAGTGTCCACCAGGCACAATTCTTGCCTTTGCCCTTTGTGTCTCATGCTCGTCTTGCTTTCCCGTCTGCCTGCCTGCCTCTCATGCTCCACTCCTAGATAGCCTTTTGCTCTTTCACTCTCCCCCCTCCCAATAAATGTCTTGCACTCTCTTTTCATTTGCTGGTGTTTGCCTAGTGGCAAATATTGGCAGGTGCCCTGAAAGGTACCCACTTCAGGTTTTTTTTTTTTAAATGCTTTTACCCACAGAAACTTGGCCCAACTCTTGCACACTCAGATCTTCAGGCCTTCTTCATGCAGGAATGACTACTTGTTGAGTTTTCCCCTAAATTCCCTGCATACCTACAAATCTGATAAATGCATTCCATTCCCTTAGGTGTGGTTGGCAAGCTCTCCTTTCCCTTTCAGTGACTGCACTACCCTTCCCCCTCTGAAAAGCCTGTTGACAAGTCCAGGATTCTTCCTCAGACCCACTGGGGTCATTGTCTTGGTGACAGAGTCTAGATGAGGTTCCCTCCCTCCCAGAGATCCTGTTCTTGGCCTCTCCATAGATATTGGGATACTTGGCCCACCAAGCTTCCCTGTGGCTAGAAAGGTTTCCTCCACCCAAAAAACTTCCTAGCAGCAGTGCACATAGGCACCCAGCAGTAACTTTGGTTCCTGAACATATCTTTTCTATCTGTTAAGTCCTCTGTGTCTCACTCAGGGGTCTGCAATGTCTTATTCTACCCATCCATCAGCCACTGGCCACACTCAATTCCGTGTCAGTCAGCCCTGCCCACTCTTCATGGCCCAGTCCAGCCTGGCCTTGTAGTGAGGAGTTAAAGCTCACTGGAGGAGCAAGGAACAGTCCCTTCAACACTCCTTAACAACCAGTAACCCAAGCAAATCCCTGTCTTCTCTCCTGTACCCCTAGAAATTGTAACTTTCTTTAGATCTATGGCTGAGCCACAGTTGTGCATAGATGATCCCCACTACCTCCCCCAGGAGCTGTCTGCTAAGTGTAGGAGCTCTCTTCAGTCCTTCTGGGCCTCTGCAATGTGTCTCCGTTCCCTCAGCATCTTTCTGTAAGTTCTGCTGCTTCCTTAGGCCCCTGTCTGGGCTACTTTGAACTTTCCCTCTCTCCCCCTCACTGCTGTCACTTCAAAAAGACCCTTCCTTTCAGTCCAAGACCCCTCCTGTCCTGAAACCAAATCCCCTGACCATCCTCTCAGGATATCTGGGCCACCAGTGCTCCCATATCACCTCCACAATAGTCACACTGTGACAGCTAGGCCAGCAGCTACCTATACTTTAGGTCTTCTTACCTCACACTTCCTCTGCTCTACAGATGAAACTGAGTCATACAAAAATCAAATCAAAACAAAAAATACCTGCAATGTTCTGTAATGACAGAAGTATGCTACATTTATAGTCTATAGTTTATTTTCATGCTAAACGATTTCCAATTAAATCTTTAATTCATACTTCAAGGCTCAAACTTAACAAGGATAAAACTGCAAGTCTTAATCTTATAAAAGTTGCATTAATTTCCTGTAAACTGTTACAGGTAATAAAAACATACAAGTTAATAATCAGTTCCTTGTAAATAATCAAATTCTTTAATGTGTTCAGAACTACACTTATAGCTATGATTAATTAGCAATATAAGCTTTATTTAGCCTCCTGTACGTGTTTTCAAGGTTAAGCCTAAAATCAGGTATACATAATAAATACTTGGTCCTCAAACTCCTCCGAGATCTACTGAATATGGCAGTTCTCTGGCTTAGGCAGTCTGTGGGGCCACTGCACCAGGATTTATCCCCAGTGCATGAACTGGCTTTTTAGAGCCCATTCCTGATGGCGGTTAGAATTGGGGGAGGTAAGGGGAAGTAAGAAGAGGAGAGGGAGGAGTAACTGTGAGTACTAAGTAAAATGAAAAAAAAAACCCTTTTAAATAAAACCTTTAAAACAAACAAGCAAAAAGCCTTCCCACAATAAACAGAGATGTCCCCACCTCTTAAATACAACAACAATAAAGGTAATGTTAGGGTCTCTGAAGAAAACAGATGGGACAGTGCACCAGTGACTCTACCTGGAAAGTGTTAATGCTCACCACTGGGCAAAACTGCCCCAGGCCTCGCCTGCTGCCAGGGACCTGAAAAACCTGGGGACACTTAGAATAACTGCTGAACCCTGACTGGTCAGCAAAAGGCCAATTTTCCCAAGTTCTTTCCCTACAGGAAAATTCCTCCAGCCTGGTCTGACAACTGAAGGCCCTCTGCTCTGTGTGACAACCGAAGAATAACAGCTTTTGTCTGTCAGCTTCTGCAATAAACCACGTACACCTCAAATGACTGTCTATGTATGCCTCTGTCATTTTAATTAATACGAAAGCCAGTTAAGTTATACTTCCCACTCAGATTTATCCTTCTCAGGTCTCTGCTGACATTGCTGACTAGCTGTAGCTTTAAAAACAGCCAACACTCAGCATGCCATCTCATATGTTCAGTTTACTTTGCTCACAGATGTTATGGTTAAAGTAAAACTGGCACTGTTCCCAAAGTGGCTGCAGTGGACAGTGGGTCCCGAGACAACAGAAGGCCATGAAGGCAGCTGAGTCCCTGGCAGGGAGCCATGTAGCAGGTGAGAGACCAAGACGGATAGGCATACCATTCAGAGTGAGGTTGAATATTTATTTAGTGGGTTATGGGAGGGAAGGGGAAAGGGGGGAAGAGGAGAAGGGAGAAGAGCAGAGAGAGATAAAGAGGGAGGGGGGGTGCATTCCAAGAGGAGCCAAGGCAGCAGCTACTTCTTTGGGAGAGAGATGGAAAGGGAAGGAGCTATGACTGGAAGCTGAAGGAAGATCCACCTGTCTTGGTGCTGGAGAGGGGAGGGAGTTAAGTGGGGCTTGTCTCTTAAAGGGACAGGACAGAGCATTACATTCCCATCTCGTTGGTGTACATTGTCTCTCTGCCACTGTGTGAAGGTCCCAGCACTCTTTGATTGGTGGCTATGGCAAACTGTGCAAGTTCATGTCTGTTAACCACAGTTGCTCCTTTGAACCAGTATAAGGTTTGAACATTCTTTGGCAGATTCAGAAGTAATAGAACATATTTCCCTTTCAGCTGCACTGTGAAAAAGCAATTCAATCTTAAATTGGGCAGTATGGAGAGGATACCAGCAGGTTGAAAGTGAGGCTAGAACCTGGTTTACTGGAAAGAGCACTGACTGCTCTTTCAGAGGACAGAAATTCAATTCCTAGCACCTACAGGGCAACTCATCATTTTCTGTAACTGAAGTTCTAGAGAATCCTATTCCTTCTTCTGACCTCTGCAGGTATTAGATCCATGTATGAGGGACACATACACACAAGCAGAAAAATACACCCATAAAAGTAAATAAATATATAAATTTTTCATTAAAGAAATAAATGAAAAGTGAGACTAACAGGAAAGAGAGAGGACTCTTGGGTCCTTTGCATTTGATGGAAAGCTGGGACATGAGTCCTAAGCAAGTGCGTTAATCCCTTGGTTTCTGTGTGTGTGTGTGTGTGTGTGTGTGTGTGTGTGTGTGTGTGTGTGTGGTGTCTACAGTATTTTGTGGTGAGAAACAGAGTGACTCAGTGCTCCTGAACTTGTCACTCACCCTGTGTGACTCTCTCTTCTCGGGTTTCTGAGTGAATCACCCTGACTGCCTTCAGTTCTTTGCTCACTCTCAAGAACATTTGGAGTGTGGGGGATGCCTTCCCTAACATATTCCCATAGAGTCTCTGGGTCATCTCTTTCTCATTTTATTTTTTATAAGATTTTTGTTGGGCAGCAGTAACACAGGCCTTTAATCCTAGCACTTGGGAGGCAGACACAGGTGAGTCTCTCTGAGTTCAAGTCCACCCTGGTCTACAGAGTGAGTTTCAGGACATCCAAGGCTACACAGAGAAAGCCTGATTCTGAATAAAAAATAAGAAGAAAGATTTATTTTGCTTTTATGTATGTGTCTGCTTCTGTGCCACGTGAGTGCAGTAGCTTCTGGGACCAGGGGATTGTGTGGAATCCCCTGGAGCTGGAGTTACATGACCTTGCAACTCTTAACATAGGTACTAGGAACTGAACTCAGGTCCTCTGAGAGAATGGTTTTAGCACTCTTAACCACTGAGCCATTTCACCAGCCCTCCTTTCTCATTTTCTTGCTCTGTTCTTTTTGTGGTTCCAGTCAACTCCTGAATTAGAGCTTCAAGGGGACAGGAATCTGCATGCTTTCGTGGGAAGGTTGATGCTTGAAAATGACTCAGATACCTGTGGATGAATGAGGGAGTCTTACGTGGGCAGACAAAAAAATAGACTAATACCACAGTTTGATTTTTTTTAAATTTTCATTATCTATGTATTTTAAGAAGTGTGAGAGAGAACATTTGTGTGTGTTTTCATATGCAAAGTTATATGTACACATATGTAAAGTAAAATATGTATATATGTTATATGTGTACATATATGTATATATGTGGGTGTGGGTGTGTAAAGTTATACAAATTTTACAAATATGGAGGTAGAGGACATGACAGAGTTTGTTCTCTCCTTCCCTGTTTGAGATCTGAGGATTACCTCAGAATGTCAGCCTTTCAGCAACTGCCATCTCAATGGCCCACCCTAGCCTGACTTTCATTTGGATAGTCAACCTGTCAGAGTTGGGAACATCAGTCTTCAGACTATAATGGCCAATGATGATAGCTTAGACTAAGCTTTCCCCCTCCCCTTCCCACATCCTGTTCACTGAGAACAACCTTCTGATGAGTCTTTGCCCCCCCCCCCCACCTGCACCAACACAAGCACAAACCTTGAGTCTCCTCTTAAGTTCCTATCTTAGAAGACTCCAGACATACTTTGAGTTTCCCTTCCCCCATCCACCATCAACCCATGGTCTCCTTATCTTTGTGTCAGGACACAGGTCTGCAGCTTTAGCCCAGGCTCCCACAGCCTTAATCAGGCCACAGTTTCTGTAACTCACTCTGGTACAGAGAGTGTAGGCGCTGTCTGTGACCACACTATTCTCAGTTTACAGCACCTGGCACCTCCAGGCTCCTTGTAACTTTAGCAGTTACACTATGCTGAACTAAACATAATCTGTGAAACTTCCCACTGCCCCATAAGGTTATAAAATATAAGAACTTTCCTTTGTTTTGGGAATTGGGAGAAGATTGTTCAATGGCGTAGCCCAGAAACGGAGGTAACACTGGGCAATGGTGGCACACACCTTTAATCCCAGCACTTGGGAGGCAAAGGCAAGCAGATCTCTGTGAGTTTGAGGCCAGTTTGGTCTACAGAATGAGTTCCAGGATAGGCTCCAAAGATAAACAGAGAAACTGAGAGAGAGAGAGAGAGAGAGAGAGAGAGAGAGAGAGAGAGAGAGAGAGAGATCTCAGAAAAGGCTCCTACAGCCTCCATCCACGATCACTATTTCTGGTTCTCTCATTCTCGCTAGCACTCTCTTACTTTCATTCTTTAAAAAAAGTTTTTATAAATATTTAAAAATTTTCTACATGCATATTGTATTTACATCATTTTACTCACTCCCTCTCTATCTCATCCTGTGCCTTCCATTACCTTTCAACTTCATGAATTCTTCTTTAATTATTATTATTACATAATATTTGTATATAAATTAAAAATTATAAATGCAATTTTCTAGGCCCATGTAGTGCTGCTCATCTGTATATGTGTTTATATCTGACCCTGTGGGGTTAGATAATCTGTTGGGGATTCATCCCCAGAGAATACTGATTCTCACTCTGCAGCACTCATTAACAGCTTGGAGCTGTTCACGTAGGGTGGAGCCCCATGAGAGGTACCCATCCATGCTGCCATGTCAACTGGTGTTGTCATGTTTGAAGTCTGTTTTGATAGCCGTATGCTTTCCTCTCTTGTCAGCTTGCATAGAAACTTCAAGTACTATAAGGTCTAGTTCTCAGGAAGGAGATTTCTGAGTCTTATCCAGCTAGATTCCTCAAAGCTTTGTGTCTTCAACAATAAGGACCAATTTTCAAATTCTAAGAGGCAAGCAAGGGAAAAAACAATAACCTATATTGTTTAGGGAATCTCTTATACTAACCTGACCAATAATTTGATTTCTCATCCCTGGTACTTGGTTTTTGTTAGGCTATGGCTCTTGGAGAAGCATTGCCACCTCAAGTAGTACGATTTAGTGGTACAATTTCATTTACATTTATGCATATATTTCTGTGTGTGGTATGCCATTTTAGGAAGACATAAAACAGTAGGAGTGCATATGACTTTTTCAAATACTCTTAGTGCTATTTATTCTCTCTCACTCCTTCTCCCTGTGTATTGTGCTCATATCCCTTTACCAATTACCAAAAGACCGGTCACCCCTTCTCCCATATCCCCTTTCATAGCACCTGTGACCTGTTCCCCATGGTCTTTTTGAACTTTACAGTTTTTCCTGGCTATCCCTGATATGTACACACATCTGAAGATTCTGAGGTAGTAATTGCAGATGGGAAAGAATGTGTTGTGTTTGTGTTTATTTGTCTTGGTCACATCAGTCAGTATAATTTCTAGTTATACCTATTTACTTGGAAATTTTATTATTTCATTTTTCTTACCTGAATAGTGCTTTCCTCTGTATATGCACCACACTTTAACATAAACCATATCATCATCCAAATAGATGCAGAAAAAGCATTTAATAAAGTCTTACATACCTTCATGGTAAAAGTCCTTGAGCGAATAAGGGACAGGGGAAGCATACTTCAATAGAATAAGGTTATATATGACAAACCCATAGCCAAAATCATCCAAAAGAGAAAACCTCGAAGCAAGCCCATTTAAACCAGGAAGTAAACAAGGCCCCCTACTATCTCCACTCCTTTTCAATATCGTGCTGAAAGTACTCACTGGATCAAGAAGACAAGATAATGAAATTAAAGGGATACAAATAGGAAAACAAGAAGCCAAAATACACTATTTGCAGATGATATTATATCTTGCAGAAAAGACTCCAACATTCCACAAGGAAACTTTTAGAAACAATCATCAATTTCAGCCAAGTGGCAACTTCAACAAAAATGAACTTAAAAACTAAATATTTTCTCTTTCTAGCAAAAAGCACAGTAGGGAAGAAATCATGACCACGCTTCCATCCACAGTGGCCTCAAAAAACCCAGGAATAAACCTAAACAAAGAGGTGAAAGACCTCTATGATGAAGACTTTAAATCTCTGAAGACAGAGACCGGCACTAAAAAGTGGAAAGATAAACCATGCTCATGGATCGGTAATATTAATATTGTAAAATTAATCATTCTTACAAGACAATTTACAGACTCAATGTAATCCCAATCAAATCCCCTTTGAGGATTTTTTTTTTACAAAAATAGAAAGAATTCGATACTTAATATGGAACTTCAAAAGACACCAAATCTCCAGAGGTATCTGAGCAAACTGAAGAATGCAGTGTGGGGGGAGATTGCAGTTCCAAATTTCAAAATATTACAGTGCTATAGTAATAAAACAGTGTGGTAATAGTAAAAAAATTAAAAGCAGACATATAGATTAGTGGAGCAAAACTGAAGACGCCAAACATGAGTGCACATAATTACATCCATCTGATATTTGACAAAGATGCAAAAACTAGGCACTGGAGAAGAGACAGCATCATTAACAAGTGCTTTTGAGAAAACAGAATGCCCACATGTATAAGAGTGAATTAGACCAATATCTACCACTCTGCACAAAAGCTGACTTCAAGTAAGTCAAACACCTCAATGTGAGATGTGAAAAGTGAAAATACTAGAAGAAAACATCCCCAGTGTCCATATAGTGACTCACAAGCATCTATAAGTTCATTCCCAGAGGATCTGTTGCCCTCTTACAAATTTTGAGGGCATTACATATATGGTGCACAGACACATATACACACAAAATAATAAAAAATATCATTCAAAAGTTAATGGAGGGGACAGAAAGTCAGGAGGTTAAGACAAAAAGAACCAACTTGCCTGTGAGGACAGTGCACCAGAGGTCCTTTTCACCAGCTGAAACATCTCAGGGCTGGAAGATATTGTACTCACATTTCAGGATAGCTCTGTAGTTGGACAAAAGAGATTAGGGAAGCAAGGATGGAGAGGCTAGAGAATCAACCTTCAAACTGGGAAGTTTAGGATTTGCTAGTACTCAGGGAAACAAGGTAGGAATGAACTTCTATATATTTTCAGAGAACCAAAATATTTTGCATCTAAGTTTGGTGTTGACAGTTCAGAGCTGCCATTAGAAAAGACTGATTTTCTTGAGCACAGTCCTACTAAAGCCAGTGGTAGAGTTATGTGTTGGGTCTGATTACTAGGAGTGATACTGGGGATAAACATTTTGGGGAGGATGACTGAGGTTCCCCATAGATAAGAATACTGAGCAGGTAAACTAAAGACTGCATAGGAAGAGTCAGGAGTTTGTCCCTTGTGGTGGTTTGAATGAAAAATGTCCCCCATAGTATCAGCCATATAAATTTTTGGTCACCTGTCGGTGGCACTGTTTGGTAAAGCTTAGGAGACAAGACGTCTTCAGAAAGATCATCACTGAAGCAAGCTCTAGGCCTAATCATCTTTGCACCATTTCTAGTTCCATCTCTCTAGTTTGTGCTTGCAGTTCAAGAGGTAAACCCCAATTCCTGCTCTTGACACAATGCCTGCAGTTTCCTGCTGAGCTTCAGTGCCATGATGGGACACAAAGCCTAATAAATTACTTTCTCTATAGATTGCCTTGATCATGAGTGTTTTATCATAGTAGTAGAAAAGAAACTAATACATGATTGGATAAAAATTTGGGGGAAGGACATCACTTTATGGAGTAAACACAGCAAATCCAAATGTGACATCCAGAAAGAATGGGAAATTTCTGTTTTTAAAAGGTCGTAGTATCTCTAAAAGCCATCTCAACCTCCACTCAATGCCATCCAATGAAGGCTAGAAGTGTAATGAAGTAGGTGGGTACCTGTGTGCCTATCCTAATAGCCCAGATTCTACATCAGCACATAATAAACACAGAAAACTCCCAACTACACTCCCACGTGTTAACTGAGCCTGAGTCTGAGATATCACATTTCTCTATCACAGGTTATAACCCTGAGTTTCTCCAGACAAGAGAAGTCCCTCCGTGTCATTCTTGGCTCCAGAATAAACCTGGTTAGAACTGCATGAGCAAGTGCAGGATGACATGGTCAGCCATGGCTAACCTAGGTGTTCACGTTGGTGGGTCTGTGTCATGGAATGATAAGAAGCTGAACAATCTATCTCTGGTCATGGTGTAATAAAAGTAACTCACAGGTTGACTGGGCTGCATTGTTTTGCTGTCACTGTGTTCCAGATTCCACACTAACAGGGTCCCATGTAAGTCCTCAGGACACTCAGAGTGAGTCCTATTGCCCTCGGACAGCCTCAGCCCGTCACCTTCTAAGAGGCCCTGACCACTATTTCACCACAGGGTAGGTTATATCCTGAATCTCTGGTTCACATGCTAATGCTACTGAGTCCTCACCCTCCACTGGGCTGTGGTTGTTGCTGTAGTTGTGTGTAATCGTGCTGTGTAGACAACAGAGGAGAGATTGCCCTGTGTGAGACTTTTGACTATTACAAGGGTCCCTTTCCACTAGTGTTGGCCTCTTGTCTCCCTCCCAACCACAATCTGAACAGAGTAAATGAGAAGGTGAATCACAGGCAGACGCATGTGATTCTGAAATCTCAGCTATGGTGGGGCCTTATGTGCTCAATGGGTCGAGAAGCACACCTGTAAACACAGCTACAGAACTTGAAGTAGATAGACTTAGGAGAGCTTTGCAGCCCAAAGTACTGTATCCCTCTAGAGTTTCTGACCTCCACTGCTCAGCCTGAGCCAATGGTCTCCAAAGCATGCTGTCCAAAACTGTCCTATAGATAGGTAGTGATGAGAGTCCTCGTGTTGCTTCCCTGAGAAGCATGCACAGTCTCTCATCAGGACTTGATGTGTAAACAGAAATCTCACCCGTGAGACTAGAAGCAGGCTTGGCTTTCAGCGTAGTGGTCTAACTGGACAGCAACATAAACCATTCTGCTTAGATGTTTTGTGATGGCTGATATGAGGCACTAGTTACCTAAGGATAAAAAATGAATCAAGGAACAATCTAAAAATGGGAAAGATCAGGGCAGGCTTTGAAACAGAACCACCTTATTTGTTCTTGGGGTTTAACACTCCTTCTCATAAATGTGGATGATGTAGACAGCTTTCTTGAGGTTTAGGTAGATACTGATTTTCTGACCTGTAGACACCAGTCGCAATATCTTGCTGAAAGAAATCTGATGCTCCAGATGTGTTTGAGCAGTGTGTAGGCTAGTTTGTGTTATGTGATACAAGTTAGAGACACCTGGGGAAATTCAAAGAATTCCTTTCATTAGTTTGGTCTGTTGGTATGTCCATGGAGCACTAACTTGGTTGTTGATTGATGTGTGAGTGTCCAGCCAACTGTGGGTGATGTCATTCCTAGGCTGGTGATCCTAGGATGAACAAGTAAGAGGTAACTCAGCAAACCATGGAGAGCAAGCCAGGAAGTATCATTCCTCCATGGTTTCTGCCTCTGTTCCCACAGGTTAGAATAATGATACAAATTAATAATAACAGTAGAGAAAAATCAATGGGTCAAAAGTTTATTCTTCAAAGTGATTAACAGTTTTAAGAACCTTTAACTATATTAACTTTGTTTTAAAAATATTAACATTAGCCGGGCAGTGGTGGTGCACACCTTTAATCCCAGCACTCGGGAGGAAGAGGCAGGCGGATCTGTGAGTTCGAGACCAGCCTGGTCTACAGAGCTAGTTCCAGGACAGGGTCCAAAGCCGCAGCGAAACCCTGTCTCGAAAAACCAAAAAAAAAAAAAAATTAACATTATTAATATTAGAAGTGCAATATGAGACCTTACTATTCATTCTTAGAATACTAAGAATTCCACGAGTACTCAATAGTTATGTACTAACTGAAGAATAACTTAGATGAAACAGACAAATTTCTAAAAGCCATAGAACCTACTGATATGGAAGCAGGAAGAGACACAAAACTGATTTCATGAAGAACACATAACTGATCAAAAAAGACATTTGACAAAAATGAGCAGTTTTTAATGATGAAAACAGGCAAACTAGGGGCAGAAGATATACCAGTACAGTAGGCGTGCATGTGGAAACCCACAGCCAGCCCCTTACTCAGTGGGGACACTGACAGCTTTCCCTCTAAGATCAGGATCAACACAAGGATGCTGCTGTGGCCACTTCTGTTCAGTATTCCCTTAAGAGTCTTAGACAGAACAATTAGGCAAGGCAAAGAATTGTAGGGTGGCCAATCAATCAGCTGTAAAGTATGTCTGTAGAAGACATGAACTTATCTGTAGAGAATACTAAAGATTTCAAAGAAGTTTCTGAAACTGGCTAGCAAGCACACCCACCTGAGCTGTACTTCTGTAAACTAATTCTGACCACAAATAGTTGGATGTCCTATTTTGTCAAATACATGGACATATTAGCTGGGGTTAGACAGGGAGGGAGAGAGTATGATGGTCTTAGACGTGCTTTGGAAACGGACAATGGTGATACTCACACAGCAATATGAATGTGTTGTGTGATTCAAAATTGCTAATGTGAAAAAAATCTCAAAAAATGTATATGAACAGGAAAAAGAATTGTGTGCAAAGTTGCACTGTGGATGCCACTCCCAGGATGGAAACACTCCAAATGGCTCTAACACAATGGACTTGACTTCTGTGCATCAAAGCAACTGGGAATCAAAACTGTTTAGAAACCAGTTATGTCCACAGAGAAACATTGCCAGTCCCTTCCCCTGTCCCTCTTCCTCATTTTACACAAATGACCATTGTCTAGAGAGCACTGGTGTTAGGTGAAACTATTGGAGCATGTGGGAAGATGTTTATCTCTATGCAAAGACTGCACCATATAACAGAGGGACTCAGAGCATCCAGAAGTTTGGTGGTTTCCTGGAATTTGTTCCCACAGATTCTGTTGGCTATATATTTCATCTACAACCTATTAACCCTCTGTAGTTGCATTAACTCTATTGATGTCTTTATTTTCCTCTGGAGACCAAGTCTCACTTAAATCCTAGCCTGTCCTTGATAATCCCAGGATTACTGGCTTGAGTCACCAAGTTAGCTGTACTTGAGTGGTAACTGACATTTTTAAAATTTATTTATTTATTTATTAAAAATTTCCACCTCCTCCCATTTCCTTCCCACTCTCCTCACTCCCCCTTCCCCTCCCTCTCCAGTCTTAAAAGCAGTCAGGGTTCCCTGCCTTGTGGGAAGTCCAAGGTCCTCCGCCCTCCATCCAGGTCTAGGAAGGTGAGCATCCAAACAGACTAGGCTCCCACAAAGCGAGTCCATGCAGTAGAATCAAAACCCAGTGCCATTGTCCTTGGCTTCTCGTAACTGACAATTTTTACCACAAAACGTTTCTCCATTTTCTACCCCATCAGTAAATAAATGTCCCACTCTGCTGTAGGATGAGAGGAGCAGTCACTCATCATTCACGGCCAGCCTGACTGGGAGACTGGTCTTTGAACTGACTGGGTTGGAGACCTCACACTTATAGTCCCCAGCATCCTCCCTCCTGACAGGATCTATTCTGAGTCGGCACTTTGTTGGGGACAGAGTCATCCTCTCTGTGAACTGCAGACTCCGGTTATTGAAGAGCCAACGGATGGAGGTTCCAGTGTCAGCTGAGACACAAGTGAAGACCACAGAGCTCTCCACTGTGACTGTAGGGTCAGTGATTCGCATGAAGGGTTGTGTCACAGGCTCTGCAAAGAAACATAGGAGGAGACTAAACGATAGTCCTTCAGCAATCTCAACCCTCCCCTCTATATTCACACTTAATAAAACCTCCAGGGTAGGCAAGTTTGGGCTGTGACCATAGTCACATACTGTGCTTTGGATATGCCATGCAGAGCAGGAGACCCTGATTCAGGCACCAACTTTTCTGTGCCTAAGTTTCCCTATAAAAGGGCACACACTGCGTGATCATTGCCATGTCTTTAAGTCTAGCTATCATCAATAGCCTGACCTTGGGATCTCAGTGATCTGCATCTGTTACTCTTTGCCTGCAGAAAAGAATTCCCTAGGTTGGATCCTCAAGGACGAAAACTGCCTGTCTCTTCTGTCCCTCTTCTTGGGGACCCTGGCCTTCCTGTGAAGTCTCCTACGCCCATCAGAAGAGTTGAGTTGTGTCCTGGCACCTCTTCACTGAGACTCATGAGTAGGAGATGCCCAGGTGACCTACCTAACTGTAGCTGTCATGACAGTGCATACCTGGTTCCACAATCTATTTAACTTGAACAGTCAGTAAAGACTTGTTCCCTGTTAGCTCTGACAGGAAGTCAAATTCTAGTCTTGAGGTGATGCTCTTTAGGATCAACTAAAGTTGCGTCTGGAACAGAAGTCTGAAGCTAAGGCTTCCTGATGCTCACCTCTCTGTGAGCAGTCCATTGTTCCCTTAGTTAGGTCCTTCCTGACTGCTACAGGGTCTTGCTCAGGGCCATGCTTATGGTGACACACCAAGAATATGGGCTGAGGCTGACTGACATGCTTGGGCTGTGACACCCAGCACACATCCTACTGTGCAGGTGGAATTTGGTATAGGATTCTGGTCTACATCAGTCTTTCTCCCCATTACATGTGTCCTGACTGAATGCTTAAACACCAATGTGGGAGCACAGTGTAAAGAGGAGGCAGGCATAGTCCACACTGGAAAGTCCTGTGTGTGTAAAATGCTTTCAACCCCCTCAGCACCCAGAGGTCACAAAGAATTACTCACTGTATATGTGGATGTGCCCATGTCTTTCTTGAGTTTCAAGCTGTGTATTTAAGGTTCGTAAGGTGTAGAATCCAGTGTCCTTCTGGGTGACATTGTGGAGCAGTAGGGATCCATTGGGGTACACAGTCTCTCTACCACTGTGTGCAGGTCCCAGTAAACTTCTATTAGTGGGTACTATGTACCATACAATCTCATGGCTGTTGACAACGCCTACTCCTTTGTACCAGGAAAAGGCTCGAAGGTTCCCTGGGATATTGTGAACAAGTAGGAGAGCATTTTCCCCTTCAACAGCATTGGACGGGACTGATTCAATGCTGAACTTGGTGATGGTTGGAGGCTGTCTGCAGGCTACAGGGGAGGCTAGAAAGGAAGAGAGACACACTCATCAATACTGAAATCTTTGTCTTTGGTGATCAAGCCCTGTGTACTGAGAAGCTCAGGTCCATCACTCAGTGAGGTGGGTGGAAGTGTCTTCCCAACTCAGGGAAAGTAAGGAAAATACCTCCATGACCCTGGCACACCTGGCTGTGTCATTTCCTCTGTGTAGAACTCTCTCCCAAGGTGTCTCCTTGCTTACTGTGCTCACAGGCCTCACAGAATATGTGTGGAATGGGGTGCCTTCTCTCACGTCTTCCTCTAAGACCCCCAATCTTCACCTTCTGACCTCTTTGATCTCCCCCTTCTCTAGATGTAGTCAAACCATGAATTCACTTTAAGATGGACCTCCTAGTCTGCCTTCCAGTCCACTAAAACTGGGGCCATATTAGGAAAAACTAATGTGATCCTTCTAGAAGGCCGAATGCCTGGTCAGGCTCAGATAGATGTGGGCAGATGGAAGATCAAATGTCCACGGATTTGCATGTCCAGGTGTTTATGAAATACTCATGTGCGGAGCTACTGACATCAGTTACAACTCCAGCTTACATGAACTTGTGCATGTGTGGGAAGTCAGTGTGTGAGTGGGTATGAGTGTGGGTGTTTGTGCAGGTGCTGTGTGTATAGCGAATGAGGGTGATATCACCTAGATAGAGGTCTGAGAACAACTTGAAGGAGCTTTTCCTAGTCTTCCATCTTAGGAGATTCCAGTTGTTCTTTGAGCACCCCTTCCCTGGCACCCTATAAGGCAGTTCTCTCACCTGTGAGCAGGAGCCACTACCAGGGGCTGCACCCTTTGCAGGGAAGGACACAGTGGACCTCTAAGGTGACAGCAGCCTGTTCTGTTCTCCCTCTGTGGAGAACAGCTTCTCTTCCAACACTCACCTCCAAGCTCTGTAGCATCCCTCTCTCTGAGCTTAACCTCCTCACAGGCAGGAGACCTTCCCAGGGTAATGTGACTGTTGTCACAGATAGTGTCAAAGGACCTGCTCTGTCCCTCATGCTCTTAGACCTGGCTGGTGTCCCAATTGCCTTGTCTATGTGCGTGTTTCAGTTCTCCAGACCACACAGTAAGGAACAAAGTTAATAATCATTTCTCTGCCATCAGACAACAACAGCTCATCCCAGGGCTTCCCTCTGCTCTGTTTTTGCAACATGTCCTCTTTGACATAGAATCCCAGCAGAGCACCTAGTCTGCCCCATGTTCTCAATTCTTTGAGAAGGTGGGATGTACTCGTTGCAGGAATGTGACAGAGATGTCTTCTAGAGCTGCAAGGGGACCAGCTGAACTATACCAGGAACAGGGAACAGAACCGTCCTCACTGGAGTCACCAGTAAGGGGTGACTATTGTGATATGGCCCTGGAGCACCTGTGTGAGGGTTTCATATGGGGGTGAAGCAAGAGGTGACCCGAGTCCTAGAGAGAGGATGGTGACTCCATCATCCTAGGGACAGTTTCAGAGGGACCCTATAACTTCTTGTGAAGCCTGAGCTGTGTCTATGGTCTCTCCATGTCTTTCCTGAGATCCATGTAAGTGAAATACCCACGAGAGGTACCAACATGGAGGAAGTGTCAGCCAGGTTCCTCTGGTAGAGTAGTATGCTTAGAAACACAAGAAGCAGCCAGTAGATCTGAGAATGCTGCCAGTGTCCTCCATGTCTGTAGGAGCAGGGGTGGAAGCCAGGCTACAAGTTATGCTTATTGCTCCTTGAAATACGTTTTTAGGTGTTGATTCTGTGTCCTTCTATAGCCACCTAAAGATGACTATGAGAACTGCAACTCGTATCTGGGAGCTGTCCAGATCAGTGTCTATGTTACTATTTGTCTGCAGGAGAGAATCTCAGAGCTAAACCCCAGATGACAATCACAGAGGACAATCACTTACGAGGAGGACTTGTTTCATTTGTTCCTCCACTTGGGGACCTTCCTGTGAGGTCCCATGTGTCCATCAGGTCAGTTACGTAATGACCTGGGAACCTGAGCAGCTATACTCTTCCTGCCAAGTCTCTAAGATGTCCAGGTGAGGGCCTAACCATGACTCTCATGGAAGCACACTGACTCGTTCCGTATGCCAAGAAAGCCTTGCTCTCTGTCAACTCTAACAGTAGTAAATATCAAGTGGTGACAAGAAGCTTGCCAGTGTCATCTAGAGTCTAGGGACAATGATTTCCAGACAGGGCTTCCTAGTGCTCTCTGTGAAGCACTAGACTTTGTCAGCCAGGGACTGCCTGACTCCTATAGTGTTTTCCTGGGCACATGTGCATGGTGAGAGCTCAAAGTGTCCGTACTGAGGCTGACATCCTGAGGCTGAGTTTACCCAGCACAGGTCCTCCACTTTGCAGGTAAAGACAGATGAAGAGTTCTGATCCATTGCTGTTTAATTACTCTATGTGTGTCCTGCAGTAAGGGCCCAACCCCCAGTGTGGGGACACAGTAGGGGGAGACTAATCACAACCCAGCCCTGACTGATAGTGTAACAAGTAGGATAATCTACACCCAGCAGTTGGAGGCCGTAGAGTGAGTCACTTACTTTTCACATGGAGTTGCACATGTGTCGTTTCAATTTTCAAATCTCTATTTATAGTTTCTAGTGTGTACAATCCTGCATCTTCCTCAGTGACATCCTGAAGCAGCAGGGATCCATTGGTGTATACCATTGCTCTTCTATTGTGGGCAGGTCCCCAGGTGATGGAATTCATGGCTCTTTTGTATTCTGCCATTTTAAAGATCTGGATGCTAAGCACTCCCTTGTACCAGGAAAAGGTTCTCATATCTTCTGGCAGATTGTGAACAAGAAGTAGAACACTTTCCCCTTTAGCAGCATTTCGTGGCACTGGTTCAATCATGAGAAGTTTACAACATGTAGAATGGGAGGCTGTAAGGAAAACGAGGGAAAAAATTCTTTGGGATCAATTTTGCTTGGTAGAAAGATGACAACCTCCAAACTGAGCTGATGGATACATCATTCAGCCTAGATGTGCAAGCATGGGTGCACCATCCCACTTTGTGGAGGTCAGCAACAGGAGCTCCGTTCCCCCAGGACCTCTATATGTAGAACTCTCTAAATAGAATTCTCTCCTCTGGTGTCTTCCTCCAATGCATGGGATGAACCTCAGGAGACTGAACTGACTCGGACATCTTAGTATGGGATAATTTCCATCAAATTCTTCCTTGATACATGGGGGAGTCAGATGATGGAGTCTGATCTGTGATCATTGTCTCCACCATGTGCATCCTGTGTACATGGGGACACAGCGAAGAGGGGAGGGAGCATGACAGTCTTATGTGACTAAGCCCCACCTGGCCCAGAACAATCATAGAGAATCACTTACTGTCCACCAGGAGTTGCACATGCGCTAATCCAATTTTCAGATCTGTACTCAGCATCCATAGAGTGTAAAATCTGGAGTCGTTCAAGGTGACATTCTGGAGCAGCAGGGATCCATTGTTGTACACAGTCTCTCTGCCACTGTGTGCAGGGCCAAGCACACTTGAATTTGTGGCTATTATATGTCGGGCAACCTCAAAGTTGTTGGACACAATCACCCCTTTGTACCAGAAAAGGACTCGTAGATTCTTTGGGAGATTGTGAACGACTAGAAGAACATTTGACCCTTCTGCAATGAAGGGCGGCACTGATTCAATAGTGGTCTGCACAGAGGGAGGAGGGCACTCATAGGTCAAAGGGGAGCCTAGAAGGGACAACAGAGATTGATCAATATGGGGCATTTATATTTGGTTAAGATGTGTCCGTGTGTCCTAACCTCATTCAAACTAAGTGTGTGAGTGTCTCCCTGTCCTACTGGGCAGAGGGCAGCCCACAATCTCCATGTTCTCAATGTCTCTGCACATGTCAATTCCTCTGCATGGCACTCTCTGCTTAGGTGTCAAAAAGGCCCTGGCCCACTGCCCTCAGACCCCTGCTCACATTCAGTGTAGATTGGTGTTGGAGTGACACGTCTCTGACTTCTTCCCTTATACACCCTGAATCTTCACTCTCTGAATCTTTTTGTTGCTGTTCTATTCCTCTTATGCTTCCAATAAACACCTAACTTCACCTTCGAGTTTTCTTTATTGGCCTGTCTTCAAGTCCACTTAGAATAGGGTTTCGTGAAGACCAGGGCTAATCTCATATTTTTAGAAATGTATGCTACCAAGAAAAGATTCTGACGCCTGTGGAGGATGAATGAATGAATGAATGAATATGCAAATGAGCAACCAATGTTTCAAGATCCAGCATATCCAGAGTTTTATTTATAAAACTCTCAGCTTTGTGGCTAGTAGATACACCCCAGTTTGATTTAAGTTTTTGCATTTGTTTCAATTTTATGTGTGTGTGAATGCATGCAGGTGTGAACACAAGTGCATTCCTATATAGATGTGCATACGTGCAGGTGTGTACCACAGTACCAAATGTGGGACCAAGGACAGCTTTGAAGGGTAAGAGGGCTTTCTCCTTTCATCACGTGGGAGTTTAGGATTAAGCTCATGTCACTTGACCTGACAGAATTTGCCTTCACTCATTGAAACACCTCACTGACCCACCCAGGTCAGATTCTTCTCTGGGCCACCCTGTTATAGCTGAGAACATCAGTCTTCAGAATACAGTAGCCAACATGATCAACACTGAATAGAGAACACTCTGGCTTTCATCCCTACCCATTACCATTTCCTGTTCACTGAGAAATTCCTGCTGCTGAGCCTCTGTCCTCCTCTGTGTCATCTCCACTGAGGGAGAAAGTCGACACCTTGATTCTTCTTCAGAATCTTGTCCTCTTTGGAGACTCCACCCAGGACCTGAGCTCTCTCTCTCTCTCTCTCTCTCTCTCTCTCTCTCTCTCTCTCTCTCTCTCTCTCTCTCTCTCTCTCTCCCCCCCCCCTCTCTCTCTCTCTCACACACACACACACACACACACACACACCCTCCTCTCTGAGGGTGGAGACAAATGACATAGGCTGATCTATGGCAGCTTGTCTCTACCATGTGTGTCCTGCACTAAGTCCTCAAAATTCAACAAGGGGAAACAGTCTAGAGGGGAGGTATGCACAATCATGCATGGCAGTCCTGTGTGACTATGCCCCACCCAGCACAAAATGATCACAGAGAATCACTTACTGTCCACCTGGACTTGCACATGTAATACTTCAACTTTCAGATCTGTACTCAGAGTTCGTAGGGTATACAATCCAGCATCTTTCCCGGTGACATTCTGGAGCAGCAAAGATCCATTATTGTACATCGTCTCTCTACCACTGTGTCCAGGACCCAGGATACTTAAATTTCTGGCTATTACGTGTCGGGCAATCTCAAGGTTCTTGAATACAACAATTCCTCTGTACCAGAAAAGGGCTAGAAGATTCTCCGGGAGATTGTGGACGAGTAGAAGAACACTTGACCCTTCTACAACTCTGGGCGGCACTGATTCAATAGTGGGCTGAGCAGAGGAGGGAGGGCGCCCACAGTTCAAAAGGGAGTCTAGAAGGGAAGAGAGTGATGTCCATCATTGTTGGGACCTTTGCATTTGGTTAAGGTAGGGCCCTGTGTCCTGAGCAGGTGTGTCCTTTGCTCAGACTAGGTGTGTGGGTGAGTGTCTTCCTGTTCTACTGTGTGGAAGTGAGTACATAAACTACATGTCCTCAGTGTCCCTGAACTTGTCATTTCTTCTGTATGTCACTCTCTGATCAGGACCACTGCCCTCAGACCCCTGCTTACATTCAGTGTAGATTGGTGTTGGGGACATGTCTCTCTGACCTCTTTCCCTACAGACCTTGACACCTGACTCTCTGACTTCTGTTGTTTGTGTTCTTTCCTCTTGTGGTTCCAGTCAACACCTGACTTCACCTAGCTTTCTTTACTTCAGTCCACTAGGACTAGGTATTTGTGAGAACCTATATTAATCTTATATTTTTTAAAAGAAATGATGCCTAGGAAAACCCAGACACCTGTGGAGAATGAATAAATGAATGATGTTTCAGGACCTTGTATACCCAGGGATTTACTTAAGAAACTCATAGGTTTGGGAATACAGAGTTGAATTTTTCTATTTGATTTGATTTTTTACTGCTCATTTACGTTTGTGTGCATGTCTCAGGGTGGGGGAGTGGTGCAAGAGTCAGTACCAAGGTGGAGGTCAGAGGACTTGTGTTCATTAGTCTCAGCTTGCCAGACAATGAAATAAATGCTTAAGTTTACAGAGTCACATCTCTGGTCAATACCAGCTTGATTTTTTTCTTTAAGACAGCAAGCTGAGAACATCAGTCTTCAGAATTCTGTGGCCATGAATATTAAGTTTGAATAAGAACAATCCCTCAACCCCTTACTTTTTCTTATTCGTAAAGAATAAGAATAAGTTTCCTGCTGCTCCTTCCTCTGGCATGACCTGTGTCTTCACCCCCAACAAACCCTAAGACTCTGCTCATGTCCTAGTCCCCCTTAGGAGACTCAAGACAGTAGGTCAGTCCTCTCCTCTCATACTGTCAACTTGAGGTCTACTCATCTGTAAGCAAGAGTCCCTGAAAATCAGTGATCCTTTGCAGAGGGATACAAGGCTGTATCTCTAGTCTCTGTGACCTTATCTGTCCTCCCCCTGTGGCATGTCTGCTTGGCTGTCCTTCCTTCATCTGAGCTGAGCCTCCTTCCCAACAGGAGCATCTCCCAGAGTTCCATGGGCTGTGGGTGTTCTCTTTTCAAAACGCTACTCTGTCCCTTACTCTCAGTGCTGCCCCATAACCTTCTCTACTTCTCTCTTTATGTTTCAGTCCTCCAGACTACCTGGTGATCAAAAGGGCTGATGAGCATCCCTGTGCCTTAATATAACACAGATCACCCTGGGGCTGCCTCTGCTGTGTCCTGGCCCTGAGTCTGTCAGAGCTAAGAGGGAGCCTCTGCACTCCCTGTGGAACACAGAAACCCATCTGGGCACCCAGTCTTCCCTGAGTTCTCAATGCTCTGAAAAGATAGAATATCCTCTTAGCGGGAAGGTGGCAGGAATGTCTGTGAGGCTTCAAAGGGACTGGTGAGTGATGCATGGGGAAGGGGACAGACCCATTCTCACTGCAATCATCTCTAGGTCTTTCTCAGGGACACATTCCTGCTAAGAACCTCTAGAGTCTAGACAGAGGCTGATATTCTTGGCTGAGTTACCTGCCATGCATCCACCTGTGTGCAAGATGAAGTGAAGGATTCTGATCTATTGCCATTATTCTTCATAATATGTTTCCTGCATTAAATGGTTAAACACAAACATGGGGACACATGCAGAGGAGAGGTAGACAGAGGCTAGATTTGATATTTCTGTGTGTGTCCAGTAGAATGAACCCCACCCAGCACCCAGAGTTCACCAAGAATCACTTACTGTACACATGAAGGTACGTGGTTGTTATTGATGAGACTCCTACTTGTCCATTTATGGTTCGAAAGGTGTAGAATCCCGTGTCCTTCTGGGTGACATTGTGGATCTGCAGGGATCCGTTGCTGTACACTGTCTCTCTACCACTGTGTATGGGCCCTGTCACACTTAAACCCTTGGCCAATGAATGTAGTGCAATTCCAAGGCTCATATTCCTCACCCCCTTGTGCCAGACAAAGGCTAGAAGATTCTCTGGTAGATTATGAACACGTAGAAGAACGTTTTCTCCTTCAACCACTTGGGGCGGCACTAATTCGATGGTGACTTGGGCAGTGGTGGGCAGGTGCCAACAGGTTAAAAGGAAGGCTAGAAGGGAACAGAGAAAAGCCACCGATATTGAGCAGTGGTGACACTACTCACCTTAGGGATATGTCCAACCTCCTTGATGGAGGTGAGCAACATAGAGCCTATTATTTGCTCTCTGTGGAATTCTGTACTCAGGTTCAGCTGACCACCCCCCCACACACAGTGTCCCCATATCCCTCCTCACATAGTATATTTGGTGTGAGGAACAATATTTCTCTGACTTCCTCTTCTAGAGAGTTCTCACTCTAAATCTTTTCTCTGTTCCCTGTGTGCTTCCAGTCAGCTCCTGACTTTATTTTCTGGGTGCTCGAATGTCAGGTCCACTTGAAGCAGGACTTTGTGAGGATAGGGATTAGTGTGACCTCTTTGGAAGGTTCACTTCCTGGAAAATATTCAGGTAGCAGTAAAGAGAGGAAAGAAGAAAGGAAGGAGGAAGAAAGGAAGGAAGGAAGGAATAAAAGAAGGAATAAAGGAAGAAAGGAAGGAAGGAAGGAAGGAAGGAAGGAAGGAAGGAAGGAAGGAAGAAAGGAAGGAAGGAAGGAAGAAAAGAAGGAGAAATGTGTTCCATGGGTTTATCTACTTAGTTGTCAGATTTGGAGCTAATGACAATTATTATACTCATGTGATTTTTTAAATATTTGCTTATGTACTACATGTGTGTCTCTGTGAAGGCATCTGTTTCAGTGTGTGCAAGTGTGCGTGTATGCCACAGCAGCTGCATGGACAAAAGTGTCTCAGTGTGCCCATGTGTGGGTGCACACAACACCTGTGTGAAGGGCAGAGAAAAACCTGTAGGAGCCTTTTCTCTCCATCTACCCTGTGGGAGCTGAGGACTGAATTCGGGTTGTCATATCTCTACACTGAGCCATCTTGCTGGCCCACCCCTGCTGCAGGAAGGTTTACAGCTTGTAATTACCCACCTACTGGGGTGTGGCCTCTTATACTATTTACTGGGATGCCTAAGCGTGTCCGGCCCTTCTCTCATCCCCCTGGTTTCCGTTTCCTTGTTCGGATTGTTTGGATCCCATTTTCCATTCACGGTTCAAGCAGAGAATTCTGATTTGTGAGTTTTCCCCCTAAATAAATAACTATCTATCTCTCAGTTTTGAGCTAGTATGGGATTTTTTTTTTAAGCGTCTGGTCGCTCCCCCATCACTTGGTGCCACGTGGGTTTAAACTACATGCCCACTGGGCTGGAAGGAGGCTTAGTCCTTCCATGGCCTGGAGAGATTTGCTTTTTCCTGAACAGTTTTTTTTTTTTTTTTTTAATCCCGGTCAAAACAGAGTTTGCAGCAAGGCAGCTGGAGCGAAAGTAGAAGCGCTGTTTGCTAGCCGCTGCAACTCCAGCGCGTGCGGCTTCTGGGTTTCTGTTCTCTGCCCCTGGACACTGGGCTTCTTGCTCTGTGTATGGAATTGATTTGATTACATTTGATTTGTTGAGCAACTCATGTTTCCCAGTCTTTAAACACTAAAACAGGACCGTTTGTGTCACCCTTGCATTGATTCAAGTCACAACTTTGAAACAGCGCCATCTGCTGGATAACAGGTAATATGGCCGATTTTGTTTCTAATGGAACTTCACTGCTTTTTTTGCTACCACAATGGATTGTATTATACGAGGCTTATATGACTATGGAGGTACCACAATTTATTAGTTACTGGGTTTTAGTTTTCTTCTCGATATTCTATCATTAAGAAAGAATATGGCACACTTAAGAATGATACAATCTTTACGGTCTAATAATGAACAGCTAGTGGCAGGATAAATATAATCAAAAATCAGAGGTTATCTGAACAAGTGGATACTATGATAGATGGAATTGCTTCCATATCTAAGGGTACTAGGAAGTTATCTGAAAGAATTCATACTGTTGAATTTGACATTTAAAAGTTACCACAAAGTTTTGATATGTGACAGACAGAATGCTCCTCCAAGATGGCAATCTACATGATATCCAAGAAAAGTTCAAGGGTGAGCTGTTATCTTTAAAGGGAAACATTAAAACCTTGGACTCACAGGTGCAGAATGAGGACCAGAAAATTGATGCCTTGATGAAATCACTAGAAATATATACAGGTCAGGAGATTCAGGCTTTACAAAAGACAATGATAAAAAAGATTTGAAATGGTTGAGGAAATTATTGGAGCTGATGAACAGAAAAAGAACGCACCAAGACAGGATGCAACATCAACAGTGGCTGTCAGAACTGGCTTACATAGGGTTTTAGCATCCTACCCTGTAATTTACTCTGACAAAGCATCTACTTCTAAAGGCTCGAAGGGAGCCAAAGAAGGTAGATGGATGCCAATAGGACTGAATGATCTAAAAGAAATTAAGAAGCTGTTGTAACTTATGACTTGCATTCCATATTTGTTAAGGAGATGATAAAAACTTGGGCCTCTAATGTCAGAGCTACACCCATGATTTTTCTCAGTTAGTTTCAGCAGTCCTGGATGATGGACCTTCCTTAATGTTTGGAATGTATTTCAGGGAGGAATCCAAAAATAGGAACAACAGGGAAGAACAAAAGATGTGGAGGTTTCTCAAGATCAAATTCTTGGAGAAGACCGTTATGCTGACCCACAGGTCCAAGCTCTTTACAATGAAGAAATCTTGTCCCTATGCCACAAAGCAGCCTTGAATACTTGGGGCAGGATTTAAGAACTAAGAAAAAGAATTGAATCGTATACCAGTGTTAGACAGGGACAGAAAGAACCTTTTACTGACTTTTTATAAAGATTAACTAAGGCTCTACAAGTAGGAGTAACAGACCCAGAAGCTAGACGAATAATTCTTGAATCTCTGGCTTTTTAAAATGCAAACTTAGGATGCAGAAAGATAATTAGGCCTTTAAGGTTTAAATCAGCACCTATAGATGAATGGATTCTGAAGACAATGAATGTTGAGACATTTGACTGTAATGATGAATCAATTTCCAAATTGATGAGAAGCAATTTCCAAAGCAAGGAGGAGACATCAAATTGCCAAATGTTTTAATTGTGGTAAAATAGGACATCTGAAAAGGGATTGCAGGAAAGGAATTTCTGGGAATAATATCTCCTCTGGGAATGGCAAAATTAGGAGACCCTGGCCTTCAGGTATATGTAGAAGATGTGGTAAAGGATGACACTGGATCAATGAATGCAAATCAACAACAGACAGTCAAGGCAACTGTATACCATCGGGAAACTCGTTGAGGGGCCTCTCACAGGCCCCCAAGTCAAAAGTGGCCCAGTCATTTCCAGTAACTGTGGAGGACATGTCACCCTAGGAAAATTAGAAAATCCAGAGCCACCTGTAAAAGATCATGCTGTTCTAAATGATGGCATAAGCATGAAAGATAAATTAAAAATTCAAATAGGAAATAAGAAACATATATTCTGGCCAACTTCTATAAATGATCAGAGACCAAAGCTAAGAGTGCATATAAATGGAATTGTGATTGTTGGCTTGATAGACACAGAAGCAGATGTGAGTATCATCACTCCAGAATTGTGGCATCCAAATTGGTCTCATCAAGAGGCAGATGTTCAATTACTAGGAATTGGAACCATATCTCAAGTTAAACAAAGCACGAGATTGATTGACTATTTTGTGCCAGAAGGTCAAAGAGGAAAACTGAGGCCATATGTAGTTAATATTGCAAAAAAAATTATGGGACTGTGACCTGCTACAGCAATGGAATATTCACATTAACATTCCTGCAGTCCCAGGAACTCATAATTCTGGGAAGGATGTAATAAGGTACTATGCAAAAAGGTCACCACCCATTCAGGCTGTATAAGAACATAAAACAACTAACAACCCTTTAGAGGCACCAACAGCCCCTACCTTAAAAATGGTAACTGAAAAGCCAATATGGGTTAAGCAATGGCCTCTAGCTGAAGATAAATTTCAGGCTTTAGAACGATTGGTACAGGAGCAATTAGATGTTAACCATATTGAGGAATCAACTAGCCCTTGGAATTCTCCTCTGTTTGTTGGTAAAAAGAAATCTGATAAATGGAGAATGGTGACAGATCTAAGTGCTGTCAACAAGCTAATTCAACCTATGGGCACTCTACAATCTGTAATTCCTCTGCCTTTCCTATTACCAAAAGGATGGCCTCTTATAGTTATTGATTTGAAAGATTATTTATTCACTACCTTTACAAGAAAAAGTATAGAGAAAAAATTGCCTTCATAGTGCCTACTTCTAATAATTCTCAGTCTACTAGGAGATATCAGTGGACTATCCTTCCACAGGGGATGCTCAGTATCCCAACAAACTCAATACTTTGTGAGTCAGCCTTTGGAAATAATACATAAGCAATCTCTTAAATCTATAATTTACTATTACATTGATGACATTTTACTTTCTGATTCAAACATGGATACTTTAGACAGAATATTTGAAGAAGTGAAGGAAATTTTGCCAAAATGGGGATTGCAAATTCTTCCTGAAAAAATACAGAGAGGAGATTCTGTCAATTACCTAGGCTATAAAATAGGTTTGCAGAAAATTAGGACACAGAAAGTTTAAATTAGAAGAGACTCTTAATGATTTTCAAAGAATGTTGGGAGACATTTCCAGTCTATGACCTACTATTGGGATAACACCTGATCTCATAATTCATTTAAACAAAACCTTAGATGGTGATAAAGATTTGAATAGTCCCAGAGAATTAACAGCTGAAGCAGAGAAGGAATTGACAATTGTGGAGGAAAAATTACAGGAGGCACATGTGGATAGGGTGAATCCAAATCTTAATTGTATTCTAGTCATGTTGCCTTCCAAAATTTCTTCTACAGGGATTTTAATGCAGAGGGACAATATTATCATAGAATATATCTTTCTATCACATAAACCAAGTGAAAAATTAAAAAACTTATGTGGAAAATGTCTCCAAATTAATTATAAAAGTTAAATTGAGACTTCATCAACTAGCAGGTATAGACCCAACAGAGATTATAGTGCCTTTCAGTACTGATGAAATAAGAAAGTTATGGGAAGACAATGAACCATGGCAAATTTTTTGAAGAAATTAATAGTAATTGTCTCAAAAGCAATAGACTTAACATTATAAAAAGAAATTCTTGGATTCTTCCTGAATGTATGTGATGTTCAAATAACTGGAGCCCATACATTTTATACTGATGCAAATAAATTAGGAAAGGCAGGTTACAAATCAGAAGAATTAAGTAAGGTGGAACAAAGCCCTTATAATGGCAGAATTATATGCCATTCTCATGGTGCTAAGGGATTTTAAAGAACCTCTTAATATTGTTACTGATTCACAATATGCAGAAAGAGTTATCTTGCATATTGAAACCACTGAATTTATACCAGATGATACAGAACTGACTTAATTGTTTATCCAGGTGCAAGACATAATCAAAAATAGGCTTTGTCCTATATACATTATACACATCCAATCCCATATGGATCTGCCAGGTCCTCTAGCACAAGGTAATGCAGAAACTGATCAATTATTGATTGGAAGCATGTTGCAGACCCCAGAATTTCATAAAAGAAAAACACCACATCAATAGCAAAGATTTAAAGAAAGAGTTTTCTATTACATGACAACAAGCTAAGGAGATTATAAAGAGATGTCCTACTTGCTCTTTCTACCTGCAGGGACTAAGCCAAAGGCATGAAATCTGGTAGATTGATGTGTTCCACTTTGCAGAATTTGGAAAGTTAAAATATGTACATCACATCATTGACACTTATTCAGCCTTTCAATGGGCAACTGCTTTAAGCTCAGAAAAGGCTTATTCTGTAATCACACATTTATTAGAAGTTATGGCCATCATGGGTATACCTGCACAAATAAAGACAGATAATGCTCCAGCTTATATCTCTAGGAAAATGAAATGGTTTTTTGTTTATTATAATATTAAGCATGTTACAGCTATACTACACAATCCTACCAGTCAAGCAGTTATAGAAAGATCACACCAAACTATAAAGGATATGTTAAACAAACAGAAAGGTGTGGAAAATGCCCCCAGAAATAGATTACATAATGCTTTATTAACCTTGAATTTTCTTGATGTTAATGAGAAAGGGACAACAGCAGCAGAAAGACATTGGATAATGGAAAAACCTGCTGATTTATTTCAAGGATGTTTTGACCTCACAGTGGAAGCCAGGAGATGTGCTGCATTGGGGAAGGGGTTTGCTCTTGTTTCCATAGAAGAAGAAAAATTGTGGATACCATCAAAATTAATAAAGGTTCAGTTTGAAGAAAAGAAAGCTCTTGGTAAAGAGAAATGATAGCTCATCCACATTGATGATAACTATACAGGTGATAAGAAAAGTATATAAGATGGGGGTAGGGCTCTGTTCTTGTCTTTGCAGGAAAACACTCATCTTCTAAAAATTCAAGGGACGTTAGATGTTTGAATACTGAAAGGTGGAAAAATAACCACCCAGTAAGGATCATCAAGAACTCGTAATATGTTCCATAAGCAAAAATGTTGTGTGTATGTGTATTTATGAATATATAGAGCTGATAGCTGGTTTTGGAGTTGGACACTGGCTCGGTCACTCTCTAATTCCAAGCCTGTTGTTAAGAGAAAAGCCCAGAGTTTCTGTCTCATGTCAGAAGCCATGATATGGGACAGAAAAAAAGAATTTAGAAAATTTTTCTACTTTTCTTCATATCTATTTTTGTCTTTATCATACCTTTCATTGAATATATATGTCTATATAAATAATGTTTACGTTTTCCACAATGAGCAATGAATTTTCCTGCAGTAATCTTTGAAGTTTCCAGGAAGAAGATGGGGCCCCACAACAACTCCACCTGATTGATAAGACATCATGATGCTGATAGCTCTACTATAAGACCTGTTTCGGGTACCAGCTGCACAAGATGGTACCAACTTGGTTAGCTTAAATGGTGCACATTTTTACAATGTTCTGGCCAGACCTCCACAAAATACTCAGAGACTATTTGCAACCATACCAGATATTAATCTTGAAACTTAGCCATCATTTTACTTTCACAGAATCCCATAGAAAGAACATCACCCCCATGACAGCTGGAAGTAATTCTAGAAGACGACATCCCCTCTCCCAACAAAGTTTGTCCTCAGGATTAGGGACATCATTTAGGGGTTGATTATAATTGGTATATGGTTGAGCGTTGGGAGAGGAATTTTATAGACTCAGGGATCTTTTTGAAAAAAAGGGAAAATTGGATGGGATAATATATTGGTATGAGCTTACTCACACTAATAATATTAGTGAGTAATATACTGAATACTTGTGAGTTATTATTTATAGACAATTACATTGGTATAGATTCTTGTATAATGATACGAAGTTAAATTATATTGAATATTGTATGCATGCATGCATACTTCTACCTCTGTTTAAAACATTTTTATGTATTGATATATTTACCATATTGCAATGTACATTTCTACCTCTGATCAATATACTTATATGTTGTTTACATTTGGAGATCATTATTCTCATTTATTGCACAGTTGTTTATTGTCTTAATCTTTAAGTTATACAGGTATTAAGAATTATAGATCAATAGTCATCTATGTCATACTTATAGTTAGACTAATCAGGTTCTTTAGATATTCTGCATAGATAGATAATCTTCAACCACTTCAAAGAGATATAGAAAATGGCATTTAAATAACTTAGAGTTCTGTTGAAGTGAGACACAATTGCTCCTGGCAGCACCGATCTATTCCAGAGAGAATGTTGAGCACTGAAGACACTCCAATTGTAGCTTGTTTTCTTCTTTCCAAAAACAGGCCTTTGAGCAAAGAAATGCCCATGCCTCAACCACTGTCAAGATATATAGTATCCGGAAATGGATAAGCAGGACTGTCAAATCTTGCCAAGACAAGGTTAAAACCGTTTTGAAAAATTTCTTGACTTTGAAAAATGATCTGCCAGTTTTTCTAGGCCTTAGCCAAAGTTGGTTGCTTCAACGTTGCAGATGGGACTTTGGGTGATTGTCCAGGTAGCCAGTTGTCTCTGTTATTTGTTACATGTTTTGGAAGTTGCTTGATTGCACTTCCTACTCACTCAAGTAACATTATTTCCCTTCTTGGATCTTTGATGGGGTTGAAGACTATATAATTGTAGTTACTTTCTTCTCATGACTTGGCCAAGTTATTTATTATACAAGAGTTAAGCTAGTTAGAATAGGATATTTGTTCTTATTGTATATGACTTTGTATTAGGCTTAGAAGTCTCTTATTTAAACAAAAGGGGGAGGTGCTGCAGGAAGGTTTACAGCTTGTAATTACTCGCCTATTGGGGTGAGGCCTCTTATAGTATTTACCGGGATGCCGAAGTACATCTCCCCTTCTGGTTTCTGTTTGCTCATTCAGATTGTTTGGATCCCATTTTCTATCAACCTTTCAAGCAGAGAATTCTGATTTGTGAGTTTTTCCCCTAAATAAATATCTATCTCTAAGTTCTGAGCTAGTGTGGGTTTTTTTTAAGCGTCTGATCGCTCTGCCATCACACCCCTGCTTGATTTCTGTTTGAAAAATCACACTTCAGATTATTGCAGCCAATATAATTGACTTTGAACGGGGGCTGTTGGAGGCTTCTCTCTTCCCCTCATCATCTCCTATCTGCTGAGAGCTGCAGGCTGCTGAGCCCCTGTCCTTCACTGGACCTTCTGCTCTATAACTGCAAACAGAAACCTCAAGTCTCCTCTGGGGCTTCTTTCATCTTTAGGAGACTTCAGGTTGCCTCTGAGTTCTCCTCCCCCACACAGTCAGAGAGTGGGTACACTTACCTGTGAGAAGGAGGCCCTGCCAAGGAGCGCAACCCTTGCAGGGAATCTCAGAGCAAACCTCCATCTCTCTTCTCACTGTGCCGTCCTTCCTTGAGGAGAAGAGCTTCAACTCCAACACAGCCCCCAGGTTCTACTGTTCTTCCCCTGCTTGAGATGAGCTGCCTCCCAGCCTGGAGCACTTCCCAGAATTCAATGGACTCTGGGTGGTGGGGTCTGTGTCCAAGGCACTTCTCTGTCCCTTCCACTCTTAGTGCTGCCCCACATCGCTCTCAACTTTTCTCTCTTTATGTCTCCATCAAGCAACTCACAGCTGATAAGCATCCCCATGCCCTCAGAGAACAATGGCTCTTCCCAAGGCTAACATCTGCTGTCTTGATTCTGTCAGCACCCAAGAGGGAATTACCTCCGGGCCTGTGTGTTCTTGTGACACAGAAACCTGACTGAGCACCTAGTCTGCCCATGGTCTTAGTGCTTTGGGAAGGTGTGACTTGCCCCGAGAAGAAGGTGACAGAAATGCCTGTGATGGCTGGAAAAGGACAAGAAGAATGATCAATAGGGATTAATATCAATTCTTTGTAACAACATTCACCAGTCAAAGTTCTGATCCAGGAGAGAGGCCTAGGAGCAGTTAGTTGTGTGAGGCGTTTCGAGTCTTTGGTGTTGGGAAAGAGGTGACCTGTGTGTCCTGGAAAGGACCTGGGCTCCCTCTTCCTATGGAGGGTTTCAAGGCAACTCTCTTAGTCAGGGTTTCTTTTGCTGTGATGAAACACTGAGACAAAAAAGCAAGTTGTGGAGGAAAGAGTTTAGTTGGCTTACACTTCCATATTGCTGTTATTCACTGAAGGAAGTCAGGACAGGACCCCAAACAGGGCAGGATCCCAGAGGCAGGAGAGATGCAGAGGCCATGGAGGGCTGCTTTTTACCAGCTTGCTGGATCTTCTCTCTTACAGAACCCAGAACCACCACCCCAGGGATGGCACCATCTACCATGGTCTGGACTCTCCCTCAACAGACATTCATTCCTCTCTGATTATTCTAGTTTGCATCAGGTTGACACCCCAAGCAAACAGTACAGTAACCTTCCAGGATCTGGTGTTGGTTGAGCTCTGTGTTGGGTGACTCCAAGTGTGGGAGCCCATGTGTGACTCAGTTTCCATCTGGAGTCATTTCTGACTTAAGTCATTTGCATTCAAGCTTGCCCTCTCCACGTTTTTCAATAACCTTGAGGGCTATGAGAGACTTCTGATTTAGCCCATGAGAAAAGGACACTCTATTTAGTAAAAACTCTACTGATGATGGCAAAACCCAGGAACTTAACGATAGAAAGTAAGGCTGTTTCCAAGCAGCAAGCGCATGTTGGAGAAGAGGCTGCTCACTCAAGGACAGGAATGATCTTGTATTAGATACTGATTGACCATCTGTGCTGTGCTTTGTATATAAGTAAGTTTTGTATATAAGCTGTTTTTGTATAAGCAAGTTTTTAAATAAACTCTGGGCTGTTTGGCTGCTTCGGCATAATCAGACAGACCTCCCGATTCTATCTTGTCTTCTGTTTCTTTCATCTGACTTTCCTTTGACTTTGAGGATCCCCTACCCAAGAACCCTAGGTGACTTTGTAGGAACAGGCTCCTACACCCACATTCTCTCTGATCTTCTTAGAAAATTGTTGCTCTTAGCCTAGGTGATTCCCCTGTAGTAATCCTGCCTTTCCCTCTGAAATATACCATAAGTGAGGGTACTCTCTGGTTCCCCAGGTAGAGGGGCTTTATTCAGACTAAACAAACAAACAAACAAATGAAAACATCAGACTGTTGACAGGGAACTTTGGGTTAATACACACAGGATGAAAACCAGTCTGAAAGACAAGGTCATGTCAATTTTCTGATTGTTGAGTATGTGTTCCTGATATTGCCCACTGGGAGGAACATCACAGGGAGAACTGAAATATCATGTCTGGGGCTACAGCAGGCAGGGTCAACAAGTCAACTGTGAGCTGCCCTGAAACCCTCAGCAGAGATGGGATGCAGAACCTGTCATTCTGCTCACTGTGTTCTCTGGGACTCATAATTCCATCTAGTGTAGGAAGGATCTAGACAAGGATCAAGATTTTGCCCGAGAAGCCCTAGAATAAAGTTGGAATAGTGTTTCTCCAGAACATGGGTATCCTTGTGCCCCCCAAAATTTCAAAGACTTAGGACTTTCAAGATTTATCTTGAAACTCAAAGGAGAGGACACTAGCGTAGGAGCTGCACCTGGATTCACACTACACAATCTCTGGTGACTAAATCACTCATTCTTTCTGCCCACAGGGTGATAAGGTGGGTCTGTTCTTGGGGTCATAGAACATTGATTCCAAAGGATTTATATTCTGCTTTTCCTTTTCATTAATTTTTAAAATTTATTTTACATATCAAACAGTTTCCCCTCCTTCCTCTCCTCCCATTCCTTTCCCTACCTCCTTTTTATCATCCCACCCACTGCTCAGAAAGAGTAAGGCCTCCCATGTGAGTCAACAAAGCATGGAATACCAAGTTAAAGGAGGACCAAGCTCCACCCCCTGCAGTAAAGCGGATTGAGATGTCAGACCATGGGGAATAGGTTCCAAAAGGCCAGTTCATATGCCAAGGATGGGTCTTGATCCCACTGATAGGGGCCACAAACAGACCAAGCTACATAACAAATACCCACAGGCAGAGGGCTTAGGTCCATTCTAGGCAGGTTCATAAGCTGTTGGTCTAGAGTTTCCCCACCATGTGCTCCCACAAGCTCAAGTTTCCCTACCATGATCTTAGCCCCCTTGCTCATTTAATCCCTCCACTCACTCTTCAGCTAGACTCCCTGTGCTCATCCCAGTCCTTGGCAGTGGATCTCTACATCTGTTTCCATCAGTCACTAGATGAAGGTTCTATAATAAAAATTAGAGGAGTCTTAGCTGGGGTCATCCTTGTGGATTCCTGGGAGTTTCCCCTAGCGCTAGGTCTCTCCCTGCCCCATAATATTTTCCTCTATCAAGACATCTCTATCATTGCTCTCCCACTCTGATCTTCCCCCAACTTGGCCATTCTGATCTCTCAGGTTTCCATCCCTCACCCCTTCTCTCTACACTCTCCCCACCACCAGTTCACCCAGGAGATCTCATCTATTTCCCATTCCCAAGGTGATCCATATATCCCTCTTAGGGTCCTCCTTGTTAGCCAGATTCTCTGGGGAAGCACAAACATTAAGGGCCTTATTGAATAAATGGGACCTCCTGAGACTGAGAAGCTTCTGTAAAGCAAAGGACACTGTCACTAAGACAAAAAGGCAATCCACTGACTGGGAGAATCTTCACCAACCCCGCAACTGACAAAGGTCTGATCTCCAAAATATATAAAGAAATCAAGAAACTAGACCATAAAAGGCTAATCAACCCAACTATAAAATGGGGCACTGAGCTGAACAGAGAATTCTCAACAGATGAAGTTCAAATGGCCAAAAGACACTTAAGGTCATGCTCAACTTCCCTAGCGATCAGGGAAATGCAAATCAAGACAACTTTAAGATACCATCTTACACCTGTCAGAATGGCTAAAATAAAAAACACCAATGATAGCCTTTGCTGGAGAGGTTGTGGAGAAAGGGGGACACTCACCCATTGCTGGTGGGAATGCAAACTTGTGCAACCACTTTGGAAAGCAGTGTGGCGGTTTCTCAGGAAATTCAGGATCAACCTACCCCTGGACCCAGCAATACCACTCTTGGGAATATACCCAAGAGATGCCTATCATACAACAAAAGTATATGCTCAACTACTCCATTTTTAGATTGAATTCTTTAGTATTTTGATGTCTAGTTTCATGAGTTCTTCTTATATTTTGGAGATCAGCCTACTGTCAGACATGGGGTTGGAGAAAATCTTTTTCCATTCTGTATGTTGGCATTTTCTCTTATTTGACCAGGTTCCTTGCCTTATAGAAGCATTTCAGTTTCAGGATGTCCCATTTATTAATTGCTTTTCTGTGTCTGTTCTTGGTGTCAGGAATTAGTCTCCTGTGCCAATGTATTCAAGGATACTTCCCACTTTCTCTTCTATCAGATTGAGTGGAACTGGATTATGCTGATTTATTTTGATCTATTTGGACCTGAGTTTTGTCCATTGATGATAGACATGGGTCAATTTTCATACTTTTACAAGTTGACATCCAGTTATGGCAGCACCGTTTATGGAAGGTGCTTTCTTTTTTCCCTTGTGCAATTTCAGTTTCTTTGTCAAAAATAAGGTGCTCATAGCCGTGTGAATTTATGTCAGGGCCTTTGATTCAATTCTATTGATCCATGTGTCTGTTTTTATGTTAATACCAAGCTGTTTTTATTACTGAACTCTATAATAGAAATTGAAATCAAGTATGATGATACTTTCTAAGTTCCTTTATTGAACAGGATTATTTTAGGTATCCTGGGTTGTTTTTTTTTTGTTTGTTTGTTTCTCCATATGAAGTTGAGTATCATTCTTTTGAGTTCTGTGAAGAACTGCACTGATGTGAATTGCATTGAATCTGTAGATTGCTTTTGATAGATCACCATTTATACTATATTAATCCTATCTATCAAAGAGCAGGGAAGATCCTTACATTTTCTGATATATTTTTTTTAATTTCTTTCTTCAAAGACTTAAAGTTCTTGACATACAGGTCTTTCACTTGTTTGGTTAGAGTTACCCTCAAATATTTTAGGTTATTTATGGATATTTAAAAGGTGATATTTCTCTGATTTTTTTCTCAGCCCATTTATCAATGGTATGTAGGAGGGCTACTTATATTTTGAGCTAATCTTGTATCCCACCACATTACTGAAGGTGTTTATCACCTTTAGGAGTTCTCCAGTAGAGTTTTTGGGTCACTCAAGTATATTGTCATATCAACTGCAAATAGTGAAAGTTTGATGTCTTCCTTTCCAATTTATATCCCCTTGGTCTCCTTTTGTTGTCTTATTGCTCTAGTTAGAACTTCAAGTACTATATTGATTAGATTTGGAGAGAGTGGACAACCTTGTCTTGATTCTTATTTTAGTGGAATTGTTTAGAGTCTATCCATTTAATTTGATGTTCACTGTCAGTTTGTTGTATATTGCTTTTATTGTATTTAGCTATGCTCCTTGTATCCCTGACATTTATTATGAAGGAGTGTTAGATTCTGTAAGTTTTTCAGCATCTAATGAGATGGTCGTGTGGGTTTTTTTTTCTTTCAGTTTGTTTACATGGTGAATTACACTGAGAGATTTTATACATTGAACAATTCCTGCATCTCTTGGATGAATCCTGCATAGTCATGATGTATTTTTTAAAAATATCTTCTTTGCTTCATTTTTCCACTATTTTATAAAGTATTTTTGCATCACTGTTCACAAGGGACATTAGTCTGCAATTCTCTTTCATTCTTGCATCATTATGTGGCTTTCTTAATAGGGTTACTGCAGTCTCATAAAAAGAGTTCGGCAATGTTTTTTTCTGTTTATATTTGTGGAAAAATTTGAGGAGCAAAAGTATTATCTCTTCTTTGAAATTCTGGTAGAATTCTTCACTGAAACAATCTTGTCCTGGAATCATTTTTGTTGGGTGAATTTTAATGACTGCTTCTATTTTCTTAGTGGTTATAGGTTTATTTAAATTGCTTGTATGGTCTTGATTTAATTTTGGTATGTGGTACATATCCAGAAAATTATGAATTTTCCAATTTGTGGAGTACAGGTTTTTGAAGTATGACCTAATGGTTCTCTGAATTTCCTCAGTTTCTGTTGTTATGTCCTCTAGTCCTCCCTTTGGGGATGCTAACTGTTCTGCAAAGCCTCATGGCCCATCATAACAATTGACTAAGAGCCTAGGCATCTGCGTAGCTGTGTTCACCATGCTGAGACTTAAAAGGGCTTACCCTGGTAACTTAGCCTAACTATGGCTCTCATGATAACACTGGCTGGTTCCATGATCTAGGAGATTCAGAGAGCTGATAAATCATTATTCTCTGTTCACTCCAACAGGTCAGATTCCAAACCTGTCCACACTCCCCAGATCACTTGGAGTCAGGCTTCTGGGACAATGATCTGGAGCCAGAACTTCAGGTGGTCCCCCCTTTAAAATGTTCCATAAGCCAGGCGGTGGTGGTGCACGCCTTTAATCCCAGCACTTGAGGGCAGAGGCAGGTGGATCTCTGTGAGTTCGAGACCAGCCTGGTCTACAAGAGCTAGTTCCAGGACAGGCTCCAAAACCACAGAGAAACCCTGTCTCAAAAAACAAAAAAACAAACAAACAAACAAACAAAAATGTTCCATAGCTAGACCTTCCCTGCACCCTAAGGGTTTTCATGGGCTTCGGTGTCTGTTGAGACCCACAGATCTGGACTTGTGTTTCTCCCTCATACATCCTGCTCTCAGCAGGCTAAATTCACACCAAAGATTCCTCAGTTGCAGTTTGTCCACCCTGAAGGTGTCTTGCATCAAATGCTCAAATACCAATAAGGGCAGAAAATACTGACAGGTAGTCGGCAAGGTAGAGAACTGGCATTCCTTGTGTGCAAAGCTGACACAACAACCCCTACTCCCCAGAGGACACAAAGAATCACCAACTGCATATATAGTGATACACATGCTCTTCTTCAGTTTCAACCTCAAAATTTCAGATTTGAAGGGTAAAAAATCCTGTGTCCATCTGGATGGCATTCCCAAACAGCAGAGATCTACTGATGTGCTTTGTCACTCTGCCACTGTGTACAGGTCATAGCATGCTTTAATTGGTGGTTATTACAAACTGTGCCAGTTCGTGGCTGTTAGCAAGAGTTACCATTCTGTAACAATAAAAGACTTGATTATTCTTTGGTATAGTGAGAACAATTATGATGTAGATGGTGTTAATTTCAATGGTTAATAAAGAAACTGCCTTAATGATGTGGGAGTGACTTCTTTCTATCTGTTGCTTTCCTTGGTTAATTAGTAAAGAAAACTGCTTGGCCTGATAGGGCAGAATTTAAATAGGAGTAGTAGACTGAACAGAATGCTGGGAAGAAGGGAGGTGATCCAGACGCCATGGAGCCAGCCACCAGGTCAGAAATGCTGAATCTTTCCCGGTAAGCTACCACCTCGTGGTGCTACACAGATTATTAAAAATGGGTTAAGCAAGATATGAGAGTTAGCCAAGAAGAGGCTAAATATAATGGGCCAGGCAGTGTTTAAATGAATACAGTTTGTATGTTGTTATTTCAGGGCATAAGCTAGCCAAGCATCCAGAAGCTGGGCAGCAAGAATGCAGCCCGCAGCTCCTTCTACACAATTATGCTGCAGGATAATGCTCTTGTACACTGTAAAGATTTGTCACTTGGCTGGGAGGTGGTGGTGCACACCTTTAATCCCAGCACTCAGGAGGCAGACGCAGGCAGATCTCTGTGAGTTCTAGGCCAGCCTGGTCTACAAGAGCTAGTGCCAGGACAGGCTCCAAAGCTACAGAGAAACCCTGTCTCACAAAAAATATTGTCACTTGTATTGTTTTAATAAAGCACCGATTGGCCATTAGCCAGGCATGAAGTATAGACTAGGAAAACTCTGGGAAGAGAATAGGCAGAGGTACAGTCACAAGCCAGACACAGAGGAAGCAAGATGAAAATGGATTACTGGGAAAAAGTACCAAGCCACATAGCTAAATATAGACAAGAATTATGGGTGAATTTAAGTCATAAGAGATAGTTAGTAATAATTCTGATCAATAGTCCAAACAGTTTATAATTAATATAAGCCTCCTATGTCTTTATTTGGGGCTGAATGGCTATGGAACCAGGTGTGACAGAAACTCCCAACTACACAAATAGAACATTTTCCCCTTCTGCTGCATTGTACCACAGTGATTCCTTAGTGAATTGTGCAATACAAGAAGGGTACTAAAAGGTTGAAATTGAGGCTAGCAACTGGAGAGAATGCTTAGTGGTTAACGGCACTGGCTGCTCTTTCAGAGGACTTGGGTTCAATTCCAAGCACCCACATGGCTGCTCATCACTGCCTGTAACTACAATTCTAAAATATCTATCACTTTCTTCTGAGCTCTGCAGGCACTGTATGCATGTATGTGGTACTCAGAGACATGCCAACAAAACACCCATAAATATAAATAAATCTTTAGACATTCTTTTAAAAAATAACTTAAAAGTGAGGCTGAAAGGGAAGAAAGAAACATCGGGCCCTTTGTATATGGTGGAATGTTGGACCCTGTGTCCTTGGCAGTTGTGTTCATCCTTCAGCCTCCATATCTGTTTGACTGGTTTCCAGTCCACCCCTGACTTCACCTTCCGGATGCCAGTCTGCCTTACAGTTCATGGCAACTAGGACTTCAAGGGGATAGAATTTAGCCTTCTTTTGTGGGAAGGTCAAGATACTGCAAAGACTCAGTCACTTGTGAATGAGTGAATGAATGAATGAATGAATGAACCAGGGAACAGACTTTTGAGGGAGTCTCACATTGGTAGATAACAAAATAGGCTAATACTGCAGTTTGACTTTTTAAATATACATTATGTATACATCTTACGTATTGTGAGAGAGAGCAAACACCTATGCATCAGTAGGTGAAAAAATTATACTGTATGTATATGGAGGTTAAAGGACAAGAGGGAGTTGGCTCTCTCAGTCCACATGTGGGACTCAGCAACACAGCAATGACAGCAAGTACCATCTTGATGACCTACCCCATTCTTATTTTCATTGGACAGCCACCCTGTCATAATTGGGAACATCAGTCTTCAGACTATAATGGCCAATGGTGATAACTTGGAGTAGGCTTTTCCTCTACCCTTCCCATGTTCTGTTCACTGAGAACTTTCTGCAGATGAGCTTCTGTCTCCCAGTGCCCCACCAGCACCAACACAAGTCAAAGCCCTGAGTCACCTCTCAATCTCTCATCTCAGGAAATTCCAGCCATTCTCTGAGTTATCCTCACCTTTGTGTCAGGACACAGATCTGCACCTTTAAGCCAGATTTCCACACCTTTAATCAGCCCACATGCCCTGCAGCTCATAGGATTAGTCTGGGCTGTGACTTGACTGCTCTCAGTTTACATCACCTGGCTTCTCAAGCTCCTTGTCACTTTGTCACTTGGAATACAATGAGCTAAATCACATGGTGTGGAACTTCCTGCGGCCCCTAAGGTTGTAAAAGATCAACCCTTTCCTTTGTTCCAGGATCTTGAGAAGATTACCAAGTGATGTTGCTCAGAAATGCAGTGTGCCTTCGCAAGAGGCTCCTGCTTCCCTCCATGATCACTCTCAAGGCAGCTATTTCTTATTCTCTCACTCTCTCTAGCTCTCTTATTTTCACTTTCAAAAAATGTAAAAGTATTCTTAAAGATTTGTATGCGTGATTATTGTATTTACACCATTTCCACTACCCTTTCCTGCTCTATCTCCTCCCATGCCTTCAACTATCTCTCAACTTCATGACTTCTTCAATTATTAATATTGAATATATGTAAATATTGAAGAAGGATTCTTAAAAGAAATGCCACACTAGCTCAGAATTGAGAATAATAGATGGTTATTTATTTATGGGTAGAGTCACAAATCAGAATCCTCTGCTGGAATGGAGAACAGCAGCCAAATCCCATAGCTGGAAAAGAGAGAGGACACACACATTACATTGGCATAAATAGTTATACTATTTATGGCCACATCCAAGTAGGTGGGTAACTTAAAGGCTATTGTCTGTAGAATTTCTTATAGCACCTCCCCCTTTTGTTTAAATAAGAGAGTTCTAAGCCTAATACAAAATTATATACAATAAGAACAAATATTCATAATTCTCCTATCTTAATGAGTTTAAGTCCTGTATAATAAATAACTTGGCCAAGTCATGAGAGGAAAGTAACCACAACTATCTAGCTTTTAACCCCATCAAAGACCCAAGAAGAGAAATAATATTACTTGTGTAAGCAGGAAGTGCAATCAATCAACTTCCAAAATGTGCAACAAATGACAGAGACAACTGGCTACTTGGGCAAACACTCAAAGTCTCATTTCAACATTGAAGCAACCAAATTTGGCCAAGGCCTAACTTAACTGACAGACCATTTTCAGAGGCAGGAAATTTTTCAAAACCGTCTTACTCTATCTTGGTAAAATTTGACAGTCTTTTTCATTGTGTTCTGTTTATCCACTTCCAGATACCATGTACCCTGTCAGTAGTTGAGGCATGGGCAGTTCCTTGCTCAAAGGCCAATTTTGCCAAGAGAAACAAACTCCAAGTGGAGTGTCTTTGGTACTCAACATTCTCTTGGGAATAGATCAGTGCTATGAGGAGCAATCTTGTCTTATTTCAACAGAACCCTAAGTTATTTAAATGCCATATTCTACAGCTCTTTGAAGTGGTTGAAGATTACTTGCAGAATACAATCCCTATGTATCTAAAGAACCTGAGTAGTCTAACTATGACAAACATAGATGACTATTGATTTATAATTCTTAATACTTATATAACTTAAAGACTAAAACTTCATATTAGAATATTATACAATAAACAACTGTTCAACAAATGAGGACAATGACCTCAAAATGTAAGCAATGTATAAGTATATTGATCAGAGGTAGGAATGTATATTGCAACATGATAAATATATTCTAAAATTATATCGATATACAAAACTGTTTTAAGCAGATGTAGAAGCATGCATGCATACAGTATGACAGAATAACTTCGCCTAGATATACAAATATTGTAGACTAAAATAGGAACATATTCAATATAATTTAAGTTTGTATCAGTATATAAGAAGCTGTATCAATGTAAATTGCCTATAAATAATAACTCACAAGTATCACCCTATTTCTCATTATTATTATTAGTGTGAGTACTCTCACACTAATCTATTATCCCATCCAATTTTCCTTTTTTTTTCAAAGAGATCCCTGAGCCTACAAAATTCCAACTCTATACCAATCATAATCAACCTCTAAAAGATGTCTCTAACCCTGAGGACAGACTTTGTTGGGAGAGGCACGTCATCTTCTAGAATTACTTCCAGCTGTCATGGAGACAATATTCTCTCTATGGGATTCTGTGAAAGTAAAATGATGTTTAAGTTCCAAGATTACTGTCTGGTATAATTGCAAGTAGTCTGAGTATTCGGTAGGGTTTTTTTTGTTTTGTTTTGGTTTTTTTTTTTTTTGCAGGTTTCTATTTGGAATTCTGGCCAGAACGTTGTAAAAATAAAATGCACCATTTCAGCTAACTAAGTTGGAACCATCTTGAACAGCTGGTATTTAAAACAGGTCTTATAGTAGCCCTATCAGCATCATGATGTCATATCAACCAGGTGGAGATGTTTTTGTAGGGCCCCATCTTCTTCCTAGAAACTACAAAGATTACAGCAGGAAAATTCATTGTTCATTGTGGAAATCTTCAACATTTTTTATATAGACATATACCAGACATATATATTCAATGAAAGATACAATAGAGGCAAAAATATATTTGAAAAAAAGTAAATTTTTTTCTAAATTCTTTTTTTTTTCTGTTCCATATCAGACGGTTCTTGACACGAGACAGTGGTGTGGGAAGTCCTTCTGTCCATGCACATTAGTTAATGAATAAAGAAACTGTCTTGGCATGTTGATAGGGCAGAACTTAGGTAAGTGGGGAAGATGGAACTGAATTATGGGAGAAAGAAAGCAGAGTCAGAGAGACACCATGGATTAGCTGCCGGAAATGTGCTGAAACTTTGCTTGCGGGCCACGACCTCGTAGTGTTATATAGATTACTAGAAATGGGTTAAATTAATGTAAAAGTTAGCCAATAAGAAATTAGAACTAATGGACCAAGCAGTGCTTTAAATGATACATTTTCTGTTTTTGTTTTTGTGTTTTTATTCTGGGTGGCCGGAATGAACAAGCAACCCCTGCAACAAGACAGAAACTCTGAATATTTATTTTATCAACATGCTTGGATGTAGAGAAGGACAAAGCCATTGTCCAACTCCAAAACCAGTTCTATATATTCATATGCATGTATGTGTGTATGTATATATGTATGTATGTATATGTTTAATGTATGTGTATCAGTTATTGGACCTCATAAATTATATTCCTTTTTCTCAGTGATCCTTTGTGGATAGTTATTTTTCCATCTGTCAGCATTCAAATATCCAGGATCTCTTGAATTTTTTTTGTTATCTCACCACTTTTATTTACTTCAAAGAATGATACCCAATTATTAAACACATATTCTTTTCCATTTTTGTTTTTCTTGGTTGGTGCCAGAGTTTTCTTGGCTTGTAGTGGAATAGGCTGAATAGACAAACTTTGCTTTCCATTCGCATATTCTTTTTTTGTTTTGTTTTGTTTTTTTAAATTTATTTATTTATTAAGGATTTCTGCCTCCTCCCTGCAACCGCCTCCCATTTCCCTCCCCCTCCCCCGATCAAGTCACCCTCCCTCGTCAGCCCAAAGAGCAATCAGGGTTCCCTGACCTGTGGGAAGCCCAAGGACCGCCCACCTCTATCCAGGTCTCGTAAGGTGAGCATCCAAAATGCCTAGGCTCCCCCAAAGCCAGTACGTGCAGTAGAATCAAAAACCCACTGCGATTGTTCTTGAGTTCTCAGTATTCCTCATTGTCCTCTATGTTCAGCTAGTCCGGATTTATCCCATGCTTTTTCAGATCCAGGCCAGCTGGCCTTGGTGAGTTCCCGATAGAACATCCCCATTGTCTCAGTGTGTGGGTGCACCCCTCGCGGTCCTGAGTTCCTTGCTCATGCTCCGTCTCCTTCTGCTCCTGATTTGGACCTTGAGATTTCTGTCCCGTGCTCCTCTGTCTCTGTCTCCTTTCATCGCCCGATGAAGGTTAATATTCATGAGGATGCCTATGTGTTTGTCTTTGGGTTCACCTTCTTATTTAGCTTCTCTAGGAACATGCATTATAAGCTCAATGTCCTTTATTTATGGCTAGAAACCAAATATGAGTGAGTACATCCCATGTTCCTCTTTTTGGGTCTGGCTTACCTCACTCAGGATAGTGTTTTCTATTTCCATCCATTTGTATGCAAAATTCAAGAAGTCCTTGTTTTTTACTGCTGAGTAATACTCTAATATGTATATATTCCATACTTTCTTCATCCATTCTTCCGTTGAAGGGCATCTAGGTTGTTTCCAGGTTCTGGCTATCACAAACAATGCTGCCATGAACATAGTTGAGCATATACTTTTGTTGTATGATAGGGCCTCTCTTGGGTATATTCCCAAGAGTGGTATTGCTGGGTCCAGGGGTAGGTTGATCCTGAATTTCCTGAGAAACCGCCATACTGCTTTCCAGAGTGGTTGCACAAGTTTGCATTTCCACCAGCAATGGATGAGTGTACCCCTTTCTCCACAACCTCTCCAGCAAAGGCTATCATTGGTGTTTTTTATTTTAGCCATTCTGACAGGTGTAAGATGGTATCTTAAAGTTGTCTTGATTTCCATTTCCCTGATCGCTAGGGAAGTTGAGCATGACCTTACGTGTCTTTTGGCCATTTGAACTTCTTCTGTTGAGAATTCTCTGTTCAGCTCAGTGCCCCATTTTATAATTGGATTGATTAGCCTTTTACGGTCTAGTTTCTTGATTTCTTTATATATTTTGGAGATCAGACCTTTGTCAGTTGCGGGATTGGTGAAGATTCTCCCAGTAAGTGGATTGCCTTTTTGTCTTAGTGACAGTGTCCTTTGCTTTACAGAAGCTTCTCAGTCTCAGGAGGTCCCATTTATTCAATGATGCCCTTAGTGTCTGTGCTGCTGGGGTTATACGTAGGGGGTCTCCTGTGACCATGTGCTGTAGAGTACTTCCCACTTCCTCTTCTATCAGGTTCAGTGTGTTTGGACTGATATTGAGGTCTTTAATCCATTTGGACTTGATTTTTGTGCATGGTGATAGATATGGATCTATTTTTATTCTTTTACAGATTGACATCCAGTTTTGCCAGCACAATTTGTTGAAAATGCTGTCTTTTTTCCATTGTATACTTTTAGCTCCTTTATCGAAAATCAGGTACTCATAGGTTTGTGGGTTAAAGTCAGGGTCTTCTATTCAATTCCATTGGTCTACTTCTCTGTTTTTATGCCAATACCAGGCTGTTTTCAATACTGTAGCTCTATAAGAGAGTTTGAAGTCAGGGATGGTAATGCCTCCAGACAATCCTTTATTATATAAAATTGTTCTGGCTATCCTGGGTTTTTTGTTCTTCCATATAAAGTTGATTATTGTCTTCTCCAGATCTGTGAAGAATTTTGATGGGATTTTGATGGGGATTGCATTGAATCCATAGATTGCTTTTGGTAGAATTGCCATTTTTACTATGTTGATCCTCCCAATCCAGGAGCAAGGGAGGTCCTTCCATTTTCTGGTGTCTTCTTCAATTTCTTTCTTCAAAGACTTAAAGTTCTTGTCAAATAGGTCTTTCACTTCCTTGGTCAGGGTTACCCCAAGATATTTTATGCTATTTGTGGCTATCGTGAAAGGTGATGCTTCTCTGATTTCCCTCTCTGCTTCCTTATCCTTAGTGTAAAGGAAGGCAACTGATTTTTTGGAGTTGATCTTGTATCCTGCCACATAACTAAAGGTGTTTATCAGCTGTAGGAGTTCTTTGGTAGAATTTTTGGGGTCACTTATGTATACAATCATATCATCTGCAAATAATGAAAGCTTAACTTCTTCCTTTCCAATACAAATCCCCTTGATCTTTTTATGTTGTCTTATTGCTATTGCTAGAACTTCAAGCACTATATTGAAGAGGTATGGAGAGAGTGGACAGCCTTGTCATGTTCCTGATTTTAGTGGGATGGCTTTGAGTTTTTCTCCGTTCAATTTAATGTTAGCTGTTGGCTTGCTGTAAATAGCTTTTATTATATTTAGGTAGGATCCTTGTATCCCTATTCTCTCCAAGACCTTTATCATAAAGGGGTGTTGAATTTTGTCGAATGCTTTTTCAGCATCTAATGAAATGATCATATGGTTTTTTTTCTTTCAGTTTATTTATATGGTGGATTACATTGATAGATTTTCGTATGTTGAACCAGCCCTGCATCTCTGGGATGAAGCCTACTTGATCATAATGGATAATTTTTCTAATGTGTTCTTGGATTCGGTTTGCCAGTATTTTGTTGAGGATTTTTGCGTCGATGTTCATGAGTGAGATTGGCCTGTAATTCTCTTTCCTGGTTGAGTCTTTGTGCGGTTTTGGTATCAGAGTAACTGTAGCTTCATAAAAGGAGTTTGGTAATGACCCTTCTGTTTCTATATTGTGGAATACATTAAGGAGTATAGGTATTAGCTCTTCTTGGAAGTTCTGGTAGAATTCCGCATTGAAACCATCTGGTCCTGGGCTTTTTTTGGTAGGGAGGCTTTTGATAACCTCTTCTAATTCTTCGCGACTAACAGGTCTGTTTAGATTGTTCACCTTGTCCTGGTTTAACTTTGGTATATGGTATTTATCTAAAAGAGTGTCCATTTCTTTTATATTTTCCAATTTTGTGTTATACAGGCTTTTGTAGTAAGATCTAATGATTCTCTGAATTTCCTCTGTGTCTGTGGTTATGTCCCCCTTCTCATTTCTGATCTTATTTATTTGTGTGTTCTCTCTCTGTCGTTTAATTAGTTTGGATAGGAGTTTGTCAATCTTGTTGATTTTCTCCAAGAACCAGCTTTTTGTTTCATTGATTCTTTGGACTGTTTTCTGTGTTCTATTTTGTTGATTTCGGCCCTCAGTTTTATTATTTCCAGTCTTCTACTTCTCCTGGGCGCGGCTGCTTCTTTTTTTTTCTAGAGCTTTCAGGTGTGTTGTTAAGTCCCCAATATAGGCATTCTCCGTTTTCTTTAAGTGGGCACTTAGTGCTATGAACTTTCCTCTTAGCACTGCTTTCATTGTGTCCCATAGGTTTGAGTATGTTGTCTCTTTATTTTCATTAAATTCAAGGAAGACTTTAATTTCTTTCTTAATTTCTTCCTTGACCCAGGTGTGGTTCAGTATTTGACTGTTCAGTTTCCATGAGTTTGTCGGCTTTCTGTGGGTAGTATTGTTGTTGCCTTCTAACTTTAATCCATGGTGATCAGATAGGACACAGGTGGACACTGATATTTTTTTGTATCTGTGGAGTTTTCCTTTGTTTCCAAGTATGTGGTCAATTTTTGAGAAGGTTCCATGAGCTGCAGAGAAGAAGGTATATTCTTTCCTATTTGGGTGGAATGTTCTATAGATGTCTGTTAAGTCCATTTGCTTCATTACCTCCAATAATTCTCCTAATTCTCTATTAGGTTTCTGTCTGATTGACCTGGCCCTTGGAGAGAGAGGTGTGTTGAAGTCTCCTACTACTAGTGTGTGTGGTTTGATGTCTGCCTTGAGTTCTAGTAATATTTCTTTTACATAAGTAGGTGCTTTTATATTGGGGGCGTAGATATTCAGGATTGAGATGTCATCCTGATGAATTGTTCCTGTTATGAGTATAAAGTGACCATCTCGGTCTCTTCTGATTGATTTTAGTTTGAAGTCAGTTTTGTTAGAAATTAATATGGCCACACCTGCTTTTTTCTTAGGACCATTTGCTTGAAACACCTTTTCCCAACCCTTTACTCTGAGTAGGTGCCTGTCTTTGTGGTTGAGATGTGTTTCTTGCATACAGCAGAATGTTGGATCCTGTTTTCGTATCCAATCTTTTAGCCTGTGCCTTTTTATAGGTGAATTGAGCCCATTAATATTAAGTGATATTAATGACCAGTGGTTGTTTACTCCGGTTATTCTTATTGCTTTTGGTAGTAGAGATTGTGTGTCTCCCTTCTTTGAGATGTGCTGGTGAAGGGTCACTAGATGCCTGGGTTATTGGAGGCAGTGTTGGCAGTGTTGGATTCCTTGGGTTGCGATTTTCATTCTATTACTTTCTGTAGGGCTGGATTTGTGGCTACGTATTGTTTAAATTTATTCTTATCCTGGAATGTCTTGTTTTCTCCATTGATAATGAATGATAGCTTGGCTGGGTATAGTAGTTTGGGTTTGCATCCATGGTCTCTTAGCTTCTGCAGTACATCTATCCAGGACCTTCTGGCTTTCATAGTTTCCATAGAGAAGTCAGGTGTAAGTCTGATTGGTTTACCTTTATAAGTTACTTGCCCTTTTTCCTTTGCAGCTCTTAATGTTCTTTCTTTAACCTGTATATTTTGTGTTTTGATTATTATATGGCGAGGAGATGTTTTTCTTTGATCCAGTCTGTTTGGTGTTCTGTATGCTTCTTGAATATTTAAATGAATATCTTTCTTTAAGTTGGGAAAGTTTTCTTCCATAATTTTGTTGAATATATTTTCTGGGCCTTTGAGCTGTGACTCTTCTCCTTCTTCTATTCCTATTATTCTTAAGTTTGGTTTTTTTATTGTGTCCCATATTTCTTGAATGTTTTGTGTTGAGAATTTGTTGGCTTTGCTGTTTTCTTTGATCTGTTCGTTTATTTTCTCTATGGTGTCCTCAGCATCTGAGATTCTTTCTTCTATCTCTTGTATTCTATTGATTATGCTTGTTTCTGTAGACTCTGCTCGTTGACCTAGATTATCCATATCCGGCTGGTCCTCAGTTTGTATTTTCTTCCTTGCCTTCATTTCAGTTTTCAATTCTTGAACTGTTTCCATTACCTGTTTGATCGTTTTTTCTTGGTTTCCCAGGGTATCATGTACATATTTACTCATTTCTTCAAACTTTTTGTTATACTTCTCATCCATTTCTATAAGGGCATTTTTTACATGTTGATTAAGGGACTCTATTGCGTTCATAAAGTCAATTTTTTCCACTTCTTCTGTGTTAGGTTGTTCAAATACTTCTGTTGTAAGATCCTTGGGTTCTGGTGTTTTCATGTTGTTTTTCAGATTATTGGGTGAGTTCTTGCCTTGGCGTCTGCCCATCTCCTCCTATTAATCCTATCTAATGGGTCTTTTAAAAACCGGATCAGGTTTCCCTGATGGCCCAGGGCTCCACTTACAAACTGCCCTCGCTCTGTTTCCTGGTTCCTGCCGCAGGCCAAGAACCCTCTCACCCCTCCGAAGGGTCTTCAGGACAGGACCAGGCTCCCCGTTTGCCAGTGACCTGGCCAACCAAAGGCCTACCTCTTTGATTTAATTGTAGTAGGGCAATCTGCTCTCCTTATTGCACCCCTGACCCTGTCGCTTGCGTCTGCCGCCGTGCTGGTCTCCCAAAGCCTCTTCCTGAATGCGGTGTTGCTCCGCCGTGGCTGCTGCGCGCCACTCTGCCTCTGTGCCGATCTCTTGAATTTTTGATGATGAGTATTTTCCTGCGAAGATAAGAACAGAACCCTGCACCAACCTTACATGCTTTCCTTACCATCTGTTTGGTTGTGACCTCTGTGGATAAGCTGTCATTTCTCTTTCTCAAGAGATATCTCTTTTTCAAACCGAATCTTTATTAATTTTGATGGTATCCATAGTTTTTCTTCTCCTGTGGAAAAAAGAGTAAAACCCTTCCCCAATGTAACACATCTGGTTTCCATTGTGAGGTCAACAAATCCTTGAAATACACCAGCTGATTTAATTCAGAAGACTTTTCTACTATCCAGTATCTCTCTGCTGCTGTTGTTCCTTTCTCATTAGCATTAAGAAAGTTTAAAGTCAATAAAGCATTATGTAACCTATTTCTGGGGGATTTTCCCACCCCTCTCTATTTGTTTATCATATCCTTTATAGTTTGATTTGATCTTTCTACAACTGCCTGACCTGTAGGATTGTGTGGTATACCTGTAATATGCTTTCTATTATACTAAGCAAAAAACTACTTCATTTTTTTAGACACATATGCTGGACTATTATCTGTCTTTATTTGTGCAGGTGTACCCATGATGGCCCTAACTTCTAATAAATGTGTGATTACTGAATCAGCCTTTCTGAGCTTAAAGCAGTGCCCCACTGAAAATTGGAATAAATGTCAATGGTGTGGTGTATATATTTTAATTTTCCAAATTCTGCAAAGTGGAACACATCCATCTGCTAGATCTTATTCCTTTAAGTCCCCTTTGGCTTAGTCTCTGCAGGTAGCAATGTTTGGTTATAGAAAGAGCAAGTAGGGCATTTCTTTATAATTTTCTTAGCTTGTTGCCATGTAATAGAAAACTCTTTCTTCAAACCTGAGCTATTGACATGATGTCTTTATGAAATTCTGAGGCCTGCAACATGCTTCCAATCAATAAATGACCAATTTCTGCATTACCTTGTGCTAGAGGACCTGGCAGATAAGTATGGGATCGGATGTGTGTTATATATATAGGACAAAACCTATTCCTGATTATGTCTTGCACCTGGAAAAATAAGGAAGTCAATTCTGTATCATCTGGTATAAATTCAGTGGTTTCAATATGCAAGATAACTCTTTCAGAATATTGTGAATCAGTAACTATATTGAGATGTTCTTTAAAATCCCTTAGCACCATAAGAATAGCATATAATACTGCCTTCTAGACAGAATTATAAGGGCTTTGTTCCACCTCACTTAATTCTTCTGATTTGTAACCTGCCTTCCCTGATTTATTTGCAGCAGTATAAAGTGTACAGGCCCCAGTTATTGGAACATCACATAAATTCGGAGAAGAATCCAAGGAGTTCTCTTTATAAGGTTCAATCTATTGCTTTTGGGACAATTGCTTTTAATTTCTTCCCAAAAATAGCACAAGCCCTTTGCCAGCGTTCATTGACTTCCCATAACTGCAGTTGTTCATTTAAGAGTGGGACCCCATTAGAATTACCCATCCATGCTACCATGTCAATTGGTATTGTCATTTTCAGGTATATTCAGGTGGCCATATGGTTGACATTTTGTGCATGCAGCTTTTCTGTGATGTATTGGAGACAGAATCTCACATGTGATATCCTGGTCCTCTGACTCTTAGAATCTTTCTTTCTACCTCCTCTTCTTAGTTACACCCAGAGCCACAAAGGGGTTGGGTTATAGGTAGATCAACTCACCTGTACACCCTATAGAGTTAATTGTTCTCTTCAGGTTTATCCACCACAGGGTGGTGTAGGAGTTCCTTTTGTTTCTGTGCTGCTTTCATTGGCTAATGAATAAAGAAACGTCCTTGGCCTAGTTGATAGGACAGAACTTAGGTAGGTGGAGTAGACAGAAATGAATGCTGGGAAGAAGAGTAGAGTTGCAGGTGCCATGGATCTCCTGCTTGAGATGGACTCTGGTTAGATTCTTGCCGGTAAGCCACAGTCATGCGGCAACACACAGATTAATAGAAATTGATTAAATTAAGATGTAAGAATTAGACAATAAGTTAGAGCTAATGGGCCAGGCAGTGTTTAAATGAATACAGTTTCCGTGTGATTATTTCAGGTGTAAGATAGCCAGGCAGTCAGGATTACAAGAAGCCTGCTCATCCTGTTACAATAGGGTAAGTTATAACCTGATATTTGGGAGACCAATACTTGGTGGATATAGGAACACCAACAGGGAGCTGGTCTATTAGACAGCCATCTACCCTGGCCCCAATGCATCGTTCCCTGTGAGCTCTGTGGAGACCAATTCTTGATGGACAAAAGAGACATAAGAGATGAAGGAAGAGATGGGAAGGTGCCAATGCAATAACTCCTCCAACATCCTAAAAATCAACATGGTACCACCAGAACCCAGTGGACACACAACATGAAGACTTGATCATCCTAACCCAGAAGATATAGGAGAAAACGACTTTAAATGTTACTTAATGAAAATGGTGGAGACCCTTAAAGAAGAAGTGAAAAACTCCCTTAAAGAAATGGAGGAGAAGACAAACAAAAACCTGAAAGAAATTAATAAATCCCTCAAAGAAAACCAAGAAAAAGCAATCAAACAGGTCAAGGAAACAGTTCAAGATTTGAAGATTGAAATAGTGGTAATAAATAAAACACAAACTGAGGGAACTCTGGAAATGGAAAATCTGGATAAATGAACAGGAACTACAGAGGCAAGTATAACAAATAGAATACAAGAGATAGAAGAAAAAAATCTCAGGTGCTGAAGATTCTATTGAGGAAATAAACTCAGTAGTCAAAGAAAACAATAAATCCAACAAATTCTTAACACAAAACATTCAGAAAATCTGGGACACCATAAAAATACCAAACGTGAGAATAATAGGGGTAGAAGAAGGAGAATACCAACTCAAAGGCACAGAAAATATATTCAATAAAATTATAAAAGAAAATTTCCCCAACCTAAAGAAGGATATACCTATGAAGGTACAAGAAGCTTACAGAACACCAAATAAACTGGATCAAAAAAATCCTCTCACCATATAATAATCAAAACACAGAACATGCAGAACAAAGAAAGAATATTAAGAGCTGCAAAAGAAAAAGGTCAAGTAACATATAAAGAAAAACCAATCAAAATTACACCATGCGGAGATAGAAGCTTCCATCAAAAACCTCCCAACCAAAAAAAGCCCAGGGCTAGATGGTTTTAGTGCTGAATTCTACCAGAACTTTCAAGAAGGGCTAATACCTATACTCCTCAAAGTGTTCTACAATAAAAGAAGCAGAAGGCTCACTGCCAAACTTTTTTATGGCGCTACAGTTGCCCTGATACCAAAATCACACAAAGACTTAACCAAAAAAAAAAGAATTACAGACCAATCTCACTCATAAACATGGATGCAAAAATTCTCAATAAAATTCTAGCAAAACAAATCCAAGAACACATCAAAAAAAATCATCCATTATGATCAAGTAGGCTTCGTTCCAGAGATGCAGGTCTGGTTCAAAATATGAAAATCGATCATTGTAATCCACCATATAAATAAACTGAAAGAAAAAAACCATATGATCATTTCATTAGATTCAGAAAAAGCATTTGACAAAATTCAGCATCCCTTCATGATAAAGGTCTTAGAAAGATTATGGATAAAAAGATCATATATAAATATAACAAAAGCAATATACAGCAAACCAACAGCTAACATCAAATTAAATGGAGAGAAACTCAAAGTGATTCCACTAAAATCAGGAATGAGACAAGGCTGTCCACTCTATCCATATCTTTTCAACATAGTTCTTGAAGTTTTAGCAATAACAATAAGACAACATGAGGAGATCAAGGGAATTCAAATTGGAAAGGAAGAAGTCAAACTTTTGTTATTTGCAGATGATATGATAGTGTTTTTAAGTGACCCCAAAAACTCTACTAGAGAACTCCTTTAGCTGATAAATATCTTCAGTGATGTGGCAGGAGACAATATCAACTCAAAAAAATCAGTAGCCCTCCTATACACAAATAATAAAGAAGCTGAGAGGGAAATCAGAGAAACATCACCATTCACAATAGTCACAAATCACATAAAATATCTTGGGGTAACACTAACAAAGGATGTGAAAGACCTATTTGACAAGAACTTTCTGTCTTTGAAGAAAGAAGTTGAAGAAGATACCAAAAAATGGAAAGATCCCCCATGCTCTTGGATAGGAAGAATCAACATAGTAAAAATGGCAATTTACCAAAGGCAATCTATATATTCAATGCAATCCCCAAAAAAACCCCAACACAATTCTTCACAGAACTTGAAAGAACAATACTCAACTTCATATGGAAAAACAAGAAACACAGGATAGCCAAAACAATCCTGTACAATAAAGGAACTGCCAGAGGCATTACCATCCCTGACTTCAAGCTCTATTACAGAGCTGAAGTAATGAAAATAGCTTGATATTGGCATAAAAACAGAGACATTGAACAATGGAATTGAATTGAAGACCCGGATATTAATTCACACACCTATGAACACCTGATTTTTGACAAAGAAGCAAAAAAATACAATGGAAAAAAGAAAGCATCTTCAACAAATGGTGCTGGCATAATTGGATGTCAACCTGTAGAAGAATGAAAAGAGATCCATATCTGTCACCATGCACAAAACTCAAGTCCAAATGGATTAAACACCTCAATATAAATCTGACCACATTGAACCTGATAGAGGAGAAAGTGGGAAGTAACCTTCAATGCATGGGCACAGGAGACCACTTCCTAAATAAACCCCAGTAGCACAGACAATAAGAGCATCAATAAATAAATGGGACCTCCTGAAACTGAGAAGCTTCTGTAAAACAAAGGACACAGTCAATAAGACAAAAAGACAGCCTACTTAATGGGAAAAAAAATGTTCACCAACCCCACATCAGACAAAGGACTGATCTCCAAAATATATAAAAACTCAAGAAATTAGACATTAAAATTCTAAATAACCCAATTAAAAAGTGGTGTAGTGAACTAAACAGAGAATTCTCATCAGATGAATTTCAAGTGGCCAAAAGATACTTAAGGGCATTTCTTCATCCTTAGCTATCAGGGAAATACAAATTGAAACAACCTTGATATACCATCTTACACATGTCAGAATGGCTAAGATAAAAAACACTAATGATAGCTTATGCTGGAGAGGTTGTTGAGCAAGGGGAACACTTATCCATTGCTGGCGAGAATGCAAACTTGTGCAACCACTATGGAAATAAGTTGATTCTCAGAAAGTTGAGAATTATCCTTCCTCAGGATCCAGCAATTTCACTCTTGGAAATATATCCAAAAGATTCTCAATCATACTACAAGAGCTTCTGTTCATCTATGTTCATAGCAGCACTATTTGTAATAACCAGGACCTGGAAACAACCTAGATGCCACTCAACTGAAGAATGGATAAAGAAAGTGTGGCACATCTACACATTAGAGTACTACTCAGCAGTAAAAAAATAATGACATCTTGAATTTTGCATGCAAATGGACAGAATTAGAAAACACTATCCTGAGTGAAGTAACCCAGACCCCCAAAAAACGAATATGGTATGTACTCACTCATAAGTGGATACCAGTCATAAACACAAGGCAACGAGCCCATAGCTCAGGATCCTAGAGAAACTACATAATAAGGTGAACCCAAAGAAAAACATTTATAAATCCACCTGGAAATTGGAATCAGACAAAAATTTTGGAGCAGGGTGGAAAGGGGGATGGAGGAGAACTTGAGGGAATGGGATGGTCAAGATGAAGGAAGGACAGATATGAGAGCAAGGAAAGAGATATCTTCATTGAGGGGGCCATTATGGAGTTAGCAAGAAAACTGGCTCTAGAAAAATGGCCAAGTACCCACAGGGATGAACCCAGCTGAGACCCCAAGCAATAGAGGAAAGGGTGTCTGAACTGACCTTACCCTGTAGTCAGACTGATGATTATCTTAAATATCACCATAGAACCTTCGTCCAGAAACAGATGGGGGACAGAGGCAATGACCCACATTGGAGCACTGGACTGAACCCCCAAGATCCAGTTGAAGAGTGGAGGGAGTGAGAGTATGAGCAAGGAATTCAAGACCATGAAGGGGTCATCCACTGAGACAGTTTGCTTGAGCTAATGGTAGCTCACCAACTCCAACTGGACTGGAAGTGAATGAGCATGGGAACAACCAAGCCCCTCTGAAGGGGGTTGATAACTGGGGCAGACTGAGGGGCCACTGACAGTGACACAGTGATGTGTCTCTACTTGCATATACTGGCTTCATGGGATCCTATTCTCTTTGGATGTAAACCTTGCTCAACCAAGACATAGTAGGGAGGGCCTTGAACTTTCCACAGGACAGGGTGCATGGCATTCCCTTAGGGTTGGAGGGATGGGAGGAGGGTCTGTGAAGGGAGAGGGAGGGGGCTGGGAGGGGGTGTGTGGTAATTTGGATTGGTATTTTTTAAGTAATAAAAAAAGAAAAAAAATAACCGACTCTCAGGTTTAGATGTTAACACTACTGCATCCTCAACATTCACTAGGCTGGATGCAACGCTTATATTTGTGTATAACAATAGCAGATAACAGAGAGGATAACGATGTGGGACCACTGACCCTTACAAGGGTTTCTTTCCACTAGTATTGTTCACTAACCTCCCTGCTAATGAGAATCAGAATAAAACTAATGAGAAGGTAAATCACAGTCAGATGCAAGATCTGAGTGCTCAGAGACAGTACAGCCTCCCATGAAGTGTAGGAGGAAAACAGACTTTTCATGTGTAAGCCCAGTTACAGAGTCTGATGGTAAACACTCAAATGACTGCCTTGTATGACCCAGGGCAGTGTCCTCCCAGATGCACTGTCCTCCACTGCCCAGGATGGAACAAAGACATCAAAGATCTGCTGTCTAAGGCTTTTACTACAAGTAGCCTGTGATGAGAGCCTCATTGCACTTCTCTGGGAAGCCTCACAGCCCATCTTAAGGACTAGAAGTGTGAACAGAAACCTCACTCAGGAGACCAAGAGCAGGCCAAGCTTTCAGCTCAGTGGTCTAGCTGAACCAAAATGATCCATTCTGCTCAGGTGGTTCAGGATGACTGACATGAACTACTGGTTCCCAAGGCTGAGGGATAAATCTAGAGATGGTCTAGGAATGTGAAGGGTCAGGGCAGGCTTTACAACAGAGCTACCTTAGTCCTTGGGTGTTGTATTAGTCAGGGTTCTCTAGAGTCACAAAACTTATGGAATGAATATATATATATGTAGTTGGAGGCTGCTTGTTATTTTCCTGGCTGCCCAGACTCTAGAAATAATCACACAGAAATCTGTATTAATTGCAATACCATTTGGCCAATAGCTTAAGCATATTTCTGGCTAACTCTTATACCTTTAATTAACCCATTTATATTAGTCTTTTATCACCACATGGCTAAAGTTTACTGGCAAGGTTCTGGTGCACCTGTCTCCTGTGGGCAGCTACATGGCTTCTCCCTGACTCTACTCACTCCCTCTCTCTACATCTCTGTTTGAATTTCCTGCCTGGCTTTACTCTGTTAAGCCAATAAAAGCAACACATACATAGAATGACGTCCCATGCCATTTCCCCTTTTCTGTTTAAATTTAACATAGTAAAATTACATATAACAAAACAGGTATCAAGCAAGAATTATAGTTATAATATTTATATCTACTTTATCTTTATCATAACTAAAAAACTATAATTATAATGATATATTCTTCAACTCCATCAGAGACTCCAGAAGGATATACTATTACCTAAGTTAACAGAAAGTGCATTATAAGCAATTTTCAAAACTCTAGAATTGACAGAGACATCTCACTGCCTAGACAGTCACCCAAAGTTCTTCTGTAATATTGGGGTACCCATATTCATCTTACAGGCCCATGGTATCTGGATGACTTTTCCATGAAGCAGAAAATATGATATATGATATACAGTTCTTCTTTTATTGGCAGTTTGTCAGTCACTTTCTTCTGTGTCCTGCAGAATATCTGGCAGACTCTTTCATGAATCAAGAACCCTGAAGGACAATCTCACCTTTAGGCAAATTCAACAGTCATTTCTCTGTGGGTCCTGCAAGTTCAGTTCATAGAGCATAACATCAAGCAGTCCAAGCAAGAACAGTTTCTTTCCCAAATAACTAACCAACTCCATAAGGAGCCTCTTTGATGCCCATCATCTTCTTGTAGATTGGTGCTGCTAGGAGCAGATATGTCTCATTGTCATGAAAAGTTCTAAGTTCTTAAAACATTTTAAATGCCATATTCCATAGGTCTTTGAAAAGTTTGAAGATGATCTAACTGAAATATATCTCTATATATCTAGAAAACCTAACTAATATGACTACAAGCTTGACTATTAAAGATGATTATCTGTATTTCTTAAATATACATTACATTTAAAATGCACAATCATAATACCTTAATCAAGAGCAGAAATATACATATAACAAAATTGACTTTCAATTTGTATCAATAAACCAAGATCCATATCAAAGCAAAGTATTCATCTCTATAGCTTATCCCCCTTTAAATGTAAATAAACACTTATAAACAACCATTTAGGGAATTTGGGCGTAGTTATCTCCTAACTGTTTCCTGCATTTTGTTGGATGAAGTAATTTGGTGGGGAGTATTCATGGTGACCTTTCAGGGGGTATTGGTCCACCAAACCATATTAGTTTGTATGGAATCCACAGGTTCTCATTCTCTGTAGAAACAAAAGAAAAAAAAAACTCTTTTCCAAAGTTTGAAGTCAAGATATCTTTAAAATGTATACATCTTTTTAGCTAAGTAGCTCATACACTAAAATGTTTCTCTGTACTTAGCTCCTTCACAGTCAAAAACTTCAAAGAGAACACAACAGTATACATAATCCAGGATCTCTGTGTATATTCCATCTTTTTTAAAATTAATTTTATTGTGCTATACATTTATCTCTGCTCCCCTCCCATCCTTTCCCCTCCACTTCAACCCTCTTCCATGGTCTCCATACTCCCAATTTACTCAGGAGATCTCATCTTTTTTTTTACTTGCTATGAAGATTAGAGTCATGTATGTCTCTCTTAGGGTCCTCATTCATTATTGTCTAAATTCTCTGGGATTATAATTTATAAACTGGTTTTCTTTGCTTCATGTCTAAACACCACTTATGAGTGAGAAGATATGATATTTATCTTTCTGGGTTTAGGTTACCTCACTCAAAATGATGTTTTCAAGCTCCATCCATTTGCCTGCAGATTTAAAGATGTTATTTTTCCTGCTGTGTAGTACTCCATTGTGTAAATGTGCCACATTTCCCTTATCCATTCTTTAGGTTGTTTCCAGGTTCTGGATGAAAAGATCTTCATCAACTCCACATCAGACAGAGGACTTATCTACAATATATACAAAGAACTCAAGAAAATTGTCATCAAAAGAACAAATAATTCAATTACAAAATGGAGTACAGACCTAAACAGAGAACTCTCAACAGATTATGGCCAGAATCCACTTATAAGTGAATACATACCATATTTCTCTTTTTGGGTCTGGGTTATCTCACTCAGTAAAGTGTTTTCTATTTCCATTCATTTGCATGCAAAATTCAAGATGTCATTTTTTTTTTACTGCTGAGTAGAATTCTAAAGTGTATATATGCCACACCTTCTTTATCCATTCTTCTATTGAGGGGCACCTAGGTTGTTTACAGGTTCTGGCTATTACAAATAGTGCTGCTATGAACATAGTTGAACAAATGCTTTTGTAGTATGATTGAGCATCTCTTGAGTATATTCCCAAGAGTGGAATTGCTGGATCCTAAGGTAGGTTGACTCCCAGTTTCCTGAGAAACCACCACACTGATTTCCAAAGTGGTTGCACAAGTTTGCATTCCCACCAACAATGGATAAGTCTTCCCCTTACTCCACATCCTCTCCAGCATAGGCTATCATTGGTGTTTTTTGTTTATTGAGAAAATGAGAAAAAAAAAAAGTTTCCACCTCCTCCCAGCATCCCATTTCCCTCCCCCTCCTCCCACCCTTCTCCCCCTCCTCCCACCCTTCTCCCCTCCCCCCACTCCTTTCCCCCTCCCTCTCCAGTCCAAAGAGCAGTCAGGGTTCCCTGCCCTGTGTTATGTCCTAGGTCCTCCCCCCTCCGTCCATATCTAGGAAGGTGAACATCCAAACTGGCTAGGCTCCCACAAAGCCAGTACATGCAGTAGAATCAAAACCCCTTGCCATTGTCCTTGGCGTCTCATCAGCTCTCATTGTTCGCCATGTTCAGAGAGTCCAGTTTTATCCCATGCTTTTTCAGTCACAGTCCAGCTGGCCTTGGTGAGCTCCCAACAGATCAGCTCCACTGTCTCAGTGGGTGGGTGCACCCCTCGTGGTCCCGACTTCTTTGCTCATGTTCTCCCTCCTTCTGCTCCTCATTGGGACCTTGGGAGCTCAGTCCAGTGCTCCAGTGTGGGTCTCTGTCTCTATCTCCATCCATCACCAGATGAAGGTTCTATGATGATACGCAAGATATTCGTCAGTATTGCTATAGGATAGGGTCATTTCAGGTTCCCTATCCCCAGCTGCCCAAGGAATTAACTGGGGACCTCAGCTTGGGCACCTGAGAGCCACTCCAGGTTCAATACAAAGAATCAATGAAACAAACAGCTGGTTCCTGGAGAAAATCAACAAGATTGACAAACCCCTATCCAAACTAATCAAACGGCAGAGAGAGAATTTGCAAATTAATAAGATCAGAAATGAAAAGGGGGACATAACCACAGACACAGAGGAAATTCAGAGAATCATTAGATCTTACTACAAAAGCCTATATGCCACAAAACTGGAAAATGTAAAGGAAATGGATACTTTTTTAGATAAATATCATATACCAAAGTTAAATCAGGACCAGGTGAACAAGCTAAATAGACCTGTTAGTCGCGAAGAATTAGAAGAGGTTATCAAAAACCTCCCTACCAAAAAAAGTCCAGGACCAGATGGTTTCAATGCGGAATTCTACCAGAACTTCCAAGAAGAGCTAATACCTATACTCCTTAATTTATTTCACAATATAGAAACAGAAGAGGCACTGCCAAATTCCTTTTATGAAGCTACAGTTACTCTGATACCAAAACCGCACAAAGACTCAACCAAGAAAGAGAATTATAGACCAATCTCACTCATGAACATCGATGCAAAAATCCTCAACAAAATACTGGCAAACCGGATCCAAGAACACATCCGAAAAATTATCCATTATGATCAAGTAGGCTTCATCCCAGGGATGCAGAGCTGGTTCAACATACGAAAATCTATCAATGTAATCCATCATATAAATAAACTGAAAGAAAAAAAACCATATGATCATCTCATTAGATGCTGAAAAAGCATTTGACAAAATTCAACATCCCTTTATGATAAAAGTATTGGAGAGATTAGGGATACAAGGGTCATACCTAAATATAATAAAAGCTATATACAGCAAGCCGACAGCTAACATCAAATTAAATGGAGAGAAACTCAAAGCCATCCCACTAAACTCAGGAACACGACAAGGCTGTCCACTCTCTCCATACCTCTTCAATATAGTGCTTGAAGTTCTAGCAATAGCAATAAGACAACATAAGGGGATCAAGGGGATTCGAATTGGAAAGGAAGACGTGAAACTTTCCTTATTTGCAGATGATATGATAGTGTACATAAGCAACCCCCAAAACTCCACCAAAGAACTTTTACAGCTGATAAACACCTTTAGTAATGTGGCAGGATACAAGATCAACTCCAAAAAATCAGTCGCCCTCTTATACACAAAGGATATGGAAGCAGAGAGGGAAATCAGAGAAGCTTCACCTTTCACGATAGCCACAAACAGCATAAAATATCTTGGGGTAACTCCAACCAAGGAAGTGAAAGACCTATTTGACAAGAACTTTAAGGCATTGAAGAAAGAAACTGAGGAGTATACCAGAAAATGGAAGGACCTCCCTTGCTCTTGGATTGGGAGGATCAACATAGTAAAAATGGCAATTCTACCAAAGGCAATTTATAGATTCAATGCAATCCCCATCAAGGTCCCGTCAAAATTCTTCACAGATCTTGAGAGGACAATAATTAACTTTATATGGAAAACCAAAAAACCCAGGATATCCAAAACAATCCTATACAATAAAGAATTGTCTGGAGGCATTACCATCCCTGACTTCAAACTCTATTACAGAGCTACAGTGATGAAAACAGTGTGGTACTGGCATAAAAACAGAGAAGTCGACCAATGGAATCGTATAGAAGACGCGAATTTTAACCCACAAACCTATGAACACCTCATTTTTGATAAAGGAGCCAAAAGTATACAATATCATTGGTGTTTTTGATTTTAGCCATTCTGAAAGGTGTAAGATGGTATCTCAAAGTTGTTTTGATTTGCATTTCCCTGATTGCTAAGGAGGTTGAGCATGACCTTAAGTGTCTTTTGGCCATTTGAAATTCTTCTGTTGAGAATTCTCTGTTCAGTTCAGTACCCCATTTTTTTAATTGGGTTAATTAGAGTTTTAATGTCTACTTTCTTGAGTTCTTTTTATATTTTGGAGATCAGACTGGTTGAGAGGCAGGAAGGGTCGATATGTGAGCAGAGAAGAAAATATCTTAACTTAGGGAGCCATTTTAGGGTTGGCAAGAGACTTGACTCTAGAGGGATTCAGGTGTCCAAGGGGATTTCCCTAGCTAGGTCCTTGGGCAGCAGAGGAGAGGGTGCCTGAACTGGCCTTCTCCCATAGCCACACTGATGAATATCTTGCATATCACCATAGAACCTTCATCTAGCGATGGATGGAGATAGAGACAGAGACCCACATTGGAGCACTGGACTGAGCTCCCAAGGCTCAGATGAAGAGCAGAAGGATGGAGAACATGAGAAACGAATTCAGGGCCGCCAGGGGTGCGTCCACCCATGGAGACGGTGGGACTGATCTAATGGGTGCTCACCAAGGCCAGCTGGACTGGGGCTGAATGAGCATGTGATCAAACCAGATTCTCTGAATGTGGCTGACAATGAGGGCAAACTGAGAAGCCAATGATAATGGCACCAGCTTTTGATTCTACTGCATGTACTGGCTTTTTGGGAGCCTAGTCTGTTTGGATGCACACCTTCCTAGACCTGGATGGAGGGGGGAAGGCCTTGGACTTCCCACAGCGCAGGGCACCCTGACTTCTCTTAGGACTGGAGAGGGAGGGAGAGGAGGCGTGGTGGGAGTGGGAGGGAAATGGGGGGATGGGAGGAGGTGGAAATTTTTAATAAATAAATAAACAAATAAAGACTTTGTTTTAATTTTTAAACTCATTTCCTTCTTTTTATAAACTCTCTATACCTTTTCTTCTCTCTCTCTCTCAAGACTACATACATTTTTAAAACACATTGTGTCTCATTTAGAGGTCTTTTATGTATGAATCTGTTCTATTGCACATCTGAAATTCTTTTCTAACCAGGACCGTCTCTTAAAATGCCTAGCAGAGTGGCTAGTACTAAGATTGCTTTGCCTTTTGGCTCTGCCCAGTCCAATATGTCAGAGGTCTGTTCACCACTGGCTCTGGGACTGCTGGGTGGGAGCCATTCTCACCACCTCAACTCTGGGTAGCACTGTGTAGCATATGAATCTTTTTTATCTGAGTAAAAGCTAAATCTGCCATGCAATGCACTGCACATCCTGGAAATATCTCTGTGTATGGCAGCAGGAATCTGCCATGCTCTCCTGCCTGTGAACTCCTAGCAGACCTGATCCAGCTGCCTTGCAGGTAATCCTGAGCTGGGGGCACTATCTCAGCTACTTTCCTCCTGACCTCAGATGGGCACATAAACAGAAGTGGGTCCCAGTATCAAAAAAGAGCCAGAGCTATTCCTGTAGTATATATGTGAATTTAGTGAAATAAATTACAGATTGCTCCAACAATGTCTACTTGTGACTGAAAGTCCAAGAATCTAGTAGTTGCTCAGTCCCACAAGGCTGGGTGTCTCAGCTAGTTTTCTGTATATGCTGAAATCCCAACAGAGAAATGGGTATGCTTATGAGGCAAAGGCAAGCAGGCAAAAAACGAAGTCTTCTTTCTTCTATTGTCCTTATATAGGCTCCCTTCAGAATGGTGTTGCCCAGATTAAAAGTGTGCCCTCCAGTCTCAAGATCTAGATCAAGGGCACTGTTGTCTTCTTGCTGCAAGGTCCAGATTACAAGTGTGTCCTCCCCTTCCAGATTATAGTTCATTCCAGATTTAGTAAAGTTGACAACCAAGAATAGCCATCACAGATGTTAATTCCTCCTCTCTCATACACATGGGCCATGCAGCTAGTTGTCTTTTGCTTCAGGTGTGTAGTTGTTTTTTTTTCCCAGCGGCCTTTCCCAAATAAGTTCATGGAGACTTATTCTTACTTATGAATACTCAGCCTTAGCTTGGCTTGTTTCCAGTCAACTTTAATAACTTAAATTATTCCATTTGTTCTTAATTGCCTATTGCCTCTGGGCTTTTAGCTTTCTTTATTATGTATGTATTTATTTCCTTTTTACTCCATGACTGGCTGGATAACCGGCTGGATGTCTCCTGATGTCCTCCTCTCCCTCTTCTTGTCTCACTCCTCTATTTTATCTGCATTTCTCCTCCTCTTTATTCTCTCTCCCTGCAAGCCCCAACTATTACTTCTCCTGCCTAGCTATTGGTCATTCAGCTCTTTATTATACCAATCAGATGTTTTAGGTAGGCAAATTAACACAACTTCACAGAGTAAAACAAATGTAACATAAAATAATGCAGCATATCTTTAAAGAAGAGGGTGGGGGAGGAGAACTTGAGGGAATGGGGTGGTCAAGGTTAGAGTAGAACAGAGATGGAGAGAACAAGGAAAGAGATATCTTGATTAAGGGAGCCATTATAGGGCTAGCAAGCAACCTAGAACTAGAGAAATTCCCAGGAATCAACAAGGATGACCCAGCTAAGACGCTAAGCAACAGTGGAGAGGACCTGAATTAGCCATGCCTTGTAGTCAGATTAATGATTATCTTAAACATCACCATAGAACCTTCATCCATCAACTTATGGAAACAGAGACATAGATACACAGAGGAGCACTGGGCTGAGCTCCCAAATTTCAGTCGAAAAGTTGGAGGAATGAGAATATCATCAAAGGTCAAAACTATGATGGGAACACCCACTGAAACAGCTTACCTGAGCTAATGGAAGCTTTCCAACTCCAGCCTGACTGTGAGAGAACCAATAAAGACCAAACTAGGCCGTCTGAATATAGGTGACAGTTGTATGGCTGGGGAAGTCTGTGAAGCCACGGGCAGGGAGAGCAGGATTTATCCCTATTCCTTGTACTGGCAATTTGGAACCCATTTTCTGTGTGGGGATACCTTGCTTAGCTTAGATATAGTGGGAATGGCCTTTGTCCTGCCTCAAAGCAAAGTGTTAGAGTTTGTTGACTTCCCATGGGAAGCCTTACCCTATCTGAGGAGTGGATGGGGAGGAGGTGGAGGGAGCAGGAAGAGGGGAGGGACTAGGAAATGGACTTGGCATGTAAAATGAGAAAAGATTGGTTTTTAAAAGATAAATTTAAATAAAATAAAAAGATCCAATGTATGGAAGGTCCAGTGTCAGCTGAGAGCCTTGTAAGGTCTACAGGGCTCTCTAGTGTGACTGTGGTATTAGTGACTCACATTAAGGTCTATGTCACAAGCTCTTCAAGGAAACAAAGAAGGAGACCAAATAATGGTGGTCCTCTAGAGAGCTCAGCCAGCCCCTGTATAGTTCACACTTAAATTTTCAAGGGTAGGTAAATTAAAGCTGTGACTATAGGTATATCTTCTACTTTGGATCTGCAACCAAGGTTCTGTGAGATTCATATTCAGACACTGAGGTTTCTGTGCCTCAGTTTCCCTCAAACAGGACACATGGCGCATCATTTGATTGCTGTGTTTATGAGGTAACGTTAGAAATGGACAATGCCCTGATTTGTGATGGAGGAGCTGCTCATAAAAGCAGCATCTGTCACTCTTTACCCATAGAAGAAAATTCCCTGGAGTAGACCCCCAAGGACAAAATGTTGCCTGGAGAACTGTCTATTTTGTCCATGCCCTTGGGGGTCTTGACCTACCTGTGAAGTCCATCAGAAGAGTTGCCTTATGCCCTGGCACCTGTCCACTGAGACTCAGTTCCCTTAGATCACTTAAAGTTAAGTCTGAGACAGAGGTCTGCAATCCTGGCTTCCTCATGCTCCCATCACTGATTGTATGCTTGACATTTTCAGGAGGGAAGACCCAGGCTAATAGAAGGGACAGAAGGGAAGAGAGACAAATTCATCAACAGTGAGACCTTTGTCTTTGGTGAAAAGATGGGGCCCTGTGTACTCAGAAGTTTAGGTTCATTATTCAGCTGAGGTAGGTGCAAGTGCCTGTCTAACTCAGAGAAAGTAAAGAAATGGCCTCCCTGACTCTTGTGACCTGACTGTTTCACTTTCTCTGTGTACAACTCTGTCCACGGCTGTCTCTTCAGGCACAGTTCTCAAATGCCTTCACACACAGAATCTGTGGGTAATGTGGTGCCTTCCCTGACCACTTCTTCTACAGTTCCCCAGTTTTCACATTCTGACCTCTCTGATCTCCTCCCTCTCTGGAGGCAGTCAACCTCCGACTTCACTTTGAGATGGGCCTCCCAGTCTTCTTCCAGTCCACTAGAACTGGGGTCTTGTTAGGAAAAACTAGCTTGATCTTTCTGGAAGACCTGATGCCTGGCCAGGCTCAGAAACATGTGGGTGTATGGAAGAATGAATATACAAGGCCCTTGATATTTAAGTGTTTATGAAATCCCCTATTTGGACCTACTGACACCAGCTCCATCTCCAGCTTACCTTAATTTATGCATGTGTGGAGAGTGAGTATGTGCATGTGTATGGGTATAAGCATGCGCAGGAGAAGGTTTATTCCATCCTGTGTGCATGGGAGAATGGGGGTCATAGCACCTAGATAAGAGAACTTGAGGAATATTTCCTATCCTAACACTTTAGAAGGTTCTGATCTCCCTTCACCCACACGTTATCAGGAAGTGTTCTCACTTGTGATCAGTAGCCAAAGCCAGGGGCTGCTCCTTTTGGAGAGAAGTACACAGGGGACCTCCATAGAGTCTGCTGCCTGCTATGCAGAACATCTATGTAGAACAGCTTTTGTTCCAGAACTACCACAAGCCTTGCAGCCTTCCTTCCTCTGAGTTCAGCCTTCAGTAAGGCAGAATCACTTCCCACAGCAGTGCTGACAGTTGTCATACTGTCCCTTGCACACTTTTCCGTTTAGCAGCATCCCACGGCACTGTCTGTTATGAACTGGCCAGAACAGAGATGGTTGCAACAAACAGAAATGGAGGCTGAAAGGGAAAAAAGTCATCACAAAGATTATTGTGCTTGGTGGAAAGATAGCAACCTTCATCCTAAGCAGGTGGATTCATCACTCAGACTAATGATACAGGTATGGGAGTTTCTATCCTACATGGTAGAAGTCAACAACATGACCCCCACTTACTCAATGCTCCTGAATATGTTATTTCCTCTCTATGGAACTCTCTCCTGGGGTATCTCCATGGCTGCCCCTCACTGCCATCAATCAAGCATGGTACACACTAATGAAAACGGAGGTTGAGATTATACTACCTCTGAACTTTTTCTCTATGGACCCTACATCTTGATTCTAGGCTTTGTTCTGTTTCCTTTGTAGCTCCAGTCAACCCCTGACTTCACCTTCTAGGCTGAAGTAGGGGAACCCTGGTGAAGAGTGGGTTGAAAGGTTTTATGAGCTAAAGAAGTCGAGGACATTACAATAAAATCCATAGAATCAGCTAGCCTGGGCTCAGAGAAGCTCACAGAGACTGAACTGACAACCAGAGAGCCTGCATGGAACTGACCTAGGTCCTCTGCATAGATTGGACAGTTGTGTGGCTTGGTCTACTTGCAGGACTTTGAACAGTGGGAGCAGGGGTCATTCCTAACACTTTGGATGACTTTGGAAACCTATTCCTCGTACAGAATTGACTTTTCCAGCCTGAATACAAGGTGAGGTCCTTAGTACTATTTCAGTTTTATATACCATGCTTTGTTGAAACCCATGGGAGTCCTGTCCTTTTTGGAACAGAAAATGAGGAGTGTAATGGTGGGGGAAGAGGGGAGGTAGGGAAGAGAAAACACTACAGTCAGCTTGTAAGACAAATAACTAAGTTCAATTAATTACAAGTTAGTAAATTATTATAAATTGTTAAAGAAAATTAAGGCATAAAGGTTAATGGTAAGTTGAGTAATAATTAAATTCACTCATAGTCGTGCTATGTAAATTATAGAATTAAACCTTATTTATCCTCCTGTATATGTTTTCAAAGTTAAGCATAAAAATAACTAAAAACAAGCAAGGTTTATTTAGCTCAGAGAGTTAATAAATAATCATACTCAAACTTGTTAGAGAACTTCTGAATATAATATGGCATTTAAAAATGTTTAATGGAAATCTTTCACCCCTTGATTACAAGAGGACAAAAAAAATGAAGAAATAACACTAGTGCCAAAAAGAGACTCAGTCATGTGCAGCCAATTTGCTACACAAACTGTGACCAGTATATGCCCAAGGACATGGCCATTAGGAAGTTCATCACTAACCCTGGTGGAACTCCATGGCTCAGGGTGCAGTCACCACCAGCCTGCAAGTAGATGAGAGTCCTGACTCCAACTGCACCAACACCCCCACCACACAATGGAATCTGTCCAACCAAAATCCACTCTGCCACACAAACCTATATGCCTGAATATCCTCCTTCATGACCAGACCTCTACCTCAACCCCAGCTGACTACATAGGCACAAACCACACCAGTTGGAAAAGGAGGTGAGTTACTGTCATTCCAATGGAACTGTGCCAAAGTCCAGAACATAAACCTCAGGATGCATCCCATATCCCTTCCCTCTGATCCCAGCACCTGCCCCACAACTCTGGTGGAACTCCACTGTTCTGGGGTAGCCCCCACCAATATGTAAGCCCCTGAGAGACCTGCCTCCAGACTACACCTCCTCCACTGCCAACTTCTGAACTCTGTCCCTCCAAGACCCAATTCTTTGCCTAACCCCAAACAACTGAAGATATTTTCCATGGCCAGGCATCCCTGCAACCATAGCTACTCAATAGTGATGGAGAACTGTAGAATGACTTACATGAAACATGCAAATACCTAGTGTCCCAGAACCTATAGAGGTGGAAGCATGAAGAAACACAAAACTGATTGCATTTATAACTCTTAAGACTGAATCAATAAGTAAATTTGACAAGAGTGAGCAATTTTTAATGATGAAAACAAACAAACCAGGGGTAGAAGATAGGCTGAGGTAGGGGGACTTGTGAGAAATCACTGCCATCTAAGTACTCATGGGGACACCGACAGCTTTCCCTCTAAGACCAGGATCAGCAAGCACAAGGATGCTGCGGTGGCCACTTTTCTTCAGTATTCTCTTAGACATCCTAGACAGAGCAATTAGAAAACAGGAATACATAAAGTGTGACAAATTAATTGGCTATAAAATAGATTTTCAGATGACGCAAACTTATTTTTTGAAAATCCTAAAGATTCAACAGAAGTTTCTGGAACTGGTGAACAAACACACCCATCTGAGCTCACTTCTGTAAACTAATAATGCACACAAAGAATTAAATGTCCTGTTTTGTCCTATGCATAGATAAACTAAGTAACAAGAAAGACTCAAGTAGGACCCATGTGTCTCCCTGGGAAGAAGTAGGATAAATTTTGTGAATGAAGCAGGTGGGGATAGAAATAGTAGGAAATGTGGGGGAAGCTGGGATAGAAGGAGAGAGTACTTGGAGTAATGACTGGGATGGTAGGGCATTTGGGAAGCAATGTGGAAACCTACTACAGCGGAAAGTCCCTGGAATCTACAAGAATGACCACAGTAAAGACCCCAAGTAGTGCGGGCTAGATACTATTAACCAGCCATCTAACCACAGAAGACTTCTAGTAGTGGAACTGGGAAACCTATCCAGCCACAAAATTTTCAACCTACAATCTGTCCTTTCTGTAAGATGTATTGGGGTAGTGGTGGAACAGGAAAAACATTCATGTGCAAGGTCCCACTGTGAATGCCACCCTCAAAGTGAAAAGAGTAAGATCTGCTCTTCATGTAGGACTTTACATCTGTTCATTCAAACTGTGGATCAAAGCTATCCAGAAACCAGCTACGTCCACAGTGAGACATAGGCAGACCCTCCTCCTGTCCCTCTTCCTCATTTCACATAGATGACTGGTGTGCAGCATTAGGCCTAGGCGAATTAGGTAAATAGTGAATAGTAAATACTGTGGCTCCTAAGATCTTTATATTTTTGTTTCCCATATTGATGTCTTTATTCTCCTTTTAAGACAACCTTGCTTTAAATCCTGGCCTTCCTTTGTACACATGTGTATCCCAGGATTATAAGTGTGAGTCACCATGCTGGCGGTACCTGAGTAGGAACTGATTATTTTCACCTCATAAGTTTCCCCCATTTTCATCCCATTGATAAGGAAATGCCAGCATTATTGTGTAGGATGAAGAGAAGTCACTCACCCATCATGGCCAGGAGATTGGGAGACTGGTCTTCATACTGACTTGGTTGGAGACCTCACACTGATATTCTCCAGCATCCTCACTCTTGACAGGATTTATTCTGAGGCCACACTTTGTTGGGGACAAAGTCATCCTCTCTGTGAGGTATAGAGTGTTGTTATTGAAGATCCAACGGATGGAGACATCGGTGTCTGGTGAAATGCAGGTGAAGGTCACAAATCTACATCCTGCGACTGTGGCATCAGTCATTTCAATGAGGGGCTGTGTCACAGACTCTGGAGAAACAAGGGAAGATATCAAATAGCATTAGTCTAGAGAGCTCAACCAGACATTCTCTACTTCATAATTTATAAAGCTTTTAGGGAGAAGAATTTCGAGCTGTGACTATAAACATATCTTGTGCTTTGGATCCACTACTCAGGAACTGTGTGACCCTGATTCAGGCACTGTGTCCTGTCTCAGTTTCCTTGTAATAGGACACATAGTGCATGATCATTGCCGGGTCCATGAGTTAAGCTTAGTTATGAGCAATGGTCTGACCTTGGGTTGGGGGAGCTGCTCACATCAGCAGCATCTGTTACTATTTCCTAGGCTGGACCCATGAAATGAAGGAGGAATCTGGAGTAGCTTCCTCCTCTGCTTCTTTCCTTGGTGCCTTGCCCTTCCTGTGAAGTCTCATAAGCCCATCAGAACAATAGGCTAATGGCCCAGACACCTGTCCACTGAGCCTCAGGAGAAGGAGATGCACAGATGACCTACCTAACTGCAGCTGTCATGGCAGTACACAGCTGGTTCTACACTCTATGGCATAGTCAGACCCATGACTTAGACAGTCAATAAAGCTTTGTTTCCTATCAGTGTTGAGAGGAAATCTAAACAATGACAAAAAAGCTCCCCAGTGTCACCTTGAGTCAGTCAGAGGCAAAGTTTTGGAGTCAGGGCTTCCTGATGTTCTCTGAGAGGATGTCATGGCTTCATCAGCCAGGGACTGCCTGACTCCCACAGTCTTTCTGTAAACATGTACATGTTGAGAACTCTAAGTATCTGCAATGAGGCTGAAATTCTGGAACTCAGTTTACTGAGAACAGGTCCTCCACTCTGTAGGTAAAGACAGGTGAGGGGTTCTGACCTATCTCAATTTATCTATTCCATGTGTGCCCCGCAGTAGGGACCCCAACTCAAGTGAGGGGAAACGATACTGTGAGGGAGGAGCAGGCACAGTCCAGTCTCATAGTTCAGTGTATGAAGTAGAATGAGCCTCACCCAGAAGCAAAAGACCATAGAGAGTCACTTACTCTTGACATAAAATTCCACGGATGCTTTTTTAAATTTGAAATCTTTGTTAAAAACTTCTAGTGTGTACCTTCCTGTATCTTTCTCAGTGACATCTTGAAGCATCAGGGATCCATTATAATACACCATCCCTCTTTGTCTGTATTCAGGTTCCCAGGAGACAGAATTCTTGGCTCTATTGTAGCCTACAATTTTAAGGACCGAGGCCCTACGCCTTGATTTATACCAGGAAAAGCTTCGTGAATCTTCTGGAAGATTATAAACTTGGAGAAGAAAGACTTCCCCTACAGCAGCATACTGAGGCACAGGTCGGATCATGAGTTGTGGAGGACTGAGAGGGTCGCAACACAGAGGAAGGAAGGCTGGAAGGGAACAGAGGGAAATAAATCACTTGGGGATCATTGTGCTTGGTGAAAAGATGGTGACCTCCACCCTGAGCAGATGAACTTGTCACTCAGTCTAGAGTGGCGGGCTTGTCTCTGTATGCCACTTAATGAAGGATGGAAACATGACCTCCTTTCCAATAGTGCCCATGAAAGTGTCGTTTCCTCTGTATGGAACTGTCCCCTTAGGTGTCTACAAAGCTTCTCCCACTGCCCTCAGTCAGACACTGCATACACTCATGCATACTGGGGTTTGAAACTATGCCTCCCCTGACATCAACAGGCCTGGAACTTCCATTTTCTAGGCTTTCCCCCCCAGAATCCTTTGAGGCAACACTGAACTGATGACTTCACCTAATAGTTACATTTGCTGCCCTGTCAAGTAACCCTAGATCTGGGCCTGTGTGGGGGCTGGGAGCAGTCTGATCTTCAAGGTAGGCTTGAGGTCTTTAAAAGACTTTAGTACTAGACTGGCTGGTTTTGTGTCAACTTGACACAAACTACAGCCATTTAGCAAGTCAAGGCCTAAGTTGAAAAAGCCACCACCAGATTTACCTGTGTGCAAACTATAATACAATTTTTAAATTGGGGACTGATACAAAAGGATTCACAATAGTGCAGGCAATTCATAGTCTAGGAGTCCTGGGTAATAGAAGGGCACTGTTTGAGCAAGCATAAAGAGCTTGACAATGGGAAACATTCCTCCATGTTCTCTCTACCATTTCCTGGATTTAATTATGACATTCTCAATTTGGAGCTAAGAAATACCTCAGTTTGACACGGATGTCCTAAAACCATTGTTCCCTATCGGTTTTGAGAGGATGTAAGAGTGGGCACTAAAAAATGCTCCCTGGAGTTACTTAAGTCCATCTTTGGAAAGATGACAGGATCCATGGCCCCCTGGTCCAGAACCTCAAGAGACTGGGCTGACTCTGACATTTTAGGCTGAGTTGTTTTACATCAATATCTTCCTTGATGCAGGTGAAGTTAGAAGATGGAAACCTATCTATGGCAATTTGTCTCTACCAGTGTGTTTTTCACTAAGTACTCAAACCTCCATATAGGGTACAGTGCAGAAAGAAGGAAGGCTAGGCCAGCCATGACAGTCCTGTGTATCTAAACACCCCAGCACTGGACAATCACAGAGATTCACTTACTGTGGACCTTGAGTTGCACTTGTGCCGCTTCAGTTGTCATATCTGTTCTCAGAATTTCTAGAGTGTATAGTCCAGAGTCATTCAGAGTGACATTACGAAGCAACAGGGATCCATCACTGTACAAAGTTTCTCTGCCACTGTATGCAGGCCCCAGCATAGTTGCTTTCCTGTCTGGTATATATCGGGCAGCCACAATGTTCTTGGACTCAGTCATTCCTTTGACCCAGACAAAGCCTACAACATTCTCTGGGGGATTGTGAACAAGTAGAAGAACATCCCCCCATTCTACAACTTTTGGTGGCACTGATTCAATAGTGGGCTGTGACGAGGTAGCAAGGCGTCCACACTTCCAAAGGAAATCTAAAAGGGAAGAGAGAGATTCATCTAAATTGGAACATTTTAATTTAACTAAGATGAAGCCTTGTGTCTGAGCAGCAGTGTCCTCTGCTCACCCTAGGTTTGTCTTACCCTGTCTTACTTGGTGGAGGTCAGCACAAGACCTTCATGTTCTAAGTGTCCCCATACTTATCATTTTAATTATATGACTCTTTCTCTCTCTTTTCATTTGCCCAGATTACAGCAATCAGATCCCTGCTCACATTCATCGTAGATTCGTTTCGGAGTGATTTCTGCCTGACTTCTTCCTCTACAGACCCTATGTCTTCATTTGATGTGGGATTCCCCTCTGTATGCTATGAATACCATTGGTGAATAAAGAAACTGCTTTGGCCTGTAGATATGGCAGAACTTAGGTAGGCAGGGAAAACTAAACAGAATGCCAGGAGAAAGAAGGGCAGAGTAAAAAGAAGCCATGGAGTTGCCACCAGAGACAGACATGTTGAAATTTTGCTGGTAGGCCATGACCTTGTGGTGATGCACAGATTAATAGAGATGTAAGAGTTAGCCAATAAGAAGCTAGAACTAATGGGCCAAGCAGTGATTTAAATAATATAGTTTCTCTGTGATTATTTCTGGAGTCTAGGCAGCTGGGAAAACAGATATGAGATTTCCCACAACATTTACTCTCTGGCTTTGTTGTTTTTCTTCTCTGATGGAGTTTAAACCAATACCTGAATTCACCTTCTAGCTTTCTTTATTTCAAGTCCACTCAAATGGGAACATCATAAGAATGATGATTTGTCCTGTAATTTTTTTAAATGATGCTTAGAATAAACTAGATACATGTGGAGACTGAATAAATAATTGATGTCTCAGAATCCTGTATGCCCATGGGTGTATTTAAGAAAAATTATAGGTTTAGAGATACAGTATTGGATCATTCCATTTGCTTTGATTTTTTTCACTTGAGTGTGTGTAGTGTAAGGGCTAGTCTACAGTCTGTATGTGGGTCCAGAGCACAGTAGTTAAGTGGAGGTCAGAGGACTTCTGTTGATTGGTCTCAGTTTGTCAATGAATCAAATGCTTATATCCACCAAGTTGCCCTGTGTTTTCAATGCTCTTGAAACATGGAATTCACTCCCAGAAGGAAGATGCCAAAACTGCCTTTGAGGTTCCAAAGTAACCAGGTAAGTGATGTGTGGGGGAGAGGGAATCTATTCTCACTGAAGTTACCATTACACTTGGTTCTGACTGAGTTCAAATGCCCAGGATATGTCAGGAGTCTCACATCTCAGATGTATGGGAGGAGGTGACCTGATTTCTGGTAAAAGGCTGTAAGGTTCTTCATTCTGTGCAAGATTTTCAAGACCATGCTCCTATGTCCTCTGTTTGCTGAGCTGTGTAATTGGTTGCCCATGTGCTCCATGGCCTTTCTGAGATGCTTTGGGCTTCTATCTAGTTTATTCCTCTTGTATATCATGCATTTCCTAAGGGAAACACATAAAGTAGGAAACAGAACATGATCCTGTGTCAGTATAGCAGAGACATTAGGTAGCTGGTACATCTGAGAATTCTGTGACCATGATTCCCGAGTCTGTAAAAACAGGAGAGGAACCAGGCTAGCAGGTAAGTTCACAGGTCAGGAAAATACTTTTCTGCCAGCTCATTGTGTGTCCTGATGACATCCTCGGTGATCACCAGGGGAACTACAGCTTATGTCTGGGAAGCTGTCAGACCAGTGTAGCCTGTGGTCATTTGCCTGCAGGAGAGAATTCTCCAAGTTGGATATAGAGGACAAACACTTGTCAGAAGCACTTGTGTCCTTGGTTCCTCTCCTTGGGGACCATGACCTTCATGTGAAATCTCATATACCCAACAGGACAGTTAGCTAATGACTGGACACCTGTTGAGCTATGTTTCCCAGCTGACTCTCCGAAGAAGATGACTAAAGAACATAGCCCAACCAAGGCTCTCATGACAGTGCACTGTCTGATTCCACACATCACAAGATTCTCACCACTCTGCAGCACTGTCCCTGCCATCGGGATATCAAATTTCAACATGTATAAAATGCTTCTCATGGAGGATACTGGGACAGGTCTGGAGCCAGGGCATCCTGGTGCTCACATATCAGTAAAGATTCCATGTTTTCCTCAACCAGGCACAATGTTGAATCCCTTGGGGGTCTTTCTTAAGGAAAATTCCTGGTAAAAACACCAAGAGTCTAGACAGAGGCTGATAGCCTTGTCTGAGTTACCCACCATGCATACATCTATGTACAAGGTGAAGTCAAAAGTCTGTTCTATTGCCATTATTCTACACCATATGTGTCCTGCAATAAATTCCAAAACCCCAACATGGGGTCACAATGCATAGAAAAGGTAGGCACAGATCACCCTACTGTGTGTGTTCAGTGAAATGAACCTCACCCCATTCACACAGTTCACAATAAATCACTTACCATGCACATGGAGATACACAGAAGTGGTTGATAGGATTTTTGCATGTCTATCATAGGTTTGTAGGGTAAAGAATCCTGTGTCATTATGGGAGACCTTTTGGAGCAGCAGGGATCCATTGCGATATATGGTCTCTCTGCCACTGTGCATAGGCCCATTTGTAACTAAACTCTTGCGCCGTCTATACGTTGCAATTCCTTGTTTCTCCATTTTTAGCCCTTTGAACCAGGCAAAGGATTTAACATTCTCTGGCAGATTGTGAACCATAAAAAGAACGTTTTCTCCTTCAGCCACTTCGGGTGGTACTAATTCAGTGATCACACGGGCAGTGGTGGGTAGGTGCCCAAAGATTAAAAGGGAGGCTAGAAAGAAGATGAGAAAAACAACCAATATTAAATAGGTGCAATCGTCACTCAGCTTTGCTGTGTGAGTAGGAGAGTGGCCACCATCTTTTGCAGACATGAGCAACATGACTTCCATTGACTCAGAGCCTCTGACCATGTCATTAACTCTCTTAGGGGCCCCCTACCAGGGTGACTGCCTGCCCCCCCACAGTGTCCCATATACCTCCTCATATAGAGTATTTGATGTGAGGAGCAATGCCTCTCTGGACTCCTCCTCTGAAGAATCCTCACTTTCTAATGTTTTTCTCGGTTCCCTTGTGATTCCAGTCAATCCATGACTTCATCTTTCAGGATATACTGACATCCAGTCCACCAAACTAGGACTTTTTGTTTTTGTTTGATTGGGTTTTGGTTTTAGTTAGTTAGTTTGTTTGTTTTGAGATGGTGTTTCTTTGTGTAGCTTGGTTGTCCTAGAACTTACTCTGTAGACCAGGAGAGGTCACCTGTCTCTGCTTCCCAATGGCTGGGATTAAAGGCCAGAGCTGCCACTGCCCCCACTGAACCAGGAATTTGTAAGGAAAGAATTAGTCTGACCTTTTGGGAAGGTTCAGTTCCTTGAAAAGACTCATACACAAGTCATAAAGGAAATAAAGAAAGAATGGAAGGAGGAATGTGTGTCCATGGATTTCTCTTCATAGTTCCTAGGTTTGGAGCTTATGGCATTAATAATATTCAAATGTGAAATAAATGGTTCTAGAGTTACTTACGTAAATATATGTGTGTATTTGTAAAGACTGGTGTCTCCTTGGGCACATATGAAAATGTATAACAAAAATCTGTGTGGAGGCACTTGTGTCAGTATAAACATGTGTGGGTGCATGCCACAGAAACCTATGTGGATTAGCAGAGCAGAACCTGCAGAAGTCTCTCCATCTACTGTGTGGGAGCAGAGGATTGCTTTCAGGTTGTCATATCTTCCCACAATGAGACATCTTGCTAGCTGTCTGGTGTTTGATTTCTATTTGGAGGACCATGCTGTCATTTTTGGGAATGCTCTTCATTCTCAAGATCCTATCTTTTTTAAGAGACTCCAAACTGCTTCTGAGTTTCCCTTCCCATACAGTCAGATAGTAGGTACTCTTACCTATGAGCAGAAGCCCCTGCCAGGGGGTACACCCCTTGCAGAGTAGCAGAGAAGACTCCATCAATATTCTTACTTACTGTTTCCCCTCTCAGGAGAACAACCTCAGCTTCAACACAGAACTCAGGCTCTGCTGTTCTTCCTCCTTCTGGGCTGTTTCTTGTCTGACAGGAGCACTTCCCAGAACCCAATGGGCTGTGAGTGGTGGGGATTGAGTCCAAAGCACTGCTCAATCCATTTCACTCTCAGTTCTGCCACGCAGCCCTCTCAACTTCCCTTTATATTTTTCTTCCAAGCAAAATATTGAGCAACAAGGTTGATAGGTAGTCACATGCCCTCAGAGAACAATAGATCATCCCAGGGCTGACATCTGGAGCTTCCATCATGACTATGTGTCCATGTGACACGACGACCAATTTGAACACCCAGTCTATCCTGTGTTCTCAATGCTCTGAGAAGATGGTGTTTACTTAATCCCTGCAGGAAAGTGATAGAAATGTCTCTCAGGGCTGGAAAGAGACCAGCAGAGTGATGACTAGGGATGAAGATCAGTCCTTTAGCGCTAATGTCACCAGTCAAATTAATGATCCAGGAGGGAAGTCCAGGATAATTTGGATGAGGAGTTTGATATGCTCAGTGTTGGGGAAGAGGTGACCTGTGTGTCCTTTAAAGGACTGTGGGCTTTCTCTTCCTATAGAGGGTTTCAAGAAAACATTCTAGCATTATGGGTTACATGTACACATGTCATCTCTGATCTTCCTGGGTCACTTTTGCCCTTTTCTAGATGATCCCCTGGTGGTAATCTTGTCTTCCCCTTTGAAAGATGCTAGGATGAAGGAGATCTTCAGGGACTCCATGCAGAAAGGTTTTCTCAGACAAAGGACGGAGCCTGGAGGTCAGAGCAGTGTCTAAGGAGGGCACTCAAGGTGAGTAGGGATGGAGATGGAAAGCAGTCTGCTCAGGGAAACAATTTTCAGACCATTGATCACATGCCCAGCTATTGCCCTCTGGAGATAACTGGGAGAAGTGCAGTCTCATATATAGGGCTATAGCAGCATGGTCAAGAAGACAAATGTGAAAATCCCTGAGACATCCAGCAAGGTGGGATGCAGGGCCTGTCATCCAGATCATCATGCTCTTTTTTTTCTTTTTAAATTATTTTTATTGAGCTCTACATTTTTCTCAGCCACCTCCCTGCCTCTCCCCCATTTAGCCCTCTCTCATGGTTCCCATGCTCCCAATTTACTCAGGAGATCTTGTCTTTTTCTAATTCCCATGTAAATTAGATCTATGTAAGTCTCTCTTAGTGTTCTCATTGTTGTCTAAGTTCTCTGGGATTATGATTTGTAGGCTGGTTTTCTTTGCTTTATGTTTAAAAACCACCTATGAATGAGTACATGTGATAATTGTCTTTCTGTGTCTGGGTTACCTCACTCAAAATAATGTTTTCTAGCTCCATCCATTTTCCCCCCAAATTCAAGATGTCGTTACTTTTTTTCTGCTGTGTAGTACTACATTGTTTAAATGTACCACATTTTCCTTATCCATTCTTCAGTTGAGGGGCATTTAGGTTGTTTCTAGGTTCTGGCTATGACAAACAAAGCTGCTATAAACATAGTTGAGCACATGTCCTTGTGGCACGATTGAGCATCCTTTGGATATATACCCAAAAGTGGTATGTATTCCTAGGTCTTGAGGAAGGGTATTTTCTAATTTTCTGAGAAATTGCCACACTGATATCCAAAGGGGTTGTACCAGCTTGCATTCCCACCTGAAATGCAGAAGTGTTCCCTTTTCCCCACAACCTTTCCAGCATAAGTTGTCATCAGTGTTTTTGATTTGGCCATTCTTACAGGTGTAAGATGGAATCTCAGAGTTGTTTTGATTTGCATTTCTCTGATGACTAAGGATGTTGAACATTTCCTTAAGTGTCTTTCAGCCATTTTAGATTTCTCTGTTGAGAGTTCTCTGTTTAGGTCTGTACTCCATTTTTAATGGATCATTTGATCTTTTGATGACCAATTTCTTGAGTTCTTTGTATATTTTTGAGACCAGACCTCTTTCTGGTGTGGGGTTAAGTGAAGTCTTTTCCCATTCTGTAGGCTGTCGTTTTATCTTGTTGACCATGTCTTTTGCTTTACAGAAGCTTTTCAGTTTCAAGAGGTCCCATTTATTAATTGTTTCTCTCAATGTCTGTGCTTCTGAGGTTATATTTAGGAAGTGGTATCCTGTGCCAATGCATTCAAGTGTACTTCCCACTTTCTCTTTTATAAGGTTCAGTGCGGCTGGCTTTATCCAATTTGATCCATTTGTACTTGAGTTTTGTGCATGGTGATAGATATGGGTCTATTTTCATTCTTCTAAATGTTGATATCTAGTTATTCCAGTACCATTTGTTAAAAATGCTTTCTTTTCTCCATTTGATATTTTTCACTTCTCTGTCAAAAATCAGGTTTTCGAAGGTATGTGGATTATCCCCAAAATTCTACCAAGGAACTTCTAAAATTCATAAACACTTTCAATAATGTAGCAGGATACAAGATTAACTCAAAAAAATCAATAGCGCCCCCCCCCCCCCCGTACACAGATGATAAAAGAACTGGAAAAGAAACCAGAGAAACAACACTATTCACAATAGCCACAAATGGCATAAAATATCTTGAAGTATCTCTAACCAAACAAGTGGAAGACCTATATGACAAGAACTTTAAATCTTTGAAGAAAGAAACTGAAGAAGACACTAGAAAGTGGAATGATCTCCCATGCTTTTGGGTAGACAGCATCAACATAGTAAAAATTGCCATCTTACCAAAAGCAATCTACAGATTCAATGCAATGCCCATCATAATTCCAGGAAAATTCTTCACAGGCCTCGAAAGAATGGTACTCAACTTCATACGGAAAAGCGAAAAATCCAGGATACCCAAAACAATAAAAGAACTTATGGAGGTATCACAATCCCTGACCTCAAACTTTACTACAGAGCTCTAGTACTAAAAGCATCCTGGTATTGGCATAACATCATCATGCTCTTTCAGACTCCTAATCTATTGTGTTGTAGGATGGGACTAGACAGGGTTCCAGATTTGTCCTGGGAAGTGCTTGACTAAAGTTGGAAATGGTGTGAACCCAGAAGAAGGGCATTCTCAGGAGGAGTCTTGTGCTCAGGAAATTTTAGAAGAAAGTCTTAGTCCTGTTTTTTTTTAATCTCTCTTGAGGTCAAAAACTCAAGAGAGATCAAAAGACAGGACACAGCTGGGATGATGGTGTATGCCTTTACTATAAGCATGCAGGAGGCACACCATGTAAATCTCCTAGATCTAGGCCAACCTGGTCTATGAACCAAGTTCCAGGACAGCTGGATTACACAGAGAAATTCTATCTGGTAACGGGGAAGGACACTCATGTAGGGGACAGCACATGCCCTTTCTGGGTAATCACCTCTGTCTAAATCCCACCTTCTCTTTGTTCAGAGGGTGCTAGGGGGTTTGTCCTTGAATACGAATAACATTGATTCAAATAGATGTGCCTTCCCTACTCCTGCTTCCTCCTCTCTGTTTCTTTCTCTTGTGATAAAAACACCTTGAAAAGGAGCAGTTAAGGGGAGAGAGTAGAGTTCATTCCCTTCTGGGGACCTGCTATATTTTATGACTGAAGGAAGTCAAGGCAGGAAAAAAGGCCGCTTGCTGGCTCATCCACAGCCTCACATTCTAGTTCATGCTTAGTTTCTTATACAACCAAGGACCATCTGCCTAGAAATGATGCTGCCCACAGTGGTCTGGATCCTCGTGTATCAAGTAAGAAAATCACTCATAGAAATGTTCAGCCTGACCTGGCATGGTTGATTGAGATGCTGTTTTATGTTTTGTTGCTTTGTTTATTTACTCATTTTTGCATCTTGACCACAGTTTCCCCTGACTCCTCTTCTTACAGTTCTTTGTTCAATTTCTTTCTTCATAGACTTAAAGTTCTTGCATAAAGGTTTATCACTTGATTGGTGTCTTATTTAGGGCTTCTATTGCAGTAACAAGAAATCATGACTACTGCTCTTATAAAAGAACATATTTAATTAAGGTTCCTCCCTTACAATTTCAGAGAATCGGTCCATTATCATCATGGTGGAGACCATAGCAGGGTGCAGACAGATATGTGATTTGAAAAGTACCTAAGAGTCTTACATCTTCCAGGCAACAGAAAATGTTCTGTCTGTCACAAAACAAAGTCGGAGCAAAAGAGTGCTCAAGCCTGCCCCAAGATTGACGCGCTTCCTCAAACAAGGCCACGCTGGAAGTTGTGCAACCTAGTCTCGGATCAGCATATCCTGTCCAGCGGATTTCTGTGCAGCAAGGCACCTGTGAAAATGGACTCTCACTTGGCAGGGACCAGTAGTCCATAGGATAGTGTAGGAGTTCAAAAAGTTCATGCAGCTTGTGGTTCCTTTCTCTGTCATTATTTTACTTACTTATTTATTTATTTATTTATTTATTAAAGATTTCTGCCTCCTCCCTGCCACCGCCTCCCATTTCCCTCCCCCTCCCCCAATCAACTCCCCCTCCCTCATCAGCCCAAAGAGCAATCAGGGTTCCCCGACCTGTGGGAAGTCCAAAGACCACCCACCTCCATCCAGGTCTAGTGAGCATCCAAACTGCCTAGGCTCCCCCAAAGCCAATACATACAGTAGGATCAAAAACCCATTGCCATTGTTCTTGAGTTCTTAGTAGTCCTCATTGTCCACTATGTTCAGCAAGTCCGGTTTTATCCCATGCATTTTCAAACCCAGGCCAGCTGGCCTTGGTGAGTTCCCGATAGAACATCCCCATTGTCTCAGTGTGTGGGTGCACCCCTCGCGGTCCGTAAAAGGCTAATCAACCCAATTATAAAATGGGGCACTGAGCTGAACAGAGAATTCTCAACAAAAGAAGTTCAAATGGCCAAAAGACACTTAAGGTCATGCTCAACTTCCTTAGTGATCAGGGAAATGCAAATCAAGACAACTTTAAGATACCATCTTACACCTGTCAGAATGGCTAAAATAAAAAACACCAATGATAGCCTTTGCTGGAGAGGTTGTGGAGAAAGGGGTACACTTTCTCTATCATTATATTGTTCATTCTTTAGGCAGTTTTTAGTTTTCCTTTGTCAGTCACACATGCAATAGCTTTTTTTCCTCTTTTTAATTAATTTTATTGAGCTCTACATTTTTTTCAGCTCCTCTCCCTGCCACTTCCCTCCCCACTTCAACCCTTCCCCAAAGTCCCAATGCTCCCAATTTACTCCGAAGTCTTGTCTTTTTCTACTTCCCATGTAGATTAGATCTATGTAAGTTTCTCTTAGCTTTAATTTTCCCTAAAAACTATTCTTTTCAAATTTTTTCCCCTAAGACTCAACAGGAGGCTAATGTTTCTCAAATCTTTTATCTGGAATGACTAACTACAAGTCCCAATTCTGGGAACTTTTCTGACTCAATGAAAGTAGTTAAGAACATATGAGAAATCGACACTTGGAACATTAACCATGTCTCACAGTCTGGGAAGGAGAGTAGAGCATGCATACACAGGCTAGGGGAAATGCCTCAGGAATACACATAATGCCAACTTTAGAGGGTAAGCTCCCTGGGCACCAGTAATATAGAATCAGTAATAAGTATATTCTGATGGAAATAATGCATTGTTAAGATGGGACGGATAGATCCATCTTTACCATACATAGGCACTTATATTGGTGAGAAACATATGGTATAGTGGGATGAAAAAAGAGCGTTTGTTGAAGTCTGCCTTTTACAGAGAGATTGGGACCTGCAGCCCTCTTGTATAAGAGGGAACTGTATAAAATTATATCTTGCAAACATGAAATAATTGTCTGGATTTGAACATTGTTACCCTTAAAGCATTGTGCCCATGTCTATTAGTTTTAACTTTGTAACTGCAAGTAGCTACCAGATGACATAAGCGCTCTAAGAGAAGGTTGTGTCTGGCTCGATATTTTATTAAAACCTGCAAAATTGCTGAACTCTATGTCTAGAATAAGGTTATGGAGGGGCTGGGAATGTGTATTAGGGAAGCAAAAGTTGGAACAATTGAGGCTTTCATGCTCATCACAATGTATTCCTTAACTGTGTTGTATTTCCTTTTTATATTTTATTTTTTATTTTTAGAATAGTCTTATTTTACATACCATTCCCAGTTCCCTCTCCTTAACCTCCTCCTCATCCCCCCTACTTCTTCCAAACCCACTACACATCCATTCCTCAGAGTGGGTGAGACCTCCCATGAGGAGTCAACAAAGTCTGTCACATCACTTGAGGCAGGACCAAAGCCCTCTCTTCTGTATCTAGGTTGAGCAAGGCATCCCTCTTATAGGGTATAGCCTCCAAAAAGCCATTTCATGCACTCGGTGTAAATACTGGTTCCACTAATAGTGTCCCCACAGAGAGCCCAAGTAAGACAACTGTCACCCACATTCTGAGGACATAGTTGAGTCGTATACAGGTACCCCAGCTGTCAGTCTCAAGTCAATGAGCCCCAACTTGTTCAGGTCAACTGTTTCTGTGAGTTTCCCCATTATGCACTGGACCCATTTGCTCATATTATTTCTTCTTACTCTCTAAAACTGGATTCCAGTAGCTCAGTCCAGTGCTTAACTGTGGATCTCTATATCTGCTTCCATCAGTTTCTGGATGTAGGTTCTATGATGACAATTAAGGTAGTCATCAATCTGATTACAGGAGAAAGGCAGTTAAGGCACCCTCTCTATTACTGCTTAGATTCTTAGCTGTTTCCCTAGTGCCTGGTTTCTTACTAACCCGATTGTAGCTCCCTCTCTCCAGAAATACCCAACTCGACCTTCCTTATCCCCTATGTTCCCATCTCCACTACCCTACTCTGCTAGAAACTCCCCTTCCCTATGTTCCCAATTGACTCAGGAGATTTTATCTATTTCTAGTTCCCAGGGGATCCATGAATGTCTCTGTTGGGGTACGACTTGTTCCTGGCTTCTCTGGGCTTGTGGACTGAAGGATGCATATCCTTTGTTTTATGTCTAATATGCACTTATGAGTGAATACATACCATGGTTGTCTTTTTGTGTCTTAGTTACCTCACTCAGGATGTTTTTTTCTAGTTCTATCCATTTGTATGTACATTTAAAGGGCCATTGTTTTTAACCACTGCATAGTACTCCATTGTGTGAATGTACCACATTTTCTTAAATCATTCTTCAGTTGAGGGGCATCTAGACTGTTTCCAGATTCTGTCTATTTATGAATATTGCTGCTATGAACATAGTTGAGCAAATGCCCTTGTGTCATAAGTGTGCATCCTTTGGGTATATGGCCAAGACTGGTATTGATGGGTCTTGAAGTAGATCGATTCTCAATTTTCTGAGAAAACACCATACTGTATTTCAAAGTGACTGTACAAGTTTGCTCTACCACCAGCAATGGAGGAGTATTCCCTTTATTTCCCATCCTCTCCAGCAAAAGCTTTCATCAGTGTCTTTTTTTTATCTTAACCATTCTGATAGGTGCAAGATGGTATCTCAGAGTTGTTTTGATTTGCATTTCCCTGATGGCTAAGAATATTGACCAATTCTTGAGGGCCTTTCAGACATTTGAGATTTCTCTGTGGATAATTCTCTGTTTAGATCTGTACCCCATTTTTAAAAAAAATAAAAGAAAACAAACTATCTTTTTTTTTTTCATTTTGTATACCAATCCCAGTTCCCACTCCCTCCAGTCCTAAATTCCCTTCACCTACCTCCCCTATTACATCCCCCATCCACTCCTGAGAGATTCTAAGGCACATTGCTTTGGGGAAGATCAAAGGCCCTCCCTACTATATCTAGGCTGAGCAAGGTACCCATCCAAAGAGTATGAGTTTTGAAAAGCCAGTACAAGCAGGAAGGGGACAGGTAACACAAACTTCCTTAGCATTGTTTCCTAGGTTTGGGGGAATGACTTAGGTCATGTCCGGTCCAAGCCTATTTTGTCATGTAGAGTGAAAACATCTTTTCACCAGGCAACTTCCTAATTTACAATAGAAGGAGCAGAACGACATTAGTATATCCTGACCATTTGTTAGGATGGTGTCAGGTTGTTTTACTAGCAAAGCTAGGTGACCACCTCCTGTGTGGAAGGTGCCAATTTCTCCTTATAAGTTGTTCAGATTCTCTGACCACCAGATGTGTAGAATGTGGGCTTGCATAATTTGGCCCCCACATGCAAGATTTCTTGCTAGACGCACAATGGCTCCCTCAATCAAATATTTCTTTCCTTGCTCTCTTCTCTGTGTTTCCTCCATCTCTAATATCTCATTCCCTCAAGTCCTCCTCCCCGCTTCTCTCTTACTCTTTTTCTTCCACTCACCCCTTTCCCACCTCCACCATGCAACCCAATTTTGTCAGGGTGATCTTATTATTTCCCATTTTCAGGTATATCTAAATATGTTTTTCTTAGTTTCACCTTGTTACTCAGCTTCTCTAGGATAATGGACTATAGGCTTAATATCTTTGCTTTATACCTACTATCCACTTATGAGTGAGTACCATGTTCATCTTTCTGGGTCTGGGTTACCTCACTCAGGATAACTCTATCCATTCTAGTTATATCCATTCACATGCAAATTTCAAGAAGTCATTGTTTGTTTGTTTGTTTGTGTCTTTGTTTTTGTTTTTTACCACTGAGCAGTTCTCCATTGTGTAAATTTACCACATTTTCTTCATTGATTCTTCAGTTGAGGGACATCTAGGTTTTTCCAAGGTCATATGTTGAACAAACGTCCTTGCAGTATGATTGAGCATCCTTTGGGTATAGGCCCAAGAGTGGTATTGCTGCATCTGTATACTATCATATCATGTACAAATAGTGAAAGTTTAACTTCTTCCTTTCTGATTTGAAGCTACTTGATCTTCTTCTGTTGTCTTATTGGTCTAGCCAAATTCCAAGAACTACATTAATTAGATATGGAGAGAGTAGACAGCCTTTTCTAGCTCCTGATTTTAGTGGAATTGGTTTGAGTTTCTCTCCATTTATTTGATGTCTCCTGTTGGCTTGCTGTATATTGGTTTTATTATATTTAGATATGATCCTTGTATCCCTGATCTCTCCTCATTTATCCCTGATGTCTCTTATTTTATTATGAAAGGGTGTTGGATTTTTTGAATGCTTTTCATCATCTAGTGAAATGATCATTTTTTTTCAATTTATTTATATGGTGAATTACATTGATAGATTTTTATATGTTGAGCCATCCCTGCATCTCTGAGATGAAGCAACTTGATCATGGTGGATGATGTTTTTTATGTGTTCTTAGATTTGGTTTGCCAGTATTTTATTTAGTATTTTTGCATCTATGTTCATGAGTGAAATTGGTCTGCAATTCATTCTTGATTGAGTCTTTGAGTGTTTTCCCTATCAGGATAATTACAGCCTCATAAAAACAGTTTGGCAAGTTCCTTCTGTTTCTCTCAGGTGGAACTCTTTAAGGAGTGTAGGTATTAGTTATTTGAAGTTCTGGTAGAATTCTATACAGAAACAATCTAGTCTTGGGCTTTTTTTGGTTGGGAGACTTTTGATGACTGTGTCTATTTTCTTGCAGATTATAGATCTACTTAAATTGTTCACTTGGTTTTGATTTAATATTGCTATATGGTACCTATTGAGAAAATTGTCCATTTCTTTTACATTTTCAAATTTTGTGGAGTACAGGTTTTTGTAGTATGACCTAATAATTCTCTGGATTTCCTCAGTGTCTGTTGTTATGTTCCCATTTTCATTTCTGATATGTTAATTTGGATAGTCTCTCTCTGTCTTTTGATTAATTTGGATAAAGGTTTGTCTCTCTTGTTGATTTCTGAAAGAACTAGCTCTTTGTTTCATTGATTCTTTGTGTTGTTTTCTTTGTTTTTATTTTATTGATTTCATCCCTCAGTTTGATTTTTCCTGTTGTCTACTCCTCCAGGGTTAGTCTGTATATTTTTTGTTTGTTCTTGAGCTGTCAGATATGCTGCTAAGTCATTAGTGTGAGATTTCTTCATTTTCTTTATGAAGGCACTTAGAGCTATTAACTTTCCTCTTAGCACTGCTTTCATAATGTCTCATAAGTTTGGGTACATTGTGCCTTCATTTTCATTGAATTCAACGATGTCTTTAATTTCTTTCTTTATTTCCTCCTTGACCCAGGGATGGTTCATCTGAATACTGTTCAATTTCCATGAGTTTGTAGGCTTTCTACAATTAGTGTTGTTATTAAATTCTAACTTTAAACCATGGTGATCTGATAAGATAGGTGAGTTACTTCATTTTTTTGCATCTGTTGAGGTTTATTTTGTTACTGAATATGTGGTAAGTTTTAGAGAAGGTTCCATGCAGTACTGAGAAGAAGGTATATTCTTTTGTGTTTGGGTGAAATGTTTTATAGGTGTCTTTTAAGTCCATTTGATTCATGATATATGTTAGTTTTCTTATTTCTCTGTTAAATTTCTTTCTGGTTGACCAGTCCATCGGGGAAGAGTGGGGTGTTGAAGCCTTCTACTTTCAGTGTGTGGGATTTAATGTGTGATTTAAGCTTTAGTAATGTTTCTTTTACATATGTGGATGCCCTTGTATTTGGGGCATAGATATTCAAGATTGACACTTCATCTTGATAGATTGTTCCTGTGATGAGTATACAGTGTCCTTCTCCATCTCTTCTGTTTACTTTTAGTTTGAATATATTTTGTTAGAAATTAGGATAGCTACATCTGTTTGGTTCTTAGATCCATTTGATTGGAAAATCTTTTCCCAAATCTTTACTCTAAGTAGTGTTCTCTTTGAGTTTGAGGTGTTTTTCTTTTATAAAACAAAATGTCTTCTTATAGGTGGATTGTGTCCACCGATATTAAGAGATATTATGACCAGTGATTGTTAATTCCTGTTACTTTTCAGTGGTAGTGTTGTATTTCCCTTATTTGGGTTTTCCTGATCAGAGGTTATCTGTTACCTGTGTTTTTTGGGGTGCACTTAGAATCTTTGGGCTGGAGTTTTCTTTCCAGTTCTTTCTGTAGGACTAGATTCGTGGATAGGTATTGTGTAAATCTGGTTTTGTCATGGGATGTATTGTTTTCTCCATCGATGGTGAATGAAAGCTTTGCCAGGATAGCAGTCTGGGTTTGCATCTGTGGTCTCTTAGTGCCTGCTGCACATCTGTCTAGGATCTTTGGCTTATATGGTTTCCATTGAAAAAGTTGGCTGTAATTCTCCTAGTTCTGCCTTTATATGTTACTTGACCATTTTACTTTGCAGATCTTAATATTCTTTCTTTAATCTTTATCTTTTGCATTTTGATTATTATATGGCAAAAGGAACTTTTTTTTAGGTCGAATGTATTTGGTGTTCTGTTAGCTTCTTGTACCTTCATAGGGATGTCCTTCTTTAGGTTGGGAAAGTTTTCTATGATTTTGTTGAATATATTTTCTGTGCCTTTTAGCTGGAGTTTTTCTCCTTCTATTCCTATTATTCTTATGTTTGGTCTTTTCATGGTTTCCCAGATTTCCTGGATATTTTGTGTTAAGAATTTGCTGGATTTAACATTTTCTTTTACTGGTGAATCCATTTCCTCTATACTATTGTTAACACCTGAGATTCTCTCTTCCATCTCTTGTATTCTGTTGGTCCTGTTCATTTAACCAGTTTTTCCATATCCAGAATTCCCTAGGTTTGTGTTCTCTTTATTGCCTCTATTCAGTCTTCAAGTCTTGAACTCTTTAAACTGTTTGCTTCACCTCTTTGATTGTTGTTTTCTTGGTCTTCTTGGGTTTTGTTCAGAGATTTATTCGGTTCTTCCAACTTTTTGTTTGTTTGCTCTTCCATTTCTTTAAGGAATTTTTCATTTGTTCTTTAAAGTTCTCCATCATCCTCATAAAGTTACATTTAAAAATTATTTTCTACTGCTGTATGACTGCTGGGTTCTGGTGTTACCATGTTCCTTTTTAGGTTGTTGAATTAATTCATTCATTGGGCCTACCCATCTCTTAATTCAGTTGGTGCCACCAGTGTCTTTGCCTGTTGGTCCAATCCTTGCAGTGACTGTCTCTGTGTTTGGGAACTGATCTTGGTCTGTACTTTAACTGTCTGTGTCTCAGGGAGCCACTGAGGTCTCTCTTGGTCCTCTCTCTTGGCCTGCTCTCTTGGTTCACTCTCTTGGTGCACTCTGTTCAGTCAGAATTCCTCTCTTGGACAGGACCAAGGTTGCTGGGGATGGGGGGGTGATAGGATGGCTTGGGGGCATAGTGAGACTTATAGATTGCAGAGTTTGGGTTATTATAGCAGCCTACCTGCAGGAAACTCACCTCCTGGCCAGCTAGAAAAGCTGGGGCATGTGGGGGGCAGGGTTTTGCCCTGGAATTGAAGGCCTAGAGAGTGGGGAGTCTGATAAGGAGGGTAGTCACTCACCTCTTGGCCCTCTCTGTGTATTAGCAGGCTGTGTTTCAGAGTTCCAATGTGGTTGCATGGGGATAGGAGGTTTTGGGGACAGAGTGGCACTTGTAGTGTGCAGGGTCTGATGGATGGGATGGGGATGTTGGAGCACCCTACCTGCAAGAAACTTCTGTACCCCATTTTAAAATTTGATTATTTTTTTTCATTTGATGCCAAGCTTCTTGAGTTCTTTGTATATTTGGAGAGAAGCCTCTGTCAGATGTAGAGTTGTTGAAGATTTTTTTCCATTATACAGGTTGCTGTTTAGTCTTATTGACTCTCTCTTTTGCCTTACAGAAGCTTCTCAGTTTCAATAAGTTCCATATATTAATTGTCAATCTCAGTGTCTGTGCTACTGGTGTTATATTTAGGAGGTTGTCTCCCGTGCCAATGCATTCAAGGCTACTTTCCACTTTCTCATCTATGAGGTTCTGCATGGTTGAATTGAGGTGAGGTCTTTGATCCATTTGATATTGAGTTTTATTCATGTCAATATATATGGATCTATTAGCATTCTTCTACATGCCAGTATCCAGTAATGACAAGTAATTGTTAATTCCTGTGATTTTTCAGTGGTAGTGTTTGTCTGTTTCCCTTCTTTGTAGTTTGCTGGTGTGAGGTTATCTGTTGCCTGTGTTTTTTGCATTGCAGTTAGCTTCCTTCGGTTGGAGATTTCCTTATAGTACTTTCTGTAATGCCAGGTTTGTTAATAAGTATTGTTTAAATTTAGTTTTGTCATGAAATATCTTGTTTTATCAATAAATTGTGACTGAAAGTTTTGCTTTATATGGTAGTCTGGGCTTGTATCCATGGTCTCTTCGTGTCTCAGCACATCTGTACAGGACCTTCTGGCTTTCATGGTTTCCATTAAAAAGTCAGGTGTAATTCTGATATGTCTGCCTTATATCTTACTTGCATTGGTAGTTCCTGTTTGTTTACCCAGATTTTTCATTTCCCAATTTCCTTTCGTTTGTGTTTTCTATTTCAGTTTTCAAGTCTTGAACTGTTCCCTTCACCTGTTTCTTTGCTTTTTCTTGGTTTTCTTGAATTTCTTTAAAAGTTTTATTGATGTCTTCCATTTTTTTGCTTGTCTTCTCCTCCATTTCTTTAAGGGAACTTTTAATTTCCTCTTTAAGGGTCTCTATCATTTTCCTTCTTTCTTACTTTCTTTTAGTGTATTTGGTTATTTTTACTGCATCTATGTCTGTGAACTAAAAGTATGCTTTGGATACCCTGGAAATTGAGTTACAGTGGTTTACAAGATGTCATGGGTGTTCTGAAAACAGAACTTGGTTCATCTATAAGAGCAATCAGAGTTCTTAACCACCGAGCCATGTCTCCAGAATTCTCAGGTGCATGTTTTCAGAGACAGATTTGACGGGTAGAAAGTAGTGAGCAAGGAGTTGCTGGAACTATGACTGGAATTGACAGATATGTTTGACAAATCTGGATTAGAAATTTAGGATGCTAACTTTCAACATAAGACCATTTTTACAAATATCCAGGATCTAAGGCCAATTCCCAAAGGATTGCTTCTCAAAAGATTACAGTGAGGTATAATGAGAGAAAAATGGTAAAGTTGTTTGAAATCAGTGACTCCTTGTGCAGAGAGAGTCCATACAGATGCAGGATATTTTGCAAGGTACAAAGCAAAGCTCTATTCTTAGCCTTCCTGGAGTAGTGATAGCAGTATGCCAGAAAATATAGGATTTCCTGTATAGAAAGTGGTTTTGGAGGTCCTCAAATATGGCAGAAATTCTCCAGAGGTGGATTCTCTTTAGCTCTAGAGTAAAACTTAACTCCCCATTTGTTTTCATTTCATAGAACAGACTTTTCTTCAAAGTGAGAATAACCATGTTTAACATCTGTGAAAAACAGCTGCTCCTGCTCCACATACACCTGAGCAGGCCTCCAGGGTGAAGACACTAGATACGTGGTTGTAAACAGACAGCTTGTCTCTCACCCATTGCCTGTGTCTCTTTCTCAGTAACAGCAACACATTGTTAATAAATGTTGCCTTGGTGACCAAGTAGCCTCAAATATGAACATGGTCCTGCCACTGGGATAGGACAGAATCTAGATCAGCACCATCTGTTACTAATTGCCTACAGGAGAGAATTTGTTAGACTTAATCCCTAAGGACATGGAGTCATGTGGAAGACCTGTGGCTTCTTTTCCTCAATTCAATATCCCTGAACCTCTTGTAAAGTCACATAAGTCCATTAGAACAGATGACTAAGGGCCTGGTCTCTGGAACTGCTGGGATCTCTATACTGAGACTCAGAAGAAGATGCCCAATTGACTAGTGGATGTCTAGGTACTATGTGGAGTTCATTGATGGTGGAGATAGGTTACCTTGGGAAGGCTCTGCACAAAGGTGCTAGGAACTGAACTCAGGTCCTCTGGAAAACCAATGTGTTCTGTCAAATACTGGCCCATATCTCCATCTCTCCATTCTCATTCTCCTCCATTTTCCCTTTTTGTTTGCAGACAACCCCGAATTCATCTTCTAGATGCCTATCCGCCTCCTGATTCACTGCAACTAGGACTTTGTGAGAACAGAATGCTACTCCTCTTTTGGAATGCTCCACTGTTTGGAAAAGGCTCAGACACCTGTCAATAAATGAATGAATGCTGATAATACAAGGGCACTGACTTGAAGAAACCTCATGTTGATAGATAACAAAATAGGCTAATGTCACAGTCTGGCTTTTAATTTGCCATTACTTTTAGGTATGTATATGAAAGAGAATATGTGTATTTATTCATGCATATATCAATGTATGGGTGAGAAAATGCAACTCCACATATATGCATGTTAGACAGCAAGAGAGTGTTACTTCTCCACTTTTACCAAGTTGTAAATCAGCATGTCAGCCTTGGCAGAAAGTGTTTTTACCTCTTGAACCATTTTGGTGGCCTACCCTGCTCTGATTTTCACTCAAATGATGACACTAGTATAGTTTCAAACAACAATCTTTAGAAAATAATGACCAATGATAATAAACTTTGAGTAGAAAACAATCTGGTTGCTCTCCCTTACTGTTTCCAGTTCACCAGGGCTTCCTGCTACTGAAACTATGTCCCTCTCTCCCTTTGGGTTATAGGAACAAATTCTCAGTTCCCTCTTAAGTTCCTATCTTAGAAGACTCTAACCATACTGTGTTCCCATCCAATGTCAAGCCATGGTCTCTGCAACTTTGTGTTACGACACATGTTTGTAGTATAGCCCAGGTTCCTACAGCCTTAATCAGGCCACATCTCCTACAGTTCACTCTAGGACAGAGTGTGCAGGAGCTGTCTGTGCTGTGACCTGACAACTCTCAGTTTACAACACCTGGCTCTCCCCCAAAACTTGTCACATACAATAGACTGAAGTGAACACAAAGTGGGAAACTTCCCTCTGCCCATATAAGGTTATAAAAAATTAGACCTTCTGTTTGTCCTAGGAATCTGGAGAAAACTGTTCAATGATGTATCCCAGAAATGGAGAGTGCTCTCAGAAGAGGCTTCTTAATCTACTTCCGTGACCAGTCTCATGGCAACAACTTTTGTTCTCTCACTCTCCCTTGCTCTATCCTATTTTCACTCATTTTAAAGCCTTTAAAGGTACCTTTTAGAGTTTTCTAAATACTTATTGCAATTGAAGCATTTTCTTTCATCATTATTACCCTCTACCTCTCCCCATGTCTTTCAGTCACTTTCTAATTCATGCCTCTTCTACAATTATCATTATTATTATTACAATTGCCTTTACTGATTTATTTTTACTGTTAATAGCAATTTATTATTAGCAGGTGGAGATTTAAAACTGTAAATATTGGAAAATATATCATTTCTAGTTTAGATCTATATTACAGAATAATTTGAGAATTAAATTTGTAGAAATAAACTAATGAAAAATGGACTGACTTACATCCATGGGAGCAAGCAAGGCCCAAGAAATCTCCACAGGAGCAGGCAAAGCCTAACCAATCTCCATGGAAACAGGCAGATCCAACTTCTGGGAGTACCAAGTGACCTCTGAGAGTGCTGAGTGACTTCTAGGAGCACCAAGCAACCTCCAGCAAGACTAGAACTGTGGCCCCAATTCTATCATAAGGAGCAATCATCTGAGCCTTGGATCCACTGGAACCTAGAGTGGTGATCACCAAAGACACTGCCCAACTACAACAATTGGAGGAAAAGACGGGTAGACAACAAGGTAAGAACACAGTAAACAACACTAAGAACAAGATAAAAAAAACAAAACTTAATGGATCTATAAAAACAAGACTTGAACACCCCAACACAGAAGAAGAAGTAGCAGTAGCAGTAGCAGTAGCAGTAGAAGAAGAAGAAGAAGAAGAAGAAGAAGAAGAAGAAGAAGAAGAAGAAGAAGAAGAAGAAGAAGAGGAGGAGGAGGAGGAGGAGGAGGAGGAGGAGGAGGAGGAGGAGGAGGAGGAGGAGGAGGAGGAGGAGGAAGAAGAAGAAGAGGAAGAAGAGGAAGAAGACCTAAAAAAAAAACTATAGGATGTTTGAGGAAAATTAAATTACCTCTTTAATTTTCCTTAAAGAGGAAATGAAAAATTCCCTCAAAGAAGTCGAGTAAAAGACAAACAAAAACTGGAAGAAATAAAAAAAAATCTCTTAAAGAAAACCAATAAGAAAAGTAGGCCTGAGGCAGGGAACTTCACCTTGGGCCAGGCAGGATTGAGGCAACAAATTACACAGGAATGGGACTAAACCATCTACCTAGAATGGAGTGGGCCTGAAGAAGCAAGCTTCACAGGAGCAGAAGCTGGGAGCCAATCCAGTCCTGGGAGCCAATCCAGTACCAGGACACTGGTGGACCAAGACTGAGATAGCGACCTGATCCAGAGACAGCAAACTCCACTGGAACAGGTACAGGGGAGAAACCACTGAGTAAGTGAGCCAGAGCCAGAGACCACTAAGGGTCTGGACGTTAAGTTGTGACCTTCCAGGGAGTAGACCTAAGCCAGGACCCCTGTGGGTCTGGGCATGAATCTGGGACCTCCAAGAGAGCAGACAGAAACCAGAGATCTCTGCAGGGCCAGTCATGAGTCTAGGATCTCAGAGAAAGTAGGCCTGAGCCAGGACCTCTGTGGGTACAGGCGTTGCTATGGGACATCAAAGGGAATAAGCAGGAACCTGGAATATCTGTGGGTGTGAGTATGAGTCTGAGGCCTCTGAGGGAGTAAGTCTGAGCCAGGTCCTCTGTGGTTCTGGGCACACCTGAGTCTGGGAACTTCGAGGCAATAGACCAGAGCCAGAAACTTTTGCAGGACCAACTCCAAGCCAGGGGATCAAGACCAGGATTTACAGAAACGGGTCAAGGTGGATAACCTAGGCCAAAGTAGGCCTGAGACAACAAATTCCAAGGGAGCAGAGCAAGGCACAGGAGCACTGAGCTATCTCTAGGAACACAGAGTAACCAATGGGGTAACTATAACTGTGGCACTGATTGTATCACAAGGAACAACCACCTAAGCTTTGGACTTACTGGACCTAGAAGATTATTCAACAGAATCTCAAACAGCCCCAACCACACCTATTAGAGGAAAAGATGAGTAGAAAAGGTAAGAACACACACAACACCACAAAGAGCAATACAACACCAGTAAAACCTAAAGACCCTACAATGGCAAGACCTGAACAACCAATATAGATAAAGCAGAAGAAAATGCCCTAAAAATAACTTCAAGAGAATGTACCCTGACTCCTCTTAGGACTGGAGAGAGAAGGGTAGGGGTGTGGGGGAGGGGGAGAGAAATGGGAGGATAGGAGGAGGTGGAAATTTTAAATAAATAAATAAATAAATAAATAGAAAGGAAATGAGAAATTCCCTCTAAAAACAGAGGAAAGGCAAACAAAAAATTGGAAGACATCAGCAAATCCTTTCAAGAAAATGAAATCAAACATATGAAAGAAACTATTGAAGACTTGAAACTGAAAAAATAGACAATAAAGAAAACAAGCTGAGTAATTTATAGAAACAGAAATCATAAGAAAATGATCAGGAACCACAAACACAAGCATGAACAGCAGAATACAAGAGATGGAAGAGAGACTCTCAAGCGCTGAAAATACAATAGAGGAAATAGACTCATCAGTTAAAGAAAACATTAAATCTAATAAAAACTTAATCCAAAATATCCAGAAAATATGGGACACCATGAAAAGGCCAAATCCAATAATGATAGGTATAGAAGAAGGAGAAGAAGTTCAACTCAAAAGCACAGAAAATATATTTAACAAAATCATAGAAGAAAACTTTCCCAACCTAAAGAAAGATATGCCTATGAAGACACAAGAAGCTTACAGAACACCAAATAGACTAGATACCAAAAAATGTCATTTGTTTAATCAAAACATTAAACATACAGAGTAAAAAAAGAATATTAAGAGCTTCAAAGAAAAAAAGCAAGTAGTATATAAAGACAAACCTATCATAATTACACCTGACTTCTCATTGGAGACAATGAAAGCCAGAAGGTTGTGGTCAAGCTTTAAGCAGACATTAAGAGACCACGAATGCCAGCCCTGACTACTATGCCCAGCAAAACTTTCAATTATCATAGAAGGACAAAACAAGATATTCCATGACAAAACTAATTTTCACCAATACCTAACCACAAACACTGGTTATTAATTTCCCTTAATGTAAATGGTCTCAACTTGAAAGACCCCAGCTTAGCTGCTGTAACGCCATTTTGCAAGGCTTTAAAACAAACAAGTAAAGTTCAGGGTAAGGTCAGTACTCCTAGGCTGCCAAACAGGATATCTGCAGTCAGATATCTGGCCTAAGAGGGGACCGAAGAGTTCTGGGGAAGACCGCACATGCCCTAGATAGAGCTTAGTCAGCTGTTATCAGATGTTTGTGTCCACAGCAAAGATCCAGGGGGTTTGTCCTCAAGTAAACCCCTTGCCGCATTTGAAAGGACCAATGGGATCCCTGTAACCATGCATCTGCTTCTGCCTCCCATTTCCATATAAAAGACCCCCTGCCTAGCCTGAGGGCTTGCAAGTCTTCTGAATAGACTCTGCTGCCCTCAGGTACCTGTGTACTCACAATAAAGAAACCTCTTGCCATTTGCAGCCAGTGGTCTCGGACTGTTCCTTGAGTCTAGGGGTCTCCTCCTGAGGGAAGGTCCTCCCCGAGGGTCTTTCAAACTAACCTATATAAAGGCACAGGCTAACAGATTGGATATGAACAGAGAATTCATCCTTCTTCTGCATATATGAAACACATCTCAACCTCAAAGACAGGCATTGTCTTAGAGTAAAGGGTTGAGCAAAAGTATTCCAATCAAATGGACCTAAGAAAGAAGTGGTGTAGCCGGGCGATGGTGGTGCATGCCTTTAATCCCAGCACTCGGGAGGCAGAGGCAGGTGGATCTCTGTGAGTTCGAGACCAGCCTGGTCTACAGAGCTAGTTCCAGGAAAGGCTCTAAAGCCACAGAGAAACCCTGTTGCCCAAAAAACAAAAAAAAAAAAAAAAAAAAAAAAAACAAAAAACAAAAAAAAGAAAGAAAAGAAAAGAAACAAGTGGTGTAACTATCCTCATATCTAACAAAATAGACTTCAAGCTAAAATCAACAAAAGAGATAAAGAAGGTCATTTCATATTAGTCACAGGAAAAATCCATTAAGAGGAAATTTCAATACTGAACATCTATGCTCCAAGTACAAGGGCACCCTCATATGTAGAAAAATCACTTCTAAAGCTTAAATCATACATTAAACCCCACATACTAATAGTGGGAGACCTCAACACTCCCGTCTCACCACTAGACAGGTCAGTCAGATAAAAAATGAACAGAGAAATAAGAGAACTAACAGATGTTATGACTCAACTGGACTTAAGAGACATATATAGAATATTCCATCCAAGCAGAAAAGAATATACCTTCTTCTCAGCATCTCATAGAACCCTCTCAAAAATTGACCACATACTTGGTAACAAAACAAACCTCAAAAAATACAAAAAGATTGGAATAACCCAATTTATCTTATCAGATCACCATGGTATAAAATTATGAGTCAACAGCAATACTAATTCCAAAAACCCACAAACACATGGAAATTAAACAATGCTCACCTGAGTCATCAATGGGTCAAGGAAGAAATAACGGGAGAAATTAAAGATTTCCTAAAATTCAGTGAAAATGACCACACAACATACCCAAATTTATGGGAAACAAGGAAAGTTAATAGTACTAAATACCTACATAAAGAAGCTGGAAAAATCTCACACTAGTGAATTAACAGAACACTTGAAAACTTTAAAACAAAAAGAAGCAAACTCACCTAAGAGAACTAGATGGCAGGAAATAATCAGATTGAGAGCTGAAATCAACAAAATACAAACAAAGAAAACAATACAAAGAATCAATGAGACAAAAGAGTTGGTTCTTCAGGAAAATTAATGAAATAGACAAACCTTTATCCAAGCTAACCAAAAGGTAGAGAGAGAATATCCAAATTAACAAAATCAGAAATAAAAAGGGAGACATAAGAACAGATATGGAGGAAATACAGAAAATCATCTGGTCATATTTTGAAAACCTGTATTCCACAAAAATGGAAAACTTAAAAATAGGACAACTTTCTGGATAAATATTGCTTACCAAAATTAAATCAAGACCAAATAAAAAAGTTAAATAGACCTATAACTGCTAAAGAAATAAAAGTCACCAAAAGTCTCCCAACCAAAAAAAATGCCCAAGACCAGATGTTTTCAGCTCAGAATTCTATATATAAGACTTTCAAAGAAGAACTAATATCAATACTCCTCTAAATATTCCACACAATAGAAACAGAAGGAACATTGCCAAACTCTTCTATGAGGCTACAATTACCCTGATACCTAAAGCACAGAAAGACATTACTAAGAAAAAGAATTACAGACCAATCTCACTCATGAACATTGATACAAAAATATTAAATAAAATCCTGGCAAGTCGAATCCAAGAACACATCAGAACCATCATCCACCAATGATCAAGTCTGTGTCATCCCAGAGATGCAGGGATGGTTCAACATACAAAAATCTATCAATATAATCCACCTTATAAACAAGCTGAAAAATAAAATCCACATGATCATCTCATTAGATGCCAAAAAAGCTTTTGACAAAATACATCTCTTCACAATAAAGGTCTTGGAGAGAGCATGGTTACAAGAAACATACCTAAACATAATAAAGGCAATATACAGCAATCCAACAGCCAACTTCATACTAAATGGAAACTCCAAGTGTTTCCACTGAAATCAGGAACAAGACAAGGTTATCAACTCTCTCCATATCTATTCAATATAGTTCTTGAGGTCCTAGCTAGAGCAATAAGACACCAAAAAGAGACCAAGGGATAGAAATTGGAAAAGAAGTCAAATTCCCACTGTTTGCTGATGATATGATAGTTTACATAAACAATCCCAAAAATTCTACCAAGGAACTTCTATGACTCATAAACATCTTCAGTAATGTAGCAGGATACAAGATTAACTCAAAAATTCAGTATCCCTTCTGTATACAAATGATGAAACAGCTGGGAAAGAATTCAGAGAAACAACAACCATCACAATAGACACAAATAGCATAAAATATCTTGGAGTAACTCTAACCAAACAAGTGGAAGACTTGTATGACAAGAACTTTATCCTTGAAGAAAGAAATTGAGGAAGACACCAGGAAGTGGAAAGATCTCCCTTGCTATTGGGTAGGCAGAATTAACATAGTAAAAATGGTAATATTACCAAAAGCAATCTAAAGATTCAATGCAATGCCCATAAAAATCCCAGCAAAATTTTTCACAAACCTATAAAGAAGAGTACTCAACTTCATATGGAGAAACCAAAACTCAGAATAGCCTAAACAATCCTATACAATAAAAGAACTTCTGGAGGCATCACAATTCCTGACTTCAAACTCTACTATAGAGCTACAGTACTAAAAACAGTCTGTTATTGACTTAAGAACAGAAAGGAACACTAATGGAACAAAATAGAAGACCCAGATATTAATTCACACACCTTCAAACACCTGATTTTTGATAAAGAAGCAAAAAATATCAAATGGAAAAAAGAAAGCATATTCAACAAATGGTGCTGGCATAAATGGATATCAACAAGTAGAAGAATGAAAATAGACCCATATTTATCACCATGCACAAAACTCAAGTCCAAATAGATCAAGACCTTAATATCAATCTGAACACACTGAACCTGACAGAATAGAAAGTGGGAAGTACTCTACAACATATGGACACAGGAGATTGCTTCGTATGTATAACCCCAGCAGTACAGACATTAAGGAAAACATTGAGTAAATGGGACCTCCTGAAACTGAGAAGTTTCTATAAAGCAAAAGACATGGTCAACAAGACAAAACAAACAGTATACAGAATGGGAAAAGATCTTCACTAAACCCACACCAGATAGAGGTCTGGTCTCAAAAATATACAAAGAACTCACAAAATTGGTCATCAAAAGATCAAATCATCCATTAAAAATGGAGTACAGACCTAAACAGAGAACTCTCAACAGAGAAATCTAAAATGGCTGAAAGACACTTAAGGAAATGTTCAACATCCTTAGTCATCAGAAAAATGCAAATCAAAACAACTCTGAGATTCCATCTTACACCTGTAAGAATGGCCAAATCAAAAACAGTGATGACAACTTATGCTGGAAAGGTTGTGGGGAAAAGGGAACACTTCTGCATTTCAGGTGGGAATGTAAGCTGGTACAGCCCCTTTGGATATCAGTGTGGCGATTTCTCAGAAAATTAGAAAATACCCTTCCTCAAGACCCAGGAATACCACTTTTGGGTATATATCCAAAGGATGCTCAATCGTGCCACAAGGACATGTGCTCAACTATGTTTATAGCAGCTTTGTCATAGCCAGAACCTAGAAACAACCTAAATGCCCCTCAACTGAAGAATGGATAAGGAAAATGTGGTACATTTACACAATGGAGTATTACACAACAGAAAAAAGTAACGACATCTTGAATTTGGGGGGAAAATGGATGGAGCTAGAAAACATTATTTTGAGTGAGGTAACCCAGACACAGAAAGACAATTATCACATGTACTCATTCATAGGTGGTTTTTAAACATAAAGCAAAGAAAACCAGCCTACAAATCACAATCCCAGAAAACTTAGACAACAATGAGAACACTAAGAGAGACTTACATAGATCTAATTTACATGGGAAGTAGAAAAAGACAAGATCTCCTGAGTAAACTGGGAGCATGGGGTTCTTGAGGGACGGTTGAAGGGGGAAAAGGGGGAGGCAGGGAGTAGAGCAGAGAAAAATATAGAGCTCAATAAAAAGAAAAATCAATAAACAGTAATCAAACAGGAAAGAAATGATTTCAGACTTGAAAATCAAAATAGATAAAATAAAGAAAACACAAACTGAAGGAATTCTGAAAATGGAAAATACAGGTAAATGGTCAGGAACCACAAAAGAATGCAAGAGTTTGGAGAGTCTCGGGTATTGAAGATATAATAGAGGAAATAGACTCATCAGTTAAAGAAAATGGTAAATCTAACAAAGGCTTAACACAAAATATCCAGGAAAACTGGAACACCATGAAAAGACCAAACCTAAGAATAATAGGAATAGAAGAATGAAAAGTCCAACTTAAAGGCACAGAAAATATATTCAACAAAATAGTAAATGAAAACTTTCCTAATCTAAAGAAGAATATTCCCATGAAGGTCCAAGAAGCTTACAGAACACCAAATAGACTGTCAGGAGCCATTTCAGGCTTCTCCTTTCTCATGTCTCACAGGGCCTTGAGGTGGAAATCTTGAGACAGAAAAACTTACAAATTGGACTTCCCACAGGGCAGGGAACCCTGATTGCTCTTTGGGCTGACGAGGGAGGGGGACTTAATTGGGGGAGAGGGAGGGAAATGGGAGGCGGTGGCCGGGAAGAGACAGAAATCTTTAATAAATAAATAAATTTAAAAAATTAAAAAAAATAAAAAAGGTAACTACGACATTATATACTGACCTTGGAGATTCAAGCTTCAAATGATACCTCAGAGTGTCTTCTTTGTTTGCTGCTTATCACTAACAGCAGTTGCTCTAGCCATTGACCTTGCAACTGCCCAGCTTAGCTGCCTAGCTACCAAGCCCCTCCTTTTCTTTCCCCCTTTCCCCCTCCCTCAGTTCCCCCTGCCTGAGGTCCTCACTGAGGAGTATATAAGACATAAAACTTGCTTCAATAAACGGGATGCCTTGACAAGAAATACTGCTTGGCATCCGTTCCCCCCCCCCCATGTCTTTCAGATAGTGCCTCTTCAAGACCCTGGAGTAACTTAGGACCTGCTGGGCGCATCAGACAGGATCTAAAAAATGTCTCCTCATCATATAATAATCAAAACACTAAATATACAGAATAATGAAAAATATTAAGGAAAAAGACCAGGTAACCTATAAAGACAAACCTATTATAATTACACCTGACTTCTAAATGAAAGCCAGAAGCTTCTTGTCAAGCATTATGCAGACATTAATAGACACTGGATGTCAGCCCAGACTGCTATACCCAATAAAAATTTAAACATCATAGACAGATAAAACAAGATATTCCATGACAGAACCAGATTTAAATAATACCTAGTCACAAATCCAGTCCTACATAAAGTACTAGGTGAAAACCCCAACAACACAGACAATAGTTGATCGCAAAGAAGCAATCCTAAAGAAGGGGAAAGTACACAAAATAACATCACCAACAGTAGAAACTAAAATAACAAAAACTAGCAATCAGTATTCATTAATATCCATTAATATAAATGGACTCAACTCACCTGTAAAAAGATACAGGCTAATGGATTAGATATGAAAACAGAATCCATTCTTCTTCTTCATACAAGAAACACACCTCAACCTCAAAGACAAACATCACCTCAGAGTAAAGGGTTGGTAAGAATTTTTCCAATGAAATGGACCTAGGAAACAAGCTGCTGTAGCTATCCTACTGTCTAACAAAATAGACTTTAAAATCAATCAGAAGGGATGGAGACAGACCCTTCATACTCATCACAGGAAATTTATCAAGATGGAGTCTCAGTATGGAACATCTATGCCCCAAATACAAGGGCACCCTCATGTAAAAAAGAAACATTACTAAAGCTTAAATTACACATTAAATACCACATACTAATAGTGGGAGACTTCAACACACCACTTTCACCACTAGAGGTCTGACAGGCAGAAACTTAACATTCAAATAAGGGAACTAACAGATGTTATGATTCAAATGAACGTATCAGGCATCTATAGAACATTCCATTTAAACAAAAAAGAAGAATATACCTTCTTCTCAGCACCTCATGGAGCTTTTTGAAAATGGACCACATACTCAGTAACAAAACAAACCTCAACTGATACAGAAAAATAGAATAACCCTATATATCTTATTAGATTACCTTGGCTTAAAGTTAGAATTCAACAATAACACTAACTTAAGAAAGCCCACAATGACATGGAAATTGAACAGTACTCACCTGAATCACCACTGGGTCAATGAAGAAATAAAGAAAGAAAGAAAGAAAATTCTTCCTAAAATTCAACAACACCACACATACACACACACAGAGACACACACACAACATACCCATACTTATGGGACACAATGAAAGCAGTGTTAAGAGAAAAGTTAATAGTACTAAAGGGCCTACATAAAGAAGCTGGAAAAATTCCACACTGGCAGGTTAAAAGAAAATCTAAAAGCTCTAGAACAAAAGAAAGCAAACTCACCCAGGAGGACTAGATGACAGGAAATAATCAAATTAAGAACTGAAATCAACAAAGGAGAACCAAAAGAAACAATACAAAGAATCAATGAACAAAGAGTTGGTTCTTTGAGAAAGTCAACAAGATAGAAAAACCTTTATCCAAACTAACCAAAGGAAGAGAGAGAATATCCAAATTAACAAAATCAGAAATGAAAAGAGGAACATAACAACAGACACAGAGGAAATCCAGAGAATCATCAATCACCAAACTGGAAAACTTAAAAAGAAAGGGACAATTTTCTGGACAAATATCACTTACCAAAATTAAATCAAGAACAGGTAAGCAAATTAAAAAGATCAATAACAACTAAGGAAATCGAAATATTCATCAAAAGTCTCCCAAACAAAAAATGTCCAAGACGAGATGGTTTCAGCACAGAATTCTACAATTTTTTTTAAAAAGAACTAATATCAATACTCATCAAATTCTTCCACACACTAGAAACAGAAGGAACATTGCCAAACACTCTTTATGAGGCTACAATTACCCTGACTCCCAAACCCCACAAAGACACTACTAAGAAAGAGAATTACAGATCAATCTCACTCATGAACTTTGATGCAAAAATACTTAGTAAAATACTACAAGCCAAATCCAAGAACACTTTAGAAAACCATCCACTATTATCAAGTAGGATTCATCCCAGAGACACAGCAATGATTCAACAGGAAGGAGTGAAAGACAAGGTCTCTGGAGTAAATAGAAATAACAAATATAATTTGAATTTATATCAATATACAAAACCTATACCAATGTAAATTATCCATAAATACTAGCTCATAAGTATTCACTCTATTACCCACTTTTATTATCTTTTTTTTAAATTTATGAACCTACCTAGTTTCCACCCCAACCCTCTATCTTACACAAGCAATAATCAACAACTCCTAAATCGTGTTTCCAACCCTGAGGACAAACTTTTTTGGGTGAAGGGACATCATCTTCTAGAATAGCTTCCCACTGTCATGTGCTCTTTATTGGATCCTGAAAAAGTAAAGAGATGGTTAAGTTTCAAGATTACTGTCTAGTATAGTTGCAAACAATTTCTGAGCAGTCGGTAGGGTTTTTTTCCCCCCAAAGTTCTTACTTGGAGTTCTGGCCAGAACATCATGAGAAGGTGCACCATTTCAGTAGCTAGTGCCCAAAAACTCATCTTATAGTAGCACTATCAGCATCACAATGTCATCTCAACTAGGTGGTGGTGGGGGGGGGGGGGCAAAAGGCTGGAACCGAAAAACTGCACCAGGGCAAAGGCTGGAACCAAAAAACTGCACCATGCCATGGCTGGAATTTTAAAAGTCTGGTTGCTCCTCTGTCTCTGTCTCCTTTCATCGCCTGATGAAGGTTAATATTCATGAGGATGCCTATGTGTTTGTCTTTGGGTTCACCTTCTTACTTAGCTTCTCTAGGAACATGCATTATAAGCCCAATGTCCTTTATTTATGGCTAGAAACCAAATATGAGTGAGTACATCCCATGTTCCTCTTTTTGGGTCTGGCTTACCTCACTCAGGATAGTGTTTTCTATTTCCATCCATTTGTATGCAAAATTCAAGAAGTCCTTGTTTTTTACTGCTGAGTAATACTCTAATATGTATATATTCCATTCTTTCTTCATCTGGCGGGGAGGAGGCAGAAATCCTTAATAAATAAATAAATTAAAAAAATTAAAAAAATAAAAAAAAATAAAGAAAAAAAATAAAAGTCTGGTTGCTATCCAGAGCCAAAATCGTGAAAACCCGCAAAAGCAGCGCAAACACCCAAAACCACATGGAAGAGCGTCCTCTGTCCGCAGGTGGGGTGCTATGGCCTAACTGGATTCTGGTGACCCAGAAACCAGGGAGGCTGGGGGTGCCGCTCTGAGTGGCGATTAACCATCGAAAGAAGAGAAAAAGGAAAGAGAGGAAATGGAAAAAAAGATAAACTGAGGACCCGGTCCCCAGTCGAATGCATTCCACGGGAAGTGTGCAGTGCTAATGTGCGGGCGGACCGCCCCTGGGACCGATCCAAACTTGACTCTGGCAAAGGAAAGCAACCATAGCAGAATGGGAACACTCACCAATTGAAGCCATCCAGGAAGCCGGTGGTGGGAATGGAAAAAGAACCCGGTTCAGGATATCAGAGTCACAAAAGTCCTTGTATTAGTTTCCTTTGAAAGAAATCAAGAAATGGTGAGGAATATAAATCTTACAATTGTTTGCTTTATAGAAACCTGGTTTTCTTTCCATTGGTTGAAGGTGTTACACTGCAAGGAGACTTTATACAGTGTATCCTTATGGGAGGGCTCAAAGTTTTAGATTAATTTTTCGACAACATTTTATTTGGTAGTGTTAAGGGCATATTCTCTCTGAAATATTAAGAACTTAACAGTTCATTCTCTGTGTTTGAGGGAGATATTATTATGGAAATACAGTGGAGTATTCCAATCCATATATTTTTAGAGACTTAAATACAGATTTTGTCTCTATCATGCCGCCTCAGAACACAGCCATGGGGGATTTAAATCTATGAAAATGAGCAATGCTGTTCTATTGGGATGTTTGATAGATAAATACTTGATGGACTATTTCAATAAAGTAATTAACACCTACAATTTACTTGTGAATTCTATGCAAAAGTCTAGTGCTTAAAATTGAGTCAACTATCCCCAGTGGTTTATCTTTAGTGACCTTTGTATTTACCTAAGAATAATGTAGAATATTGTATAAATGTCGGAAATGTCTGAGATTACTGTTTGACATCAATGTGCCCTTTAGATATGATATATGATATGGTATATAGAAATATAATAGCTTTATAAATTTTTTCAGAACTAGTAAGACAAATTTTTAATTCTCCTTTTGGCTTTACTGTCACACAGTATTATTCTCTCTTTGAATAGTACATATTTTTTTAATTAAATTTATCCATTTATTTAAAATCCAATTGCAGTTTCACTCCTTTCTCTCCTCCAATTCTGTCCACCCACTGCCCCATCCACACCTCTTCTGTTTCTGTTCAGAAAAAGGCCAGATTCCCATGGGCATGGCATATCAAGTTGAGGTAGTACTGAACTCCTCTTCTTGTGCTAAGATAACCCACTATGAGGGATCGAATCCCAAAAGCCAGTTAAAACATTAGGGACAAGCCCTGTTCCCACTGCCAGTACTCACACAAGTAGATCATTCACACAATTGTCACAAAAATGTAGAGGGCCTAGGTTGGTCCTATGCAGGCTTCTTGGCTGTCAATGCAGAATCTGTGAACTCCTGTGAGCACAGGTTAGTTGGTTCTGCGGGTTCTCTTGTGATGACCTTGACCCCACTGGCTCTTACAATCCTTCTTCCCTCTCTTCACTGGGATTCCATGAGCTCATCCAAGTCCGTGGCTGTGGGTCTCTGTATCTGTTTCCATCAGTTACTGGATGAAGGCTCTCTCATGAAAACTAGGGTAGTCACCGCTCTAATCACAGGAGATGCCCAATTAAGGCTACCTATTCAGTATTACTAGGAGTCTTAGCTAGAGCTATCCTTATAGATTCATGGTAGTTTCCTTATCACTGGGTTTCTCCCTGACCCCAAAATGTCCCTCATATCAAGACATCTCTTTCAGTATTTTCACCCACCATCCATCCCCTCATCCTCCATCAATCCTACATGTTACCATCCCAATGTAACCCCAATCTTCCCAGGAGATCACTTCTATTGCCCCTTCCCAGGGAAATCAATGGATACCCCATTGGGCCCTCCTTATTATCTAACCTCTCTGGGACTGTGGACTTTAGCATTGTTCTTCTTTAGTTTACTATTTATATTGAGTTATGAGTGAGTACACACCATTATTTTATTATTTGGGTAAAGAAATGTTACTGATTTTTTTTAGTTAATCTTCTATCTGGAGACATTAATGAAGGTGCTTATCAGTTGTAGGAGTTCCCAGGTAGAGTTTTTGGGGTCACTTACATATACTATCATATCATCTATTAGAAGTAAGTTTGACTTCTTCCTTTCTGACTTGTATCCCCTTGATCTCCTTTTTGCTTATTGCTGTAGCTAGAAATTTGAGTATAATATTGATTAGATATAGAGAGAGTGGACAGCCTTTTACTAAAATCACATTGTTTCTCTCCATTAAATTTGATGTTTGCTGTCAGCTTGCTGTAAACTGCTTTATTATGTTTAGATATGTTCCTTGTATCCCCGATCTCTCCAAGAAATTTATTATGAAGGGGTGTTATATTTTGTTGAATGCTTTTTCAGCATCTAATTCTGGGGGACTTTACAGCCTTGTTCCCTCTGAGACATAAGGCACCTCCTTGCCAGATCCACCAGTTTCTTGTGACTCTGTGAAAATGTATGCTTCATATTATTGTTACCACCTATGGGATTGTAAACTTGTTTGTATGCCTATATAAACTGAAAGCTTTGTGGAGATCACCCCTTTTTAACCCTTATGACTTATGCCTTATCCCTTGCCTTTATGCTTCTGTTTTTCTCCCTTCTTTCATCTTCCCCCAAAGAATAAAGAAATATGCAGGAAAAACATGACTGAGTCAGTCAGTTTGTTGTGCTCCTCAGATCCCATTCCCAAGCCAGTTTTTGCTGTTGTAGAAGTCCTGTTCTGAACCCTGAGAGAGTGCTGAGGCTGGTACTCAATAACTCCTGTTAATTAATTGGTGCAGGAGGAGCCTGTGCTTCAGGGGTTCCTTCTTCTTCCAATTGGTGCTGTTGGTGGCTGTGGCTCTGTTGATCACTTCTCCAGGAGCAGGTAGAGCAGATCTCAGGTGATTGTTCTTTCAGGTACAGTTGGGTCTGAGGCTCAGGTGGTCGCTCCTCAAGATGCAAATGGAGTCCCAGCTCTGCTGTTCTCTCCTCTTAGAATAGGCAGGCATGACTGTAGCTAAGTGGTTGCTGGTGCAGTGGGGTATCTTATACAGGGGATGGCCTGGATGCTGGCTGGAACACAGGTGCCCTTTCCCAGACGGACTCTTAACATAGTTTCTGGATGTCACTGCTGTCGATGCTTCCAGGCTGCCATGACTGCCGTTGCACACCCTCTTTAATGCTTCCTGGCTGGGGCAAGGACTGCTGCCATGCTTCAGCTTGGGGCTGAAGCTATGCTTATTCTCTCTCTGATGTTTCTGGGCCAGGGCTGGGGCAATGCTCGCTCTCTCTCTGACATTTCCAAGCTAGGGTCTCTATGTTTATTTTTGCTTGGTGGGCTGTCTATTGGCAGGGGTGGGGTATTTAAGTCTTCCACTATCAGTGTGTGAGGGTCAATGTGTGGTTTAAACTTCAGTAATGCTTCTTTTATGAACTTGGATGCCCTTGTGTTTAATACATAGATGTTAAAAATTACAGTATATACTGTTCTTCTTCACCTCTTCTGAGTAGTTATTGTTTAAAGTCTAATTTAATCAGATATTAACATGGATATTCCAGCTTGCTTCTTCAGTCCTTTTGCTTGGACTTTTTCCATCCTCTTACTGCAAGGTTATTTCTATCCTTTAAATTACAAGTTGTTTCTTGGATGTGGTAGAAGGCTGGATCCTGCTTTCATATCCATTTTGTTAGTCTGTGTCTTTCTACTGGGGATTGAGACACTGACACTGAGAGATACTAAGGAGCAGTGCTTGCTGATTCCTGTTATTTTGTTGTTGTTATTTTTTGTGTATTTGTCTTTGTATTTCTTGCTTTTTTCCAGTTCCTTGTCTGAATTATTTATTCTCTGTGGGTTTATTTTTGTATGTGGTAAACCTCTTTATGCTGGACTTTTTCTTCTAGAATCTTCTGTAGGGCTGGATTTGAAGAGAGATATTGTTAAATTTGGTTTCATCATGGAATATTTTATTTTCTCTATTGTGATGGAGAGTTTTGGCATCTGTTGTCTCAGAGTCTGTAGAACATCTGTCCAGACACTTTAGGCTTCTAGATTCTCCATTGAGAAATCAGATGTTACTCTTATAGGTCTACCTTTATAAGTCACTTGGTCTTTTTCCCTTGAAATTTTTATTATTTTTTCTTCTGCATATTTAGTGTTTTGACGAGTGTGAGACATTGGGACTTTATTTTCCGGTCCAGGGTATATGGTGTTCTGTATAAATCTTGTACATCAACAGATACCGCCTTCTTTATGATAGGAAAATTTCTTCTAATATTTTGTTGAAAATATTTTCTGTGTCTGTTACCTGAGTTTCTTCTCTGTATTCCTATTATTCTCCAATTTGATCTTTTTACAGTATCCTAAATTTCATGTATGTTTTGTGAAGGAGCTTTTTTCTTTTTCTATTCTTCTTTCAAACATTACATACCAATTACAGTTTTTTCTTCTTCCACTTATCCGGTTCCTTTCTCCTATCTCATCTCTTCCCCAGATTCATTCCTTCTCTATTTTCCTTAAAGAAGACCAGACATCCCACCAAACATGGCCTAACAATTTACAATAAGATTAGGCACAACCCTGATATCTAGGCTGGAAAAGGTAACACAGTAGAAGGGCAAGAATCTCCAGCACAGGCAAAAGAATCAGAGATACCCCACTCTCACTGTTGGGATTCCTGCAAGAACACCAAGATACACATCCATAAAATTTATGTAGAGACCTAGCTCAGGCCCATACTGGATCTGTATTTTTGGCTTTAGTCTTTGTAAACTCCTATAAGGCCATTTTAGTTGATTCTGTGGGCTGTGTCCACATGGTGTCCTTGAGGCTGTGTTCCCATGGTGTTCTCAATGCCTCTGATTCCTAAAAAATCCTTCCTCTTCTGCTTCTGTGGGGTTCCCCTACCTCCACCTAGTGTTTGGCTGTGGGCTCTGCATCTGCTTACATCAGTTGCTAGATGAAGCCTCTCTGATGATCATTGGTCTGTGAGTATAGCAGACTATCATTTGGAGTCATTACATTGATTTTTTTTTCTTGTCAGTTGTATTTGATTTTATCCAGAGTCTTTGGGTTGCCCTGCCTCCAATTTTTGGCCATCCAAGAAGTGTTAGACTTGGGCTCCCTCTTGTGGCATCGGTCTCAAATTGGACCAGTCATTGACTGGCCACTCCCACAAGTTCTGTACCACTGTTTTGCACCAACACATTTTGCAGGCAGGGCAGAAGGTTCTGTGGTTGGATGGATGTCCCAGTCTCACTTCTGGGAGACTTGCCTGATTATAGAAGATGACCAAATTGTGCTCTGTAGCCACCATTACCAGGAGACTTCACTAGGATCACTCTCATATCACAGGAGTTTCCACTGCACTGGGTTTCTACATCACTCCCAAATGCCACCCCCAGTTCCACTCATATCTCCCAATACTCTCTCACTCTGCCCCACCCATCTCTGCCTGATCCCACCTGTTCCCATCCCTATCAATCCTCAGTCTACCTACAATATATATTCTAATTCCCGGGGGATACATTCTGCCTTGAGCCCATCTTTTGACTTAACCTCTCTCTCTAGGTCTGTGGTTTATAGCTCAGTTATCCTTTATTTAACAGCTAATGTCCACTTATAAGTGAGTGCATACCATGTTTGGCTATCTGGGTCTAGGTTACTTCACTCATGATGAGCTTTTCTAGGTCTTTATACTTGTCTGAAAATTTCACAGTGTCATTGTTTTTAACAGCAGAGCAATACTCCATTGTGCAAAGCTACCATATTTACTTTGTCCATTCTTCAGTTGACGGACATTTAGCTTTTTTCCAGTTTCTGTATATTATGAATAAATCTGCAATGAACAGAGTTGAACAAGTGTTTCTATGGTAGAATGGGACATCATTTGGGTATATTCTCAAGAGTGATATAGCTGGGTTTTGAAATAGATGTATTCAAAGTTTCTGAGGAACCGTCATATTGATACCCAAAGTTGTTCTACATGTTTGTAATGGAGGAGTGTCTCCCTTGCTCAATAACCTTGGCAGCATGAGCATGGCAGGAGATTTTTAGATTTATTTAGGAATGATCTTTTACTGAGGTACCCATTTTTCCTATGTTGTCTTCCATGAGTGAGAATCTCTCTTCCTTCTCTTGTGTTCTGTTGGTGAAGCATGCCTCTATGGTTCCTGTTACTAAAATTTTCATTTCCAGATTTCCTTCAGTTTTGTTTTCTTTATTGATTCTATTTATACTCCCAGGTTAAATGGCTTTATTAATTTTCTTCAACTGTTTGTGGTTTTTATTTCTTTAAAGAGTTTATTAATTTCTTCTTCAAAGACCTCTGATTTTTATTTTATTTAAAAGAAGAAAACCATTATTTTTCATTTTCTATACCAATCTCAGTTCCCACTCTTTCCCCTTATCCAATTCCCTCTATTTTCCTCCACCTCCTCCCCCCATATTCACTCCTCAGAGAGGTTAAGTCACATTGCTTTGAGGAAGGACCAAGGCTCTCCCTGCTATATATATATATATAGGATTTGGAACGCCAGTACAATCAGTAGGGATAAATCCTGATGTCACTGCCAATGGTGCCACAGTCTGCTCCAGCCATACAATAGTCACCCACAGGCAGAGGGCCTAATTTGGTTCTCTGCTGGTTCCTTCCCTGTCTGGCAGAGTTGGTGAGCTCCCACTAGCTCAGGAAAACTGTTTCAGTGGGTATCACCATCATGGTCTTGAACTCTTTGCTCATATTCTCACTCCTCCTACTCTTTGATTAAACTTTGGGAGCTCATCCCAGTGCTCTGCTGTGGATCTCTGCCTCTGCTTCCATCGGTTGCTGGAAGAAGATTCTATAATAACATTTCTGATATTCATCAATCTGACTACAGGGCAAAGCCAGTACAGGCACCCTCTCTTATTTAGGGGCTTAGCTGGAGTCCATCCTTGTGGATTTCTGGGAATTTCTCTAGTGACAGGTTTCTTGATAGCACCATAATGGCTCCCTAAATCAAGACGTCTCTTTCCTTGCTCTCTATCTCTGTCCTTCCCCCATTAAGACACTTCCTCTCTCTCAAGTTCTCCCCTCACTCATCCCTTCTCATCTCCTCCTCTCCCTCCACACTCCCTTCTCCCCACAACCCCATTCTCCCATTTTTCTCAGGATATCTTGTCTATTTCCACTTCTCAGGAAGATCTAATGTTTCTCCCAGGGTTCTCCTTATTACTTAGGTTCTCTGGGGTCATATACTGTAGGCTCATTATCTTTTGCTTTACAACTATTATCCACTTATGAGTGAATGCAACCATGCTTATCTTTCTGGGTCTGGGTTACCTCATTCAGGATTTTTTCTACTTCCATTCATTCACATGCAAATTTCAAGATATCATTGTTTTGTTTTGTTGTTTTACCACTGAGTATTAATCCATTGTATAAATGTGCCACATTTTCTTTATCCTTTCTTTGGTTGAGGGGCATCTAGGTTGTTTCCAGGTTTTGACTATGACAGTTTCCCAAGTTGACTGTGGGAAAATTTAGGGCAGTCAGTCTCAAATGAGCTTGAACATCCCTTTATCTTCGAAGGTTCCAAGTGTGATCTGTTTAATAGACTCCTTTTCTGATTGTATGTCCTACCAAATGGGTGATAATAGCACAGAGGTAGCTTCTAATGTATCTCAGAGAATGGAGTAAAGGTATGGCTGCAGGAACCAAGGTCTCTGGCTACAAGACTAGATTCTCTCGTTGGAGTTCTCATGAGGTAGGGAAAGTCACACAATAAACAACAAAAAACCAAGGCAGTCTTTTCACTGTCCACTGTTCTTGTAGAACAAATAGATCCAGTTATAAAGTATATCCAGTATATATTCCATATATCGGAACTATATAGCTAAATAAAAAATCATCTACCTGATCACTCACAGATATATGTGCCCATAAGACTGAGATGTAATCATGAGATTATATATACACATCACTTAAGACTATACACTACAATGCAAGTATTGGGGAGACACCAAGCTACTTCAGCAAAAGTGAGCAACAGCTTTCAGAGTCGACTATCCTGCAGAAATTGTCTGGTCAGGATTAACCTTCATCATATGTTCATTCCTCTAGTGGGTTCACATCTGAAAAACTAGTTGTCACCTGCTATAACACTCATAGCCCCTGACAGCAGGCAGCATTGGACTTAGGTAAATCAGTGAATTAGTTAAACATTGAATGTATTTGACCATATGAGAGGATTTTCTTTCCTCTATGCAAACACTCCATTTTTGTAGCAGACTCAAAGCATCCAAAAGTTTGGCAGCTCCTGGAATTAGTTTCCATGAATTCTGATGACTGTCTATATTTAATCCACAACCTAAACTATTAACTCCTTTCCTTTATTTTACCATAGTGTATTTCCTTTGGAGACAGACTCAAATTAAATCTTGGCCTGCCCTTGTACCATATGTATCCCAGGATTATAGATATGAGTCTCCATACTGGGTATACCTGAGTGATAACTGATCAATTTCACTTTTCTCTGGTTAGTAAGTCATTGATTAAAAAAAAAAAACTCTGCTGTAGGAGGAGAGGAAAGGTTACTCATTCATCCTGAAACAAGATTGGAAGACTGGTCTTTAAACTGACTCGGTTAGAGACCTCACACCTATATTCTCCAAAATTCTCCACTTGTACAGGATCTATTCTGAGTCCACACTTTGTTGGGGACAGAGTCATCCTCTCTGTGAGCTGAAGACTCTGGTTATTGAAGATCCAGCGGATGGAGATATCAGTGTCAGGTGAAACACAGGTGAAGATCACAGATCTCTGTGATGAGACTTTGCCATTAGCGATTTGCACGAAGGGCTGTTCAACAAACTCTGTGAAGAAAGAGAGGAGGATACCAAATGACAGGAGTCCAGAGAGTTAAATGAGCCCTTCTTTGGTTCATACTTAATAAAGCCTCCAGGGGGCAGAGTTTGAAGCTGTGACTATAGACAAATCTTGTGCTTTGGATTTGCCGCCCAGGGACTCCGTGACCCTGATTCATACACTGTTTCTTGTGACTCAGTTTCTCTGTAATATGACACACAGTGCATGATTATTGCTGGGTACACGAGAAAAGCTTAGTTATGAGCAATGGTCTGTCCTTGGGATGGGAGTGGCTCACATTAGCAGCATCTGTTCCTATTTACTTGCAGAAGAAAATGCCCTAGACTGGACCCATGAAGAGAAGGAAGAACCTGGAGTAGCTGCCTCCACTGTTTCTTCCCTTGGTGCCTTGACTTTCTTCCTGTGAAGTCTCATAAACCCATCAGAACAGTAGGCTAATGGCTTAGACACCTGTCCACTGAGTCTCAGGAGAAGGAGATATAGAGATGGCTTATATAACTGCAGCTGTCATAGCAGTACACAGATGGTTCTACACTCCTAGGGATTTGGAGAATCAGTAAACCCTTGTTCCCTGTCAGCTCTAACAGGAAATCAGAACAGATAGTGACAAAGATCTCCCCAGTATAACCTAGAGTGCAGCCAGGGGAAGTGTTGGAGTCAGGGCTCCTGTTGCTCTGTGAGAACCCCATGGCTCCCTCATACATTGTCTACTTGACTTGCACAGTCTGTCTTAAAGCTATGTGTATGGCGACAGCCTCAAGAATCTGCACTGAGGCTGCCATCCTTGTGCTGAGTTACCCAGCATACATTCTGCTCTGTGCAGAGAAAGACAGGTGAGAGATTCTGACCTATTGCTGTTTGTCCACCCGCTGTGTTCCCTACAGTAAGTACCCACACCCTATGGTGGGAACACATTGCAGTAGGGAAGAGAGCAGGCACAGCCCAGTTCTGACAGTTTAGTGTATGCAGTAAGATAAGCCCCACACAGCAGCTGAAGGCCACAGAGTCACTTACTGTTCACATGGAATTGCACATAAGCTTTTTCAGTTTTGAAGTCACTTTTCAAAATTTCTAGTGTGTACATTCCTGCATCTTTCTCGGCGATGTCCTGGAGCAGCAGGGATCCGTTGGGGTACACAGTCTCTCTTCTGCTGTACTGATCCCCCCAGGTGGTGGTATTCAGTACTCTGCTGCATTTGACAATTTCAAAATATGGGACTCTATATATTGCCCTGTACCAGGTAAAGGCCTGTAGATCTTCTGGAAGATTATGAACTTGGAGAAGAACACTTTCCCCTTCATTAGCATACAGAGGCACTGGTTGGATCATGAGCTGGGAAGAGGTGAGACGGTTGCAGCATGGAGAAAGGGAGCCTGGAAGGGGAAAGAAAAAAGCTGTCACGTGGGGATCACATGGTGAAAGGATGATGACCTCCATCTTGAGCAGATGGGTTTCCCGCTCTCTCTACCTAGAACTGCAGCTGTGTCTATGCTATTTAATGAAGGTCAGCAACATGACCTCCTCCATTCCATGTATGTTCCCAACAGTGTCATTTCCTCAATATGAAACTCTCCCTCTCCCCTCGCGTGTCGTCATGGCTGTTCCCTAACTGCTCCAGTCAGACACTGCTCACTCATGCACAGTGAGGTTTGAGATGATGTCTCCCTTGAACTCAGCATGACTGGGATTTTCACTTTATAGTTTTTTTTCAGTTTCCATTGTGGTTCCACTCAACCCCCAACATCACACTATACATGCCCTTCTTTCTCTGCCTGCCAGCCCCCAGGACTGGGTCTGGGTGGGATCTGGGAGCCGTCCGATCTTCAGGGAAAACTCGGGTCTTTAAAAAGGTGTGGGTACCAGACTGGCTGGTTTTATGTCAACTTGACACAAAGGAGAGTCGCTTGAAAGACAAGGCCTCGGTTGAAAATGCCACCACCAGATCTACCTGTGGGCAAGACTATAGTACATTTTCTAAGTTGGGACTTGATATAAAAGGGTTGAGACCACTGTAGGCAGTTCCATCCCTGGGCAAGCCGTCCTAGGTGATATAAGAGTGCAGTTTGAGCAAGCCACAAGGAGCAAGCCAGTAGGCAGCACTCCTCCATGTTATCTCTACCAGTTCCTGGATTTCATTTATAACACTCTCAATATGGAGCTAATATATGCCCCATTTTGGCATGGATGACCTAAAAATCATTGTTTCCTATCAGTTTTGACAAGAAATAAGAGTAGAATACTGGAAAAATATTCCCTTTGGTCACTTTATCCCAGCCTTGGAAAGAAGGCAGGTTTAGACTTTCCCCATTTAGAGACCCAAGAGACTGAGATGATGCTAACATTTTAGGATGGTTACATCAAGGTATTCCTTGGTACAGGAGGAGTGAGGAGTTGGAAGCTAATCTATGGTTGTTTGTTTCTACCATGTTTGTCCTGTACTAAGTGCACAAACCTCCACCTGCAGACACAGTGAAGAAAGAAAGGAGGCTAGGCCAATCACGACAGTCCTGTGTATCTAAACCCCACCTAGCACTGAAGAATCATAGTGAATCACTTACTGTTCACGTGGAGTTGTACATGTGCTTCTTCATTTTTCAGATCTGTACTCATAATTCGTAGGGTGTACAATCCAGCATCGTTCTGAGTGACATTGTGAAGCAGCAGGGATCCATCACTGTTCAATGTCTCTCTGCCACTGTGTGCAGGCCCCGTCACACTTGAATTCATGTCTGTCGTGATTCGGGCAATCTCATGGTCCCTGAACACAGACATTCCTTTGAACCAGGCAAAGCCTTGAAGATTCTCTGGGAGATTGTGAATCAGTAGACGAACACTTCCCCCTTCAGCAGGAATAGGTGGCACAGATTCAATAGTGGGCTGGGCAGAGGTCGCATGACGCCCACAGTTCCAAAGGAAATCTAAAAGGGAAGAGGGAGAGCCAACTAAAGTGGAACCTTTGTGCTTGACTAAGATGAGGCCCTGTGTCATGAACATCTGTGTCCATTGCTCAGCCTATGTTTGTGGGGGAGTGTTTCCTGTCATGCTTGCTGCAGGTCTGCTCACGACCTTCATGTTCTCAGTGTCCACACCTGTCATTTCCACTATATGGCTCTCTCTTTTCATTTGTCAACAATGTCTTGACTTACTGTCTGCCATCAGATGCATCTCACATTTACAGTGGATGATGTTGGGTTGGTGCCTGCCCAAACTCTTCCCCTACATATGTTGTGTCTTTACTCTCTGACTTTGTTGTTGTGTTTCACTTGGGGTTGCAGCCAACACTTGAATTTACCTGCTAGTTTTTTTTATTTCAAGTCCATCATCAGCTGGAGCATCATAAGAACCATGAGTTATCTTATACTTTAAAAAGAAAATGCTGCCTAGAAAAAACTCAAATATGTGTGGAGACTGAACGAATGAATTGATATCCCAGAACCCTGTATGCTCATGGATTTATTTAAGGAACTCAAACGTTTGTGAATACAGTATTGGATCATTCCATTTGCTTTGATTCTTTCCACTTATTTACATATTATACTTGTGTTTGAGTAGTGTAAGGCCTATACTAGTGTGGGTGGGTGGGCCAGGACACAGTATTTAAGTGGAAGTAAGAGGACTTCTGTTCATTGCTCTCAGCTTCTCCGACTATAAAGCAAATGCCCATATCCATTGGACCATGTTAGTGATACACATCGGCTTGATTGTTTTATTTGCCCATCAAACTGAGAACAGCAGTCTTCAGAATATTGTGTTCATGTTTACTAACTGTTTGGAAGAATATTTTCTCCTCCACCCTTACTGTTTAATATTCATCGAGAGCATCTTAATACTGAACCTCTCTCCAAACTGTATCTTCTCCCCTACAAACACTGAGACTCCTCACATGTCTTTGTGCCACCCAGGAGACTCTAGACAGCATGTCAGTCCTCTCCTCTCACACACTTTCTCCTCATCTGTTGGCAGAAGCCCCTGAGATGTGGTGCAATCTATGCAGAGGAGTACAAAGGGGCCTCCATTGTTTGCTTTGGCTGATCTGTCATCAGTATAGTGTCCAGGATAACTCTCAAGCAATGCTGTCCTTTCCCCATTTAAGCTGAGTCTCTTCCCTGGAAGGACCATCTCCCAGAGTCCCATTGCCTGTGGGTGGGTCTGTGATCAAAACACTGCCCTGCCTCTCCACTTCCATTGCTACACCATGTTCCTTTCCCATTCCATCTTTCTGCTTCTGACCCCTAGAACACAGAGTGAAAGTCAAGGGTAATAATCATCCTTAGGACATGAGGTAATAGCAGCTGACCTTGGAACTGTACTCTGCTATGTTCTGGCTGGTTTTTCAGCACCAAAATGGAAAAGTCTGTACAATTATGTGAAAAAGAAACCAAAACTGGGCACTCAGTCTGTCCTGTGTTTTTTTGTGCTCTAGTAACAAGGAATTTGTTCCCAGCTGGAAGGTGGCAAAACTGTCTTTGAAGTTCCAAAGGGACCAGGTGAGTGATGTTTGGAAAAAAAAAAAAAACCTTTTCTCAATGGAGTCACCATCAGACTGGGTTGTAATTGGGGTCAAAGGCCCAGGATGTGTCAGGAGTCTCACATCTCAGAAGTGACCTGATTCCTGGAAAAAGGTTATGAGCTCCTTCATCTGTGCAAGATTTTCAAGACCATGCTCCCACTTCCTCTGTTTGCTGAGCTGTGCAATGGGTATGCCAGTGTGCTCCATGGCCTTTCTGTGCTGCCTTGTATCTCTATTTAGTTGACTCCCCTTGGATATTGTGTATTTCCCAAAGGAAACACATAAAGTGAGAAACAGAACGTGTTCTCACGGCAGTGTAGCAAGCACATTAAGCAGCTGGTAGGTCTGAGAATTCTGTGACTCTGATTTCTGGGTCTTTAAAAACAGGAGAGGAGCCAGACTACAAGATAAGTTCCTGGTTCTGGAAAATACTTTTCTGCCAATTCATTGTGTGTCCTGATAACATCCCTGGTGATCTCCAGGGGAACTACAGCTCATGTCTGGGAAGCTGTCATATCAGCACATTCTGTAGCCTTTTGCTGGAGGAGAGAATTCCCTGAGCTGGGCACAGAGGACGAACACTTGTCAGAACAAATTATTTCCTGGGTTCCTCTCTTCGGGGACCATGACCTTCACGTAAAATCTTATAAGCCCAACAGGATAGTTGGTAAACAGCCTGGAGACCTGATGAGCTAAACTCCTCTCTCTGAAGGAGGTGGCCAAGGTACATAGCCCAGCCATGGCTCTCAGAACAGTGCCCTCTTTGGCTCTACACATCACAGACTCTGACTACTAGGGAGCACTGTCCCTGTCATCAGAAAGTCAAAATCCAACACTTATAAAAATCTTCTTATGGATTCCTAGAGTTGAGTCTGAGACAAAGGTATGCAGGCAGAGCATGCTGGGCTCCCATCTCTGTGAGGACCACATGCTTTCCTCAACCAAGGACAATATTAATTCCCTTGGGGTCTTTTGCAAGGAAACATTCCTGGTTAGAATGCCTAGAGTCTAGACAGAGGCTGACATCCTTGTCTGACTTACCCACCATGCATCCACCTCTGTGCAAAGTGAAGTCAAATGAAGGATTCTAATCTATTGCCATTATTCTATACCGTACATGCCTGTGCCCTGAACTAAATGCTCAGACTCCAACACAGGGGCACAATGCATCTGGACAGTAGGCACAGACCTCTCTCCTGTGTGTGCCCAGTGAAATGACCCTCACCCAGCTCATAGAGTTCACAACGAATCACTTACCGTGAACATGGACGTATGTGGATGTTGTTGATATGACGTTTAAATACTTATCATAGCTTCGTAGGGTATAGAATCCTGTGTCTTTCTGGGTAACCTTTTTAATCAGCAGGGATCCGTTGTAATATATTGTCTCTCTACCGCTGTGCAAAGGCCCAGATGCGCTTAAATTGATGTGCCGTCCATATATTGCAATCACAGCTTTCATATTTGTTAGCCCTTTGAACCAGACTAAGGTTACAGTCTTCTCCGGTAGATTGTCGACAAGAAAAAGAATGTTATCTCGTTCGGCCATCAGGGGTGGCACTGATTCAATGGTCACAGAGGCAGTGGTGGACAGGTGCCAGAGGGTTAAAAGGGAGGCTAGAGAGGAATTGAGAAAAACCACCAGTATTAAACTCATCTTCTGGTGTGATTAGGGATGTGCCCACCCTCCTCTGCAGATATGAGCAACATGACTTCCATTGACAAAGTCTGAGAGTGTTATTAACTCTCTTAGGAATTCCATGCTCACATGTCTGCCCCCTCAGCTGCTCACATCCCTCCTCATACAGAGTATTTGGTGTGAGGAATAAAGCCTCTCTGAACTCTTCCTCTGGAGACTCCTCACTTTCTGATTTTTTTTTCTATCTTCCCATTGTCATTCTAGTCAATCCATGGCTTTACCTTCTGGATATACTGACATCAGGTCCTCAAGAACTAGAGATTTTTGTTTGTTTGTTTTTTGTTTTTGTATTTGGTTTTGGTAATGGTTTTAGTTATGATTTTTTGAGACAGGTACTCTCTGACCTATAACTTGCTCTATAGACAACATTGGCCTTGAACTCAGAGTTCACCTGCCTCTGTTTCCCAAGTGCTGGAATTATAAGGTCTGAGCCACCAGTGCCCCCATTGAACCATGGATTTGTAAGGGCAGGATTAGTCTGACCTTCTTGACTGGTTCAGCTCCTAGAAAAGACTCAAGCACAAGTGGAGAAAGGAAAGAAGGAAGGAAGAAGGAATGTGTCTCCATGGATTTCTCTTCATAGTTCTGAGGTTTGGAACTTAAAACAATAATTGCATTCAAGTGTGAAATAGATGATTATGGATTTACTTGTGTAAATATGTGTGAGTATTTGTGTAGGCTGGTGTTCTCCTTGGGAACATATGAAGATGTATGCAATGAATCTGTGTGTAGGCACATAGGTCAGGGTGTGCATGTGTTGGCACATGCCACAATACCTATGCGGAGGGCAGAGTAGAGCCTGCAGGAGTCTGTTCTCTCCATCCACTGTGTGGGAGATTAGGATCAGGTTGTCATATCTTCACACACTGAGACATCTTGCTAGTCATCCCTGTTTGATTTTGTTTGGAGGGTTATGTTGTCGTGATTGGGAACAGCTGTCCTCAGAACATTGCCGTCCATGTAATTTTCTGTGTAGATGGAGTATTTGAGACTTTTCTCTTACCACCATCATCTCCATTCTCTGAGAGCTTAGGCTTCTGAGCCTATGTTCCTCCCTGTGACTTCTGCCCCATAACTGCAAACAGAAACCTTGAGTCTCATCTTGGGCTCCTGTCCTCTTTAGGAGACTCCGGCCAGCTTCTGAGACCCCCTCCCCACAAAGTCAGAGAGTGGATACTCTTACCTGTGATCAAAAACCCCTGCCAGGGGGTACACCCTTTGCTGAGAAGCACAGAGGACTCCATCAATCTTCCCACTTGGTGGCCTGCCTCTGAGGAGAAGAGCCTCAGCTCCAGCACAGAACTCAGGCTCTGCTGTTCCTCCTTCTAGGCTGAGATTCTTCTCAGACAAGAGCACTTCCTAGAAATCAATGGGTTATGAGAGTGGGGATTGAGTTCAAGGCACTTCTTAATCCCTTCCACTCTCAGTGTTGTCTTGCAACCCTCTCAGCTTGTTTTTATATTTCTCCACCAAGCAACATTTGTTTAGCAACAGTGATGATAAACATCCCTATGCCCTCAGGAACAATGACTCATCCCAGGGCTGACACCTGATGTGTCCTTGCCTTGGGTCTGTCAGCACCAAAGAGGGAGCCTCCATCCTGCCTTTGTTTCCATGTGATACAGAGACCAAGCTGAGCACCCAGCCTACCCTGTGTTCTCAATGCTCTGGGAATATGGTATTTACTTAATTTCTGCAAGAAGGTGACAGAGATATCTCTGGGGGCTGGAAAGAGGCAGGTTGTGTGATGACTAGGGATGAAGATCAATCCTTTATCACTAATGACACCAGTCAAATTAATGATCCAAGAAAGAGACCCAGGAGCAAACTCGGGTTGGAAAAGAGGTGACCCGTGTGTCCTTGAAAGGACTGTGGGCTCCCTCTTCCTATGGAAGGTTTCAAGACAACATTCTAGAATTTTGGGTAGGGTGAGCCTATGTTGCCCCTGATCTTCCTGGACCACCTTTGCCCTTTGCCTGGTGATTCCCTAGTAGTAATCTTGTCTTCCCCTTTGAGAGATGCCAGGAGGAGGGAGGCCTTCAAAAGGTCCCCATGCCAAAAAGTGTTCTCAGGCAAAGGAAGGAGCCAGGAGGTCAGAGCAGGGTCTTCTGAAGATGTTCAAGGTGAGCAAAGACAGAGATGGAAATCAGTCTGCACAGGGAAACAATTATCAGAGCATTGAGCAATGTCCTGCTATCGCCCCCTGGAGGTCACTGGGAAAACTGCAATCTGATGTCTAGGGCCATAGCAAGCATGGTCAAGAAGCCAAGTGTGAAATTCCCTGATACATTCAGCACAGGTGGGATGCAGGACCTGTCATCCTAATCAGTGTGCTTTTCAGGATTTGTAATTCCTTCTAATGTAGTGTGAATGTAGACAGGGCTCTGGATTTGTCCTGGAAAGCCCTGGACTAAAATTGGAAATGGTGTAAATCCAGAGAACCGGCATTCTCAGGAGGAGGCTTCTGCTCAGGAAATTTAGGAGGAAAGTCCTAGCACATTTTTCTTGAGAGTGAAAGGACAAGACACAGCTAGGCATGGTGATGAACGCCTTTAATCCCAGTACTCAGGAGGCAGAGGCATGTGGATCCAGGCCCATCTCATCTATGGAACAAGTTCCAGGGCAGCTGGGGTTACACAAAGAAGTCATTTCTGATGAAAGAAATAGGAAAGAACACTAATGGGACTGTAAGGCACCTTCTGGGCAGTCACTGCTATCTAAATCCCACCTTCTCTTTGCCCAGAGGATGCTGATGGGTTTTGCTCATGAGTACAAATCACATTGATTCAAATAGGTGTGTCTTCCCTATACACTGTTCTAACATTTCTTTCTTTTGTTGTGATACAAAAAAATCCCCCCCAAAGAGTAGTTTAGGAGAGAGAGTAGAGTCCATTTTCCTACTGAGAAATATTATAGCACTGAAGAAAGTCAAGGCAGAAAGCATGCTATTTGCTGGCTCCCCCTCTGGCTCATGCTGACCTAGCTTTCTTATACAACCAATGAGCATCTGCCTAGGAATGATGCTGCCCACAGTGGTATGGGTCCTCCTCTACCATTTAAGACAATCACTTACAAAAATGTACAGCCTTACCTGAGTTGGTTGAGACTTTTTTCTTTGTTGTTGTTTGTTTGTTTGTTTTTGCATCCTGACCACAGTTTCCCCTGACTTCTCTCCTTCCAGTCCCTCTGCCCACTTCCCCCCTCTGCACTGATCTACTTGTATGCTTTATGCCAATACAATATAATTTTTATTACTGTAGCTCTACAGTAGAACTTGAAATCAGGGCTGGTGGGATACTACCAGAAGTTGTTTGTACAGGATTGTTTTAGCTATCTTGGGTTAGTTTTTTCCATAAGAAGTTGAGTATTGTTCTTTGAAGTTCTGTCAAAAATTGTGTTAGAATTTTGGTGGAAATTGCATTAAATCTGGAGATTACTTTTGATAAGATGGCCAATTTTACTTTGTTAATCCTACTGATACATGAGCATGTAAGATATCTTTTGATATCTTCTCTAATTTCTGTTTTCAAAGACTTAAAGTTTTTGTCCTAAAGGTCTTTCATTTGCTTGGTGACTTAGTTAGGATTTTTATTGCTGTGAAGAGAAACCATGACCATGATCACTCTTATAGAGAAAAATATTTAATTGTGGTGATTCAGTTTTAGAAGTTCAGCAGATTATCATCATGGTGAAGAACATGGTGGTGTACAGACTGATATGGGACTTGAGAAGTAGGTGGGGGTCCTACATCTTCCAGGCAACAGCAAATGGTCTGTCAGAAAAACAAAGCTCAAGTGAAAGAGACCTCAAAGCCCACAAACAGTGACACACTTTCTTCAACAAAGCCACACCTACTTCAACAAGGCACACCTCTTAATAATGCCACTCCCTTCGAGGGGCGTTTTCTTTAAAACTGTCACACTTGGTTAGAGTTGCACTAAGATAGATTTTATTATTTGTGGATATTTTAAAGAGTATTTTATCACTGATTTTTTTTCTCAGCGCTTTTACCATTTGTATGTAGGAGGGCTTCTGATTTTTTTTTAGACCATTGTGTAATCACTCACTTCACTGAAGGTATTTATCAGCTCTTGGGTTCTCTGGTAGAATTTTTGGGTTCAGCTATGTATACAATCATATCATAGGTGAATAGTGATTCTTTGAGCCTTATTTTCCAGTTTATAGCTGCTTGGTCTCCCTCAGTTGTCTTATTGCTCGAGCTAAAACTTCAAGTACTCTCTTGATTGATTATCAGATATGGAAAGAGTTATACAACCTTGTCATGTGCCTGATTTTAGTGGAAATGCTTTAGCTTTTTCTGCTGAAAACAGAACTTGGGTCCTTTATAAAAGCAATCAGATTCCTTAACCACTGAGCCATCTCTCCAGCTTTCCCAGGTGAATGTTTTCAGATGCAGATCTGACTGGTAGAGGGTGGTGAGCAAGAGCTTGCTGGAACTACAGCTGGAAGGGACAGGTGTGTTTGGCAGCCCTGGATTAGAAATTTAGGTCTCTAACTTTCTCCATATAAGACCATTGTTACCCAGGACCTAAGACCAATCCCCAAATGGATTGCTGCTCTAAAAAGTGCAATGGAATATGATGAGAGAGAGATGCTAAACTTGTTTGAAATCAGTGACTCTCTAAACAGAGAGATCCCTATATTAGATGCAGGATCTTTTGCAAGGTACAATGCAAAGCCCTGTCCTTTGAATTTCTGGAGTTGTGGTGCAGCATGCTAGAAAACAGGATTTCCTGTCCAGTAGGTGTGTTTGGGGGGTCCTAGAATTGGCATAATTCTCCAGAGGTGGGTAGTTTAGTTCTAGAGTCAAAGCTTACTCTTTGTTTGTTATCGCTTCATAGAAACAGACATCTCCTCAAGCTGCCAATGGCCCGAATTAACATCTGTCCAAAACAGCTGTTCCTGCTCCACATACACCTGAGAAGGCCTCCAGGGAGAAAACACTGGATATGTGATTGTACATAGACATACACAGTCATGGCCTATGAGACAGCTGTACACAGTGTTTTTTGTGTCTCTTTTCCAATGATAGCACACATTGTTAATGAATGTTGCCATGGTGATAAGGTAGCCTCAAATATGAACACAGCCCTAACATGAGGACAGGACAGCTATCCAGATCAGCACCTTCTGTTAATACTCATCTACAGGAGACAATTTGCTAGGCTTAATCCCCGAGGAGATGGACGCATCGGACAGACCATATGGCCTCTCTCTTGCTCCTAGGACTTCCTGAATTTCCTGTAAAACCTCATAAGCCCATCAGAAGAGATGTGAAAGGTCCTGGACATTGGAACAGCTGGACTCTCCATGCTAAGACTCAGAAGAAGATGCCTAGCTGAGTATTAGATGCCTAGGGACTGGGCCCATGGAGCTGGAGTTAGGTAACCTTGTGACATTTCTTCACATAGGTGTTGGAAACTAAACTCAGGAGACCAGGTCCTGCACCTCACCAGGGAAGCACAAAAGAGACAACTCCGTTTTCACAGGTATGTGTGAGGCAGCCCTGAAGTTGTGAGCATGAGAGAACTCTACCTATCTGTATTGAGTGGCATAGGCTGAGGAAAGATGCCATCCTTTCTTCCCCACCCCAACCCATCAATGCATGTGGCAGAAGGTAGAGATGGCCTTGTGGCCATAAAAATAGGAGAGATATCTCTTTCATGCTTAGCTAAAACGCTAGAGAGAGCAGGGTCTGCATCTTACTTGAGCAACACAATGGAGCCAAAACTTTTAATGCACTTATGGGTAACCAAGGCCTGAAGTATTATGCAAGGGAGAGCTGTCTCAATCACCCATTTGTCCTATGATAGCATGGTTGTGGGCGAGTTGTACTGTCCTCCCTCACCAACCCCTTCACCTCTCAATGACTGAGGCATGTGTGAGAACTGGCCTTGACGTCACAAATTGGGAGAGATTCAGGTACCTTTGGGAGGATAGAAAAATGAATGTTCCTGGGATTTCATGTCCAGGTTCTAATGGAATTCTCAAGTGTGGAGCTAATGAAATGAATTCTAATTCCAGCTTACATTAACTTATGCACACTGGGGGAGTGTGTGGGGATGGGTGTAGGTATGAGTGTGGGTGTTTGTGCAGATCTAATGCCATCCTATGTGTATGGATGAGTGCAGGTCACAGCCCAGATGGAAGTCAAGGGACAACTTGAAGGGGCCTCTATCTTCTTTCCACCTTAGGAAATTCCACCCAGTCTCTGAACTCCCCTCTTCCCACACATTATCAGATAGAACTCCTCTCGCCTCTGAGCAGGAGCCAATATCAGCAGCTGTACACTTTAGAAGAAAGTACCCTGAGAGCTTTAATGGAGACTGCTGCCTGCCCTTCCCTCCCTCTGTGGAGAACACCTTCTGTTCCATCACTCCCACCAGGCTCTGCATCCGTCAACACTCTGAGCTCAGCCTACAGACAGGCATGACTATTTCCCAGGTTAATGCTGACTGCTATCAGGATGGTGTCCAAGGCCATGCTCTGTCCTTTAAACTCTTAGTCCTCCCTGGGGTCCCAGTAAAAATTTCTCTCTATCTCCACTACCGCCTCCCCCCCCCGTGTGTGTGTGTGTGTGTGTGTGTGTGTGTGTGTGTGTGTGTGTGTGTTTGTGTGTGTGTTGTTTTTTTCAAGGAACTAGCTCTTGTAGACCAGGCTGGCCTCAAACTCACAGAGATCCACCTGCTTCTACCTCCCAAGTGCTGGGATTAAAGGCGTGAGCCACCACTTCCCAGCTTATATTTTTCAATCCCCCAGAACACTCAATGAGCAACAAGGTTCATAATCATCTCTGTGTCCTAGGACAACAACAGATTGCCCCAAGGTTTCCCCTTGCTGTGTTCTCCCAACAAGTCCTTTATGACACAGAATCCTAGCTGAGCACCTAGTCTGCCCTGGATTCTCAAAGATCTGAGAATGTGGAATGTAGAACCTGGAGGAAGGCATGAGATGTGTGTGAAAGTGGAAAGGCAATCAACTGAGTGATGGCTGGGAAAAAGGACAGGCCCATTCTCCATGGAATCACCGTTCCGAGAGAGCATTGTCATGGAGGATTTGTGTGAGGAGATACATGTGGGTCTGAAACAAGAGGAAACCATAGTCCTGGAGAGAGGATGGTGGCTACATCAGCCTAGAAAGACATTCAAAGGGACCCTCCATCTTCCCGTGACAGCTGAGCCATGCCGTGGATTTTCACATGTCGTTCCTGGGATGTAGGTAACCTCTATCTAGGTGAATATCCCATGGGAGTTTCCTGGAGGGAGGCAGTGGTAACCAGGGTCCTCTAAGACATCATTATATTTAGAAATACAGGAAGCAGTCATTAGGTCTGAGAATGCTGTCAGTGTTTGGCAGATATATAGGGAGAGGGCTGGTAACTAGGATACAATTAAGCCCATGGCTCCTTTTCTACTTTTGTAGGTGATATGCGTCTTTCTGTAGCCACTTATGATTACAGTGATTACTACAGGAACTCAACTCACATCTGTGAGCTGTCCACACCAGTACCTCTGTTACTATTTGTCTGCTGGAGAGAATTCCAGAGCTGGACTCCAGAAGACAATCACTTGCAAGGGGGACTTGTATACTTTGTTCCTCTCATGGGGACCCTGACTTCCTGTGAGGTCTCATAATTCCATCATGTAGAAGGAGCGGCGGGCTGCGGCCTGGCTCCCGCATGGCTAGCTTTAAACCCGAAATAACAACACACAAAATGTATTCTTTTAAACACTCCTTGTCCCATTAGTTCTAGCCTCTTATGGGCTAACTCTCACATCTTGATTAACCCATTTCTATTAATGAGTATAGCACCACGAGGTGGTGGCTTACCGGGAAGGATCTTAACCTGCATCCATCTTGGAGAGGAAACCTATAGCATCTGCCTTGCTGCCTTCTACCCAGCATCCTGTTCTGTTTACTCCACCTACCTAATTTTCTATACTATCAAAGGGCCAAGACTGTTTCTTTATTAACCAATGAAAGTAACACGTAGACAGATGACCCTCCTCCATCACCATCAGGACAGTCACTTAATGATTTGGGTACCTGCCCAGCTATACTCCCTATGCATTGTCTCTGGAGAAAATAATCAAGGAGACCTAGCCTAACAATAGCTCTCATGGCCAGCACTGGCTGGCTGTGCATATGAACAAAGCCTTGTCCTCTGTCAGCTCTCACAGGTGGTCAAAACCACACAGTGACAAAAATACTCCCATGTGTCATCTGCAGTCCAGAGCAAGGACAGAGATTTTCAGGCAGGGCTTCCTGATGCTCTCTGTGAGGATCCATGGCTTCATCAGTCAGGTACAGTCTGACTCCACAGAGCCTTTCTGGGGATATGTGCTCAGTGAGAACTCCAAGTGTGTCAGCTGCAGCTAACATCCTGGGGCTGAGTTTACCCAGCAAGGGTCCTCCACTTTGTAGGAAAGACAGGTGAGGAGTTTTGATCTGTTGCAGTTTGTCTAGCCTGTGTGTGACCAAAAGGAAGGGCCCACACTGCAGTATGGGAGCACAAAGCACTGGAAGGGATATAGGCACAGCCCAGTCCTGACAATCTAGTGGATCAATAAGGATAAGACACTCAGCAGCTGGTTGCCTTGGAGAATCACTTACGGTTTACATGGAGTTGGATGGGTATACTTTCAATTTTTCAAATCTCTGTTTGAAAATACTTTCACGGTGGTGCCGTAGAGCAGAAGCGATCCATTGGTGTACTATCTCCTGCTGTGTGCAGGCCCGCAAGAGATGTGATTCATGGCTCTGCTATTTTCTTTGAGTTTCTACCAGGAAAACATTCACAAATCTTCTGGCTGATTATAAAGAAGGAGAACACTTTCCCCTTTAGCATCATTCTATGACACTGGCTCTATTATGATTTGGCCAGAGCTGAGAGGATTGCAGAAAGTAAAACAGGAGGTCAAAAGAGAAAAGAGAAAAGCTATCACAAAGATCATTGTCCTTGGTAGAAGATGGCAACCTTCATCCTAAGCAGGTGGATTTTTCACTCAGTCTAATGATGCAGGTGTATTTCTATCCCACCAGGTAGAAGTCAACAATATTACCTATATTCACTCAGGGCCCCGATTATGCCATTTCCCCTACATGGAGCTCTCTGGGGTGTCTCTATGGCTATCCATCACCACTCTCAGTCAAGCATTTTGCACAAAGATGCACACTGAGGTTGAGATTATGATTCCTCTGAACTTTTTATCCACAGACCCCGCAACTTCATTTGTTGTAGTGATGAGATGAACAGGCCTGCTTTTCGTCCTGCCCAGCTCCCACACAGCTAGCTTTACACCCGAAATAACAACACACAAATTGTATTCATTTAAACATTGCCTGGCCCATTAGCTCTATCCTCTTCCTGGCTAACTCTCACATCTTGATTAATCCATTTCTATTAATGTGTATCACCATTTGACTGGCTTACTGGCATGAGTCTAACCACCATCTGTCATGGGTAGGAGAGTGACTCTGCTTTCTTCCTCCCACAATTCTGTTCTGTCTTCTCCACCCACCTAAAGACTGGCCTATCAAAAGGCCAAGGCAGTTTCCTTATTTGACCAATGAAAGTAACAAATGGACAGCAGACCCTCCCACATCTTTTCATGGCTTGCTTTCTGTTGCCATTGTCAACCCATTATAGGCTAAACTCAAGGAATCCTGGTGAAGAGTGGGTAGAAGGAGTCTGTGATTTAGAGGCATCAATGACATCACAAGAAGATTCACAGAATCAACTGTGCTCATAGGAGCTCACAGAGACTTCATGAGATCAATGTAGGCCCTCTACCTACATGTGCCAGTTTTGTAGCTTGATCTACTCACAGGACTCCTAGTAGGTGGAGCAGAACCTACTCCTATTGCTTTGGCTGGCTATTGACAATCTATTTCTCATACTGGATTACCTTTCCCAGCCTGAATATAAGGCACAATGCTTAATACTATTGCAAATTTATATGCCTTTTTTGAAATCCATGGGAGACCTGTTTTTTGAACAGAAAAGAGAAGGACTGGATTAGGGGCAGCAGGGAGGAGGAGAAGCGTATGGGAGGAGAGGGGGAAGCTAAGGTCAGTAAGTAAAACAAATAAATTTAATGACTAAAAAGCTACCAAATTGTTTTAAACTATTAAAGAAAATAAAGTTAAATGGTCAGGCACCTCATAAATATTCAGATTCTTTAATATGTTCTGAACTATACTTGTAGTCATGCAAAGCACATTTCAGAATTATTTAGCTTCCTGTATATGTTTTCAAAGTTAAGCTTAAATCAAGCAACTAAAAACAAGCACAGTATATTTAGCTTAGACCGTTCACAAATAATCGGCCTGCGCTTGTTGAAGAACTTCTGAAAATGGCATTTACAAATGTTTAATGGAGCTCCTTTGTGTCTTGGCTCCAAGATCACAAAAACAGAAGAAAGAACAGTAGTCCCAAATTAACACACAGTGCCTGTGTGGCCCAATGACAAGGCCATTAGGAAGTTCATCACTTGGAGCATTACAGAGGCTGCTGCTGTCAGATACATATCCAAAGCAAGTGTTTTCCACACTTAGGTGCTTCTCAAATGCTATGTTAAGCTCTATTATTGCATGAGTTGTGCTGGTCATGGCAAGTACTCAGGAATCAATCCCCTGAAGCCCAGAAAACCTGAATACCCCCACCACTATTTAGACTGGCTGAGGCTATACCACAACCTCCACCAAAGCCTATGTGAAGAGGTGTCTTTATAAGAACAGAAGAAAAAAATGCTTTGAAAAATTAAAATGGAAGATGTACTTTAGATACATGCATATTTAAAGTAGTGGTGGGTGCCTCTACAATGAACAGGAATCTCCCAGAATCTAATGTCAGACACTGCAAGGGTTATTTCTATAAAGAGCACAATACCAATATAAGATGAGAGGCAGATGTTAAAATTGATTTATTCAGTAACTTCTTCAGCAGAAAATCCCTGTGAAAGATAAAATATCTACTTGAAGGGACAAATTTAAGCCCAGTCCTTTACCTTCCAGGTGTAGAGATAGAAACATACAAGAAAACACATCATTTCCTGTCTATTACATGGGCTGGGGAAGCTTGAAGTTCTGCAGAAATTCTCCAGAGGCAGGTGGCCTAATTCTAGAGTCAGATCTAACTATTCATTGGTTTTCATTTCCGGACAAGACATCCCTTCAAGCTGACAAAGATAAACATCTCTGAAAAATGGCTCCTCCCCTTCCATAGGAATCAGAGAAGGCCTCTAGGATGGAGACATTGGGTATGCAACTGTACACAAATTGCTTATGTTTCACATCTTTCATCAATGACTGTGTGAGCCTGTTGTCGGAAGCTGTTCATTTATTCCCAGCCACTCAGACCTGAAATAATCACACAGACACCATATTATTTAAAAAAAAAACTGCTTGACCAACAGCTTAAGCATATTGCTATCTAGATCTTATATCTTAAATTAACCCATTTCCATTATTTTATATCTTACCATGAGGCTCCTGGTCTACTGGCAAAGTTCTGTTGCATATGGCTTCTTGCTCACTCCACCTACTCTCTCTTCCTGGTTCCATTTGGCAGTTTGCATCTTTCTCCTCTGGAGGCTACATGGCTTCACATTGATTCCACCTTCTTTCTCCCAGCATTCAGTTTAGTTTTCTCACCTAGCTCTATTCTGCCAAGCCACTGACTTAAACAACTTTATCTATTAACCAATATAAGCAACACATATACAGAAGGACTTCCCACACCATGAGCCTAATTTGACCACTTTGTTTTCTGTGTCTTGATAGTTCAGTGATATCAGATATGGTAAATGAATATTGTCCGAGCAATACAATAGTCTAAATACAAACAAGGAACTGACATTGAGACAAGTCAGCTATCCACATCAACCATGTCTGTTACTATTTACCTATAGGAGAGAGTTCACTAGATTTAACCTTGAGAACATTCAGTCATTGAGAGGACCTATGTCCTCTGTCCCTTCCATTGGGGACTATGGCATTACTGTAAAGTCTCATAAGACTATCATAACAGTTAGCTTAGGGCTTCAGCACCTATGCAGCTATGCTCTCCATGCCGAAACTCAGAAGGACATGCCCAGATGACCTAGCCTAAATATGGCTCTCATGGCAACCTGGCCTGTTCCATGATCTAGGATATTCTAGCAGCTAATAAATCATTTCTCTCTGCTAGCTCTAACAAGTCAGATTCCAAGCCTGCATACACACCCCAGCTCACCTGATGTCAGGAATCTGGATAATGATGTTGAGTCAAGACACCCTGGTGGTCAGTCCCCAGTCTAATAAGATTCCACAGTTCCTTCATCTAGACCCTCCTTAGGTCCCATGGTTTTTCCTCAGGGCTACATTTACAGTGAGATCCACACGATTTGGACTTGTTCTGATTCTTTTGTTGAGTTACCCCACCACATACACTGCTCTCAGCAGGGTGAATTCAGATAAAAGATTGACACTGTAGTTAGTCTACACTGGGTATGTTTGCACTATCTGTTTAAAACCTAATATGGGATAAAAATAAAAAATATTATATGTTCATTAGGATCTCATTGGAAACAGCAAAATCCACTGGTGAAAATTGTCTTTCTGCCACTGTGTGCAGGCCCCAGTAAGCTTGGATTTCTGGCTGTTACTTATGTGCATGTCCATAAATGTCAAGCACAATTGCCACTTTTCATCAGTAAAACTTTCTTTATACTGATAAAAATAAAATCTTTTACTTTTTTGCTTTTACTATCATCCCTGGCAGACTAAGAACAAATAAAATTTCAGACAATGTGGCACATGCCTTTAATACTAGCATTCAAAAATAAGAGGCAGGTGAATCTCTGATTTTGAGGCCAGCCTGGTCTACAGAGTGAGGTCCAGGACAGTCTAGGAAACATAGAGAATCCTTGTCTTGAAAAAACTAAAAAGAATCAAAACCCAGCGCCATTGTCCTTGTCTTCTCTGTCAGCCTCCACTGTCAGCCACATTCAGAGAGTCTGGTTTAATCACATGCTCCATCAGTTCCAGTCCAACTGGCCTTGGTGATCTCCCATTAGATCAGTCCCACCATCTCAGTGGACAGGCTTTGTGGGAGCCTAGTCTGTTCAGATGCTCACCTTCCTGGACCTTGGGGGATCAAGGAGAACTTTGGACTTCCCATAGGGTAGGGAACCCTGACTGCTCCTTGGACTGGAGAGGAGGGAGGGGTGGAGGGAGGGGAGAGAAGTGGGAGGAGGGGAGGAGGTGGAAATTTTCAATAAAAAAAGTTTTAAAAAACTAAAAAGAAAAAGAACTAATAGAGTATTCTCACCTTCAGTTTCATTGTGCAACAGTGATTCTACAGTGGGCTAAGCAGTTTGGGGAGGTTATTCACTGGTTGAAAGAAAGGTTAGGAGTTGGTGTAGCATGAATTCTAGTTGATCTTAATTAATTAAAACTCAGAGTCATGTATAGTGGAAAATGCTGAAAGATCAGAAGAACAAAGGAACAAAACCACAGGTACCTTACCTACTCAACTTCCCATCCATAAAGGGACTGAGCTCCTCTCTCCTCCCATCTTTTTACTTCCTCTCTCCACCCAACCATATCACTTCCTGCCTGTCTTTACAGACCTCCAAACTTCAATGGTAGCTAGTGGCTAGCTCTGGCCTCTAATATTCAGTCAAGTTTTATTTGTACAAACAAAATATCACCACATTTTCCCTTTTTAAAAGGTTATAATTAATATAAGAAAAACCATACACAATAGCTACAGTAACTATATATAATATATACAGGCAATAAATACACCAGTGATATACAATCCATTAACAGCTAAAAATTCAGAGGAAAATATTCCATATCTATTCTATCTTGGTGAGTTCAAAGTCTTATACCTCATTTACTTTCTATCATAACTTGTATTACCATTCAAATTATCTTTAGATATTTCTCAACCTTATATACTTCACAACTATTTAGTAAAGTTCTTTTCTGCATCTGGTAAACAAGAAAAACTATAACTATCTGGTCTTCAACTCACTCAAAATCCCAAGAATGAAATAATATTAACTTAGTAAGCAGGAATCACTATAAAGCAACTTCCAAAAAAATGTGAGAAATGACAAAAAGAACTGGCTGCCTGGACAGTTACTCAAGTTTCCTCTACAACGTTGGCACATGAGTCTTTAGCCTACAGGTCTAGCATATCAGACAGAATTTTCTGTGAAGCAGAATATCCTGAAGGACTTCCCTACCTTGTCTTGGCACAGTTTTACAGGCTTTTTGTATCCCACTTGTCCAATTAGGACAGCATACTGTCAGCTGTCAAGGCAAGGGCATTTTTCTTGCCAAGTGGCTTACTTTTGACAAAGAAAATTAAACTTAATATGAAGTTACTTCAATGCCCATAGTCTTTTCTGAAGTTAAATGATGCTTCCAGGAGCAGACATGTCTCGTCATCAAAAACAACCTAAGTTATTAAAACATCTTAAATGTTAGTCTGTAGATCTTTGAAGTGTTTCAAATGACATGTTTATCTAACATGTATCTTTGTTTGACCTTGAAAACATGTAATGGCGTAAATGAATGCAAACAGATTGTAAAATATATACACAGCTTTAATGGGGAAATTAGACTTACAGTACCACGGCTCCCGCGGAGAACAGGAAGCAGAAGAGGGCGGATGCACGCAAGCCCAGCAGATTTATAGGTAAACATTCGCCTGAGGCGGACACGCCCTCTAAGGCTGGGCTTAACCCTACATCTTCCCCTTTTGTCTAAATAAGACAGAACTAAACAAAATACAACTATAACAAATAATAAATATAACAAACAATATTGAGAACAAAAGTTTTGCTAGACACTTTATCTCAAGGAGTCTAAATGTAGAGAGTAACTACAATTATATAATCTTTAACTCTGTCAAAGATCTGAGAAGGGAATAAATATTACTTAACAAATGAGAGATATCCAAAATGTGCAACAATTGACAGAGACAACTGACTACCTGGGCAATCACCCAAAGTCTCGTTTGCAAGGTTGAGTCAACCAACTTTGGCTAAGGCCTAACATAACTGACATACCATTATTAAAGGCAAGGAAGTTTCTTAGAACTATCCTACCCTATCTTGACAGGATAAGACAATCCTGTTTCATCCACTTAGGGATATTCTGTATCTTTTTCAGAAGTTGAGGTATGGGCTTTTCTTAACCCAAAGGTCAGTTCTGCCAAGAAGACCAGCTCCCAGTGGAGTGTCTTTGGTGCTCAACATTCTCTCAGGAGTAGAGTGGCGTTGCCAGGAGTAATTGTGTCTCATTGGCACAGAATTCTAGGTTAGATTAAAGGCCATTTTCTACAGCTCTTCGAAGAGGCTGAAGATTATACTATCTATACTAAATATAATCTCTATGTATCTAAAAGACCTGATTAACCTAAAAATAAATATGACAAACATATAATTCTCAATACCTATTTAACTTGAAGACTAAAAGAATAAACAACTGTGCAATATATGAAGACAATGATCTTCAACTGTAAACAATGTCATTACATATCAAATGTAAACAATGTTATTATATAAATAGTATCAGAGGTAGAAATGTACATTGTAATATGGTAGATGTATCAATACAATATAGACAAAGTTATAAGCATACTCTTATACAAAAATAGAGGTAGGAACACTCACATTCAATATTCAATATATCAATATACAGAAAACAGTACCAATACAATTTTCTAAAAACAGTAATTCACTAATACTAATCATCCCATCAAACCAGTTAATCCCCCCTTTTTTTAATATACCCCTAATTTTATAAAATATCTCCCCATCCCCTCAACCCTAAACCAACCCCTAAAAGATGTCCCTAACCCTGAGGGCAAACTCTGTTGGGAGAGGGGAAATCGTCCTATAAGATTGCTTCTAGCTGATATGGGGGCAACATTCTCCTTAGGGGCTCCTGTGAAAGCAAATGATGATAAAATTCCCAAATTAACCTTTGACCTAGGAAAATTGTAACTAGTCTCTGAGCGTTTTGAGAAGGTCCGGCCAGAGTGTTGTCAAAAATGTGCACCATTTGAAATTGTCTCCTGAAGTTGGTACCAAAAAACAGGTCTAATATTAGCGCTTAAAAAAATATTCATGACATCATAAAAACCAGATTGAGTTGATGTTGTGGGGCCCCATCTTCATCCTGGAAACTTCAAAGATAAGTGTAGGAAAATTTGTTGCTTGTTATGGGAAGTTTAAACATTAACAACAAAGACATATACTGACATATAAAGAAAGACACAGATATGAGGAAAGGCAAAGAAAGTTTATCAAGTATATAATTATTCTTATTCTGTCCCATTTCATGGCTCCTGACCTGAGACAGAAACTCTGAAATATCTCTTATCAACAGGCTTGGGATTGAACAGGGACTGAGCCATAGTCCAACTCCAAAACCAGCTCTACATATTTAAAAATTTAATACTTACAGAATATGTCCATCCATCAGTAATTAAATATTCAGGGTCCCTTAAATTATTTGAAGATGAGTATTTTCCTGTGGAGATAAGAAAAGAACCCTGCCCCCAACCTAATTGTATTTCTTACCATCAATATGTTCGTCAGCCTTATGAATGAATTGTTATGGCTTAACCCTACAAAAATATACCTAATATGACTCCAAGTTCAACTGTAATAGGTGATTAGCTACTAATCTGCATTTCCTTATTATTCTAAACAGTTGGTAATAGTAACTTTCAAAGACTATAGAAATTTTCATCACATTGTTTAATGAGTTGGATAGGTACAAAACCTGGAACAGGAGTAGAAGTGTATATATAATATGTTCTAACAATATTAATCTCAAATTTGTATCAATATACAAATTTTGTATATAATATTTAAATGCCCAATCCAGTGTAAACATTTAAAACTTGCACTTACTTTTTAAAAGTAGATTCAATAATCTTCCTTTTATCTTATCCTATCTATATTTTCCCTATTTTCTTTTCAAAACAAGAACCTTGAATCTAATATCCTTTGTTTAGTTTTTCTCCTGACCATTAGTAATAACAACTTGTAGCCAATGTCAAGGTAGACAATGACAAATATCCATAACCCAATGATAGACCAGAAGCTACACACCCCCACCTTTTAGGAATGTGGGTGTTGTGTTCTTAAAATTCCTGCTGTCTGGGGATGATGGCATCTTTAGAGAATCCTGAAAAGAAAAAAAAATTGGGGTTAATTGTCAAGTCATAGGAGAGGTAGTTGTATCATTTGTTGTCCAATCTCTATATAATGGGATTGTCTCAAGTTCTTGTGAGAGTAGTCTGTGAGGATAGATCATCTAGCTAGCCACCTTGAAACTGTTCTGAGAAGTTTGTGATCCACAGTCAATTGATAAGCGGTATATTTCAGCTTAGTGGTTTTATCATAGTCTTGGTTAATCATCATTGTGGGGCCCCATCCTCCTCTGGGAAACTTAAAAGGTTGTTATTAGGCATGGACATGGTTCACTGCAGAAAACTGATTAGAGACTTGATGGAGGAAGGTCATTGGTTAATTAATAAAGAAACTGCTTGGCCTGATTGGTTAGAACATAGGTGGGTGGAGAAAACAGAACAGAATGCTGGGAGGAAGAGGAAGTGAGCTCAGACGCCATGCCGCTCCTCTTCAGGGCAGATGCGATGAAGCTCCGGCCCAAGATGGACGTAGGCTAGAATCCTTCTCGGTAAGCTACTGCCTCATGGTGCTACACACATTAATAGAAATGGGTGAAACTGTTTAAAAGAATACAATTTGTGTGTTGTTGTTTAGGGGCATAAGCTAGTCGAGCAGGAGCCAGGCGGAAGGAAAAGCAGGCCTGCCCACAGCTCTTTCTACAGAGACTCAAGCCCAAAAATCAAAAGCTAAATGAAACCTTTTCCTAGAATTAGGTAATATTCTATATGACCATTAATATCATGACAAAAATTAAATGTATATATATATATATATCCTATAAATTTTGACAAAATAATATTTATGCCTTAAGAAAAGCTTTTGAAAAGTCAATATAAAACCAACAGATAATAAGATTAGTTGCAATATAATATTCTTTAAATATTTATTTTTCTTCTATCTCATATCAGGTGGCTCTTCTGATATGAGACAGAGATTTTAGATTTTACTTTAATAAGTATGCTTGGGTTAAAAAAAGGGGAGAGCCACATTCAAACTCCAAGGCAAGATTTAATTTTTAATTGGACTTGGACTACAAATAGACCATTTACATTATATGTCTGTTGAGCATAGCAGAAGCAAACATTTAAGAATATTTATGAAAGTGATGGGGGAGAGTCTTTTGTTTTGTGTTAATTTCATTGGTTAAATAAAGAGACTGCCTTGGCCCTTTAATAGGACAGAAAGTTAGGTAGGCAGAGTAGACTGAACAGAATGCTGGGAGAAAGAAGCCAAGTCAGGCAGTCACCATGATTCTCCCACCCAACACAGACTCAGGTTAAGATCTCCCCTGGTAAGTCACCTCGTGGTGCTACACACATTATTAAAAATGGGTTAAAGCAAAATGTGAGAGTTATCCAGTAAGAGGCTAGAGTTAATGGGCCAAGCATTATTCAAAAAAATACAGTTTCCGTGTAGTTATTTTGGGTAAAGCTAACCGGGTGGCGGGAAGTGGCCTGCTGCCACTCATACTATGTGAAAGTTTATCTTGTTGGAAACATGACATAGCAGTGGGCCAATTTACTCTTTTCCTTGGGACTTTTTTTCTGGATGATTTGTCCTATTTCTTCAGATGTCTCATTTGTTCAATGGTGTTCAGATTCCTTATCTGGATGTCTTTATTCTCCTGAAAAGACAAAAAGCAAATCCCTTGACCAATTATAATTTTGGAGAGGTTTTCTTTTTTTGTTGTTTTTTTTTGTTTGCTTGTTTTAGTGTTTGCAAGTCACATATTTATTTTTACTTATCTTGAAATGTAATCTTTTTTTATTGAGAAAAGGAGAAAAAAACCAAGTTTACACCTCCTCCCAGCCTCCCATTTCCCTCCCCCTCCTCCCACCCTTCTCTCCCTCCCCCCACTCCTTTCCCCCTCCCTCTCCAGTCCAAAGAGCAGTCAGGGTTTTCTGCCCTGTGGTAAGTCCTAGGTCCTCCCCCCTCCGTCCATATCTAGGAAGGTGAACATCCAAACTGTATGGGCAGCTGAGGATAGGGAACCTGAAATGACCGTATCCTAGAGCAATACTGACGAATATCTTGCATATCATCATAGAACCTTCATCTGATGATGGATGGAGATAGAGACAGAGACCCACACTGGAGCACTGGAGAGGTTTTCTTTTTGCAAGTTATATCTGATTGAATTAGATGCATATGTCAATTTTATAGGTTACTTTAGATTAAAAGGCCATGCTGCTTGATGAACTATCATTTTTCTAATTAAGAGGTCTCTCTTGTTCAGATCGAATCTTTATCAATTTTGATGGTATCCACAGTTTTTCTTCTACTGTGGAAACAAAAGCAAAACCCCTTCCCCAATGTAACACATGTCCTGGTTTCCAATCTGAGGTCAACACATCTTTAAAGCATACCAGCTGATTTAATTCAGCAGATTTTTCTAGTGTCAAATGTATCTCCACAACTTTTGCTCCTTTTTCATTAGCATTTAGAAAATTCAGAGTTAATAAAACATTAAAAAATCTATTTCTGGGAAACATTATTATCCACTTCTGTTTATTTCACATATCCTTTAGAGTTTGATTTGATCTCTCTATAACTTTCTGCCCTGTATAATTCTGTGGTATACCTGAAATATGCTTTATATTATAATAGGCAAAAACTTTCACTTTCTTAGAGACATATGCTGGAGCACTGTCTGTCTTTATTAGAGCAGGTATACCTATGATATCCATAACTTCTAGCAAAAGTGTGATTACAGAATCAGTCTTTTCTGAACTCAAAGCAGCTGCCCATTGAAAACATGAATAAGTATTAGTGGTGTGCTGTATATATTTTAGTTTTTCCAAATTCTACAAAATGAAAAACATCCATCTACCAGATCTCATTCCTTTGAGTACCCTTAGGTTACTTCCTGCAGGTAGTGGAATTTGGTTGTATAAAGAAAAAATAGATAGGACATTTCTTCATAATTTCTTTGGCTTGTTGCCACATGATAAAAAAGTCTTTTTTCAGTCTTTGCTATTTACTTACATGGTGTTTCTTTTTATGAAATGCTGAGGTCTCCAGCACATTTTCCATAAATAACTGCATTACCTGTGCTAGAGGATCTGGAAGACCCATACGGGAGTGGATGAGTGTTATGTATATTGGATGATTCCTACTCCTGATTACATCTTATAACTGAATAAATAATAAAATAAACTCTATGTCATCTGGTATAAACGCAGCAGTTTCAATATGCAAAACAACTCTTTCTGCATGTTTAAAATCAGTAACTATGTTGAGAGGTTCCTTAAAATCCATTAATACCATGAGAATAGCATATAATTCTGACTTTTAGACAGAATCCTAAGGATTTAGATCCACTTTATTTAAATTTTCTGATTTGTAACATGCTTTTCCTGATTTATTTGTATCAGTATGGGATTTAAGGGCTCAAGGTATTAGTGTTCCATGTACAAAGTGAGAAGGACCTAGTTAGTTCTCCTTATAAGTATAATTCTCTTGCTTTGGGAATGTTTGTTGTTAATCCCCAACCCCCCCAAAATTACTGCAAGCTCTTTACCAGGATTCACTTTCTGCCAATAATTTTTCAATTTTATCATTATTAAAAGGTACTACAATTTCTGCTGGGTTTATTCTTGCTAATTGATAAACTCTTAATTTTCATTTTATAATTAACTCATAGATTTTTTAACAAAAGTTTAAATTTTTTACTCAGTTTATGTGAGAAAAGATTAATTCTGTGATAATATCTTCCTTCTGCATTAAAATTACTATAAGGGAATGTTAGGAGCATAACATGGCCAGAATGCAGTTAAGGTTTATACCAACATGATTCATGTGTGCCTTTTCTTCTAGGACTATTTCCTTGCCACCATCAAAATTTTATTTAATCAATTCATCAGGTTTTATCCTAATAGTGTGCCATAGATTATTAATGTCTCCTAGTAATCTTTAGTAAGTCTTTAAAAGTCTGAAATCAATCTCTCTAATTTTCACCTTTTTGGATCTCATCTTTTATAAATTCTAGTTGGTCTTAATTAATCAAAACCCAGAGTCAGGAATAGGAGAAAATGCTGAGAGATCAGAAAGATGAAGGAGCAAAACCACAGCCACCTAAAATACTCAACTTTCTAGCTGAAAAGGGACCGAGTTTCTCTCTTCTCATTCCTCTCTCCACTCAACCATATTATTTACTGTCCTCTGTACAGTCCTCCAGTTCTCTATAGTTATCTAGTGGCTAGCCCTACCCTCTGATTTTCAGACAAACAAGATATCAACACAAGTTGGAGAGAAGGATTCTTAGTTAGAACACTGGATACTCTTTCAGAAGCCATGGGATCAATTCCCAGCACCTAGAGGGTGGCTAACCATAACATTTAACTCCAATTCTAGGGAACTCAATGCCTTTACTGGACTCTGCATACATTGAATGTAGGCAGTACACAGACACACATGCAAGCAACTTTCATGAACATAGACAAATCTTGTGAAGTTTCTTTAAAAAATAAAAACCAAGGCTAGAGAGAAAGGAAAGGAATATTGGTCCCTTTATATTTCATGGAACACTGGGTCTATATCTTAAGCATGTGTGTTCATCACTTAGTTTCAGTGGCAGTTTCTGGATGGTTCTACAAATTTGGTGGAGTGAAGCAATGTGAGATGACATCCTTTCAATTACTGTTCATTAACAAGTCATTCACCCTGTATGGAATAGTATTGAAAAGGGTTTCTGAATGGTTCAACCCACTGTTTTCAGGTGTACTCATAATTAAGAACATTTTGTGGGTGGGGGATGCCTTCTCTATTTGTTACAATCCCTGGACTACTTTTTTCTCCTTTTATTTCTATAAGATTTATGTTATTTTATATATGCATATGTGCAATAGGAGCATGGGGCCCCTTTGTTCTGCTCCACCTGTCTAGCTTACATCCGAGAAAACCACACAGAAATTGTATTAATTAAATTAATGCCTGGCCCATTAGCTCTAGCCTCTTACTGGCTAACTCTCACATCTTGATTAACCCATTTCTATTAAATCTATGTATCACCATGTGACTGTGGCTTACCAGCAAGATTCTAACCTATGTCTGTCTCAGGCCAGAGATTCATGGTGTCTGCCTGTCTGTGCTCTTCTTCCTAGCATCCAGTTCTGTCTTCCCTGCCTACCTAAGTTTCTGCCCTATCAAAAAAACCAAGGCAGTTTCTTTATTCAACCAATGAAAGCAACATATAGATAGAAGAACCTCCCCGTCTCCCATTTCCCTCCCCCTCCCCCACTCCTCCCCCCTCCCCCACTCCTCTCCCCCTCCTTCATTCCTTTCCCCCTCCCTCTCCAGTCCAAAGAGCAGTCAGGATTCCCTGCCCTGTGGGAATTCCAAGGTCCTCCCCCCTCCATCCAGGTCTATGAAGGTAAGCATCCAAACAGGCTAGGCTCCCACAAAGCCAGTTCATGCAGTAGGATCAAAACCCAGTGCCATTGTCTTAGGCTTCTCATCAGCCCTCATTGTCCGCCATGTTCAGAGAGTTCAGTTTTATCCCATACTTTTTCAGTCCCAGTCCAGCTGGCCTTGGTGAGCTCCCAATAGTTCAGCCACACTGTCTCAATGGGTGGGTGCACCCCTCACGGTCCTGACTTCCTTACTCATGTTTTCCCTCCTTCTGCTCCTCATTTGGACCATGGGATCTCAGTCGGGTCCTCCAATGTGAGTCTCTGCCTCTATCTCCTTCCATCGATATGCAAGATCTTCATCAGTATGGCTATAGAATAGGGTCATTTCAGGTTCCCTCTCCTCAGCTGCCCAAGGAACTAACTGGGTACATCTCTCTAGACACCTGTGAGCCCCTCTAGAGTCAAGTCTCTTGCCAACCCTAAGATGGCTCCCTTAATTAGGATATATGCTTCCCTGCTCCCATATCCACCCTTCCTTTATCTCAATCATCCCATTCCCCCAAGCTCCCCCATCCTTCCCTTCTCACTTTTCTCTCCCCATTTCCCCTAACCCCCATCCCCACCGACCCCCAAGTTCCAAATTTTTGCATAGCAATCTTGTCTACTTCCAATATCCAGGAGGATGACTATATGTTTTATATGTGTATTGTGTTTACATTACAATCTTTCCAGCCCACCCTCTTCAACTCTACCTCCTCTTAGGATTTTTAAAATTGTTATTATTATCACATAAATATTTATGTATAAATTTATGAATATATAAATACACTCTGGTGTATCCAATTAGTGTTGTCCATGTTGAATTAGATGTTTTATCAGGGTCTCACCCCCGGAAATCACTGACACTCACTCTCTCAGAACTCATTAATTACCTGGAGCTTTTTATGTATGAGTGAAGTCTCTTGTGATTTCCCCATGTATTCTTGCATGACAATTGGTGTTGTCATTTTGCAGGTATATTTATGCAGCCATATTGTTGGATTTTCTTGGGTGTAACTTCCCAGTAAAATATAGAAGACACAATCTCACAATGCACAGGATGTCTTCTGCCCCTTACAGTACTTCCAATCCTCTTCTGAGATGTTCCCTGATCCTCAAATAAGAGGGTTGTGTTATACATAGATCAGGTGGGACTGGCTATCCCTCACCCTGTTCCTTAGTAAAGGCTTTATTGCTGTGAAGAAATACTGAAGCTATGACAACTCTTATTAAAGACAACATTTAATCAGGGCTTGTTTACATTTTAAGGGGTTTAGTCCATTATCATCACAGCTAAATCCATGGTGACATGCAAGCAGGCTTGGTGCTGGAGAATGAACTAGTGTGGGATTTCTTTTAAGCATCCTTCTTCATGTGGCCCCACATGGACTCAGACTCCACACTTAACAGGTGGACAGCCTAAGGGCCTTAATTGTCCACAGCCCAGAAAGTATTCCAACCTTGCTTTTACCTAAGTAGTTTTTTGTAGGGCCCCACCACAGCGCTGCTAACTGAATACATTGACTTGGAAATTTCCCAAGCACATGCATGCCTCCCACCCCCACTTCTGTATTCCTTGCCCCATGGTATCTCTTGTGCAGCTTCCGGTTTGTGCTCCTTGTCCAAGAGTTCTGGGTTTCTTGTTCCGTGTATGGAATAATTTAATTGCTTTTAGTTTGGGAAGCCAAGCATATTTCTCAGTATTTAACCAGTACCAAGGCGGGAAACTAAAGCAGCTCAGGGCCATTCTTGTCGCCACCAGTTGCATCACTGCTAGTCGAGACTCTGCAACCATGACACCTGCTGGACAACAAAGATTATTACACCCAAAACAATTTACCATATCTCATAACAAGTAATTGATAAATCAATATGGCAGACTACATTAACATTGAGACTTTTCCTAACGTTTTTGCTAATACTATGGGTTGTATTCAATAAAGCTTATATGGTTATGGTGATACATCCATTTATTGGGTATTGAGACTCAAGTTTTTTTCTTCATATCATATCTTAAGAAAGAATGTGACACTTTTAGAAATGATACAGTATTTACAGACCTATAATGAGCAGGCAGTTGACAGGATTAATACCCTCTTAGATGTCCAGAACAGTTAGGGAACACAAATAAATTCAAGTTGGACAATCATTTGGCTATAAAATAGACTTGCACATGACATGAACTTATTTTTGGAAAATCATAAAGATTCTACACAAGTTTCTGGAACTGGTGAACTCTGAGCTCTACTACTGTAAGCTAATATTGTGCACAAACAATCAAATGTTCTGTTTTGTCACATGCACAACAGAGCTAAGTAGCAAGGGAAACTCAAGTTGGACCCATATTCTTCCTGGGAAAAGAAATCGAAAAGATTTTATGGATGGACAGGTACATGTGTGTATGGGAACAGGAGGAAGCATGTGGGGGGAAGGTGGGACGAAAGGAGAGAGTACTTGGAGTAATAATTGGAATGGTGGGGGATTTGGGGAGCAATGTAGAAACCTACTACAGTGGAAATTCCCTGAAAACTACAAGAGTAACCCTAGTAAAGACTCTTAGAAGTGAGGGATAGATAGCCTAAAACAGTCATCTTCTACGCCTACAGAAGACTTCAAGCAGTTGAGCTTGACTCCAATTCAGCCACAAAATGTTCAATAGCCACAATCTGTCCTTTCTATAAGATTTACTTGGGTTATGGTGGAAGAGAACTTGTGATATTGGCCAAAAAATGACTGGTCCAAATTAAAGCCCATTTTATGAGAGGGAGTCCAGACCTGACACTGCCTGGATGGCCAGGAACCAGAGGCTCGACAGCCCAGAAACACAGATTAGAACCAAACATCACTGGAAAGACATTTCAATGAAACGATTACTAATGATATTCTGTTAGACTATTAGATCAAGTGCCCAGCCTAAGATGCCAGAGAGGCATCATTCAGCAACATATGAGAACAGATGCAGATACATACAGCAAACCATTTGGTGGCACCAGAGGAACCCCAGAGTAGAGGGGAAGGATAGGTTTTAGGAACCAGAGGGCTCAAGGACACCATGAAAAGATGGAACACAAAAACAATTATGCATGGCTAATGCATGGTCACAGAGAATACAGGGATAATCACAGACCTTTGAGCTTGTGCTTGGGCTCAGCATATAAGTTATTGTAGTGTAGATGGATATTCTTCTGGAACTCCTGACAGTGGAAGTGGGGGGGGGGAATTCTTATATTTTTACCTTCTCTTTGAACCCTTATCTTCCTACTGGGTTGCCTCTCGCAGCTATGATTTGAGAGATTGGGGCAAGTCTAATATAACATGCTGTACCATGTTCTAAAGATATCCCTGGAAATCTTGTTCATTTTTTGAAGGGAAACAGAAGAGGAATAGATCTGAGGTAAAGGAGAAATAGGTCTTAGGGAGGAGTAGAAGAAGGGAAACTGTAGTTGAGATGAATATATAAGAAAAGATTTTAAAATGAAAGAAATATGTATTAACAGGAAAAGTACTAATGAGATCGGTCCTAGTGTGAATGTCACTCACTATCATGATGAAAACAGTATGATGTGCCCTTATGTGAAGGAATTTAAATCTGTGCATCAAACAAACTGTGGATCAAAGCTATTTAAAAACCAGCTATGTCCATAGTGAGACATGGGCAGACCCTCCTCCTGTCACTCTTCCTCACTTCACATGGATGACTGGTGTGCAGTCAACATTGGACCTACATGGATTAGTTAAAAAGAATGTATTTGAACATATGAGAGTACGTTTTTTCTCAATGCAAATGATACACCATTTCCACAGCAGACTCAGAACTTCCAAAAGTTTGAGGGCTCCTGAAATCAGTTGCTATGAATTCTGAGGGATCACTATATATTTGAACCACAACCTAAGCTCTTACAACACTTGAAATTTTGTTTACCATATTTATGTCTCTATATTCCTTTTAAGACAACCTCACTTTAAATTCAGGTCTTCGCTTATATACATGTGTATCTCAAGATTATTGGGGTGTGTCTCCCAGCAGGCTGTACCTGAGTAATAACTAATCATTTTCACTACATAAATATTCTCTATTTTTATATCCCATTGATAAAGAAATGCCAGCATTCTACTGTGGGATGAGATGAAAGGTCACTCACTCGTCACGGCCAGGAGACCGGAAGACTGGTCTTCAAACCGAAGCGGTTGGAGATCTCACACTGATACTCTCCAGCATCCTCCCTCCTGACAGGATCTATTCTGAGTCCACACTTTGTTGGGGAAAGAGTCATCCTCTCTGTGAGCTGCAGATTCTTCTTCTTGTAGAGCCAACGGATGGAGACATCAGTGTTGGGTGAAACACAGGTGAAGATCACAGATGTACCTCCTGAGACTGTGGTGTCAGTGATTTGCACAAAGGGCTGTGTCACAGGCTCTGTGAAGAAACAGAGAATACCAAATGACAGTCATCCAGAGAGTTCAACCAGGCCCTCTTTAGTTCATACTATATAAATCTTCCAGGAGGGAGAATTTGAAGCTGGTACTATAGACATATCTCATGCTTTGTATCTGCGAGTTAGTAACTGTGTGACTCTGATTCGGGCACTGTTTTCCATGTCTCAGTTTCCATGTATTAGGACACATAGTGAATGATCATTGCCATATCTAAGTGTTAAGCTTAGTTATGAGCAATGGTTTGACCTTGAGTTGGGGCAGCTGCTCACATCAACAGCATCTGTTACTATCTGCCTCCTCTGTCTCTTCCCTTAGTGCCTTGACCTTCCTGTGAATTCTCATAAGCCCATCAGAGCAATAGGCTAATTGCGCAAACCCCTGTCCACTCAGTGTTAGAAGAAGGAGATGCAAAGGTGAACTATCTTACCCAGCTGTCATGGCTGTACACAGCTGATTCTATACTCCAGGAGACAGTCAGTCCCATGACTTGAACAGTCAGTAAAGCCTTGTTCCTGCCAGTTCTAACCAAAAATCTAAACAGTTAAAAAATCTCCCCAATGTGATCTTGATTCATGCCAGGGGCAATGTTTTGGAGTTAGAGATTCCTGGTGATCTCTATGAAGATCCCATGGCTTCATCAACCAGGGACTGTCTGACTCCCACACTCTTCTGGGTACATGTGCATGGTGCAAACTCCAAATGTCTGCACTGAGGATGACATCCTGGGGCTGAGTTTTCCCAGCACAGGTCCTTCTCTCTGCAGGTAAAGACAGGTGAGTAGTTCTGATCTACAGTTTGTCTACCCAATGTGTGTCTTGCAGTAGAAACGCAAACCCCAGTGTGGGGACACAATGCAGTGGGAGAAGAGCAGGCACAGCCAAATCCTGACAGGTTAGTGTATGAAACAGGATGAACCGCACCCAGGACCATAGTCACTTACTCTTTACATAAAATTTCACGTATGCTTTTTCAGTTTTGAAATCTTTGTTTAAAACTTCTAGTGTGTAGATTCCTGCATCTTTTTCAGTGACATCCTGGAGCAACAGAGATCCATTTTGGAACGCCATCCCTTTTGTTCTCTGTGCAACGTCCCAGGAGATGGAAGGCACGGCTCTGTTGAGTTTAAAAATTGGGCTCCCATCCTTTGATTTGTGCCAGGAAAAGGCTTGCGCATCTTCTGGAAGATTATGAACTTGGAGAAGTACGTCTTCACCTTCAGAAACATACCGAGGCTCTGCTTGGATCATGAGTTGGGAAGAAGTAAGAGTGTCACAGAACAGAGAATGGGAACCTGGGAGGGAAAGAGAAAAAAAAAACATCACATAGGGATCATTGTGCTTGGTGAAAAGATAGTGACCTCCAACCAGACTGAGCAAATGGATTCATCACTCAGCCTAGCATTGCAGGTGTGTGAGGGTCTATCCCATGTAATGAAGGCCAAAAACATGACCTTTCCTCACCTTTCAAAACCCCTCCTTTCCAACAGTGCCCCTGAAAGTGCCATCCCTCTGCATAGAATTGTCCTCTTGGGTGTCTACTTGGATTCTACTTCACTACCCTCAGGCAGATACTGCACACACTCATGCACAGTAAGGTTTGAGATGATGTCTCCCCTGAGCTCAACAGGTCTGGAACTTGCAATCTCTACAATTTTTTTCTTCAGTTTCCTTTGAGACAACACTCAGCTCCTGACTTCACCTAATAGATGTTCTTGCTGAACTGTCAAGTGACTCTTAGGTCTGGGGTTGTGTGGGGGCTGGGAATAGTCTGATCTTCAAGTCAGTCTCAGCTCTTTTAAAGGCTTAGGTACTAGGCTGGCTGGTTTTATGTCAGTTTGACACAAGTTACAATCATTTTGCAAGACAAGGCTTCAGTTGAAAATGCAATCACCTGGTTGGCATGTGGGCAAAATTATACCACATTTTAAAAATTGGGGATAAATGCAAAAGGATTCAGACCAATGCAGTCAGTTCAAGTATTGGGAACCGAATCCTGAATAATAAAAGAGAGCAGGCTGTGCCCTGAAGGGCTGGCACACAGGAAGCACTTCTCCGTGGTCTCTGTACCAGTTCCTGGATTCCGTTTATGACACTCAACATGGATGTTCTAAAACCATGTCCCCTATCAGCTTAAAGAGGATGTAAGAGTGTTGCAGTGAAAATGTTCCCCTGAGTCACATTTTTACTCAAGCCTTGAAAAGATGAAAGTATGCAGTTCTCCTTGATCTAGAACCCCAATAGACTAGGCTGACTCTGCCATGTTAGACTGAGTTAATTTCCATCAAGTTATACTTTGATGCAAATGAAAGATGGAAGCTGTTCTATGGCCATTTGTCTCTAGCAATGCGTCCTGTGCTAAGCACTCTGGGGACACAGAGCAGAGGAAAGAGAGGCTAAGCCAGTCACAGCAGTCCTGTGTGACTAAGCCCCACCCAGCACTGAACAATCACAGAGAATCACTTACTGTCCACCTGGAGTTGCACTTGTGCCTCTTCAATTCCCATATCTGTTCTCAGAATTCGGAGTGTGTACAATCCATGGTCTTTCTCAGTGACATCATAAAGCAGCAGGGATCCATCACTGTGCAATGTCTCTCTGCCACTGTATGCAGGCCCCCACACAGTTGGTTTCTTGGCTGGTACAGGTTGCGTAGCCAAAAGGTTCTTGGAGTCAACCTCTCCTTTATACCAGAGAAACTCTAAAATATTCTCCGGGGGATTGTGTACAAGTAGAAGAGCACTTCCCCCTTCAGCAACGCTGGATGGTAGTGATTCAACAGTGGTCTGGGCAGAGGGAGCAAGGCACCCACACTTCCAAAGGAAAGCTAGAAGGTAAAAGAGAAGTCCACCTAAGTTGGGTCTTTTCTATTTGCCTAACATGACGTCCTGTGTCCTGAGCAGCTGTGTCCATTGCTCAGCCTAGGTTTCTGGGTGAGTTTCTTCATGTCCTACTTGGTAGAGATCTGCCCATGCCCTTTAAATTCTCAGTGTCCCCACACTTGTCATTTCCACTATATGGGTCTCTGTCTTCAGTTGTCAGCATGGCTGTGTCTTACTGGATCAGATCCCTGCTCACATTGACCCCAATTACCCCAATGGTGTTGGGGTGATGCCTGCCCATGGATTTATTTAAGAAACTTAGATTTATGGATAGAGTATTAGATCATCCAATTTGTTTTGATTTTTTTGCTCTTGTTTCCATATTATAGTTGTATGTGGGTAGTGGAAGGGCTGGTCTAGTGTGTGTTGTGGGGACGTGCAGACACAGTACTTACATGGAGGTCAGAAGATGTCAGTTCATTGGTCTCCACATGCCAGACAATGAATCAAATGCCTATATCTTTGGACCATGTCACTGATCCACACCAGCTTGATTTTTTTTTTAATTTGGGCCATCAAGCTGTATTCTATCTCCAGAATACTGTGGTTATGCTTACAAATTTTGGAAAAAAACAATGTCTCCCCAACCCTTACTGATTAGTATTCAAGAAGAGAATCCAAGCTTTGAGCCTCTCCCGCACTCTGTATCTTCTCCCCTACAAACGCAGAGACTCCTCTCGTGTCTTTGTGCCATTCAGGAGACTACAGACAGCATGTCAGTTCTCTGCCCTCACACACTGTCTCCTTACCTGTGAGTAGAAGCCCCTGAGGTGTGGTGCACCCTTTGCTGAGGAGTATGGAAAGGGGCCTCTATTGTCTGCGTAGGCTGATCTCTCATTCCTCTGAGGTGTCTGCTCCAGCACAACTCACAAGCTCTGCTGCCCTTCCCGCATATGAGCTGAGCCCTAACCCCAGGAAGGAGCACCTCCCAGAGTATAATGAGGGTGGGTCTGTGTTTAAAACACTGCTCTGCCCCACCACTTTCAGCACTGCTTCCTGCTCATTTGTCGTCCCCTCCTTATGTTTATGTCATCTAGAATACAGAGTTAGAATAAAGGGTAATGGCCATCCCTGTGACATGACCCACAACTGTGTAACAAAGAAGCCCAGCTGGGTGCCCAGTCTGCCCTGTGTATTCAATGCTCTGGAAACATGGAATTTGCTCCCACCAGGAAGGTGACAAAACTGACTTTGAGGCTCCAAAGGGACCAGGTGAGTGATGTGTGTGGAAAAGAATAAATATACTCCCCCTAGAATCACAGTCAGACTGGGTTCTGACAGAGATAAAAGCCTCAGGATGTGACATGAGTCTCAGATCTTGAGTGTGTGAGAGGAAGTGACCTATTTCCCGGAAAAGGGCTTTGAGATTCTTTATCATGTGCAAGATGTTCAGGACCATGATCCTACTTCCTCTGTTTGCTGAGCTGTGTAACAGGTCTGCCCACATGCTCCATAACCTTTCTGAGATACCTTGGAATACTGTTTAGTTGATTCCTCTAGGATATCATGTATTTCCCAAAGGGAACACATAAATAGCGGGAAACAGAACATGATCTCCTGAAAGGGCAGCAGACACATTTATCAGCTGTTATGAGAATGCTGAGACCATGATTTTTAGATCTGCAAAAAAGCGGGGGGGGGGGTGGAACCAGGCTACAAGGATAGTTCCTGGTTCATGCAAATAAATACCTTTCTGGCAGTTCATGTGTGCCCGAAGGAGAGAATTCCTCAAATGGGACTCCGGGAACAAGCACTTGTCAGGAAAACCCGTGTCCTTAGTCCCTCTAATTGGGCACCAAGACTTTCATGTAAAACCCATGTGCCCAAGAGGACAGTAGTCAATGGCCTGGACACCTGTTGAACTGTGCTCCCCTGCTGACTCTCTAGAGAAGACGCCCAAGGGATGGAGCACAGTAGTACAACCAAGGCTCTCAGGACAGTGCACAGTCTAATCCCACACCATCACAAGACTCTGACTACTAGGGAGCACTCTTCCCTACCACCAGAAAGTCAAAATCCAACACCTATCAATTGCTTCTTTCTCATGGACACATGGAGTGGAGTCTGGGACAGAGGTCTTGAGGCAGGGCATTCTGGAGCTCACACCTCTGTGAGGATTCCATTTTTTTCTTCAGCCATGCACACTGTTAATTCCCTCGGAGTCTTTCTCAAGGAAACATTCCTGGTAAGAACTCCTAGAGTCTAGACAGAGATTGATTTCCTTGGATGAACTACCCATCACACACCTACCTGTGTGCAAGGTGAAGTCAAATGAAAGATTCTGATCTATTGCCATTAATCTACACCTTGTGTGTCCTGCACTAAATGGTGAGACCACAACATGGTGGCACAATACACAGGGAAGTTAGGCACAGACTATTCTCCTGTGTGTGTCTAGTGAAACAAACCTCACCCAGCTCACAGATTCACAATGAATCACTTACCATACACATTGAGGTACACGTTTGCTGTTGATATGATTTTTCCACTTCTATTATAGGTTCGTAGGGTATAGAATTCTGTGTCCTTCAGGTTGACCTTCTCAAACAGCATGGATCCGTTGTAATATATTGTCTGTCTACTGCTGTGTGCAGGACCTGGCCTGCTTAAACCTTTGTGCAGTGCATATGTTGCAATTTCTTCTGCCTCATCTCCTAGCCCTTTGAACCAGGCTAAGGATTCAATTTCCCCTGGCAGATTGTGGACAAGGAACAGGACATCATCTCCTTCAGACACTATGGGTGGCACTGATACAGTGGTCTCATGGGCAGTGGCGGAGAGGAGCCAGAAGGTTAAAAGGACGGCTAGAAGAGAATTGAGAAAAAAAAAACACCAATATTAAATGGGTGTGGTCACCACTCAGCATTGCTGTGTGCATAGGTTGTGCCCACCCTCCTTCGCCGGCATGAGCACCATGGCTTCCATTCACTCAGAGTGTCTGAATATGTCATTACTCCTTAGGATTTCTGTGCTCAGATGTCTGTCTGGTTCCCTGACTCGGTGTCCCTTATCCATCCTCTCATAGAGTATATATGTAAGGATCACTGCCTCTCTGAACTCCTCCTCTGGAGAGTCCTCACTTTCTGTTTTACTCTCTGTTCTTTTTGTGATTTTCTTCAACCTGAGGCTTCATCTTTAGGGTTTACTGACATCAAGTCCACTGGAACCAGGGCTTTTTGTTTGTTTGTCTTTAGGTTTTAATTTTGGTTTTGTTTTTTGAGACAGGGTTCTCCTTGAAGCATTGACTGTTCTAGAACTTGCTCTGTAGACCAGGCTGGCCTGATCACCTGCCTCTGCCTCCCTAGTGCTGAGATTAAAGGCCTGAGCCACCATCAAGCAGCAGAACCAGGAACTTTTAAGGGTAGGATCCTGGAAAAGATTCAGACACAGTAGGCAAAAGAAAAAAGGAAAGAAGGAAAGAAGAATGTGCCTTCTGCGATTTTTTTCATAGTTCCTAGTTTTGGAACTTAGGACAATGATTAAGTTTAAGTGTGAAAAAAATACTTTTAGATATTTTATGCTAATTTGTGCATGTATTTGTGAAGGCTGGTGTCTCCTTGTGTATGCCACAAATTTGTGTGGGCACATGTGCCAAGGTGTGCATGTGTGGGTACATGCCCCAGCACCTATGTGGAGGGCAGAGTAGAGCCTGCAGGAGTCTGTTCTCTCCATCTACTGCATGGGAGCTGAGGACCGATTTCAGGTTATCGCATCCTCCCACACTGAAACATCTCTCTAACCCTTCCCTGTTTGATTTCTATTTGGAGGGTCATGCTGTCAGAGTGGATAACAAGCTGTCTTCAGAACATTACAACCAATAAAGTTCACTGTGAATATGGAGTGCTTGAGGCTTTTCTCTTACCATCATCACCCCCTGTCCTCTGAGAGCTTCTGGATGCTGAGCCTCTGTCCCTTACTGTACCTTATGCACCAAAGCTGCAAACAGAAACCTTGAGTCTCCTCCCAAGATCCTGTCCTCCTCCAGTCTGCCCCTGAGTCTCCCTCCCCACACAGTCAGGAAGTGGGTACCCTTACCTGTGAGCAGAAGCCTCTGCCAGGGGGTACACCCCTTGCAGAGAAGCACAGAGGACTCCATCAATCTTCTCACTTGCTGTCCTCCGTCTGAGAAGAGCCTCAGCTCCAACACAGAACTCAGACTCTGCTGTTCTTCCTCCTTCTGGGCTGAGATTCTTCTCAGAAAGGAGCACTTCTCAGAATCCAATGGGCTGTGAGTGGTGGGGTTTGAGTCCAAGGCACTGCTCAAGCCCTTCCACTCTCAGTGGTGCCCTGTATCCTTCTCAACTTCCCTTTATGTTTCTCAACCAGCATAATTTCTGCAGCAAGGCTGATAAGCATCCCCATGGCCTCAGGAACAATGGCTCATCCTGGGACTGACATCTGCTCTGATTTTGCCTGGGGTCTGTCAGCACAAAGCGAGGAGCATTCACCATGTTTATGTCTTTGTGACACACAGACCCAGCTGAGCACTCAGTCTACCCCCTGTTTTGTTTTTGTTTTGTTTTGTTTTATTTTTTTGTTTTGTTTTTTGTTTTTTCTTAATCCCTGCAGAAAAGGGACAGAAATGTCCCTGAGAGCTAGAAAAAGACCAGCTGAGTGATGACTAAGGATGAAGATCAGTGCTTTAAAACTAATGCCACCAGTCAAATTAATTCTCCAGGAAAGAGGCCAAGGAGAAGTTGGTTGAGAGGTTCCATGTGCTCAGTCTTGGGAAAGAGGTGACCTGTGTGTCCTTGAAATCGAAAGTACTGTGGGCTTCTTCCTAAGGAGGCTTCCAAGGCAACATTCTAGCAATATGCTTTGGCTACTCACATGTCCTTTCTGACCTTCCGGTCACCTTTACCCTTTGTTACCGATGGGAATGATGTCTTCTTTTGAGAAATGACAGGAGGGAGGAGACCTTCATGGTTCCCATGCAGAAAGGTGTTCTCAGACAAAGGAAGGAGCCAGTAGGTTAGAGTACATTTTAGAGAAGGAGCTTAAGGTGAGTAGGGACAGAGAAGGAAAACAGTCTCCTAGGTCATAGCTCAGGGAAACAATTTTCATAGCATTGAGCAGATGCTGGTGATCACTGGAAGAACGGAAGTCTCATCTTCAATGCTAACGGGAAGCATGGTCAAGAAGCCAAATGAGAGATTCCCTGATATTCTCGGCACCGGTGGCATTCAAGGATCGTCTTCCTGATCACTGTGCTCTTCAGGACTCCTAATTCCTTCTACTGTAGGATGGATCTAAACAGGGTTCCAGATTTGTCCTGGAAAGCCCTGGACTAAAGCTGGAAGTAGTGTGAATCCAGAGGATGGGCATTCTCAGGAGGAGCCTTGTGCCCAGGAAATTTTGAAGGAAAGTCCTAGGACATTTCTCTTGAGAGTAAAAGGACAAAACACAACAGGCCATGGGGTTGAATGCTTTTAATCCAAGCACTCATGAGGCAAAGGCAAGTGGATCTCTTAGATGCAGACTAGCCTGGTCTATGGAGCAAGTTCCAGAATATCTGGAGCTACACAGAAGAATCCTGTCTGGAAAAAAAAAACAGGAGACACTAAAATAATAGACTGTACATGCACTTTCAGACCAGTCACTGCTGTCTCAATCCCACCTTCTCTTTGTCCAGAGAGTACTCAGGGGTATAAATCACATCGAGTCAAATAGATGTGCCTCCCCTATAATGTGCTCTATGCTTCTTTCTCTTGTTGTGATAAAAACACCCTGAAAAGGAGCGGTTTAGGAGAGAGACTAGAGTCCATTACCTTTCTGGTACTGTGCTATATTGTAGCACTGAAGGAATTCAAGGCAGAAAACATGCTGCTTGCTGCCTCATTCGCAGACTCACACTCTGACCCATACTTAGCTAGCTTTCTTATACAACCAAACACCATCTGCATGGAAATCATGCTGCCCACAGTGGACTGGCCCCTCCTAGGTCAATTAAGACAATCATTCAAAGAAATGTACACCCTGATTTGGTTGAGACTGTTTTCTTTTCTGTTGTTACTGTTTTATTTATTTTTGCATCGTGACTGCATTTTCCCCTCTCTCCACTGAGACACCTATCTGTTATTATACAATAAAATATAGTTTTTATTGCTATATTTCTATAACAGAGCTTGAAATTAGGGATGATGATACCACCAGAAATTCCATTATTGCACAGAATTGTTTTAGCTATCTTACATGTTTTGTTTTTCCATAAGAAGTTGAGTATTGTTCTGTAAAGAATGGTGTTAGAATTTTGTTGGGAATTACATTGAATCTGTAGATTGTTTTTGTAAGATAACTATTTCACTATGTTAATCCTAATGGGGAATATTTCCATCTTATGATATCTTCTCCAATTTCATTCTTCAAAGACTTGAAGTTCTTGTCATAAAGGTCTTTCACTTGCTTTGTGTCTTAGTCAAGGTCTCTACTGCTGTGAAGAGAAACCATGACAACATCTACTCTTATAAAGGAACATGTTTAATTGGTGTGGCTCACTTACAGTTTCAGAAGTTTGTTACATTGTCTTCTTGGAGTAGAGCATGTCAATATGCAGACATCTATGGTACTTGAGAAGTATCTGAGAGTCCTGCATCTTCTAGGCAACAGGAAATGACTTGTCTATCACAGCAGCAAATCTTGACCCAAAAATATTTCAAAGCCTGTCCCCACAGTGACACACTTCCTCCATAAAGGTCACGCCTACTCCACAAAGCCACACTTACTAATATTGCCACTCCCTTTAGGGGACATTTCCTTTTAAACCACTGTACTTGGTTAGACATACAATAAGGTTATTTCTATTATTTGTGGATACTGTGAAGGGTGATTTTTTTTCTCAGCCAGTTTATCATTTGTATATTGGAGGACTACTTATTTTTGAGTTACTTTTAACCAGTCACATCACTGTAGGGCTTTTTTTTATCATCTCTCAGGGTTCCCTAGTAGAATATCTGGGCTTGGTTATGTATATAATCTTATCATCTGCCAACAGTGACACTTTGAATTCTTCCTTTCCAATTTATATCCCATTGATCTCCTTCAATTGCCTTGTTGCTCTAGCTAAAACTTGCAAAAATTCTCTTGAAAAATTTGGTGAGAGTGGATAGCCTTGTTTTTTATTTTAGTGAAATTGCTTTAGGCTTTCCCCACTTAGTGTGATATTGGCTATTGGTTTGCTGTAGGGTGCCTTTATTATGTTTAGATACGTCCCTTGTATCTCTGTTCTCTAAAAGACATTTATCATGAAGGAGTGTTGGATTTTTTTTTCAAAGGTTTTTTTTTCAGCATCAAATAAGATGATCCAGCGGATTCTTTTTCTTTCAGTTTGTTTATATGGTGGCTTACACTGACAGATTTTCATAGGATGAGCCAACCCATCTTCTCTGGGATGAAACCACAACATCATGGTGGATCATCTTTCTGATGTGTACTTGGATTCTGTTTGTGAGTTCTTTTTTTTTAAGTTTTTTTTTTTATTGATAAAAGAAGAATAAAGAAAAAAAACAAATTTCCACCTCCCCCCAGCCTCCCCTTTCCCTCCCCCTCCTCCCACTCTTCACCCCCTCCTCCCACTCTTCTCCCCCTCCTCCCACCCCTCTCCCCTTCCCCCCACTCCTCTCCCCCTCTCTCTCCAGTCCAAAGAGCAGTCAGGGTTCCCTGCCCTGTGGTAAGTCCTAGGTCCTCCCCCCTCCGTCCATATCTAGGAAGGTGAACATCCAAACTGGCTAGGCTCCCACCAAGCCAGCAGATTGCGTAGAATCAAAACTGCGTGCCATTGTCCTTGGCGTCTCATCAGCCCTCATTGTTCGTCATGATCAGAGTTCAGTTTTATCCCATGCTTTTTTTCGTAATAGTCCAGCTGGCCTTGGTGAGCTCCCAATAGATCAGCTCCACTGTCTCAGTGGGTGGGTGCACCCCTCGTGGTCCCGACTTCTTTGCTCATGTTCTCCCTCCTTCTGCTCCTCATTGGGACCTTGGGAGCTCAGTCCAGTGCTCCAGTGTGGGTCTCTGTCTCTATCTCCATCCATCGCCAGATGAAAGTTCTTATCCAAGAGGGTAACGATATGTTTTTCCTTGTGTTCACCTTCTTACTTAGCTTCTTTAGGTTCGCCAATTGTAGATTCTGTGACCCCTATTTATGGCTAGAAACCAATGATGAGTGAGTACATCCCATGTTCTTCTTTTTGGGTCTGGGATACCTCACTCAGGATAGTGTTTTCTATTTCCATCCATTTGCATGCAAAATTCGAGAAGTCATTGTTTTTTACCGCAGCGTAGTACTCTAGTGTGTATATATTCCATACTTTCTTCATCCATTCTTCCATTGAAGGGCATCTAGGTTGTTTCCAGGTTCTGGCTATTACAAATAATACTGCTATGAACATAGTTGAACAAATGCTTTTGACATGTGATAGAGCATCTCTTGGGTAAATTCCCAAGAGTGGTATTGCTGGGTCCAGGGGTAGGTTGATCCCGAATTTCCTGAGAAACCGAAACACTGACTTCCTGTTTGTGAGTTCTTAATGAGAATTGTTGCACCTAACTTCCAGAAGGAAACTGATCTGTAATCCTCTTTCTTTGTTGAGGCTCTGAGTGATTTGGGTATTAAAGTGACTGTGGCCTCATAAAAAGAATTTGGAAATGTTTTTTTCTGTTTATATTTTGTGGAATAATTTGAGGAGTATTGGTATTAGCTCTTATTTGAAAGCCTGGTAGAATTCTGTGCTAAAATCATCTGACCCTGGGCTTCTTGTTTGGGAGACTTTTAATCACTGCTTCTATTTCCTTGGGAGCAATAGGTCTATTTAAATTGTTCATCTGATTATGATTACCTATTGGAACCATTTGACTGGTTGGTTATGAATGATTCAGAATAACTTTAGTATTTATTCATCTATGACAAGTAATCAAAAATAGAATAATATGTATCAGAACCCATATGGGTTTATCAGGCCCTCTAGCGCAAGGTAATGATGAAATTGTTCAACTATTAATGGGGAATGTGCTAGATGCCTCAGAATTTAATAAGAAACTCCATGTTAACATAAATGGTTTGAAAAAAGATTTTTCTATCACTTGGCAACAAGCCAAGGAAATTATAAGGAAATGACCTTCTTGTTTTTATAGGACCAATCTACACCACAGAGAGGAAGTCAAAGGGCATTCAAAGAAATAAAATTTGGTAAGTGGTTATGTTTTATTTTTCAGAGTTTGGAAAATTAAAATATGTGCACCACTATATATACATATATATATATATATATATATATATATATATATATATATATATATATATATATTCAGGATTTCTATGGGCAATTGCTTTAAGTTCTGTGATGGTTGATTCTGTAATTACACACTTTTTAGGATTCATGGCCATTATGGGAATACCTGTACACATGAAGACTGAAATGCTCCGGCCTATGTCTCTAGTTAAATAAAACAACTTTTTTTGCATATTATGACATAAAGCATCTTACAGGTATATGCCACAATCATACAGTACAAGCAGTTTTAGAAGGATCTAACCACACTTTAAAAGAAATGCGTACTAAACAGAAAAGAGTAACAAACACCCTCAGAGATAGATTAAACAGTGTTTTATTACCTTTAAATTTTAAATGCTAATGAGAAAGGAATGGCTGAGGAGGGACATTGAATAGTAGAAAAATTCTTATTGAGTTGAATCAGCCTGGATATTTTAAAGATGTGTTGGCTTCAGATTGGAAACCAGGATATGTTTTAAACTGCATAAAGGTTTTGCCTTTGTTTCTACAGGAAAAGAAAAATCTGCAGAGACCATCAAGATTGATAAAGATCAGATTTGAACCTGGGAGGCATCCTGAATAAGGAAACGCAAGACAGCTTGGTCATTCTGTCAAAAGCACATTATAATGATGAAACATACCTTTCATATGATCAGGCATGAAAAAAATCAAACTAGTAACTTGAAGTAAGTGATAATCTGCAAAAGGCACACTTGCCTTGCTGGCATGAAATGAAAAATGGGTTTCTTAAACTCTATGTTTTAACTGCATATTAGGGTATTAGACTGTATTCCTTGTGGCCCAAGCCATCTTGGACATCAGATTTTGAGTTTTCTTCTTAAGTAAAAAGGATATTTTTATTGTTTGGTGTTAAAAACACAGTTAATGGATTTAAATGTTTTAAGTAAATTCAAATGGTCACAACAGTTTGAATTTGTTTTCTAAATCTCTAAGAATTGGCAATGCACAGATTAATAGAAATGAGTTAACTAAGATATAAGAGCTAGGCAGGAATACATGTAATCTGTTTTCTAAACAGTGTTGTAATTAATATAGCTTCCTTGTGATTTTTCAGGTCTGGGTACCAGGAAATGGTACTCCCTCCATTTATACTGATTTGAACATTTTACGCAACTTTCAACCCAAAAATACTTAATCATAGGAATACCAAATACACACAAGCAGTACATTGTGGAAATCTTGGTAGAAATACCTTCATTATTGTAGTTTTATTGTGTTAGAATTAAATGCTTTTCTTTTAATTTAGATGAAAAGGGGAAATATTGCAGGATATTTAATAACACTGTGAAATCTGAGGTTGCAATCTTAACTGGACAAACCTGTTTCTAATTGTGGTGTCCCTCAGTCCCAGCACAGACTTTTCTTTGTTTCTTTGTATTGATATCAGCCCTCAATTTGATTATTTTTCTGCTGTTGTCTACTCCTTTTGGGTGTGTTGCTTCTTTTTGTTCTAGAGTTAGCAGGTCTACTGTAAAGTCACTAGTATGAGGCCTATATAATTCCTTTATGAAGGCTCTTAGTGCTGTTAACTTTTCTCTTAGCACTACTTTCATTGTGTCCCACAACTTTGGGTATGTTCTGCATTCATCTTCATTAAATTCTAGGAAGTCTTTAATTTCTTTCTTTGTTTCTTCCTTGGCTCACCAGTAATTCAGTAGAGAACTGTTCAGTTTCCATGACTTTGTAAGCTTTTTGATGTTTCTGTTGGTGAAAACCAGCTTTAATCCACAGTGGTCTGATATTATTCAGGGGGTTATTTCAAGTTTCTTTGGAGACCAAGGATACAGTCTTCTTTGAAGACGGTTCTATTATGTGCTGAGAGACGGTATATTCTTTTGTGTTTGGGTGAAATGTTTGGTAGATATCGCTTAGGTCCGTTTGCATTATAACATCTGCTAGTTTCCTTAATTCTCTCTTTATTCTCTGTCTGAACAACCTGTTCATAGGTAAAAGTGTGATGTTGAAGTCTCCCACTAAGTCCCAATAATGTTTCTTTTACAAAGGTGGATTCCCTTGTATTGGGGACATAAATGTGTGTTGATGAACTAGGAAAGCTTGTGTTAGGATTCAGGCATTATGCTGGCCTGCCTCCTGTCACCTAGCTAGCCAGCCCGGAGTCCCATGGCTGCTATGTCACTGCTTATTCTGCATACAGGTACAAAAGGTCCCTTTAAGGGATAGGCTCCACCCATTACTGATCTCTTTTCTCTGTTGTCTGAAGTAACAAACAGGCCTTTGCACTTCTGTCTCTCTTGCTATTCTCTCTTTCTATGTTTCACTCTATCTCTCTTTCTCCTTCCCCCTTTTCTCAATAAATATTCCACTTAAGTTTTGTCGGCATGGCTTATTTGTCTCTCATCCTCCACACAGCTTCTGACTCCCACCAGTCAAGGTCTTTCTCAGGCAGTTATACAAACTCCAAGGTTCAGTCTCATGGCATATAAATACAGTGGTGCCAGCCTCTACCAGGCTCTGCAAGTGGGCAGACTGGAATATGCGAGAATCCTGTCCTTTGACTGGCCACTTTCCAGATCACCCATCTGCTGGGATAGTAAGCACAACACCAGCTAAGGTTGGTAGATTCCTCCCTGCTCCCCAATTGGATTTTTCTGACAATCACCACTGGCATTACCTACAAGTGGGGCTTTATGGCCTAGCACCTTAGGGCCCCCTGATTTAACACAGGGGTTTGTGTCTTTGCTTTTTGGACCTGTGGATCCTTCAGGCCTTCTATGTTCATCTGTTCTCAGTTATATGGGTCTTTTGGTCTATACAGTCTTTCTTCTTCGTGCTTTCTCATTCGGGTTTCATGCCCTTCGGGCTTCATGGCCTCTTGGACCCCATTTTTTTGCCAATGACCAAATTAATGGCCTGAGCCAGTATCACTGATCCTTGCTTGAAAAGGATCATCGGATCTTCTTGCCTCGTTCATGGGAAAAAGCTGACAGAAACCATAAGCCCATCCGCTCCACTACTATGTCTTTCACCCTTCTGCCCCTGTACTCAAGTTGGCCACCTAAAGGCTTTTTACCTCCTGAAGTTTGACTGGACCTGTCTCACTTCTGCCAGCGGATGGGTAAAAGGAAGGAGTTACCATGCATGCAATCATTTTTTCTATCTCAGTGTTGGAGGGTTCCGTTCTGCCTGTTCTGCTTCTGTCCACCCTCACCCTCCTGCCACAGCTGCCCCAATGGGCAGAATCCTCTCTCTGGCTGGGAATGTTCTGTTTCACTAGGCATCTCGATCTCTTGTTCAAAATGCCTCCCTCTTCTTCATGTCCTGCCACTGCACCAACCTGCCCAATGGGTGGGTGGGCCCTTCTTTCCTGACCTGAGATGAACAGCATATATAGGGATGTTTCCTGATTGTTTACTATGAAAAAGTAATGTAAGTATGGTTTGGCCACTTGTTTGTGATTCTGTTGTGAATGCCTGGGTTATATGTATCCTGCATGTGTGGATATACCTTAAATCCTATAAAGTGCCTTGTAACACATGGGTAGATTCCATCTTGGCTAAGAGCAGGTCCTACGGCCCAACTGCCAAGGTTAAAACCTAATGAGCCCTCCCTCTGCTCTTTCTCCCAGCGCTGGCCACCCAGGTGTGCAGCTGCTGCTCTGACTCTGCACACACACACACCCCAGTATATCTAGGGCTTGCTGCAGCTCAGGGCTGCTGTGCTGTTCCTGTCTCCCCTCTGGGCAATAGTGTGACAGGGTGTGGGTACACTCTGTGCAGTGTCCACAGCATACCCTAGTCTCTGCTTTTAAAAGGGCCTGCCAGGCAGAGTTCATTCATTCTCTTTGACTCATCCCTCACCTTCGTTTTGTGGCATTGTCTCTAATTCCCTCTCACACTGACTGTTGCACAGTGGCATGCTTTTTGGTAGGGCCCACCAATGACACCCACTTCACACAGAGACCCCACCAGCCTGCTACACCTGTAGCGGATCTGCTCTCTCCCTCCTGCAACAAACCTGCTTTTCAGTTCACTGATGGTTTTGATTCTCTACTTTGTTTTTCTTTTCTCCAAAGACCTTCTTATGTCTGTCTACTCTCTCTCTTAATGCCCCAAGATGGAGAAGTTAGCTTTATCTAGCTCAACACACACTAATTCTCTTTCTTATTTTACTCAACTCCTGTTTAATGTATGTGCATATGTACATATACCAATTGTTAACAAGAAAAAAATTTAAACAGTCCTAATGACCTCTGTTTGTTGTATCTCCTCCTAGACTAAGAAAAAAGTCTCAAATATTTTAAATTGGTATGTACTTTTGAATGATGATGAAAATGTGTGATTAAATTCTTTGCACTATACTGTATATGTGATTAAACTGCTTTAAAATATGCTCCATATAATGATAAAAATTTAAGTTTGCAAAGATCTATTTCAGATCAACAAAGGCTAGCTTAGACATTTGCATCATCCAGCATTTAGCATCTCCTAAAAGCTGTTTGCAAGAGCAACCTTCACTACCGTCAGTTTTCAGTGTTAAGTTTCTACTGCAAATGGGAATTTTTCTTTACTTCTTTGTCCTTTGCAAACATAAATCTGACCTGCTAAGTTAAAACCAGTTGCAATCAAGCTGGAGAGCCAACAGACAGTCCTCAAATGCTTAGAGAGCTAGAGAATACGGCATTTAAAATATTTAACTAAGGCCTTTCCTGTTGGAGAGGCATGCCAGCTCCTGGCACCATCTGTTTCCTCCACAGCATATAGATGGAAACGGAAGAGCTTCTACCCGGAACTTGCTCTGTAAGTAATAACACTGGCCACTGAGAAAACTACCCTTCACCTCAACTACTACAAAGAACTTCTTCAGACCATGAATGACAGGACACAGGGGAATCAACTGTTTCAAGTTGCCTAAGACAACTGTAGGCTGATCTTCCTATAAACTCTTAATCTACAAGATTTTCAGAAGCCTGACAGGCCTAGACCTAACAGTGAAAGACTGATATTGCCCTCAGTGACCATGGAGGACCCTGGGAAGTAACTGTCCAGGTAGCAAAGCAAGTAAGTCTGTCATTTTTTCATTAAAATTTATTCCTCTAAGATCTCTGCTGTTTTACAACTAGTAGTTTTGCCAGCTTATAAGCAGCAACCAAGACTTCAACTACCTTCTTAGTTTTCTGTATAAAATTCAGGTCATAGGCCTCTCTCCTAGAGCAATACTAAGTCTAAACACCGTACTATACCACTATGCAATCATAACTACAAGCTCAAGATCTCGAATTCCCTTTGGCTGTTTCCTAACTATAGACTTAAAAGGTGCTTTTCGTTGCACTAAAAACACTCATCAAAGTTTTCTGGTTAAAAGACCGAGTGTTAATGTCTCTAACAAAACCATTTCTGACCATTCTTGTAACTTGCAGGAAGTCAACTTGGTTTCACCTCAAACAGGTCAGTCACTCCCCTCTCCTCAATGACCAGGACCTAAGAAAAAATTTTGCCCTAGACATAACCTTGTCTTCTGCTACGGCAACATCTTGCTGTGACCAAGAGGCACTAGATGATTTGACACAGCCTAGATATCAGTGAAGCCACAAGATACTCTACGACATGGCCAGAACCCCAGCTTTCTCAGGTCCCCTCAAAATGACCAGTGCTCCAGATCAGCAGGAAGCTTCCTTGGGAACCCGGAGCTCCCATCCCTGTCGTTCCTGCTATCACCTTTAATTTCCCCACCATTTTATGATAAGAAAAAGATAGGAGTATTAGGGTTCAGGCATTATTCTGGTCTGCCTCCTATCACCTACCCTGGCCTGCCCAGAGTCCCATGGCTCCTATGTCACTACTTACTCTGCACATAGGTGCACATAGGTGCAGAGGTAAGCCCCACCCATTCCACCTCTCTTCCCACTGTTGTCTAAAGTGACAAACAGGCCTTTGAACCTCTGTCTATCTCTTTTTTGTCTATCTCTATGTCTCTTTCTCTTTCTCCTTCCTCCTTTTCTTAACAAACTTTCCTCTTAAGCTCTGTCTATACAGCATATTTGTCTCTCGTCTCTGTGCGGCCTCTGGCTCCTACCTGCCAAGGTCTCTCTCGGGCTGTATTTCACCCACCAAGATCCAATCACATGCCCCAAAATTACAACTTGTGCTATGGGACAAGTCTTTGGGAACTGAATCTAGGGAGTAGAGCGGGAAGGTCACTCACCTGTTTTTCTGACTGAGCCTGTGCCTCAAGACTCTGTTTTCTACCCAGGTGGATTTGGGCTGTGTTAAGGTAGCAGCTAAGGCTAACTAGGACTGTTTCAAACTGTTAAGGCCACCTCCTCCATGGAGAGATTCCTCAGGAAGCTCCCCATTTGTAGACCCATATTTCATACAAGATTTTTATTGCCAGGCTCTCTGGCCACGCTTAATTTCCAAGGCGGCTGCAATCTTGCCAAACAAGCTAGCCAACTAACAAAGGCCAGGATGTATGGTTCCTTCTCTTTTGTTAATATGTAGATCGCCTGGGAAGAGGTGTTGATTCCAAGCTGGTGACTTCAGTTGTACAGCATCCCCCAGAAAGAGAATACTAATGAGTTTCCACGTTGGTTTACCTGGGGGATAAAAGGTGTTTGAATAATAAACGCAGGTAGATCTTCAGGAATGCATGAAGCCTGAGATGCCCTTCCGATATTGCTGTGTGAACTGTGTCTCATTATTCCTCACGCCTCCATACCCATTGAGTTAGGGAAAAGCAGTTTCGATGTTGGGGCCATGGACCCCGACACCCATTCTCCATCTCACTGTCCCTCTCTGTTTGCTGTGGTCATCACAAGTGTGGCTGTCCACACAGAGCCAGGGTAACTGCACAAGGTATCTACCCCGAATTTCACACTTCCCACCTCCTGGGTGCTAAGTTCAATAACACTCAGATGTATACCAAAGACATTGTGAAGATCTAACTGAACAGTACCATCAAAACATGAGTTTAATCCAGAATCAGGAGAGGCCTCCCAGGCACATCTATCATCTGCCTCTTTTGGATCCACTGAAATCAGAGCAGAAGACAATGACCACCTGAGACAAGACAGGATCTGGAAGCATCTGGGGTAAAGGAACATGATCATGGCTCAGAGTTTTGGGGACTACTTCTGGGTCATGGTGATTATGAAAGTCAATGAAATGTATGTGAAAGCATGAGTTAGTGACAGAAAGAAAAATCTACTTAATCTTAAGTAAAGTCCCTGCCTGAGTTCCTCTCTCTAGGGAGGAACCCACATTACACATTCCAAAACCAGCCCAGAGTCATCCAACAGAAATAAGAGATACAAACAGAGGAGGAAGGATCAAATCTAGACTCTCATAAAAGGATTAGGATTTGTTTTTGCCCATGACTCATGCTGGGAATTAATTAATCTATACATAAAACCAAGGGTTTACCCCAAAGCTCAATGCTGTCATTTCAGGATTCTACTTCCAAAAACCTGTAATTTTCTTCACTTTTTAACTATTGATGCCAATGATAAAGTTCAGGACAAGGGAGATATAATATCCTCAATTATTAGCAGTGATTTTGGTGATAAAGTGATCTTGGTAGAATATCTGGAGATTCCCATTGAGAAGACAAGAGTGGTGTACAGTTGGGTGAGAAGCAACATGGCAGAACAGGTTGAGGTCTCATCCTGGATACATGAGTAAATACATGAAAAGGATTTGATAAAGTCATCTGAACAACCTGGAGCAAAAAGGATAAAGCAGAATGTGATGTGAGAAGAGCGAATGGAAAATTCTTGTCTATAGAAGGCTATCATGTCTCTGGCATAACCTTAGTTGAGCAGGTTCCACAAACAACTTGGGTACAGACTGGTTGAAGAGTAATCATGTATCATGCATGATCCCTGGTGCATCTCCAACACAACATACAAAAAAGTTTCACTGAACCCTCATGTATGCACTGAGACTGAGTCAGAAATGTCCCCTGTGTCCATCACCATGAGCCTCTCTAGGCGGGAGAAGTCCCTCCAGCACATTCTAGCTCAGTGCTGGTTCTGGTTGCATGGGGATAGACCAGAATTCCCAGGCCAGCCTAGGTGTCTGTGTGGTGGGTCTGTGAACCAAAGGCAGGCCAAGTGTTCTGGTTTTAGACAGCTACATTTAGGAAGTTGTAGCATTGATGAAACAAAATACTTTTGGGCAAATGTTCAGATTGAATGTGGTGTCACTCATTTAGTTCCTGGATTTACAATTACATAGTCCTATGCCAGTGGTGACATTCATTAAAGTGAGAGCCCCATTGCCTTCTGACAGCTTCACCCTTTCACCTTTGGTGAGACTGACCATTTTTCCTCCACGGGTAGGTTGTGGTTGACTCTGATGCACAAACGTTATAACTGCAATCTTTAACCTCCATGGGGTTGGAGTTGTTGCTAGTGATGGTGTGCTGTGCCTGTGCAGACAGCAGAGAGAAGATGGCCTGCTGTGTGACCTCTGACACATGCAAAGGCCTCCTTCAACCACTGTTGCCCTGTCTAACATCCACCCCCAATCCCTGTTCTTAGAAAACCAGGCAGAAGATGAATCACAGGCCAATGCAGGAGGACTTGAGTGCTCAGAGATGATGGGTTTCCTATGCTGTGTGGGAGAAACAGTCTTTGCCATGTGTGAACTGAGCTGCAGAGCTTGATGTTACAGACCTAGGATCTGGAGTCAGATGACCATTGTCTCTCCAGGATGTTACTGACCCATATCTGCCTCGCACCAAAAATGCTGTGTCTCCCTGATTGTACTGATGTCCACTGCCAAGCCCGTTTCAGTGCCCTCCAAGGCAATAATGCTTAAGGAAGTCTTACAGATAGGACAGATTAAGAGTTTCCCTGAGAAGCACCCACATATAGTCCTTGGAACTGGTGTGTTCAGAAATCTCAAACATGAGACCAGGAGTATGCCCGTCGTTCAGCTAAATGAGCAGTTTGGATCATAACATGGTCCAAATATCACAGGTGTTGTCAGAATGGCTAAAATAAAAAAACACCAATGATAGCCTTTGCTGGAAAGATTGTGGAGAAAGGGGTACACTCATCCATTGCTGGCGGGAATGCAAACTTGTGCAACCACTTTGGAAAGCAGTGTGGCGTTTCTCAGGAAATTTGGAATCAACCTACCCCTGGACCCAGCAATACCACTCTTGGGAATATACCCAAGAGATGCCCTATCATACAACACAAGTATATGCTCAACTATGTTCATAGCAGCATTGTTTTTAATAGACAGAACCTGGAAACAACCTACATGCCCTTCAGTGGAAGAATGGATGAAGAAAGTATGGAATATATACATATTAGAGTACTACTCAGCAGTATAAAAAACAATGACTTCTTGAATTTTGCATGCAAATGGATGGAAATAGAAAACACTATCCTGAGTGAGGTAAGCCAGACCCAAAAAGAGGAACATGGGATGTACTCACTCATATTTGGTTTCTAGCCATAAATAAAGGACATTGAGCTTATAATTCATGATCCCAGAGAAGCTAAATAAGAAGGTAAACTCAAAGAAAAACATATAGACATCCTCCTGGATATTAACCTCCAGCAGGCGATGAAAGGAGACAGAGACAGAGTCCCACACTGGAGCACCAGACTACAACCCCAAGGTCCAAATCAGGAGCAGAAGGAGAGAGAGCACGAGCAAGGAACTCAGGGCCATGAGCAATGCACCCACACACTGAGACAATGAGGATGTTCTTTCGGGAACTCACCAAGGCCAGCTGGACTGGGTCTGAAAAAGCATGGGATAAAACCGGACTCACTAAACATAGCGGACAATGAGGACTGCTGAGAAGTCAAGAACAATGGCACTGGGTTTTGATCCTACTGCACGTACTGGCTTTGTGGGAGCCTAGGCTATTTGGATGTTCACCTTACTAGACCTGGAAGGAGGTGGGAGGTCCTTGGACTCCTCACAGGGCAGGGAACCCGTTCTGCTCTTTGGGCTGATGAGAGAGGGGGAGTTAATTGGGGGAGGGGGAGGGATATGGAGGCGGTGGCGGGGAAGAGACAGAAATCTTTAATAAATAAATAAATTTAAAAAAAATTCACAGGTGTTTGATGGTAATTGAGATTCACAGGTCTCCAAAAGGCAAGTGAGTTTTAGAATGATCTAGTAAAGGAAAGAATAAGGGGTACGGCTGAGTTTGTAGCCAAATAATTGTTTTGGCCTATAATGTTCTGTCTTTCACATGTAATGAACATAAAAAGATATTTCTTAAAGATAGGTTGCTGTTTTCTTCCTTCCCTTATTTCTTCCTTACTTACTTACTTTCTTGCTTCCTTTCTTTCACTTTGTTTCTTTCCATGTGTTTTCCTTCTATTATTTTCTGTAAGGCTGGATTTGTGGCTACGTATTGCTTAAATTTGTTTTTATCCTGGAAAATTTTGTTTTCTCCATTTATGGTGAACGAAAGCTTGGCTGGATATAGTAGTCTGGGCTTGCATCCATGGTCTCTTAGTTTTTGCAGTACATCTATCCAGGACCTTCTGGCTTTCATGGTTTCCATAGAGAAGTCAGGTGTAAGTCTGATAGGTTTACCTTTATAAGTAAGTTGGCCTTTTTCCTTTGCGGCTCTTAATATTCTTTCTTTATTCTGTATATTTTGTGTTTTGATTATTATATGACGAGGGGATGTTTTTTTTTGATCCAGCCTATTTGGGGTTCTGTATGCCTCTTGAACCTTCATAGGTACATCCTTCTTCAGGTTGGGAAAGTTTTCTTCTATAATTTTGTTAAGTATATTTTCTGGACCGTTGAGCTGCACTTCTTCTCCTTCTTCTACTCCAATTATTCTTAGGTTTGGTCTTTTTATTGTGTCCCATATTTCCTGAATGTTTTGTGATGAGAGTTTGTTGGACTTGCTGTTTTCTTTGATCAGTGCGTTTATTTTCTCTATGTTATCCTCAGACTCTGAGATTCTTTCTTCTATCTCTTGTATTCTGCTGGTTATGCTTGTTTCTGTAGTCTCTATTCGTTTACCTAGATTTTCCATGTCCAGCCGGCCCTCTGTTTGTGTTTTCTTCTTTGCCTCCATTTCATTTTTCAAATCATGAACTGTTTCCATTATCTGCTTGATTGTTTTTCCTTGCTTTCCTAGGGTATCATTCACTGATTTACTCAATTCCTCGAACTTTCTGTTATACTTCTCATCCATTTCTATAAGGGCGTTTTTTATATGCTGTTTAAGGGTGTCAATCACTGTCATGAAGTCAGTTTTTTCTCCTTCTTCATGATTAAGGTGTTCATGTCCTCCTGTTGAGAGGTCGCTGGCTTCTGGTGGTTTCGTGTTGTTCTTCAGATTGTTGGGTGAATTCTTGCATTGGCGTCTCCCCATCTCTTCCTCCCAATATTCTCCTATGGATCTTCTTTTACAGGATCAGGTCGTCTTGCCAACTGATGTACCTTCCCAGTGATGTCACTCCCCCGTGCTGTTTCTCCTGGAGTCCAGTTCCGATCTCCTTGCTGCTTGGTTAGCTTCCAAACAAAGGCCCACCCTGCTTGCTGCAGGCAGGTTATGGAGACAAAGGAGCTACCACCTTCCCCTTTGCACTCACCTTCGGGTTCAGTCCCAGCGCCCAGGCAGGCTGAACAGGGAGGCACTCTGCTCCAAGAAGGGAGGGATGGAGGGAGACAGGGGGTAGGGGGATCTGGATGTAAGCTGGATGGGATAGGAAGAGAGAGGAGGTACCGGGCAGTGTAGCCCTGTAGGTTGATCAGGAAGTGTAGGTGGGCTGTTCCCGGGTGCCGCAGCACTCACTCACCACAATGATGTCTCACTAGGTGCCCTGATCGAAACTCCATGCTGCTTGGTTCGCTCGCAGACAAAGGGCCCACCCTGCTTGCTGCAGGCGGGCTATGGGGACAAAGAAGCCCCCGAGCTCCCCTTTACCCTACGCTTGGGGTTAGGACCCAGCGCCCAAGCAGGCAGAGCAGGGAGGCTCTCTGCCACCAGGACAGGGAGGGGGAAGAGAAACAGAGGGTGGGGGGATCTGGATGTAAGCTGGATGGGATAGGAAGAGAGAGGAGGTACCAGGCAGTGTAGCCCTGTAGGTTGATCAGGAAGTGTAGGCAGGCTGTTCCCGGGTGCCGCAGCACTCACTCACCACAATGATGTCTCACTAGGTGCCCTGATCGAAACTCCATGCTGCTTGGTTCGCTCGCAGACAAAGGGCCCACCCTGCTTGCTGCAGGCGGGCTATGGGGACAAAGAAGCCCCCGAGCTCCCCTTTACCCTACGCTTGGGGTTAGGACCCAGCGCCCAAGCAGGCAGAGCAGGGAGGCTCTCTGCCACCAGGGAAGGGAGGGGGAAGAGAAACAGAGGGTGGGGGATCTGGATGTAAGCTGGATGGGATAGGAAGAGAGAGGAGGTACCAGGCAGTGTAGCCCTGTAGGTTGATCAGGAAGTGTAGGCGGGCTGTTCCCGGGTGCCGCAGCACTCACTCACCACAATGATGTCTCACTAGGTGCCCTGATGAAACTCCGTGCTGCTTGGTTCGCTCGCAGACAAAGGGCCCACCCTGCTTGCTGCAGGCGGGCTATGGGGACAAAGAAGCCCCCGAGCTCCCCTTTACCCTACGCTTGGGGTTAGGACCCAGCGCCCAAGCAGGCAGAGCAGGGAGGCTCTCTGCCACCAGGACAGGGAGGGGGAAGAGAAACAGAGGGTGGGGGGATCTGGATGTAAGCTGGATGGGATAGGAAGAGAGAGGAGGTACCGGGCAGTGTAGCCCTGTAGGTTGATCAGGAAGTGTAGGCGGGCTGTTCCCGGGTGCCGCAGCACTCGCTCACCACAATGATGTCTCACTAGGTGCCCTGATGAAACTCCGTGCTGCTTGGTTCGCTCGCAGACAAAGGGCCCACCCTGCTTGTTGCAGGCGGGCTATGGGGACAAAGAAGCCCCCGAGCTCCCCTGTACCCTACGCTTGGGGTTAGGACCCAGCGCCCAAGCAGGCAGAGCAGGGAGGCTCTCTGCCACCAGGGAAGGGAGGGGGAAGAGAAACAGAGGGTGGGGGGATCTGGATGTAAGCTGGATGGGATAGGAAGAGAGAGCTCTTTCCATGTGTTTTGTTATTTTACTTTAGGTATTTTGCTTCACGTATATCTGTGAACCACAAGTACTCAAGATGACCACAGAAGCCAGAAGGTATCATTGAATCCCCTGGAAATGGAAATATAGATTGCTTATGAGCTGCCATGGATGTCCTGGGTACAAAACTTCAATCCTTTAAAAGAATAATCATTGCTCTTAAAAACTACATGATCTCTCCAGCACTCCCTGATTGATGTTTTCAGAGAAAAAAATATTATTGGTAAAAGGTAGAGGTGTATTAGGCAGAACTAGGTTAGGGATCTTTTTTACTTTAACATTTTCCATACAAGACCATTGTTACTCATACCCAAGATCTAAGGCCAATCCCTGAAAGGATTACTTCTCTAAGGAGTACAGTGAGATAAGATGAGAGAACTAAAGTTGTTTGAAATAGTGACTTCTTGTGCAAAGGGAGCCCAGTGTTAGATGTAGGATCTATTGGAAGGGAGAAAGTAAAGCTTTGCCCTTTTTCTTCCTGGAGTAGTAGCAACAGCATTTCAGAAAGCACATGATTTCCTATCTAGCAGCTGGCTTGCAGAGTCCTGAAAATTTGCACAAAATCCCTCAAGGCAAATAGTTTAGTTCTAGAGTCAAATCTGACTGTCCATTTGTTTTTACTTCCGGGAAGATATCCCCTCAAGTCACCAATTTCAGAGATTAAGATCTCTGAAAAATAGCTCTTCTTCCTCCATGGATACCTGAGAAGGGCTCAAAGGTGAAGACACTGTATACATGGTTGTACATAGAATTGAAGTCTATAACACATGACCTCTGTGAGGCAGATGAACACTGGGGTTTCTGTGTCTCATTTTCCGAGTGATAGCACACAAATAAATGTTGCCATGAAGATAAAGTAGCCTCAGTATGAACAAAGTCCTGACAGTGGGAGAGGACAGCTCTCAGGATCAGCACCATTTGCTACTATTTCCTGCAGGAGAGAATTTTTGCTCGACTTAGTCCCTGTGGACATGCACTCATCAGGAGGACTTATGTCCTTTTTGTGCTCCTCTTGGAGACCTCGGCTGTCTTGTGAAACCTCATAAGCCCATCAGAACCATTGGCTAATGGCCTGGGTACCAGTACAGCTTTAGTGTCTATACTGAGACTCAGAAAGAGATGCCAACTTGACTATTGGGTGAAATTGTGTGAAATCCCCTAGAGTTGGAGTTAGATGAGGTAGTGATTCCTCTTCACATGGACCCTGGGAACTGAACTCAGATTGTCTGGAAGAGCAACAAGTGCTACTAAACTCTGTGTCATCTCACAAACCACCTTTCTCATTCTCTTCCTTGTTCCCATTATGGATCTAGCCAACTCCTGAATTCACCTTCTAATTGTGTGACTGCCTTCCTGTCCATTACTAGGGCTTTGGGAAGACATAATGTACCTGTTATTTTGATATGTTTCAATGCCAAGAAAAAGCTGAGACATCTGTGGATAAATGAATAAATGATTATACAAGGGCACTGATTTTTAAAGGAATCTCATGTATGTAGATAACAAAACAAGCTAATACCACTGCTTGAGTTTTGGTATACAATTACTTATGCATTCTATATACATGTATGAGAGAGAATGTGTGTGTGTGTGTGTGTGTGTGTGTGTGTGTGTGTGTGTGTGTGTGTGTCTACTTACGTATACATCAGTGTGTGGGTAGGAAAATGCTACTGCACATGCAAGGTAGATAAAAGACATGAGGGAACTGGTTGCCCCTTCCACCAAGTTGAACCTTGGAATTGAACTCAGTACATCATCCCTGGAAGCTACACACTGAACAATTTTAATGACCCACCCTGCTCTGATTTTCAGTTAGAGGGAAACTCTGTTGGGAATATCAGTCTTCAGAAAATAATTGCCAATGATGAAAAACTTTGACTACAAAACAATTTGTTTCCCACTCTCCTTACTGCTTCTAGTTCACCAAGGGCTTCCTCATACTGGACATTGGTTCCTCTCTGTCCTCTCCATTTAGGCTGGAAGAACAAGTCCTAGTCCCCTCTCAAGCTCCTGCTTTAGAAGATTTCAGCCATACTCTTGAGTTCCCATCCATGGTCAAGGCATGATCTCCACAATTTTGTGTTAGGACACAAATCTACAGCTTTAGGCCATGTTCCCATTGTTTTAATCAGACCACATCTCCAGCAGCTCACTCTAGGACAGAGAGTATAAGAATATCTGTGTTGTGACTCATATACTCTCCATATACAACACCTGACCCCTCCATGTCCCCTGTCTCTTACACTACACTGAAATAAACACATGATGTGAAACTTCCCTCTGCCCCTATAAAGCTATAGATCACACCTTTCCTGTGTGCTGGGGATTGAGAGAAGTTTTCTCAGTGATGTTGCCCAGAACTGGAGAGTGATCTCAGAAGAGGCTCCTCAAACTACCTCCATGATCACTCTCATGGCAGCTATTTCTTGTTCTCATACTCTTACTAACTCTCTCGTATTTTCACTCCTTTTTAAACTTTTACAGTACGTGCTTATTGTTCATACATAATTTTCATTCCTCAGTCTCACCCTTTACCTCCTCAGATTCCTTCTACTCTCCCTCTAATTTATGCCTCTTTTGTGATTATTATTATTATTATAAATCTGTTTATATAAATTGATAAATATATAAATATTGTCTGCTGCACCCATTTAGTGTTGCTCATGTGTTCATGTGTTTACAACTGACCATTTGGGTTTGAGTAATATATTAGAAGTTCATCTATGGAGATTACTCATTTTCCCTTTCAATTCATTAGTTACTGTATCTTTTATGGGTGGAGCCCTGAAAGATTACCTCATCCCTACTAGCATGCAAGCTTGTGTTGTTATTGCTTGGGTCTTGTTTATATATTACAAGAATACTTGAGTACAGCTTCCTTGTAATATATAGAAGACAGAATCTCACAATAGACATCCTGGTCCTCTACTCTTACCTTTTGAAATGATTAATGAGCTCCAAACAAGAGGATTGTGATACAAATAAATTATTGGGCCTAGACACCCTATGATGTCTGTTGCTCTGCAGCACATTTGAACAAACTTTGAAATTCTTTGCTAGTCTCCATAAAGGCTTCATAGATGACTATGGGTAATTCACTTAGCTGTGGGTATATGGAGTGTGCTTAATTTTACCCAGAAATTATACTTGTTTAGGAAAGTGAACCATAGAAAAATGCTGAAAAATAGTCAGGCCATGTATCATAAATGTTTTAAGGTTAAAATAGTCAAGAGAAAACATTGAATTAGGGCCAATGTTATGCTTGTTTCCGTAGAGGATGAAACATTGTGGATGCCCTCAAAACTGATAAAAATCTGATGGGGGCAAAAGGATGCTACAGCTGCTGAGATGCCTCTGGGAAACAAAAGGGCTTTGGAGCATACCGTGAATCCTCCCACCTGGGGACAGCTTAAGAATTTATGACTAAAGGGAAGTGAATGACTCAGAAACCTGGATGCTAAAGATCTGTTCCTTGCTATACTTATTTGTGAAAATTACACAGGTAACAGGCAAGCTATATATATATATTGGGCTTTTATTCCCAATCCTCAAATTAACATATGAGTAAGTTGGGGAGATATGGATATTCCTTTAGTGATTAATAAATCTTCTTGGCTACCTGGACCTTATGACAACCAATGTTCTGCTCAGCCAATGGAGGAGTGTAATATGATTGAAAATTATACTGTTGGACTACAAGTAATTCCTATCTGCACCAGAAATGGAATTCAATACCTAAATATAACCTCTCAAGTATGGCTATCCATATTCAATACTACCAAAGATTATCATAAAAAGTTTTATATGCTTCATGCATCTGGTTTTAAAAGATAAGAGATTAATGATACTCATTCCATAAATCTACAGTTCTGTGAGATATGCATTACCAACAAGGAATTTGATTGGGTACACTAGTAACAGTGTAAGAGCGAGAAGCCTTGACTGTTATTAATGTCTCCCAAGGAGATGTCATGCACTGGAGCCCCCCAACTTCCCTCACTCAGACTTCTTCTCACTCAGACTTAAGATGGAAATGGTATAATTTGAATAGAACTGTGGAAATCCTCTGTTAACGAACCTATTCAATGGCATGGAGTTGGAATGTCAAGTCCTCTCCTGCAATCTTACAATTCAGTTCAAACTAACTTGTGGAAATTGGCAAGTGCCTTCTACCCTCTTAAAGCATGGGGATGAAAATTAAGCATTAAAGATGACAAATATACTTTGCCTTTTAGACTATATCAAAGCCATCCTTTTATGGCATATCTTACTTGCTATTATTTTGCCTGTACAATGGTACCCTATTAATTACAACATCACTTATTACTTATGAACACTGTATGCTTCATATCTGTGTTAATTTGATGTGGGATTTCCCTCTGTATGCTGTAAATGCCATTGGTTAATAAAGAAACTGTCTTAGGCCTGTGATAGGGTAGAATAGAGCTAGGTGGGGAAAACTAAACTGAATGATGGAAGAAAGGAGGCAGAGTCAGGGAGAAGCCATGGAGCTATTGCTCCATGTTTGTCCTGATTCAGCAGTAGTAGATAAATAAATAAATAAATAAATAAATAAATAAATAAATAAATAAATAAGTGTGGGGTTCAAACAGAGGCGTCCTGGGCTGTGCTGCCAGTGCAAACTCTGGCTCTTTCAGGAGTCCGAGCACTTGAATGGCATTTGTGAGCCTGGGTGCTTGTGTGCCCACTCGGGGTCGGGAGCAAAGTAACTGAGACCATGCCCATGACTCAGTGCTCCCGGCCTGGAAAGATGGTATAATCAGGTCTACTAGGTGTGCAGAGGCAGGAGAGCATGGTGGATTCCTGCCACCATACACAGAGATATTTCCAGACCACACATTGTGCTGCAAGGCAGATTTAGCTATGGCTCAGATAAAAAGAGTTTATGTGTTGCTCATTCCTTCTCAGAGCTAAAGTGGTGAGTGCAACTCCAACTTAGCAGTCCCAGAGATGGCAGTAATTTTGAAAAGCAGAGAGAGGCATAAAAAGCGCCCAGGGCTGCAGCAACTAAGCTGCTTACCATTTTAAAAGCTCTCTAGGACAGAAAATGATTACAGATATGCAATAGGATAGATTCAGACATAAAAGACCTCTAAATAATATGTGGTATGCTTAAAAATGTACATCGGCTAGGGAGAGAGAAGATAAAGAGTATAGAGAGTTATAAAAGGAATTAATGGTTTAGAAATTATAACACAAAGTCTTCAAAGAGACAGAGTACAGAGAGTCATAGATTAAAGGAGTAAAGATAATAAAATAAATATTAAACTTGTAGAAAAAATAATAGAGAAATAAAAATAAGCCACATAAAGATGGAAAATAGACAGTCTGGATTATGTATATTATTGTGTTTTCTTTGAACTTTTGACTATGAAAGAGCTAAGTAACCAACATATATACTTTAAAGGTATCTTGACTTCAGAATTTGAGTCTAAGGATATCTTGCTTTGGAAAAGAGGTTCTTCTTTTGTTGCTACAGAGGATGAGATCCTGTGGAATCCTTTCAGACTAATGTGATTTAATGGACCAAGACCGCCAGAAAGGTCACCATGACATCCCCATAAAATATTTCGTCCAACAAAAACAGGGAACAATTTGGAAAGAACTATGCCTGTATTCCCAAATGTTGTTTATAAATGTTTGTTTACATTTAAAGGGGGATATGCTATAGAGATTTACATTGGTATGAAACTTGGTTTATTGATATAAATTTAAGGTCAATTTTATTATACTATATATATGTATATATACATATATATATTATGCTCTTTATTATGGTATTATGTTTGTGCACCTCATTTATAAATGTAATGTGTAATTAAGAAATATAGGTTAATAAATAATCATCTATAATAGTCAAGCTTGTAGTCATGTTAGTTAAATTTTCTAGATATATAGAGATATTTGAGTTAGATAGGTATTCTGCAAATCTTTCAAAGACTATAGAATATGAGGTTTGAACTGTTTTAAGTGAGACACATCTGCTCCCGGCAGCACCATTCTACTTCAAGAGGATGATAGGCATCGAAAAGGCTTCTTATGGAGTTTGCTAGCCATTTGGGCAAGAAACTGCTCTTGCCTGGACTGCTTAGTGTTATGCTGAGTGAACTGGACATGCAGGACTCACAAACAAATGACTGCTGAGGTTGCTTAAAGAAGATGAGACAATCCTCCAGGGTTCCTGCTTCCTGAACAAGTCTGCCAGAAATTCTGCAGGACACAGAAGAAATCAAATGACAAACTGCCAATACAGGTGGAACTGTGTTTGAAATATCCCGCTTCATGGAAAAGTCTGCTGGATACTATGGGCCTGTGGGCTGAAGTTTGGTTGCCCCACTGATACAAAATTACTGTGGGTGACTGTCCAAGAAGCGAGATGTCTCTGTCAATTCAAGAGTTCTGGAAGTTGTTTACAACATATTTTATTTCATGTTTCCTTACATGATCCTGATCCTGTATGAGAAGATCCGTTGGAGAGCATTTAAAGGAATGTTATATTTTTCTGGAGTATTTGATGAAGTATAGAAATAGATAGCTAGTTATATTTTTTCTTAGTTATGATAAAAGATAAAGTAGGTGTAAATATTATAACTGTACTTCTAGCTTGCTACCTGTTTTTTAAATATAATTTTACTATGTTAAAGTTTAAACCTTCATTTATGTTTAGAAAGACAAGGGGAGATGGTGTAAAAAGCTCTTCTGTATATGTGTTGCTTTTATTGGTTAATAAATAAAAAAAACTACTTGTAGGTCAATAAGGTTCCTGGCCAGCAAGGGGACCTGATCCTGTACCAGAAGATCCATCAGAGGAGTGAATGTGATCCTGACCTGTGGCAGAAGCCCGGGAAATGGAGTACAGACATTACCCAACCCCCCTTAACTTCCTGGTCATTCTGCAGGGTCTGCACTCCCCTGCTACTGCCTCTTTCTTCCTATTCAATACCAGCTTGCACCCAGGCACCCCTCCCTTCTTTCTTCCTTTCTTGGGGCCATAAGATCCCCCAGCTCAGCCTGTTTGGGCACTGGGACAGGGTGGTGAGTGCAACTGAGTGGGAGTACCTTTGTTTCAATAGCCTTCCATCAGCAAGGTAAGCCTTTTGTCTGCAAGGTCCCTGGCCAGCAAGGGAACCTGATCCTGTATGAGAAGATCCATCAGAGAGCATTTAAAGGAAGAGATGGTCAGGCCCCAATTCAAGAATTCCTCCAACAATCTGAAAAACAAAACGAAAACTCCAGAACCCAGTGCTCTTACAACAGGAGGACTTGAACAACGTAATCCAGAAGAAGTAGAAAAACTTGACTTTATGAAAGTGATAGAGGCCCTTAAACAGTATGTGAAAAACTCCCTTAAAGAAATGGATGAGAAGAATAAGAAAAAGTTTGAAGAAATCAGTAAATCCATAAATGATACCCTGGGAAACCAAGAAAGAAAACAATCAAACAGGTAATGGAAACAGTTCAAGAACTGAAAACTGAAATAGAGGCAAGGAAGAAAACACAAACAGAGGGCCGGCTGGACATTGAAAATCTAGATAAATGAATAGAGACTACAGAAACAAGCATAACCAATGGAATACAAGAGATAGAAGAAAGAATCTCAGATTCTGAAGACACCATTGAGAAAATAAACACACTGATCAAAGAAAACAGCAAATCCAACAAATTCTCATCACGAAACATCCAAGAAATCTGGGACACAATAAAAATACCAAACCTAAGAATAATAGGGGTAGAAGAAGTACAGCTCAAAGGCCCAGGAAATATATTCAACAAAATTATAGAAGAAAACTTTCCCACCTAAAGAAAGATATTCCTATGAAGGGTCAAGAAGCATGCAGAACACCAAATAGAATGGATAAAAAAATCCCCTTGCCATATAATAATCAAAACACAAAACATACAGAATAATAAAATAGAATATTAAGAGCTACAAAGGAAAAAGGTCAAGTAACTTATAAAGGTAAACCTATCAGAATTACACCTGACTTCTCTATGGAAACCATGAAAGCCAGAAGGTCCTGGATAGATGTACATCAGAAAATAAAAGAACATGGATGCAGGCCCAGACTACTATACCCAGCCTAGCTTTCGCTCACTATCAATGGAGAAAACAAAATTTTTTAGGATAAAAACAAATTTAAACAATACATAGACACAAATCCAGCCTTACAGAAAGTAACAGAAGGAAAATCACAACCCGAGGAATCCAACATTGCCAACATTGCCTACAATACCTCGGACATCTAGCGACCCTTCACCAGCACAAATCAAAGAAGGGAAACACACAAACTCTACTACCAAAAAATAAATAAATAGCCGGAGTTGACAACCACTGGTCATTAATATCACTTAATATCAATGAACTCAATTCACCTATAAAAAGGCACATGCTAAGAGATGGGATATGAAAACAGGATCCAACATTCTACTGTTTACAAGAAACACACCTCAACCACAAAGACAGACATCTACTCAGAGTAAAGGGTTGGGGAAAGAGTTTTAAGCAAAGGGATCTAAGAAACAAGCGGGTGTGGCCATACTAATTGCTAACAAAATTGACTTCAAGCTAAAATCAATCAGAAGAGATGGAGATGGACATTTTATACTCCTAACAGGAAGAATTTATCAAAATGAAGTCTCAGTCCTGAATATCTATGCCCCTAATATAAAAGCACCCACGTACGTAAAAGAAACATTACTAAAACTCAAGGCAGTCATCAAACCACACACACTAATAGTAGGAGACTTCAACACTCCTTTCTCACCAATGGACAGGTCAATCAGACAGAAACCTAACAGAGAAATAAGAGAATTAATGGAAGTAAAGAATCAAATGACTTTAACAGACATCTATAGAACATTCCACCCAAATAGGAAAGAATATACCATCTTCTCTGCACCTCATAGAACCTTCTCAAAAATTGACAACATGCTTGGTAACAAAGCAAACATCCACAGATACAAAAAATTATTAGTACCCACCTGTGTCTTATTGGATCATCATGGAATAAAGTTAGAATTAAACAATTATTCTACCCCCAGAAAGCCTACAAACTCTTGGAAGCTGAACAGTCAACTACTAAGCCACCCCTGGATCAGTGAGGAAATAAAGAAAGAAATTAAAGTCTTCCTTGAAATCAATGAAAATAAAGACACAACATACCCAAACCTATGGGACACTATGAAAGCGGTGCTAAGAGGAAAGTTCATAGCTCTAAGTGCTGACATTAAAAAAAAAAAAAAAAAAAACAGAGAAAGCTCACAGTAGAGACTTAACAGCACAGCTGAAAGCTCTAGAAAAAAAAGAAGCATACTTGCTCAGGAGGAGTAGAAGTCTGGAAATAATCAAACTGAGGTCTGAAATCAACAAAATAGAAACACAGAAAACAATCCAAAGAATCAATGAAACAAAGAGCTGGTTCGTTGAGAAAGTCAACAAGATTGACAAACCTTTATTCAAACTAATCAAAAGGCAGAGAGATAACAAGCAAATTAACAAGATCAGAAATGAAAAGGGGGGCATAGACACTGAGGATATTCAGAGAATCATTAGGTCTTACTACAAAAACTTATATGCCACAAAGTTGGATAATGTAAAAGAAATGGATTTGTTTTTAGATAAGTACCATTTATCAAAATTAAATCAAGACCAGGTGAACAATTTAAATAGACCTATAAGTCGTGAGGAAATAGAAGCTGTCATAAAAAATCTCCCAACCAAAAAAAAGCCTGGGACCTGATGGTTTTAATGCAGAATTTTATCAGAACTTCCAAGAAGAGCTGATAACTATGCTCCTTAATGTGTTTCACATAATAGAATCAGAAGAGTCATTGCCAAACTCCTTTTACCAACCTACAGTCACCCTGATTCCAAAACCACACAAAGACCCAACCGAGAAAAAGAATTACAGACCAATCTCACTCATGAGCATTGATGCAAAAATTCTCAATAAAATTCTGACTAACAGAATCCAACAACACATTAAAAAATTATTCATTACACCTAAGTAGGCTTTATCCCTGAGATGCAGGGCTGGATCAACATAAGAAAAATCTATCGATGTAATACATCACATAAATAAACTGAAAGAGAAAAATCCATATGATCATTTCATTAGATGTGGAAAAAGCATTTGACAAAATTCAACACCGTTTTATGATAAAGGTTTTGGAGAGGTTAGGGATACAAGGATCATACCTAAATATAATAAAAGCAATATATAGCAAGCCAACAGCTAATATCAAATTAAATGGAGAGAGACTCAAAGCCATTCCACTAAAATCAGGAAAAAGACAAGGCTGTCCACTCTCACCATATCTCTTCAACATAGTTCTTGAAGTTCTAGCAATAACAATAAGACAACATAAAGATCAAGTGGATTCAAATCAAAAAGGAAGAAGTCAAACTTTTATTATTGCAGATGATATGATAGTGTACATTTGTGACCCCCAAACCTCTACCAAAGAACTCCTACAGCTGATAAATAACTTCAGTGATGTGGCAGGTTACAAGATCAACTCCAAAAAAATCAGTAGCCCTCCTATACACAACGGATAGAGAAGCAGAGAGGGAATTCAGAGAAACTTCACCTTTTACGATAGCCAAAAATTACATAAAGTATCTTGTGGTACCTCTAACCAAAAAAGTGAAAGATATATTTGACAAGAATTTTAAGACTTTGAATAAAGAAAGTAGAGAGGACACCAGAAAATGGAAAGATCTCTCGGGCTCTTGGATGGGTAGGATCAACCAAGTAAAAATGGCAAAGGCAATCTATATATTCAACACAATCCCCATTAAAATCCCAACAAAATTCTTCACAGACCTTGAGAGAACAATAATCAACTTGATATGGAAAAACAAAAACCCAGGATAGCCAAAACAATCTTATACAATAAATGAATGTCTGGAGGCATTACCATCCCTGACTTCAAACTCTATTCCAGGGCTACACTATTGAAAACAGCTTGGGATTGGCATAAAAACAGAGATGTCGACCAATAGAATTGAATAGAAGACCCAGATATTAACCCATAAACTTGTGAATACCTGATTTTTGACAAAGGAGCTAAAAGTATACAATGGAAGAAAGAAAGCATCTTCAACAAATTGTGCTCACATAACTATATGTCAACCTGTAGAAGAATGTAAATAGATCCATATCTATCACCATGCACAAAACTCAAGTCCAAATGGATTAAAGACCTCAATATCAATCTGAACACACTGAACCTGATAGAAGAGAAAATGGGAAGTACTCTACAACATATGGGCACAGGAGACCACTTCCTACGTATAACCTCAGGAGCACAGACAATAAGGGCAACATTGAATAAATGGGACCTACTGAAACTGAGAAGCTTCTGTAAAGCAAAGGACACTGTCATTAAGACAAAAAGGCAACCTACTGACTGGGAGAAGATCTTCACCAACCCCGCAACAGACAAAGGTCTGATCTCCAAAATATATAAAGAACTCAAGAAACTAGACTTTAAAATACTAATTAACCCAATTAAAAATGGGGCACTGAACTGAACAGAGAATTCTCAACAGAAGAAGTTCAAATGGCCAAAAGACACTTAAGGTCATGCTCAACCTCCTTAGTGATCAGGGAAATGCAAATCAAGACAACTTTGAGATACCATCTTACACCTGTCAGAATGGCTAAAATCAAAAACACCAATGATAGCCTTTTCTGTAGGATATATGGAGTAAGGAGAAGACTCATCCATTGCTAGCAGGAATGCAAACTTGTGCAACCATTGTGTAAATCAGTGTGGTGGTTTCTAAGGAAATTGGGAATCAACCTCCCCCAGGATCAAGCAATACTACTCCTGCGAATATACCCAAGAGATGCCCTATCATACTACAAAAGCATTTGTTCAACTATGTTCATAGCAGCATTATTTGCAATAGCCAGAACCTGGGTACAACCTAGATGCCCCTCAATGGAAGAATGGATAATGAAAGTGTGGAATATATATGCATTAGAGTACTACTCAGTGGTAAAAAAACAATGACATCTTGAATTGTGAATGGAAATAGAAAACACTATCCTGAGTGAGGTAACCCAGACCCAAAAAAGATGAATATGGTATATACTCACTCATTAGTGGATTCTAGCCATAAATAAATGACATTGAGAAGCTAAATAGGAAGGTGAACCCAAAGATAAACATGGAATTATCCTCCTGGATATTGAAAGTAGACAAGATTGTCAGGCAAAAATTGAGAGCTTGGGGGTAGGAGTCATGTGTGGGTAAAGGGAGATTGGGAGAGAGAAGTGAGAAGGGGAGGATGGGGAGAGCTTGGGGGAATGGGACGGTTGGGAAGGAGGAAGAGTGGATATGGGAGCAGGGAAGTATATATCTTAATTAAGGGAGCCATTTTAGGGTTGGCAAGAGACTAGACTCTAGAGGGGTTCCCAGGAGTCCAAGGAGATGTCCCCAGCTTGTTCCTTGAGCAGCTGAGGAGAAAGCACCTGAACTGGCCTTATCCTATAGCCACACTGATGAATAGCTTACATATCACCATAGAACTTTCATCTGGCAATGGATGGAGATAGAGACAGAGACCCACATTGGAGCACTGGACTGAGCTCCCAAGGTCCAAATGAGGAGCAGAAGGAGAGAGAACATTAGCAAGGAAGTGAGGACTGCGAGGGGTGCACCCCCCACTGTGATGGTGGGGCTGATCTAATGGGAACTCACCAAGGCTAGCTGGACTGTGACTGATGGAGCATGTGATCAAATTGGACTCTCTGAACATGGCTGATAAGGAGGGCTGACTGAGAAGCCAAGGACAATGGCACTGATTGTTGATTCTACTCCATGCACTGGCTTTGTGGGAACCTAGTCTTTTTGGATGCTCACCTTCCTAGACCTGGATGGAGGGGGGAGGACCTTGGACTTCCCACAGGGCAGGGAACCCTGACTGCTCTTTGGACTGGAGAGAGAAGGGGATGGGGATGGGGAGGGAAATGGGAGGAGGGGAGGAGGCAAAAATTTCTAATAATAATATAAAAATAAAAAACTACTTGTACTGTGATAGAAAAGAGTAGAGCAAGGTAGGAAACCTAAACTGAATACTGGGAGAAAGAAGGCAGAGTTAGTGAGACTCCATGTTGCCTCTGTAAGAGATCAAGTGAGCTTCATCTAAGAGATGCAGGGATGGTTCAATATATGATAGCTATCAACGTAATCCACCATATAAATAAAGTGAAAGAATAAACCATATGATCATCTCATTAGATGCTGAAAAAGCATGCAACAAAATCAAACTGCTTCATGATAAAAGTCTTGGAAAGATTGGGGACACAAGGAACCTATCTCAACATAATGAAAATATTACACAGCAAGTCAAAAGCCAACATCAAATTAAATGAAGGAAAACTCAAAATGATTCCACTAAAATCAGGAACAAGACAAGGCTGTCTTCTCTCTCCATATCTATTCAACATAATTCGTTAAGTTCTAGATAAACCTATAAGACAACAAAAGGAGATCAAGGAGACAAAAATTTGAAGAAATCAAACTTTTGCTATTTGCAGATGATATGATGGTATACATAAATGACCCAAAACTCTACCAAAGAATGCTTAAGGCTGATAAATACCTTCAGTGATGTGGCAGGACAAAAGATCTGTAGTAGAAGGAGCGGGCTGCATCCCGCTGCCTGGCTAGCTTACCCCCAAAATAACCACACAGAAATTGTATTAATTAGATTACTGCCTGGCCTATTATATCTAGCCTCTTATTGGCCAACTCTCACATCCTGATCTAACACATTTTCAACAATCTATGTAACACCACAAGGTCGTGGCTTGCTGGGAAAGATTCTAACCTATGTCTGTCTCAGGCAGGAGATTCATAGCATCTGTCCCTCTGCCCTTTTTCCCAGAATTTTGTTCTGTCTCCTCCACCTACCTAATTTTCTGCTCTATCAAAAGGCCAAGGCAGTTTCCTTATTCAACCAAAGGAAAGCAACACAAAGACAGAAGGACCTCCTACAACAATGGTTTTCACAATAAAGAAACTGCCTTGGCCTAGTTGATAGGGAAGAACTTAAGTAGGCAGGGAAGACAGAACTGAATTCTGGGAAAAGGTAAGAATTGGAGAAACACCATGGACCTGCGTGACACAGACGCTGGGAATTTTACCCAGTAAGCCACTGCCATGTGGTGATACACAGATTAATAGAAATGGGTTAAATTAAGATGTACGAATTAGCCAATAAGAAACTAGAACCATTGGGCCATGCTGTGATTTAATTAATACAATTTCTGTGTGATTATTTTGGGGCTAAGCTATCCAGGCAGCTGGGACAAACAAGCGGGCCGTCCTCCTACAGATCAACTCAAAAAAATCAGTAGCCATCCTATATACAAATGAAAGAGAAACTGAGAAAGAAATCACAGAAACATCACCTTTTACAATATTCTCAGTTTATATAAAAAACTTGGGATGTGAAAGACATGTTTGATGAGAACTTTATTTAAGCAATTTAAGAAAGAAATTGAAAAAGGATATACCCAAGAGATGCCCAATCATACTTCAAAAGCATTTATTCAACAATGTTCTTAGCAGCATTATTAGTAATAGCCAGAACCTGGAAACAACCTAGATGCCCCTCAATGAAAAAATGGATTAAAAAAGTGTGGCACACTTACACATTAGAGTTCTACTCAGAGGCAAAATACAATGACATCTTGATTTTTGCATGCAAATGGATGGAAATAGAAAACACTATCCTGAGTGAGATCCAGACCCAAAAATATCAATATGGTATGTACTCACTTACTAGTGGATTCTAGCCATAAACAAAGAACATTGAACCTATAGTTCATGATCCTAGGGAAGCTAAGTAATAAGGTAAACCCAAAGGAAAACATATAGAGAGCCTCCTGGAAATTGGAAGCAGATAAGATTGCCATGCAAAAGTTGGGAGCATGGGAGTTGATGTTGGTAGGGGAAGAGTGGAATAGAGGAGGAAGAAGGGGAGGGTTGGGGAGAACTTGGGGAAGTGGGATGGTTGAGATGGAAGAAGGAAGGATATGGGAGCAGGGAAGAAGATATCTTAATTAAGGGAGACTTTGTGAGTTTGGCAAGAGGCTTGACTCTAGAGGGGTTCCCAGGTGTCCACGGGGATGTCCCCAGCTAGGTCCTTCAGCAGTAGAGGAGAGGGTGCCTGAACTGGTCTTGTCCTCTAGTCAGACTGATGACTATCTTGAATATTACCACAGAACCTTCATCCAGAAACAGATGGAGATAGAGACAGAGACCCACATCAGAGTACTTGACTGAGCTCCCAAGGTCCAGTTGAAGAGCATAAGGAGGGAGAACATGAGCAAGGAAGTCAGGACCACAAGGGATTGGTCCACCCACTGAGACCAATGGGAGCTCACCAAAGCCAGCTGGACTGGGACTGAATGAGCATGGGATCAAACTGAATGTGGACCATCTGAATGTGGCTGACAATTGGGGCAGACTGAAAAGCCAATGATAATGGCACTGGGATTTGTCTCTACTGCACGTACTGGCTTTTTGGGATCCTAGTCTATTTGGATGCACACCTTCCTAGGCCATGATGGAGGGGGGAGGACCTTGGACTTCCCACAGGGCAGGGTACCCTGCCCTCTCTTAGGACTGGAGGGGGAGAGGGAAGGGTGAGTGGGAGAGAGAGAAGAGTTAGTGGGGGAGCAGGAGGGAAGTGCAAGGAGGGGAGGAAGTGGAAATTTTGATGGTATTATTTATAAAATAATAAAAAAAATAGAAAAAAGAGTGGAAGAGGAACAGGGAGAGAATACCTTTCAGTTTACAGATGAAAACAGCATCTCATACCCTTACTTCAGAAGTCAAGGGCAAAGAATAGGACACCAAAATGATGACAGAGCTGATTGGGGAAGGTGACGCGGTAAAAGTTGTAAACCACAGAAGCCTGATGAAAGGAAGGTTCTGCAAAGGCTATTCCTGTGTAAACACAGACATAGATGAAGAGGAGAACAATGGAGTGAACGCTGAGAACATAGTCAGAGTGCCAACAAGAGTGGAAGATTAAGAGGAAAAAAGCCAGATGCAGAAATACCTCACAAAGGAAATGAGCATCAAAAACATGGCTCTATGACCTACCTACATATGTTGCCCTCCTGTCAAAACCTGAACATTCACAAGTCTAGTGTTAAAAATTGATATCAATGATTTTGCCCTTTGTCTGGCCTGCTTTTTCTGCTGGGCTAAGAATTGGTACATCTGGATTACATGGACACTAGATCTGTGAAAGCTTTGGAACTCGCCACTCAAAGCCCCTTCCTATTGAAATAAAACTGAAGAAAATTAATGGAAAAGACAGAGAAAACCAAGGTTTGAGAACATTTTAGGGCAAACTTCTGCCTTACAAAGTCACTTGAGCTGCATTATATGCAGAAGTGTCAGAAGATGCCAGGAAGATCAAACTAGCCAGTGATCAGAAGACAAGTTTGCTTATGTTGAACTTAAGACAGGAACAAATGTAGAAACAAACTTCTGAAGAGAAGCAGAGAGCAGCCCTACAGTCAGTCTCCCTATATAAAAAAATCAAAGTCAAGACTATAGATTTACAGGAAGAAAAATGCTTGGAGAGATGAGTCAAACACTGATTCTAAGCATTCCTACAGCTACATAGAAGAAACTCTCAGTGTTTGGGGAAACACATTCCATCAAAATGCCTTATGACCAAAATAAAAAATAGAAATGCTATATATTTATAGAATTTACTTCCATGGAAGATGACAAAGAAAGTTTAGATTCCAGTAGCAAACACTGAACTGAAGGCAGAAAAATCAGGAGGGAGTTGCCTAATGTTATGAGGGAAGCAGAGAGCCATGCAAAAGTCTGCCAAAGATCTGTGTGAGGCCACCATTGACAAGCTGTTAAAGGAATCCTTTGATGACTCTGTTGACCTAAGAATAGTCACTGAGCAGCAAACCAGATCCTCCAATGGATTTGGCTTTATTCATATCAATGAAAGAAGATGTCTAATTTGTCCAGGATGCCATGGGAGGTGGCAAAATTTATGGAAACAAAGGGATCATGGACGGGGCTAAGTCTATGGGATAATAGTGGCTTGAAGGTTATGTGTTCACAAAAGTGGATTTGTAAGATAAGGTTGTAGAACAGGAAGCAAGAACACTTTTCATGGAACATCCTTGGTAAACCCTGTCTAAGTAGGAAGCTTCCAAGGAGAAAAAGGGAGAAGACAACAAGATATAGGGAAAAAAGACTGAAACTGTATAGTTTCTTATGGGAATAGATCTTTCTTTTTCATCTGAAAGAAAGACTCTCTGTTGTTTTTGTCTATTAAGTTTTAGCTAGAGCAATAACAGAAGAGGTAGAAAGTTAAGAGGAGGGGAATCAGGCAGTCTAATAGGTTATGTCTCCTAGATATGATAGAGAATTTATGCCCTCGTTAGCTCAATATTACGGCTGCCTAAACAAGATCTGTGCAATGATAATAGAAACAGACCTTCTAACCTGTAAAGAGGAAAGTCTTTCGAAGTCACATTCCTAGAAGAACTACAGGTGATTTGTGGGTGCTAAAAGAGAATTAACCTCTTGAAAGGGAGTGCTCTCCAATTGGCTATTCAATACAAAATGATCAGTCCTGAAATCATATACACACAAGTTGTACCAAACAGATTTCAGAGATGAAAAAACAATAATAACCAGAGGCCATCAACTCTCAAGGACCTGGAAAGGGTTGGAAGGAAGGGATATGAGAGAACTTGAAAGGAGTACAAGGAAGGTGGAAGTGACTTAGAAATATTTTAGTTAAACATTTTTAATAAAAATACTTTAATCTGGCTGATTTCATGCTCAAGTCACTCAATATCTCCAATTTAAAAATTATTTAACATACTCAATTTTCCCAATATGTATTCTTGACTATAATATCAGAACTCTTTGGAGACTGTATGGCCTATAGTTTTACTTTTCTTCTGCTGATTTCATAAAATACTGGCAAAAAGAGAAGGAAAAAGGTCATTTGGCTTAAATGTTATAGTCTATCATCAAGGGAAGTCAAGAAAGCAACTATGGCACAGAGTGTTTGAGAGGGAAGTGAAGTATTCCTTCCTGTAGGGAAGCTCATTAAGCTCGGGAAGTAAAAAAAACCTCAGAACTTCAAGAAGTCCCTGAAAGTTATTCACTAGACTGCCACTCACTCTCCCAGTGTAGATAAGAGACATTCTCAGAGAAGCAGAGCTGCCTATAAGACTGTTAGATAAGTGGGATGCCTAGAAGAAACTCTTAACGGAGCAGAAAACCAAAACAGATACTCCAAAGAAACTGAGACCAACTAATCTGCCTAAAAGACTCAGGCCAAGTTAACTGTCTGGAAAAGACACATTTCAATCTGTTAAACTGTCTGTAAATTATTCAATATATAATTCCAGTTCCTCTGAAATGTCACTCATGCTGGGGTGAGTTTTTGATGATGCAATTGCCTTTGAGATATTTCTACTCTAGAATTTCTTACCTCTTCTTGGAATAGCCTCAAAAACTTCATTTGTTTCCCAAGTTGAATTTTTGTTTTATTCTTAACTTTGTCTATTTTCAAATTCCTATCTGTAGATATTTATTCAGATTTTATGAGTAATTGTGTCACACAAAATATACACATAACATGCCTCTTTATTATCAGAGGAATTTTATGAATAAAAATGATTTTTCATAATTTCTATATTCTTAAAGACACAGAAATATTAATTAATAAAGCTTGTTTCTATATTTTAAAAAAAGAGACGGAAGAGAGAATCTCAAGTGCTGAAGATACAATAAGGGAAATAGACTAATCAGTTATAGAAAACATTAAATCTAACAAAATCTTAACCCAAAATATCCAGGAAATATGGGACATAATGAAAAGGCCAATTCTAAGAATAATAGGTATAGAAGAAGGAGAAGTTCAACTCAAAAGCACAGAAAATATATTTAACACAATCGTAGAAGAAAACTTTACCAACCTTGTGGGCCCATATTTCGATATGGCACAAAAGCCATTAGCCCGGTCCGAGCTGACCACGTAGCTCTGCAGACAAGATGTCTCTGCCCTTAACAAAGGCCAGGATGCCTGCTCCTAGCTTCTTTTGTAAAGATGTGGATTACCTGAGAAGAGATGTTTGACTAAAGCTGATGACTTAAGAGTTCAGATATTTGGTGCTTCTTTCCTTTTGTAATTTGGAACGATGTCTTATAGAGATGCTAATTCAGGGCCTACCTGACTGCTAGATGCGGATGTGATTTGAGTGCAGGCACTTGGCTGCCTAAGGAATGGCGTAATGTGTTTTCCCCCTCCCCCACTCAATTTGGTGTGAGTATATAAAATGTTTGGAGAATAAACGGCAGGCTGGCCATTTTCCATGATGATGGTGTAAGCTGTGTCGGTTCTTTTCCTCGCGACTCCGTTCCAGCCGGTTTGAGGAATTAGGGAATTTATGTTGGACCCTCACGGGTCACGACACAACCTAAAGAAAGATATGCCTATGAAGACACAAGAAGCTTATAGAACACCAAATAGATTGTATCCAAAAAGATTTCCCTCACCACATAATAATCAAAACACTAGACATACAGAGTAAAGAAAGGCTATTAAGAGCTGCAAAGGAAAAAAGGCCAAGTAACACAAAGGCAGACCTATCAGAATTATACCTGATTTCTCATTGGAAACAATGAAAGCCAGAAGGTTGTGGTCAAGCATTATGCAGACATTAGGAGACCATGGATGCCAGCCCAGACTACTATACCCAGCAAAACTTTCAATGACAATAGAAGGAAAAAACAAGATATTCTATCAAAACTAGATTTCACCAATACCTAGCTACAAACCCAGCCCTACACAAAATACTAGAAGGAAAACTCCAACCCAAGAAAGTTGGCTACACCAAGAAAAACACAGACAATTGATGTTCTCATAGCAGCAAATCTCAAGGAAGGAAAAATGCACAAATTTAACATCACCAACAATAAAAACTAAATTAACAGGAGATAGAAATCACTGGTCATTTATATCTGATATAGGTTTGTCTTCTGTCCATGTGTTACTTTCATTGGTCAAATAAAGAGACTGCCTTGGCCTTTGATAGGACAGCAGCTTAGATAGGCAGAGTAGACAGAACACAATGCTGGGAGAAAGAAGCAGAGTCATGAAGTCGCCATGGAGCCAACCACCAGGTCAGACATGCTGAATCTTTCCCAGTAAGCCACCACCTCATGGTGCTACATAGATGATTAGAAATGGGTTAATCAAGATGTGAGAGTTAGCCAATAAGAGGATAGAACTAATGGGCCAGGCAGTGTTTAAATGAATACAGTTTCTGTGTAATTATTTCAGGTGTAAAGCTAACCAGGTGGCGGGACGCAGCCCGCCGCCCCTGTTACTACAGAGTGGTGCTCCAACGTAGTAATGAACTTCATGTAAAACCTAGGAGAGCTTAATTTTAAACACAGAAAAAAACAGAATTTAACATAGCTTTTTGCTGTTTGCTAGGGTGTGCTGTAGAGAGATTTCCTGATTCAACAAAAGCAACAGAAAAAAAAGCTGCACCATTTTAAAACGCGGCTTCCTGGACCCTGCTGCTGGTGCAAACTCCAGCTATGGAGCATTTCTGGGCCCAGATGTTTGTGTGCCCACTCAGGGTCAGGAATAAAGTAGCTGAGACCATGCCCATGGCTCGGCTCTTCCTGCCTGTGTAGGCAGTGGGATCAGGTCTACTAGAAAGTGGCAGTTTTGAAATACCTGTTTCTGGGCTGTGCCTCCATCACAATCTCTGTCTGGTTCCTGCAGGAGGAAGAGCTTTTGAATGGAGCATTTGGAGTAAAGTGCTACAATTTGCTTGATGGCAACTAGACTCTCTGTGTGCCTAAAAGGGGGTCATTGCATGCTGCAGCTCAGAGGCACAAGCAGCTCCTCCATGCTAGCGGTGCAACATTCAAGGCTCAGAGGCACGAGTGGCTCCACCATGTTGGACTGGGAGGGACAAGCCCACAGTACCTGTTTTTGACCTAGGAATGTCACAGCTTAGATTCTTAAGTGCTTAGCAATTTAAAGGCATAAATAAAAACTGTTCCTGGACAGTAAAAAAATAACAGATTTACAATAGGACAGATTCAGACATAAAATACCTCTAAATGGGTCACAATGTTGGATGAGTGTACATAGGCTTGGCAGAGAGAAGAAAAAGAATATAGAGAATAAAGTTAATGCCTTAAAAAGGGTAAAGTCTTTAAAGAGACAGAATGAAGTAAAGTGATAGAGTAAAATAAGCCATGTAAAAATGAAAAATTCACAGAAGGTCTGGATTATGTATTTTATTGTGTTTTCTTTAAAACTTTTGACTACAAAGGAGCTAAGTACAAAAAACCATTCATTAAATGGGCCGCTAAGCTGAACCTGCATATATGTTCTAAAGGTATCTTGACTTCAAAATTTGGATCTAAGAATGTCATGCTTTGGAAAAGAGTTTCTTCTTTTGTTTTCACAGAGGATGAGACCCTGTGGATTGCTTCTATCCCAATATGGTATGACAGATCACGCCCTCCTGAAAGGTTGCTGTGAGCACCCTCAAAAAATTACTTTGCTCAACTGCTGACTGAGATGTACCTACCACACAGGTTATACCATGAAAGACCTAAATAACAGTGCCCCCATACAGCAGGAAACAGTTTGGAGAGAAATAACTGTGCCCATATTTCCAAATATTGTTTATATTCTTTTACATTTAAAGGAGGATATGATATAGATATGAATAATTTACATGGGTATAAATTTTACTCTATTGATATAAATTTAAGGTCAATTTTGTTATATGTATTTCTGATCTTGATTAAGGTATTGTGATTGTGTAGGTCATTTAAAAAATGGAATGTATAATTAGAAAGTATAGGTTTCTAATGAATAATCATCTATAATAGTCATTTGTAGTCATGTTAGTTAGATTTTCTAGATGTGCATAGATATCTTTCAGATAGGCATTCTTCATATCTTTCAAAGACTACAGAATATAGCATTTTAAATGTTTTAATAAACTTAGGGCTTTTCATGACAATGAGACACATCTGCTCCTGGCGGCACCAAGCTACTTCAAGAGGAAGATGGGCATCGAAGAGGCTCCTTATGGAGTTGGTTAACCATTTGGGCAAGAAACTGCTTTTGCCTGGACTGTTGCATAAACTGGACACAAAGAACCCACAGAGAGAGGACTGCTGAACTTGCCTAAAGGTGAGATGATCCTTTGGGGTTCCTGACTCACGAAAGAGTCTGTGAGACATTCTGCAGGACACAAAAGAAAGTGACTGAACTGTCTTTGAAATTTTCCTGCTTCATGGAAATGTAATGGGCCTGTAGGCCGAAGATGAATGCCCCAACGGTACAGAAGAACTTTGGGTGACTGTACAGGCAGCGAGATGTCTCTGTCATTTCTAGAGTTTGGAAGTTGCTTATTTCTTGTTTACTTAAATAATATTTTACTTATTTACTTGTTTACTTAAATAATATTATATCCTTCTGGAGTCTTTGATGGAGTTGAAGAATGGTTAGTTACAGTTATAGTTTTCCTATGTTATTATAAAAGATAAAATAGATCTAAATATTGTAACTGTAATTCTTGCTTGATAACTGTTTTGTTATATGTAATTTTACTATGTTAAAGTGAAAGCCTTTCTTTTTTGTTTAAACAGAAAAAGGGGAAATGATGTAGGTGGGTCTTCTGTCTTTGTGTTACTTTCATTGGTCAAATAAAGAGACTGCCTTGATCTTTGACAGGACAGCAGCTTAGATAGGCAGAGTGACAGAACAGAATGCTGGGAGAAAGAAGCAGAGTCATGCAGATGCCATGGAGCCAACTGCCAGATCAGACATGCTGAATCTTTCCCGGTAAGCCACCATCTCATGTTGCTACACAGATGTTTAGAAATGGGTTAATCAAGATGTGACAGTTAGCCAATAAGAGGCTAGAACTAACGGGCCAGGCAGTGTTTAAATGAATACAATTTCCAAGTAATTATTCTGGGGCTAAGCTAGCCGGACGGGAGCCAGGCGGGACAAAAACCAGGCCTGCTTGCCTCATCACTACTAATATCCCTTAATATAAATGGATGCAACTTACCTATAAAAAGGCACAGACTAACAGATTGGATACAAAAACAGAATCCATCCTTCTCCATACAAGAAACACATCTCAACCTCAAAGACAGACATCATCTCTGAGTAAAGGGTTGGGGAAAATATTCCAATCAAATGGACCTAAGAAACAAGCAGATGTGGCTATTCTAATATCTAACAAAATAGACTTCAAGCTAAAATCAATCAAAAGAGACAAAGAAGGTCATTTCATATTAGTCACAGGAAAAATCCATCAAGAGGAAATTTCAATACTGAACATCTATGCCCCAAATACAAGGTCACCCTCGTGTGTAAAAGAAACACTTCTAAAGCTTAAATCATACATTAAACCCCACATGCTAATAGTAGGAGATTTTAACACTCCACTCTCACTACTGGACAGGTCAGTCAGACAAAAAATGAACAGAGAAATAAGAGAACTAACAGATGTTATGACTCAAATGGACTTAACAGGTATCTATAGAACATTCCATCCAAACAGAAAAGAATATATCTTCTTCTCGGCACCTCATGGAACCTCCTCAAAAATTGACCACCTACTTGGTAACAAATACAAAAAACTGGAATAAACCAATGTATCTTATCAAACCACCATGTTTTAAAATTCCAGAAAGCCCACAAACATATGGAAATTAAACAATTCTCACCTGAATCATCAATGGGTCAAGGAATAAATAAAGGGAGAAATAAAAGACTTCCTAAAATTCAATGAAAATGACCACACAACATATCCAAATTTATGGGACACAATAAAATCAGTGTTAAAACAAAAGTTCATAGCACTGAATGTCTACATAAAGAAAGTGGAGAAAACTCACATGCGTGACTTAAATGCACACCTGAAAGCTCCAGAACAAAATGAAGCAGACTCGTTCAAGAGGAGTACAAGAACGGAAATAATCAAATTGAGGGATGAAATCAATGAAATAGAAACAAAGAAAACAATACAAAAAATCAATGAGACAAAGAGCTGGTTATTTGGGAAAATCAACAAGATAGACAAACCTTTATCAAAACTAACCAAAAGGCAGAGAGAGAATATCCAAATTAACAGAATCAGAGATGGAAAGGGGGACATAACAACAAACATGAAGAAAATCCAGAGAATCATTAGGTAATATTTCAAAAACCTGTACTCCACAAAATTGGAAAACTTAAAGGAAATAGACAAATTTCTAGATAAATATCACTTACCAAAATTAAATCAAGACCATATAAGCAAATTAAATAGATACTCTAGCCACTCAAAGACACTCCTAAGAAAGAGATTTACAGACCAATGTCACTCATGAACATTGATGCTAAAATACTCAATAAAATACTGACAAACTGAATCCAAAAACACAACAGAAAAATAATTCTCCATAATCAAGTCAGCTTTGTTATAGAGATACAGGGATGATTCAACATACAAAAATCTGTCAATGTAATCCACCATATAAACAAATTGGAAAAAAACATTATCATTTCATTAGATGCTTTAAAAGGCTTTGACAAAATACAACACACCTTCATGATAAAGGTTTTGGAGAGAGCAGGGATACAAAGAACATACCTAAACAAATACAGACAATATAGAGCAAGCTAACAGCCAACATCAAACTAAATAGATAGAAATTCAATGCAATCCCACTGGTATCAGGAACAAGACAAGGTTGTCCACTCTCTCCATATCTATTCAATATAGTGCTTAAGGTTCTAGTTAGAGCTCTAATAAAACAAAATAAGGTCAAGGGGATACAAATCATTAAAGAAGTCAAACTCTATTTGTTGATGATATGATAGTTTATATGTGACCCCAAAATTCTACCAAGGAACTTCAAAAATCATAAACACTTTCAGAAATGTAGAAGGATACAAGACTAAGTCAAAAAAAATCAGTAGCCCTCCTTTTATACAGATGATGAATGGGCTGAGAAACAAATCAGAGAAACATCACCCTTCACAATAGCCACAAATAACATAAAATTTCTTGGAGTAACTCTAACTAAACAAGTAGAAGTGTTGTATGACAAGAACTTTAAATCTTTGAAGAAAAAAACTGAAGAAGACACCAGAAAATAGAAAGATCTACCATGCTCTTGGGTTGATACAATTAGCACTTGGGAGAGCAGAACCTGTGTTTGCCAGGGCAGCAAAATAGACCCAACACTGTTAGTGCAGATGTGGGTGAGCCAGAACCAAATCTGTGAGCTTAGGAGAGCCGTCCCCATTTCTCAGCTCTCTTGGGGCAGCATGAGCGATGGGAAGTTACCCTCACACTGGCCCATCAACACCTGAGGCTATTGGGAGATTTGGCTTTGTGATCATAAGAGCAGGAGAGCTGTCTCTGACCCACTCCAGCTGAGAAACTCAGGAGAACAGGCCCTGATCCTCACCATCCCCAGGCCCAGAACCAGGGTTATGATTTGGCCTGCCCCAATATCCACCCAATCTATCATCTGCTGAAACACAAGGGGCCTAATCTGAAGACCCAAAGCTGCAGGGTCTCAACAACACAGGTCAGCATCAGAATAACCAAGAAGAATCCAATGAGGGTCCAGAATAGATAGGGTAGTAGAAACCAAAGGCTTTGAGCCAGAGCAATGAATCTTTGAAATAAACACTTGCAAATAAAGATACATGGAGAAAGGCGTTTACTGCATGGCACACTGTGTCACACTGCAACTTCCATGATGAGATTTTTTTTTAAGGTTTCCCCTTTTTCTTTCCTATTTTCTCTTTTATCTTGTTTTATTTTGTGGTGGGTGTAGGGGAGGAGAGTGAATGTAAAGGGACAGGGAAATGAATTGGATCAAGATACATGATATGAAAGATGCATACAATAAATAAAAAATCAAAATACAAAAGCAGAAATGCTCCCACTCTGCTGCAGGATGAGACATGAGAGGTCACCCATTCATCACCACCATCCTGACTGGAGTCAGGACTATGAACTGACAGCATTGGAGAACACACAGTACACTCTAGCATCCTTCCTCCTGACAGGATCTATGCAGAGTCGGCACTTTTTCAGGGCCAGTGTCATCCTCTCTGTGAGCTGAAGACTTTAGTTATTGAAGATTCAGCTTATGGATATCCCAAAGTCATCTTCCAGGCAGGGAAGGACCACAGGACTCTGTACTGTATCTGTGGTGTCTGTGATTTTGGTAAAGGGCTGTGTCACAGGCTCTGCAAAGAAGAGGAGGCAAAAATTACAGTAGTCCTTTAGGTGTCTCAGTCTGCCCCTCTGTAGTCAACAGACACTGAAAATGTCCAGGTTGGAGACAATGGGCTGTGAAAATAGAGAGGTTGCTTGTGGGTCAGATCTGACAGCCAAGGCCTGTGTGACCCTGATTCAACCACTCTTTCTGGACTCTGTTTAGTCTCACGAATTCAAACAGTGCATGATCATTGTCATGTCCCTGAGTCAATCTTAGATATGAGCAATGCCCCGCCCTTGGAACGCAAAAGCTGCTTGAGTCAGCAACATCTGTTCCTATTTACCTGCAGGAAACAATTCCCTAGCTTGGACCCCTGAAGAAAAGCGGCTGCCTGGAGTAACTTTCTCCACTGTCCCTCACTGTGGGTACCTTGCACTCCCTGTGAAGTCTTTCAACTCCATCTGAAAAGTTGACTTGTGTCCTGGGAACTGTCCATGGAATAGGCCCCAGCATACTTTTTTAGTGCTTCTTCCACTCTGTGCAATTTCACTTCTGTTAGCAATGGTTTGCCCTTTGTAGCAGAAAAAGGTATCAAAGGTTCTCCAGGATATTAAGAACCACTCGGAAAGTGTTTCTCCTTCAACAGCATTGGGCAGCATTCAATAAGCTGGGCAGTAGTTGGGGGGTGTCTTCAAGCTAAAATGGAGGATAGAAGAGAAGAGAAACAAGTTCATCAGTATTGGAGGAAAGAAGGGCCCTGTTTATGGAGAAGTTTCAGTCTATCACTCAGCTGAGGTGGGTGGGAGTCTTTCCAGTTCAGAGGAAGAATGGAAATGACCTCCATGACCTCAGAGTACCTCACTATATCACTTCATCTGTAGAACTGTCTCCTCATGTGTTTGCATACTCGCTGTTCAAACAAGGCTGCTCACAATCAGAAAATGAGATGTGAAGGCCTTTACTGACCTCTTCCTCTACAGACCCCCAGGCTTCACAATCTAACCTCTTTGATTTCTGTGCTCTCTGTATACAGTTGAGTACTGACATCCCTTAGAGATGGTCTTCCTAGTCTATCTTCCAACCCAATATGGCTGGGGCCTTGTTGAGAAAAAGTTGTTTGATCTTTCTGGAAGTCTGGATACCTGAAAGGCTCACATACAAATGGGAGAATAGAAGAATGAATGTCCCAGGGCCTTTCAAGCATGTCCAGGCATTAATGAAAACTCCATGTGTGGAGCTAATGAAACCAGTTACAACTCCAGCTTACATTAACTTATGTATGTGGGGGCAATGTGCGAGGAAGTGGGTGTGTATGAGTGGTGGTGTTTTTGCAGGTGTGTGATATGCTGTGTGTATAGATGACTGCAGGTCATAGCACATAGATGGAAGTCAGAGGAAAATTGAGGGAGCCTTCCCTATCTTCCACCTTAGTAATTCCACCTAGTCTCTGAGCTCCCCTCCTCCCACATAGTATCCGAAAGGGTTCTCCTCATGTGTATGCAGGATCCAATACCAGGAACTTCACTCTTCACAGGGAAGTGCATAGTGAATTTCCATGGAGACTGCTGCCTGCTCTTTCCTCCCTCTATGAGAACACCTTTTGTTCCAGCACTCCCATCATGATCTGTAGCCATCAGTCCCCTAAGCTCAGACACTAGGTAGGCAGGACCACTTCCCAGGGTAATGCTGACTACTGCCAGGGTGGTGTCCAAAGCCATGCTCTGTCCAAAAACACTTAGTCCTCCCCGGGGTCTCAATAATAGTGTCTATATATTTTTCAGTCCTCCCGAAAAGCCATGAGCAACAAGGATTATAACCATCTCTGTGCCCTAGGACAGCAACATTTTGTTCCAAGGCTGCCCTCTGCTATGTTCTTCTGACATGTCCTTTATGACACAGAATTCTAGATGGTCACCTAGTCTGCTGTGGATTCTCAAAGCTCTGAGGACATGGAATGTAGAACCTGAAGGGAGGTGTCAGGTATGCCTGTGAAGGTCAGAATGGGATCAGCTGAGTGATGCTGGGAAAGGGGACAGACCTGTTCTCAGTGGAGTCACCACTCAGGGTGCATTGTCATTGAGGATTTGTGTGAGAAGATGCATATGGTTGTGAAACAGGGGGTGACCTGAGTCCTGGAGAGAGGACTGCAGTATATCAGCCTAGGGAGACAGCCAGAGGGACCCTTCAACTTCCTGGGGTGACTGAGCCATGCCTTGGATTTCTCCATGTCTTTCCTGGGATGCAGCTAAGCTCTGTGTAAGTGAATATCCCATGGGAGGTTCCTGGAAGGAGGGGATGGTAGCCAATATCCTCTAGTAGAGTAGTATGCTTAGAAACACATGAAGCAACAGGTATACCTGAAAAGACTGCCAGTGACCTCCAGGTTTGTAGGGACAGGTGGAAGCTAGGATACAATTAAGCTCATGGACTCCTTTTCTACTTTTCTAGGTGTTGCGGCTCCTTCGATAGCCACCTAATGATTGCTAGAGGAACTGCACCTCACGTCTGGAAGCTGTCCAGATCAGCACCTGTGTTGCCATTTGCCTACAGGAGAGAATTCTGGAGCTGGATCCCAAAGGGCAAACACTTGCAAAAAAGATTTGGGTCTTTTGTTCCTCCCCTTGGGGACCCTGACCTTCTTGTGAGGTCTCATAATTCCATACGGACAGTTAGTTTATAATCTGGGCACCTGACCACCTGACTCTCTAAGCAGTGTCACTGGGTAAGATAATCCAGGAGACATAAGCTAACCATAGCTCTCACAACCAGTACTGGCTGGCTCCACATATCAATAAAGCCTTGTTCTCTGTTAGCTCTCACAGGAAATCAAAACCATGCAGTTACAAAAAACTCCCATAAGTCATATGGAGTCCAGGACAAGATCAGAGATTTGTAGCTGGGGCTTCCTGGGACTCTCTAAGAAGATCTCATAGCTTCATCAGTCAGGGTCTGCCCGAATCCCACAGTCTTTCTGGGAACATGTACATGGCGAGAACTTCAAGTATCTCAGTTACAGCTGACATTCTGGGGCTGAGTTTACCCAGCACAGGTCCTCCACTCTGTAGGTAAAGGCAGGTGAGGAGTTCTGAACTGTTGCAGTTTGTCTACCCTGTGTGTGACCCACTGGAAGGGCCCACACTGCAGTATGGGAGCACAAAGCACTGGAATGGGTATCAGACACAGCCCAGTCCTGAGGGTCCATTGTATCCAGTAGGATAAGACACACTCAGAAGCTGGTTGGTTGTCTTTAAGAATCACTTACAGTTTACATGGAGTTATACAAGCATACTTTCAATTTTCCAAATCTCTGTTTGAAGGGCCTAATGGGTACAGTCCTGCTTCTTTCACTATTGTGCCCTAGACAAAGGGAATGAGTGGTGTACACTTTATCTCTTCTGCTTTGTGCAGGTCCCAAAAAAATGTAATTTGTGGTGCTGCTATTTTATTTGATTTTTAAACATCTGGGTGCACTGCACCAATACATACCAGGAACATGTTCACAGATCTGCATAATTATAAAGAATGAGAACACTTTCGCCTTTAGCATTATTCCATGACACTGCTCTACTTTGAGTTGTCCAGAGCTGAGAGGTTTGCAGCAAGTAGAAATGGAGGTTGAAAGGGAAAAGAGAAAAAGTGAACACAAAGATCATTGTGCTTGGTGGAAAGACAGCAGTCTTCATCTTAAGCAGGTGGATTCTTCACTCAGCCTAATGACGTAGGTGTGAGTGTTTCTAGAAGTCAACAACATAACCTACATTCACTCAGTACCCCTGATTATTTCGTTTCCTCTGTATGGAGATCTCTGGGAGTGTCTTCATAGCTGCCCCTCACTGCCCTCAGTCAGGCACTGTGCACACTGATGTTCAATGAGGCTGAGATTATGACTCCTCTGAACTTTTTAGACATAGACCCCACAACTTCATTCTTGGCTTGTTTTCTGTTTCCTCTGTTGCTCAATTCAAACCATTCTAGGCTGAACTCAAGGAATCCTGGTGAAGAGTGGGTAGAAGGATTCTGTGATTTAGAGGCATCAATGACATCACAAGAAGATTTACAGAATCTACTAACCTGTGCTCATAGGAGCTCACAGAGACTGAACTGAAAACCAGGGCCACCTGCATGCCACTGTCCTAGGTCCTCTAATATGTATGTGACAGTTGTGTAGCTTGGTCTACTCATGGGACTCCTTACAGTGGGAATAGGAGCTATCCCTAATGCTTTATCTTGCTTTTGTCAATCTATTGTTTATACTGAACTGCTTTTCCCAACCTGAACAGAAGGTGAGGTGCTTAATCCTATTGCAAATTTATATGCCTTTTTTTGAAATTCATGGGAGACCTATCCTCTGAACAGAAAAAGAGAAGGGCTGGATTTGGGGGCAGCAGAGGGGAGGACAAAGGGTTGAGAGGAGGGGAAAAGTAAGGTCAGAAGGTAAAATAAATAAATCTAATTAATAAAATCTACTAAATTTTTATAAATTGTTTAAGAAAATTAAGCCATGAATGTTAATGGTCAGCCACCTCATAAATAATCAAATTCTTTAATATTTTCTGAACTATACTTGTAGTTATCCTAAATATATTGCAGAATTCAACCTTGTTTAGCTTCCTGTATATGTTTTCAAGGTTAAGCCTAAAGAAAGCAACTAAAGACAAGCAAGAATCATTTAGCTCAGACAGTTCATAAATAATTGGCCTTTAACTTGTTGTGGAAGTTATGAACAGGGCATTTAAAAATGTTTAATGACTCTCTTTTGTGTCTTGACTCCAAGACCACAAAAACAGAAGAAGCAACAATAGTCCCAAATCAATACACAAACTGTGCCTGTGTGGGCCTAAAGACAAGACCATTTAAAAGTTCATCACTTGGAGCATTAGAAAAGATGCTGCTGTCAGATACATATCCAAAGCAAGTATTTTCCATGGTTATGTGCTTCCCAAACTGTGTCAAGCTGTATTACTGCGTGAGCTGTGTCTTTCATAGCAAGGTATTCTGGAATCAATCTCCTGAAATCCAGAAACACCGAACATCCCCGCCATTATTTTACCTTTTGATGCTGTACCACAACCTCCAAAGCCTATGTAAGGAGGTGGCTTTATAAGGACAGAAGAAAAAAATATCTTGTGAGAGACTCAGGCCCCAGAAAATCCCTGATCCGCAGCCCCCATACAGGCCTCAAACCTGACCCAGGGAAAGAAACACAACCTGAAACCAGGACCAGAGCCAGAGAAAGAGACACTTTGACCCCAAACCTAGAGGTGGACAGAAGCCCCCGAATCATGGAACTAGGACCAAAAGAACGCTCTAAACTCCCAGATTCAGAGCATATCAAAGATAGTCACTCTGATCCCAAAATTACAGTTAAAAAGGTAGAAAGAAACAGGAAACGAAACACAGCTTAACCCCAGAAATGGAGCCATTTCTGGCTCTGACTGGAAACCAGTCAATCCCTGAGCAGGGAAAACATACCAATCAGAACCTCAGGCAGTAGGCAGTTGGGAATTCCCGATGCCTAGAAAGCCCACTTAAATAATCAGAGAACAGCCAATCTCCAATCCTGGATCAGGGTCCCTACATCAACATCTGGGAAGACCTGCTTGTGGGCCTTCTGTCCTGGCAAAAGCCACTGCTCACCACCAGTCTCAGAGGATCCCCAAAAGTATTTGCCTTGGGGGATGCCATGAACACCCTCAAAGATCCCAAGTCCTCAGACCCCCAATGCTCTAAATGCCACGGGGGAGGAGGTGGTAATCCTAGTTTTTGTTAATCAAGCAGCAGTAGATATTAGAAGGAGGCTCCAAAAGATAAATGGCCTAACCAGCAAATCAATAAATGTGTTACTTGAGGTAGCAAACAAGGTATAAAATGGAGACTCCTGAAGACAGACTAGCTAGATTAAAGATGGAAGAAAATAGAAGACAGGAAACAGCTACAGCAGCAGAAAGGGAGAAGTCTAGAAGAGCAAGAGTGACTGAAGATGAAAGGCAAGCTCGCAGTGTGGTCCAAAGGCCGCTGGCTGCATCAGCTGCAAAACCATAGGAGAGGCCCGGGTAGGGTAGGGCCCCCAGAGAAAAACAAGAAGTTAGAAAAAGATCGGGGCACCTGTTGTCGGGAGGATGGACAATAGGCCAGGAAACAGAACCACAAGAAGAATAGCCAGAACGTGGAAACAACCTAGATGCCCTTCAATGGAAGAATGGATGAAGAAAGTGTGGAATATCTACACATTAGAGTACTATGCTGCGGTAAAAAACAATGACTTCTCGAATTTTGTATGCAAATGGATGGAAATAGAAAACACTATCCTGAGTGAGGTAACCCAGACCCAAAAAGATGAATATGGGATGTACTCACTCATAATTGGTTTCTAGCCATAAATAAGGGACACGGAGCCTACAATTGGTGATCCGAAAGAAGCTAAGTAAGAAGGTGAACCAAAGGAAAAACATATAGTTATCCTCTTGGCTATGGGAAGTAGACAAGTTGCCGGGGAGAAAATTGGGATCTTGGGGGTGGGGTGGGATGGGGGTAAGGGGCAATGGGGAGAGAAAAGGGAGAAGGGGAGGAAGGGGGGAACTTGGGGAAAAAGGAGGATTGGGATAAAAGAAGGTTGGATAGGGGAGCATGGAAGCACAATTCTTAGTTAAGGGAGCCACCTTAGGGTTGGCAAGAGATTTGAACCTAGAGTGGCTCCCAGGTGCCCAAGACGAGGTCCCCAGTTAATAACTTGGGCAGCTGGGGATAGGGAACCTGAAATGACCCTATCCTATAGCAATACTGACGAATATCTTGCATATCATCATAGAACCTTCATCTGGTGATGGATGGAGATAGAGACAGAGACCCACACTGGAGCACTGGACTGAGCTCCCAAGGTCCCAATGAGGAGCAGAAGGAGGGAGAACATGAGCAAAGAAGTCGGGACCACGAGGGGTGCACCCACCCACTGAGACAGTGGAGCTGATCTATTGGGAGCTCACCAAGGCCAGCTGGACTGTGACTGAAAAAGCATGGGATAAAACTGGACTCTCTGAACATGGCGAACAATGAGAGCTGAGGAGACGCCAAGGACAATGGCAAGGAGTTTTGATCCTACGTAATGTGCTGGCTTTGTGGGAGCCTAGCCAGTTTGGATGTTCACCTTCCTAGATATGGACGGAGGGGGGAGGACCTAGGACTTACCACAGGGCAGGGAACCCTGACTGCTCTTTGGACTGGAGAGGGAGGGGGAAAGGATTGGGGGGAGGGGGAGAAGGGTGGGAGAAGGGGAAGAAGGGTGGGAGGAGGGGGAGGGAAATGGGAGGCTGGGAGGAGGTGGAAACTTGTTTTCTTTTTTCTCATTTTCTCAATAAAAAAAAAAGATTTAAAAAAAATCATGGGAAATGAAAAAAAAAAAGAAGCCCTGTTGTGTTCTGGCAGCTGATGTGGGAAGAGAAAGTGTTGTCTAAGGATGTAAAAGTTAAGAGAGTTTTGAGAACGGATCATGTAGGGAAGTTTTGAGGGTTTGAGAAAGTGTTATGTTTTGAAGGTACAGTCGAGATTGAAAGGATCACCATATCGGCTACAGATGGCTGGCAGTTATTGCAAGGAAAGTTAAGTATCATAAAGGTTTGAGAACATGAGAGCTTAAGCAAGCACGGAGGAGAAGTTAAGTTCTGAGGGTCTGCATCTCCAGGATGCAGAAGCTTAAGTAAGTGATGAAGGTGTAAGAAAGTAATTTATGGTAATGAAACATGTTTTATGAAAGGATAAAGGTGTTAACAGTTCATCTCCAAAGGTATTATCTACAGAATTGACAGTGACTTTCCAAAAGACAAGTGTTCCTGAAGCTCTGCAAATCGGGTTGCTCCTTATAGTGTACTCTCCTGTGAGTCTATCTAGTGGTCTGTCACTGTACTTTTCTGCATAGCACTTGTGGCTCCCATCACCTGCTTTAACTGTTCAAACCCTAATGTAGCTTAAAACTTAAATTAAAATTAACAAAATATCATGTGTCCATCAGGATGCTGGTAGCAACAGCAAAAATCCATTGGGACATTTTGTGTCTCTGCCACTGTGTGCAGACCCCAGAATGACAATGGTTACAGCTGTACATGTCCACAAATGTCAACCACAGTTGGCTGTTTTCATTAGTTAAACTTTCTTTATACTGATAAATTTTTAAAAGTTTTTACTTTTCTGCTTTTAACATCATTCTCTGTCATTACCTGGAGTTTGTTATGTAGATGTGGAATCTCTTGTGTCCTACCCATCTATTTTTTGGATGACAATTGGTATTGTCATTTGGAGGTCTATTTATACAGCCATATTATTCAATTTCTTGGGTGTAGTATCCCGGTAAAATATAGAAGACACAATCTCACAGTAGACAAGAGGTTTTCTGGCCCTTCCAATATTTCCTATTCTGTTCTGAGATGTTCCCTGACCCTCAAACAAAGATGTTATGTTATATATAAATCAGGTAGGACTGGATACCCCCATATTGTCTGTCTTAGTCAAAGTTTTATTGCTGTAAAGAGACACCAAGGTCATTGTAGCTTTTATTAAAGAAAACAATTGGGGGTTACTTAGAGTTTCCAAAGCTTAGTCCATTATCATCATGGGCAAAAAATGTGGTGACATTCCTATACATACCACTATGGGCAAAAAATAGGGGACATTCCTATACATACCACCAAGCACTTACACATGTGAGTCTACGGGGGACATTCCTATACATACCAAGCACTCACACATGTGAGTCTATGGGGGACATTCCTATATATACCAAGCACTCACACATGTGAGTCTACAATGGGGGACATTCCTATACATACCAAGCACTCACACATGTGAGTCTACAATGGGGGACATTCCTATACATACTAAGCACTCACACATGTGAGTCTGTGGAGGACATTCCTATATATACCAAGCACTCACACATGTGAGTCTATGGGGGACATTCCTATATATACCAAGCAATTACACATGTGAGTCTACGGGGGACATTCCTATATATACTAAGCACTTACACATGTGAGTCTACAGGGGACATTCCTATATATACTAAGCACTCACACATGTGAGTCTATGGGGGACATTCCTATATATACCAAGCAATTACACATGTGAGTCTACGGGGGACATTCCTATATATACTAAGCACTTACACATGTGAGTCTACGGGGGACATTCCTATACATAACAATAACTCACACCTGTGAGTCTATGGGGACATTCCTATATATACCAAGCACTCACACATGTGAATCTACAATGGGGGACATTTCTATACATACCAAGCACTCACACATGTGAGTCTATGGGGGACATCCCTATACATACCAAGCACTCACACATGTGAGTCTACAATGGGGGACATTCCTATACAAACCACCAAGCACCTATTGTTTGCTGCATTTGGATTCATTTTGGATTTTTTTGGTGGCCCCTGTGCAAAAACTAAAACTTTAATGTAGGGCTAGAGCTATGCTTGTCTGTGGGAATAAGAATTTATATTTAGAATGAACCTAGAATTTCAACTGGTTTAGGAAAGTGGTCATTATGGTTTCTCCTCTGGGATCTATAGAATAAATCACTATCAATGTATAGTTGATTGCATTCCAAGACCAGTCATGATTTCCCCCCTTCTGAGGAGCCTCAAGTCCAATTGGACAGTTTTTTATTACCTCCAAGAGATAGCTGTCACTCTTGCACATTTAGGGACATCTGGCCATATTGGCCATTGATGACACTTGTGGGAATTACAACTAGGTAGCACAATTGGTTGTTTTTTTCTGTTGCTACTTTGCATCAAATCTTCAAATTCTATAAGGTCTAGTCCTCAGAGAAGAGGTTTCTGCATCAGATCAGCATGCACAGGGACTACACGGGTTGACACCAGGTCCTCTGTATGTGTATTATAGCTATTGGCTTAGTATTTTTAGAAGACTCCTGATTCTGAGAACAAGTGGGTCTCTGGCTCTTGTGTCTTCTCATGGCACTCTTTTGCTCCTGTTAGAGGGTTCAACATCAATAGGATAGTTTTCGTTTCATCTTACTATATTTTATTTTGTCATGTTTTGTTATTATCTCTTAGAGGCTTATTCTTCTCTAATGGGAGAAACAAGGGAGTGGGTCCTTATGGTAGGGGATGTGAGGAGGAACTGGGAAGTTTTGAGAGAGTGGAAACTATAAACAGTATATTTTGTATGAAAAAAATCTATCCTCAATAAAAAGAAAAGAGTTCATTCTTCAAAGTGATTAATGGCATTGACAACCTTTAATTAGATTAACATTATTTTTAAAAGAATAACTTTATTAACACCAGAAGTGAAATCTGAGAACTTGCTGTCCATTTTTCAGATTACTACAATTTCCATGACTACTCAACAGTTATTAGGGGTAATTGACTTACATGAAACACACAAATACCTAGAAGCCCAGAACCTACAGAGATGAAGTAACACAAAATATGAGTTAACTTCCATGAATAACACCTAAAACTAAATCAATAAAGACATTTGACAAAAGCGAAATTTTTTAAAAATATTTATTTATTATGTATACAACGTTCTGTCTGCATGTATGCTTGCAGGCCAGAAGAGGGCACCAGACCTCATTACAGATGGTTGTGAGCCACCATGTGGTTGCTGGGAATTGAACTCAGGACTTTTGGAAGAGCAAGCAATGCTCTTAACCGCTGAGCCATCTCTCCAGCCCCAAGTGAAAATTTTTTTAATGATGAAAACAGACAGATCAGGTGTAGAGGAGAGGCCAGTGTATTAGGGGCACAGGTGAAAAGCCACTGCCAGCTCAGTACTCAGTAGAGACACTGACAGGTTTCCCTCTAACAACAGGATCAACACAAGGAAGCTGCGGTGGCCACTTTTCTTCAGTATTCTCTTAGATGTCCTAGACAGAACAATCAGGCAACACAAATAAGTAAATGTTGGCCAGTTAATTGGTGGAAAATAGATCTGCAGGTGACAAGGACTTACTTTTGGAAAATCCTAAAGATTCTACAGATGTTTTTGGAACTGGTGAACAAACATGCACATCTGAGCTCTACTACTGTAAGCTAATATTGTGCACAATCAGATGTCCTGTTTGTCACATGCACAAGGAAGCTAAGGAGCAAGGGAGACTCAATTTGGACCCATGTGTCTCCCTGGGAAAAGAAACGGAAATGCATATTAACGGGAAAAAGACTAATGAGAAAGGTCCCACGGTGAATGATCTGCCCTTCTGTGGAAGGTTTCAAATCTGTGCATCACACTGTGGATCAAAACTCTTTAGAAACCAGCTATGTTGACAGTGAAACATGGGCAGACCCTCCTCCTGTCACTCTTCCTCGCTCCACATGGATGACTGCTGTGCTTGCACATTGGACTTAGGTGAATGAATTAAACAAGGAATGTATTTGAGCATATGAGAGACTGTTTTTCTCAATGCAAACAATGTACCATTTCTACAGAAGATTCAGAGCATCCAAAAGTTTGAGGGCTCCTATAATTAGTTCCCATGAATTCTGAGGGATTGCTAGATATTGGAAACACAACCTAAGTAAGCACTTACAGCATTTGAATATTTGTTTATCATATTGATGTTTTGTATTCCTTTTAAGAAAACCTCATTTTAACTCCTGGCCTTCCCTTGTACACATGTGTGAGTCTCCATGTCAGCTGTACCTGAGTAATAACTAATCATTTTAACCACACAACGTTTTAACATTTTGTACATCACTGAGAAGGAAATGTCAGCATTCTACTGTGGGATGAGAGGAGAGGTCACTCACTCATCACGGCCAGGAAACTGGGAGACTGGTCTTTGAACTGAAGTGGTTGGAGACCTCACACTGATATTTTCCACTATCCATTTCCTTGACAGGACTTATTCTGAATGCACACTTTGTTGGGGACAGAGTCATCCTCTCTGTGAAGTATAGAGTACTGTTATTGAAGATCCAACGGATGGAGACATCAGTGTCAGGTGAAATGCAGGTGAAGGTCACAGAATCACCTCCTGCGACTGTGGTGTCACTGATTTGCACAAAGGGCTGTGTCACAGGCTCTGAAAAAAAAGAGAATTACCAAATGACAGTAGTCCAGAGAGTTCAACCAGATCCCCTTAGCTCATACTTTCTAAAGTTTCCCAGGGACGGGGGATTTTTGGAGCTGTGGCTATGTACATATTTTGGCTTTGTATCTCCTCACAGGAAATATGTTGCTCTGATTCAAGCTCTGTTTTCTTGTCTCAGTTTCAATGTAATAGGAAACACGGTGCATGATCATTGCTGTGTTCATCTCGTATGCTTACTTATGAGCAATGGACTCACCTTGGGATGGGGGAGCTGCTGACATCATCGGTAACTGTTACTATTTACCTGCAGAAGACAATTCCCTTGCCTAGACTCCTGAAGTGAAGGAGAGTCTGAAGTAGCTGCCTCCTCTCTTTCTTTCCTTCATGCCTTGCCCTTCCTGTGAAGTCTCATAAGCCCATCAGAACAATAGGCTAATGGCCCAGACACCTGCCGACTGAGCATTAGAAGAAGGAGATGCACAGGTGACCTACCCAACTGAAGCTGTCATGGCAGTACACAGCTGGTTCTACACTTTATGGGTAGTCAATGCCATGACTTTAACAATCAACAAAGCCTTGTTCCTATCAGTTCTGACAGGAAATAGAAGAAAACAGTTGCAAAAAGCTCCCCAATGTCATCTTGATTTCAGCCAGGGACAAAACTTTGTAGCTATAGCTTCCTGGTAGTCTCTGTGAAGACCCGTGTCTTCATTACTCAGGGACTGCCTGACTCCCACAGAGTCTTTCCGGGGACATGTGCATGGCGAAGACTCCAAGAGTCTGCACTGAGGCTGACTTTCTGGAGCTGAGTTTACGCAGAACAGGTCCTCCTCACTGCATGTAAAGACAGGTCAGCAGTTATAATCTATTACGGTTTGTATACCTAAAGTGTGCCCTGCAGTGAGTACCCAAATCCCAGCAGGGGGACACAATAGTGGGGGAGAGAGATGGCACAGCCCAGTCCTGGCAGGTAGGTGTATGAAGTAGGATGAGCCACACCCAGCAGTCGGAAACCATAGAGAGTCACTTACTCTTTAAATAAAACTCCACATTTGCTCTTTCAATTTTGGAATCTTTGTTTAAGACTTCCAGTGTGTACATCCCTGCATCACTTTCAATGATATCCTGGAGCAGCAGGGATCCAGTTTTGTACACCTTCCCTCTTATTCTCTTTGCAGGCCCCCAGGAGATAGAAGGCTTGGTTCTGTTGTATACTATAAATTTACGGGGTGGGCTCCCATCATCTGATTTGAGCCAGGAAATTACTTGTGCTTCTTCTGGAAGATTATGAACTTGGAGAAGTACATCTTCACCTTCAGCTGCATACCGAGGCACCGGTTGGATCATGAGTTGGGAAGGAGTGAGAGCATTGCAGAACGCAGAAAGGGAATCTGGGAGGGAAGAGAGGGAAAAAAAAGACATCACATGGAGATCACTGTGCTTGGTGGAAAGATGGTGACCTCCATACTGAGCAGATGGATTCATCACTCAGCTTAGAACTGCACATGTTTGAGGGTCTATCCCCTGTAATGAAGGCAAGAAATATGACCTTAACTTTCCAAAACTCCTCCTTTCCATAAGTACCCTTGAAGGTATCATTTTGTCTGTATTGAACTGTCCCCAAGGGTGTCTATTTGACTGCTACCTCACTGCCCTCAGTCGGATACTGCAAACACTCATGTACACTAGGTGAGATATGATGCCCCGTTGAACTCAACAGGCCTGGAACTTTCACTTTCTATGGCTTTTTCCTTCAGTTTCCTTTGAGGCAACACTCATCCATTGACCTCACCTAATAGATGCACTTGTTATATTAGCAAGTGACCCTTAGGTCTGGGGTTGTGTGGGGGCTAGGAGTAGTCTGATCTTCAAGACAGGCTTAGCTTCTTAAAAGGCTTGTGTAGATATTTCCCTGGAGAAGTAAGCATCTGGTCCCAGCTTAAAAGACTCAACTCTGTAGGCCTTCCCTAGAGAGAAACACCCCATCCCCCCACTCCCACCCACCAAGCTCCAGAGACCCCAGGCAGCCTCCACACACTGGATACCATCCCCTAAAGCATCTGTAACCACTGCAACCTTCACCCAGACTGCCCCAGAGAGTTAAGTGTCTGGGTTCCTGCTTGGAAGGCTCAGATCTTTAGGCCCTTGCCCAGGCAGGAACATCCCATTCTGCCAACCATGCTGGGGCAGCCTCCACACATCTGCAACCATCCTCCACCACAGCTGTGACCACCAAAGGCTTCACTCAGACTGCACATGGAGAAGAACCCCGGAGTCTTATCAGCATCTACTAGACACATAGACCTGCCTGCACCCAGAGGAAGAGCAACCACCTAAGCCACGGGCCCTACCTTCACCAAATAGAGGAGAAGGGACTCCCCTGAAGCACATGCCCCATCTGTAGACATTAAAGGAAAAGATGGGCAGACAGCAGTGTAAGAACATTCAAAATCAAGACCAATAGGGTACAGAACCTATTGGTCCTACAACAGGGAGAACTGAACATCCTAACTGAGAAGAAGCAGGAGAAAATAACCTTCAATATAACTTAATAAAGATGCTAGGAACCCTTAAAGAGGAAATTAAAAATTAAAAACCCCTTTATGATAAAGGTCTTGGAGACATTAGGGATACAAGGTTCATACCTAAATATAAGAAAAGAAATATACAGCAAGGCGATAGCTAATATCAAATTAAATGGAGAGAAACTCAAAGCCATTCCACTAAAATCAGGAACAAAACAAGTCTGTCCACTCTCTCCTTACCTCTTCAATATAGTACTTGAAGTTCTAGCAATAGCAATAAGACAACATAAGGAGATCAAGGGGATTCAAATAGGAAAGGAAGAAGTCAAACTTTCGTTATTTGCACATGATATGATAGTGTATAAGCGACCCCAAAAACTCTACCAAAGAACTCTTACAGCTGATAAACACCTTTAACAATGTGGCAGGATACAAGATCAGCTCCAAAAAAAAGTAGCCCTTATATACACAAAGAAAAAAGAAGCATAGAGGGAAATCAGAGAAACATCACCTTTCATGATAGTCACAAATAGCATAAAGTATCTCTAGGGTAACTCTAACCAAGGACGTGAAATATCTGTTTGACAAGAACTTTAAGTCTTTGAAGAAAGAAGTTCAAGAGGATACCAGAAAATGGAAAGATCTCCCATGCTCTTGGATTGGGAGGATAAACACTGTAAAAATGGCAATTCTACCAAAAGCAATCTATAGATTCAATGCAATCCCCCTCAAAATCCCAACAAAATATTTTATGGAAAAAAAAACATGATAGCCAAAACAATCCTATACAATTAAGGAACCTCTAGAGTCACTACCATCCCTATTACAGAGCTACAGTAATGAAAACAGCTTGATATTGGCATAAAAACAGAAAAATCGACCAATGGAATCGAATCAAAGACCCGGATATTAGCCCACAAACCTATGAATACCTGATTTTCGACAAAGGAGCTAAAAGTATACAATGGAAGAAAGAAAGCATCTTCAACTGTAATGCTGGCATAACTGGATGTCAACATGTAGAAAAATGAAAATATATCCATATTTATCACCATGCAAAAACTCAAGTCCACATGGATTAAAGACCTCAATATTAATCTGACTACACTGAACCTGACAGAAGAGAAAGTGGGAAGTAGTCTGCAACACATGGGCACAGGAGACCAATTCTTATGTATAACCCCAGTAGAACAGACAATAAGAACAACAATGAATAAATGGAACCTCCTAAAACTTAGAAGCTTCTGTAAAGCAAAGGACACTGTCCTTAAGACAAAAATGCAACCTAATGAATGGGAGAAAATTTTCACCAACCCTGCATCAGACAAAGGTCTGATCTCCAAAATATATAAAGAACTCAAGAAACTAGACATTAAAATTCTGAATAACCCAATTAAAAAATGGGGTACTGAACTGAACAAGAATTCTCAACAGAAGAAGTGCAAATGACCAAAAGATACTTAAGGTCATGTTCAAGTTCCTTAGTAATCAGGGAAATGCAAATCAAAACAATTTAAAGATACCATATTACACCTGTCAGAATGGCTAAAATCAAAAACACCAATGATAACCTATGCTGGATGATGGAGGAAGGTCATTGGTTAAGTAAAAAAGAAACTGCTTGGCCTCATAGGTTAAAACATAGGTGGGAGGAGTAAACAGAACAGAATGCTGGGAGGAAGAGGAAGTGAGCTCAGACTCGACAGCTCTGCTCTCTGGAGCAGAGACGCCATGCTCCTCTCTCCCGGGCAGACACAGGTGATGAAGCTCCAACCCAGGATGGATGTAGGTTAGAATCTTCCCGGTAAGCGCACCTAGCGGTACTATGCAGATGATTAGAAATGGGCTAAATTAATATGTGAGAATTAGCCTAGATGAGGCTAGATAGAAATAGGCCAAGCAGTGTTTAAATGAATACAGTTTGTGTGTTGTTATTTCGGGCATAAGCTAGCCAGGCGGCCGGGGTGCTGGGGAAGCAGCTCCACCGCTCCCTATTACAACAGCTGGAGAGAATGTGGACTAAGGGGAACACTCATCCATTGTTGGTGGGAATGCAAACTTGTTCAACCACTTTGAAAATCAGTGTGGCAGTTTGTAAGGAAACTGGGAGTCAACTTACCTCAGGATTCAGCAATTCCACTCTTGGGAATATACCTAAGAGATGCCCAATGCTATATGTTCATAGCAGCACTATTTGTAATAGCCAGAACCTGGAAACAACCTAGGTGACCCTCAATGGAAGAATGAATAAAGAGGGTATGGCACATATACACTTTAGAGTTTTACTCAGAGGTAAAAAATAATAACATCTTGAATGGAAATAGAAAACACTTTACTGAGTGAGATAACTCAAACCCATAAAGATGAATATGGTGTGTACTCTCTCATTAGTGGATTCTAGCCATAAACAAAGGACATTGAGCCTATAGTTCATGATCCTAGAGAAACTAAATAATAAGGTGAACCTAAAGAAAACATATATTTATCCTCCTGGATATGAGAAGTAGACAAGATCGCCAGGCAAAAGTTGGGAGCACAGGGGTGGGGCTGGGTGTGGGGAAGGGGAGATAGGAAGAGAGAAGGGAAAAGTGGAGGATTGGGAGGAGCTTGGGAGAATGGGATGGTTGAGATGGAAAAAGGGCAGATATAGGAGCAGGGAAGAAGATATCTTAATTAATGGAGCCATTTTAGGGTTGGCAAGAGACTTGACTCTAGAGGGGTTCCCAGGTGTCCATGGGGATGTCCCCAACTAGGTCCTTGGGCAGCAGAGGAGAAGGTGTCTGAACTGGCCTTATCCTATAGCAACACTGATGAATATCTTACATATCACCATAAAACTTTCATCTGGTGATGGATGGAGATAGAGACAGAGACCCACATTGGAGCTCTGGACTGAGCTCCCAATGTCCAGATGAAAAGCATAAGGATGGAGAACTTGAGCAATGAAGTCAGGAATGCAAGGGGTGCATCCACCCACTGAGATGGTGTGATTGACCTAATGGGGGCTCACCCAGGCAAGCTGGAATGGGACTGAATGAGCATGTGATCAGACCTGACTCTCTGAATGTGGCTGACAATGAGGGCTGACTGAGAAGCCAATGATAATGGCACTGGGTTTTGATTCTACTGCAAGTACTGGCTTTTTGGGAGCCTAGTCTGTTTTGATGCACACCTTCCTAGACCTGGATGGAGTGGGGAGGGCCTTGGACTTCCCACAGGGCAGTACACCCTGACTTCTCATAGGACTGGAGAGAGGAGTCGGAGGGTAATGGGAGGAGAGGAGGAGGTGGAATATTTTAATAAATAAATTAGTTAATTAAAAAAAAAGAAATAGAGAAAAGGACAAACAAAAAATTGGAAGAAATCAATAAATCTCTTGAAGAAACCAAAGGAAAAAATAATCAAACAGGTGAAACAAATAGCTCAAACAGTTTGAGACTTGCAAGCTGAAATAGAGAAAATGAAGAAAACACAAAAAGAGATAAGGATGGAAATGGAAAATCTGGGTAAATGAACAGAAATTACAGATACAAGCATAATCAATAGATTACAAAAGATGGAAGAGAGAATATCAGGAGTTGAAGATAAAATAGAGGAATTAGATTCATCAGTCAAAGAAAATGTTAAAGCCAACAAATCCTTAACACAAAACATCTAGGAAATCTGGGACACTATGAAAAGACCAAACCTAAAAATAATAGGGATAGAAGAAGTCCAACTCAAAGGCACATAAAATATATTCAACAAAATCATAGAAGAAAACCTTACCAACCTAAAGAAGGATATGCCAATGAAGGTACAGGAAGCTTACAAAACACCAAATAGACTGGGCCAGAAAAGAAAGTCCCCTTGCCATTTAATAATCAAAACACTAATCACACAGAATAAAGAAAGAATATTAAGAGTTTCAAGGAAAAAACTAAGTAACATATAAAGGCAGACACATTAGATATACACCTGACTTCTTAATGGAAACTCTGAAAGCCAGAAGGTCTTGGTCAGGTATGCTATAGACAATAAGAGATCACAGATCCTAGCCCAGACTACTATACCCAGCAAAGCTTTCAGTCACCATACATGGAGAAAACAAGACATTCCATGACAAAACCAGATTTAAACATTACCTGTTCACAAATCCAGCATTACAGAAAGAACTAGAAGGAAAACTCCAACCCAAGGAAATTAGCTGCACCCACAGAACCACAGGTAATAATTAACCCCACACCTCATACCTCACACTAGCAAACCCCAAAGAAGAAAAACACAAAAACAACCATCGAAAAAATAAAAGGAATAAACAATTACTGGTCACTAATATATCTTAATATCAATAAACTCAATTCACCCACAAAGAGACACAGATTAACATAATGGATATGAAAACAGGATCCATCTTTCTGCTGCATACAAGAAACATACCTCAACCTCAAATAAAGCGTTATCTCAGAGTAAAGGGTTGGGTCAAGATATTCTAATCAAATATACCTAAGAAACAAGCAAGTGTAAGTTATTCTAATATCTAACAAAACAGACTATAATTTCATACTCATCACAGGATAAATATATTAAGACAAAGACTCAAATTTGATGTTGGCCATATGAAATACTATGCCCTAAATATAAGAGCATTCACATATGTAAAAAAAAAAACATTACTAAAGCTTAAATCATATATCAAACTTTACCCACTACTTATAGGAGACTTCAACACTGCACTTTCACCAATGGACAGTTCCACAAGACAGAAACATAGGAGAGAAATGAAAGAACTAACAGATGTCATGACTTAAATGTACTGAATAGACATCTATAAGACATTTCCTCCAAACACAAAAGAATATACCTTCTTCTCGGCACCTCATGGAACTGTCTCTGAAACTGGCCATATTCTTGGTCACAAAGAAAATCGCAATAGATACAAAAATTTGGAATAACCTCATTTATCTCATCAGATTATCCTGGCTTAAAGTTAGAATTCAACAACAACACTAATCACAGAAAGCCTACAAACTCATAAAAATTTAACAGTGCCCAACTGAATCAACCCTGGGTCAAGGGAAAATAAAGAAAGAAACTAAAGACTTCAATGAAAATGAATGCACAACCTATGGGACACTTTGAAGGCAGTGCTAAGAGGAAAGTTCATAACACTAAGTGCCTACATAAAGAGCCTAGAAAAATCTCACACAATTAAGTTAACAGCACATCTGAAATCTCTAGAACAAAAAGAAGCAAACTTACACAGGAGGAATAGAAGCTAGGAAATAATCAAATTGAGGGCTGAAATCAACAAAATAGAAACAAAGAAAACAATACAAAGAATCAATGAGACAAGGAGTTGGTTCTCTGAGAAAATCAACAAGATAGATACACCCTCATTCAAACTAACCAAAAGGCAGAGAAAGAATATGCAAATTAACTAAATCAGAAATGAAAATGGGGACATAACAACAGACACAGAGAAAATCCAAAGAATCATCAGGTTATGACCTTCAAAAATCTGTACTCCACAAAATTGGGAAATTGAAAGGGAACTGACAATTTTCTGGATAGGTACCACATACCAAAGCTAAATCAAGAACAGAAAAACAATTTAAATAGACCTATAACCCTAAGGAAATGTAAGTAGTCATCAAAAGTCTCACAACCAAAAATAGCACAGGGCCAGACAGTTTTAACACAGAATTCTACCAGAATTTCAAAGAGGAGCTAATACCAATATTCCTCAAATTGTTCCACAAAATAAAAGACAAGGGACATTGTCAAACTCTTTTTATGAGGTGACAGTTACCCTGGTAACCAAAGTACAAAAAGATGCAACTAAAAAAGAGAATTACAGGTCAATTTCTCTCATGAACCTTGATGCAAAAATATTCACTAAAATACTGGCAAAACAAATTCAAGAACATATCAAAAAAGTCATCCACCATGATCAAGTTGACTTCATCCCAGAGATGCAGAAATGTTTCAACCTATGAAAATCTGTCAATAAAATCCACCATATAAATAAACTGAAAGAAAAAATCCTAATTGCCTCATTAGATGCTGAAAAAGCATTCAACAAAGTCAAATATCCATTCCTGATAAAGGTCTTGGAGGGTCAGGGATATAAGGAATATATCTAAACGTAATAAAAACAATATACAGCAAGCTGACAACCAACATCAAACTAAATGGAAAGAAACTCAGGTGATTCCACTGAAATCAGGAAGACAAGGATGTACACTCTCTCCATACATATTCTATATAGTACTCAAAGTTCTAGCTAGAACAATAAGACAACAAAAGGAAACCAGATATAAATTGGTAAAAAATCTTTCGCTATTTGCAAATGATATGATAGTATACATAAGTGACCACAAAAATTTGATGAGGGAAATCCTACTGCTGATAAACAGTTTCGGAAATGTAGCAGCATAGAAGATAAACTAAAAAAAAATCAGTATCCCTCCTATATACAAATGATAAAGGTGCTGAGAAAAAAAATCAGAGAAACATCATCATTTACAATAGCCACAAATAACATATCTTGGGGTAACACTAACCAAAGAAGAGAAAAACCTGTATGACAAGAACATTAAGTCTTTGAAGAAAGAAACTGTGGAAGATAAAAGAAAATTGAAATATCTTACTGCTCTTAGACAGGTAGTATCAACATAATAAAAATGGCAATCCTACCAAAAGTAATCTACATATTCAATGTACTTCCCATCAAAATACTAACACAATTCTACACAGACCTCAAAAGAACCCAAATTCATATGGAAAAACAAAAAACGCAGATAGCCCAAAAAATCCTCTACAATAAAGGATCTTCCAGAGGCATCACCATCCCTGACATCAAGCTCTATTCTAGACCTACAGTAATGAAAACAGCTTAATATTGGCATTTAAAACAGACAGGTGGAACAATGGAATTGAATCAAATATCTGATATTGATCGCACACCTATAAATAACTGATTTTTGACAAAGAAGCAAAAACTATTTGACGAAAAAAAAGAAAACTTCTTCAACAAGTGAGGCTGGCATAACTGGATATCAACATAAAATAGATGCAAATAGATCCACATCCATCACTATGCACAAAACTTAAGTCCAAACAGATCAAAGACCTCAGCATAAATCCAGCCCCACTGATCATCACTGAAGAGAAAGTGGGAAGCAGCCCTGAATACGTGGGCACAGGAGACCACTACCTAAATATAACAACAATAACACAGACAGTGAGAGCAACAATTAATAAATGGGACCTCCTGAAATTGAGACACTTCTGTAAGGCTAAGGACACAGTCACTAAGACAAAATGATAGTCTACTGATTGGGAAAAGATCTTCACCAACCCCAAATCAAACAGAGAACTGATTTCCAAAATATATAAAGAACTCAAGAAACAAGACATCAAATTACCAAATAATTCAATCAAAAATGGCGTACAGATCTAAACAGAGAATTCTCAAAAGAAGAATTGCAAATGCCCAAAAGACACTTAAGAAAAAGTTCACCATCCTTAGCCATCAGGGAAACTCACATCAAAATGACTCTGAGATAACATTCACCAGTTAGAATGAATAAGATCAAATACACCAATGATAGCTTATGTTGGAGAGGATGTAGAGTAAGTGGAACACTCATCCGTTTCTGGTGGGAGTGCGAAGTTGTACAGCCACTTTGGAAATCAGTATGGTGTTTTCTCAGAAAATTGGGAATCAATTTACCTAAGGACCCAGCAATACCACTCTTGGGCATATACCCAACAGATGTACATTCATACCACAAGGATATTTGCTCAGCTATATTCAACACTGAAATATTTGTAATAGGAAAAACCTGGAAAAGACCTAGATGCCCTTCAACTGAAGAATTGATAAAGCAAATGTGGTACATTTACACAGTGAGTACTGCTCAGCACTAAAAACAATGATATCTTGAAATATGCATGCAAATGGATGAAACTAGAGAAAACCATTCTGAGTGAGGTAAGCCAGACCCAGAAAAAAATGCCGTATGTGCTCACTCATAAGTGGATATTAGACATAAAGCAAAGGATAACCAGCCTATAGTTAACAATCCCAGAGAAGCTAGATAACAAGAAGAACCCTAAGAGAGACATACATGGATTCCCCAGGGAAGGGGAAACAGACAAGATCTCCTGAGAAGGAGACCACCTCCTAAATATAATCCCAGCAGCACAGAAACTGAAATAAACTATTAATAAATGGAACCTCCTGAAACTGAAAAACTTCTGTAAAGCAAAGAACATGGTCAACAAGACAAAACAACAGCCTACAGAATGGGAAAAGATTTTCACTAACCCCAGATCAGACAGAGGTCTGATCTCCAAAATATACAAAGAACTCAAGAAATTGGTCATCAAAAGAACAAATAATCCAATAAAAAATGGAGTACAGACCTAAACAGAGAACTCTCAACATAGGAATCTAAATAGCTGAAAGACACTTAAGGAAATGTTCGACATCCTTAGTCATCAGAGAAAAGCAAAGCAAAACAATTCTGAGATTCCATCTTATACCTGTAACAATGACCAAGATCAAAAACACTGACGACAACTTATGCTGGAGAGGCTGTAGGGTAAAGGGAACACTCCTGCATTGCTGGTGGGAGTGCAAGCTGGTACAGCCCCTTTGGATGTCAGTGTAGCAATTTCTCAGATAATTAGGGAACAACCTTCCTCAAAACCCAGCAATACCACTTTTGGGTATATATCCAAAGGATGCTTAATCATGCCACAAGGACATGTGCTCAACTATGTTCATAGCAGCTTTGTTTGTCATAGCCAGAACCTGTAAACAACCTAAATGCCCCTCGACCGAAGAATGGATAAGGAAAATGTGGTATACTCGCACAATGGAGTACTACACAGCAGAAAAAATAACAACACCTTGAATTTTGCAGGAAAAAGAATGAAGCTAGAAAACGTTATTTTGAGTGAGGTAACCCAGACCCAGAAAGACAGTTATCATATGTGTTCTCACTCATAAGTGATTTTTAAACATAAAACAAAGAAACCAGCCCACAAATCACAATCCCAGAAAACCGAGACAATGAGGACCCTAAGAGAGACATACACAGATCTAATCTACATGGGAAGTAAAAAAAGACAAGCTCTCCTGAGTAAATTGGGAGCATGCAGACCTTGGGGGAGGGTTGAAGGATAGGGGAGAGGCAGGGAAGGGACCAGAGAAAAATGTAGAGCTCAATAAAAATCAGTAAAAAAAAAATTTTAAAAGATGTGAGAAAATCAGGAGGGGGAAGAAGGAAGTGTGGAAAGAGAAAGGGATGGAAGAAGGACAGGAAGGAGGGGAACATGAGGGAATGGGATGATCAAGAAGGGGGAAGGACAGTTAGGGAAAGGAAAGAGATATCTTGATTGACGGAGCCAATAAAAGGCTACTGATAACATAGCACTAGGGAAATTCCCAGGAATCCTCAAGGACGATGCCAGATAAGACTAAGCAACAGTGGAGAGGATTCCTAAACTGGCCTTACCCCATAATCAGATTGATGACTGTCTTAATTGTCATCATAGAACCTTCAACCAGCAACGGATAGAAGCCGATACAGAGATCTACAGCAAAGCACTGGGCTGAGCTATCTGAGAGAGGCAGGGCTGATAATATGAACAAAGGGGTCAAGATCATATGGTGATACCCACAGACACAACTGACCTGAAGTAGTGAGAGCTCACTGACTCTGGACTGATAACGGTGTAACTTGCATAGGACCAAATCAGGCCCACTGAATGTGAGGGTGAGTTGTGGGGCTTGTGCTGTCTGTGGGGCCAGAATTTATCCCTAGTGTTTGAACTGGCTTCTGGGAACACATTCTTTTGTACGGATATCTTGCTCAGCTTCAATATAGTGGGGAGGACCTTGTTCATACCTTGAAGTGAAGTGTCAGACATTGTTGACTCCCCATGGGAAACCTTACACTTTTTGAGAGTTGGATGGGGGGGGTGTGATGGGGGAAAAGTAAGGGTAGCAAGTAGAGGGGGGGGAGTGGGAACAGGGATAGCTATGTAAACTGAGAAAAGTTTATATTAAAAAATATTAATAAAACAAAATTTTAAAAAGGCTTAGGAATTAGGCTGGATGGGTTTTTATCAATTTGACACAACTTAGCAGTCATCTTACAAGACAAGGCCTCAGTTGAGTATGCTACCACCAGATTGCGCTGTGGGCAATCTATAGTACATTTTTAATTGCGGATTGAGGCAAAATGATTCAGACCATTGCAGGCAGTTCAAGCTCTGGGCTAGGACTCCTGGGTGATATAAGAGAGCAGATGGAGCAAGTATGAAGGACAAGCCAGTAGGAAGCACTCCTCCATCATCTCTACCAGGCCCTGGATTTTGTTACTGAATCTCTTAATTTGGAGATAATAAATACCCCATTAGACACAGATGTTCTAAAACTGTTGTTTCTTATCAGGTTCTAGAGGATATAAGAGTATTGTAATAGAAAATGGTCCCCTGGGGCACTTTAGTCTAGCCGTGGAAAGATGACAGGACCCAGGGCTCCCTGGTCTGGAGCCCCAGTAGACTGAGGGATGACTCGGATATATTAAGCTGAGTTGCTTTACCTCAAGGATTTCACGGACACAGACAGAGTAAGAAGATGGAAGCTGGTCTATGGTCATTTGTCTCTACACTAAGTGCTTAAACCTCCACCCAGGGACATAGTGCAAGAGGGAAGGGAGGCTAAGTTCGCCATGGCAGTCCTGTGTGACTAAGCCCCACCCAGCCCTGAAAACTCACAGAGAATCACTTACTGTCCACCTGGAGTTGCACTTTTGCTTCTTTACTTCCATCATCTGCTTTCACAATTTGCAGTATGTACAATCCACGGTCGTTCTGACTGACACTGTGAAGCAGCAGGGACCCATCACTGTTGACCGTTTCCCTGCCACTGTATGCAGGCCCCCAATAAACTGGTTTATCGAATGGAAAATGGAGGAAAGCCAGAAGGCTCTTCTTTAAGTCTTTCTCTACTTTAAACCAGAAAAAGCCTGTAACACGCTCTGGGATATTGCGAACAAGTAGAAGAACACTTCTCCCTTCAGCAACGCTGGGTGGCACTGATTCAATCCTGAGCTGTGAAGAGGTAGAAAGGCGCCCACACTTCCAAAGGTAAGCTAGAAGGGAAGAGAGAGATCCTCCTAAGTTGGGTATTTAGTATTTGTCTAAGATGGGGCTTTATGTCCTGAGAAGCTGTGTCCATTGTTCAAACTAGGTCACAGATTCACAGTGAATCACTTACCTTTCACATTGAGTCTCACGGATTTTGTTGATACAGTTTTTCCATGTCTATTATAGGTTTGTAGGGTATAGAATCCTGAGTCCTTCAGGATGACCTTCTCAAACAGCATAGATCCGTTGTGATATATTGTCTCTCTATTGCTGTACGCAAGACCTCGCCTACTTAAATCGTTGTGCAGTGTATATGTTGCAATTTTTTTGGTTGTGTTTCCTTGCCCTTTGAACCAGGCTAAGGATTGAATGTCCTTTGGCAGATTGCGGACAAGGAACAGGACGTCATCTCCTTCAGCCACTAGCGGTGGCACTGACACAGTGGTCTCACGGGCGGTGGTGGACAGGTGCCAGAAGGTTAAAAGGGAGGCTAGAAGGCAATTGAGAAAAAGCACCAATAATACATGGGTGTGGGCATCACTCAGCTTTGGTGTATGAGTTGGGGTGTGCTCACCCCCATTTGCAGACATAAGCAACATGACTTCAATTCACTCAGAGTGAGTTGTTTCCTCTTAGGATTTCTCTGCTCAGGTGTCTGTCTGGTTGTCTGACTCGGTGTCCCTTATCCATCCTCACCTAGAGTATATGTGTAAGGATCACTGCCTCTCTGAACGCCTTCTCTGGAGAGTCCTCATTTTCTGATTTTTTCTCTGTTCCCTTTGTGATTCTCTTCAAACTATGAATTCATCTTTAGGGTTTACTGATATCAAGTCCACTAGAACCAGGGCTTTTTGTTTGTTTGTTTATCTTTTGGTTTTGATTTGGGTTTCAGTTTTTTGAGACAGGGCTTCTCTGTGTATCCTTGGCTGCCCTAGAACTTGTTCTATAGACCAGGCTGATTTTAAACTCACAGAGATCACCTGCCTCTGCCTCCCTGCTGCTGGGTTTAACGGCCTAAGACACCATCACCCATCAGAACCAGGAATTTTTAAAAAAATAATTAGTCGGATCTTTTTTGGAAAGTTCAGGTCTTGGAAAAAACCCAGGCACAGTGGATAACAGAATAAAGAAAAGAAGAATGTGTCTCTATGGATTTCTCTTCAGAGTTCCTAGGTTTGGAGCTTAGGGTAATAATTATATTTAAGTGTGAAATAAATGATTTTAGATTAACTTATGTAAATATAGGTATGTATTTGTGAAGACTGGTGTCTCCTTGTGATCCCCTGGTAGCTCCTTCCTCAATGGTGAGACTGGAAACAACCAGCTAGGTCCTGTGGAAATGTGGGGAATTTAGTACATAGATAGAAAGAGGTCCAGCTGGTTGACTGAAGGATACCACATATAGAGGTAGAGACCTAGTCTATCTGCCCATCAACTCTGACCATAAAACCCCAATATAATGTGTCTTCTTATACACATATGAAGATGTATGCCACAAATCTGTGCTGGGCACATATGCCACATATGCATGTGTGTGTGCATGCCACAGCACCTATGTGGAGGGCAGAGTAGATCCTGCAGGAGTCTGTTCTCTCCATCTACTGTGTGGGAGCTGAGGATTGGTTTCATGTTGTCATATCTTCCCACACTGAGACATCTCACTAGCTGTCCCACTTCATCTCTATTTGGAGGGTCATGCTGTCATGATGGGGTACAGTGGTCTTCAGAACATTGCAGCCAATGAAATTCACTGTGAATATTGAGTTCTTAAGGCTTTTCTCTTACCATCATCACTTGCTCTCCTCTGAGAGCTTCTGGATGCTGAGCCTCTGTCCCTGACTGTACGTTATGTACCATAACTACAAATAGAAACCTTATGTCTCCTCTCAAGATCCTTCCCTCTTTAGGAGACTCCAGCCTGCCTCTGAGTCCCCCTCCCCACACAGTCAAAGACTGGGTACCCTTACCTGTGAGCAGAAGCCTCTGCCATGTGGTACACCCCTTGCAGAGAAGCGCAGAGGACTCCATCAATCTTCTCACTTGCTGTCCTCCGTCTGAGGAGAAGAGCCTCAGCTCCAACACAGAACTCAGACTCTGCTGTTCTTCCTCCTTCTGGGCTGAGATTCTTCTCAGAAAGAAGCACTTCCCAGAATCTAATGAACTGTGAGTGATGGGGTTTGAGTCCAAGGCACTGCTCAAACCCTTCCACTCTCAGTGATGCCCTACATTCCTCTCAACTTCCTTTTATGTTCCTTCACCAAGAAACAAATTGTGCAACAAGGCTGATAAGCATCCCCATGGCCTCAGGAACAATGGCTCATCCTGGGGCTGACATCTGCTCTGTTCTTGCCTTGGGTCTGTCAGCATAAAGCAGCGAGCATCTATCATGCCTATGTGTCCTTGTGACACAGAGACCGAGCTGAGCAATCAGTCTACATATTTTTTATTTAATCCCTGAAGGAAGGTGACAGAAATGTCTCTGAGGCTTGAAAAGAGACCAGCTGAGTGATGACTAGGGATGAAGATCAATCCTTTATCACTAATGTCACCAGTCAAATTAGTGATTCAGGAGAGAGACCCAGGGGCAGTTGTGTGAGGAGTTTCATGTGCTCAGAGTTGTTGAAGAGGTGGCCTGTTTGTCCTTGAAAGAACTGTGGGTTCGATCTTTCTATTTAGGGTTTCAAGGCAACATTCTAACTTTGTGTGTTGGGTATACAAATGTCCTCTCTGATCTTCCTGGGTCACCTTTGCCCTTTATTAAGCGATTCCTGGTGATAATCATATCTTTCCCTTTGAGAGATGCCAGGAGGGAGGAGACCTTAACAGTTCCCGTGCAGAAAGTTGTTCTCAGACAAAGGAGGGAGCCAGTATGTCAGAGCAGGATTTAGGGAGGGAGCTCTAGGTGAGTAGGGACAGAAATGGAAAGCAGTCTGCTAGGCCATGGCTCAGGAAAACAATTTTCAAAGCATTGAGCAAATGCTCCGCTATGACCCCTGGGGACCAACGATCAGTCTTATGCTCAGGGCTACACTAAGTATGGATAAGAAGTCAAATGAGTCCTTACCAAATACGTTCAACACAGGTGGGGTGCAGGACCTCTCATCATGATCACTGTGTTCTTTCAGACTCCTAATTCCTTCTACTGTAGGTCTAGACAGGGTTCCAGATTTGTCCTGGGAAGCTCTGGACTAAAGTTGGAAGTAGTGTGAATCCTGAGAAAGGGACTTCTCAGGAGAAGCCATGTGCCCAGGAAATTTCAGAGGAAAAGTCCTAGGACATTTCTCTTGAAGTTAAAAAGACAAAACATAACTGAGCATGGTACTGAATACCTTTAATCTAAGCATGAAAGAGGCAGAAGCAAATGTATCTCTTAGATACATGTCAGCCCAGTCTGTGGAACAGGTTCCAGGACAGCTGGATTAAACAGAGAAATCCTGGATGGTTAAAAAAAAAAGGAGACACTAATATAATAGACTATAAATGCACTTTCAAATCAAGGCTTCACTCGAAGCTCAATGTTGTCATTTCAGGGATCCACTTCCCAAGACTCGTAATGTTCTTCACTTGGGTCCATTAATGCTAATGGCTGAGTTCTATACAAGGGAGATATAGGATCTTAAAGAACTAAAAATGATTTTGGGAACAAAGAGCTCTTAACATTTTATCTGGGGCTCTTCATGAATAAGCCAAGAGTACTGTGCAGGTGAGTGAGAGGTAACATAGCAGAAGAGCTCGATCTTTGACACTGGATACAAACGATTATCTGAGAAGGACATGATCAAATCATCTGAACCATCAGGAGGAAACTGAATAAAGCCACACATGATGCCTGCAAAGAAATTGGGAATCTTGGTGATTAGATGGCTCTATTATCTATTCTTTTACCTTAGTTATTATCTGTTCTTTCACCTTAATTGAACAGGTCTCAACCAGAGCTGCGGTGCATATTAGTAGAAGAGTATTCATGTAATAAGACTTCATACATAAGCCTTTGATTCATCACTGGCACAAGACAAAAAATCCCACTGGACTCTGTGTGCACTGAGCCTAAGTCTGAGATGTCCCCTGTCTCCATGACTCAGAGTATGTCTAGGAAAGAAAAGTTCCTCCAGACTCTTCTAATTCAATGCTGGGCTTCTCTGCTTTTGCTTGGGCTAGAGCAGGATTCCTGTCCAGCCTAGATATCAGTGTAGTGGGTCTGTGTCAATACCAAAGAGTGGCTGAGTGTCCCAGCTCCATCTCTCTGTACATAGGCAGTGATAGTCATGAGGAAACGGAAATTACAAGGTGGGTCTTTGTCAATAGCAGAAAGTGGCTGAGTGTCACATTTCTATCTCTATGCACATAGGCAGGTATAGTTATGAGGAAAGAGTAACTGCAAGGCTACTGTCCTTAACCTCCATGGGATTAGAATTGCCGCATGTGATGACGGCCTTGGATAGCAATGCTTTGCAGACAGCAGAGAGATTATGTGGGCTCTGATACTTGCAAAGGCTTCTTTAAACCAGTGCTGGTCTTTCTACATCTACCCTCAATCTTTTTCTTTAGATAACCAGGCAGAAGATGAACCACACCCAGATGCAGGAGGACTTGAGTACTCAGTGATGTTGGGTCTCCAGTGATGTGTGGGAGAAACTGTCTTTGCCATGTGTGAGCTGAGCTGCAGAGCATGATGATACAGACCTAGGACCTGAAATCAGATGACCATTGTCTCTCATGGATCTCACTGGCACACTACCTGCCTTGTACCAAAGTTCTGTGTCCCTCCTGCTGTACTGATATCCACTTCTGAGCCTGGGCCAGTGCCTTCCAAGGCAACGATGTTTAAAGAAGTCCTACGAATTGAGCAAATAACAATTCCTATTTGGCTTCCCTGAGAAGCACCCACAAACAATCATCAGGACTTGTTTGTACAGAAACCTCACACATGAGGCCAGGAGTGGACCTGCCATTCTGCTAAATGAACAGACTATATCACAACAAGGGCCAATCTTCCCAGGTGTTTGATGGTGACTGAGATGATGCATGGATCCCCAAACTCAAAGAATGAGTCACAGAATAATCTTTGAGGGGAAGATTGTTGGTTAAAGGTGAGCTTGAAACAGGATGCTTGCCTTGGCCTCTGATGTTCTGTTTTGCACAGTTAAGGGTCACAGCAAGATATATCCTGAGCAGGTTATCATTTTCTTTCCTTCTTTCCTTCCTTTTTTTCTCCCTCCCTCCCTTCCTTCCTCCCTTTCCCCCTTATATTTTTATTTCCTTTCTTTTCATGTGTATGACTATTTTTACTGCATATATATTTATGAACCACAAGTATGCCCAGTTCCCTCAGAAACCAGAAGAGGGCATTGTATACCCAAGAAATGAAATTAAAGATTGGTTATGAGATATTATGGATGTACTGGAAACAGGACATGACTCCTCTACAAAAGCATTCAGAGTTCTTAACCACTTATCTATCTCTCAAAACTCTCAGATGAATATTTTCATAGGCAGAACTGACTGGTAGAAGATAGTGAGCAAGAACTTACTGGAACTATTAATGTGTTGGGAAGATCTAGACCAGAAATTTAGGACTCTGACTTTCTCCATATGAGACCATTGTTAGTAATATCGAGAATGTAATGCTAATCCCGGGAAGGATTGCTTCTCTAACGATTACAATGAGATGAAAGACAGATGCTAAAGTTATTTGAAATCAGTGAGTCCCTAAGCAAAGAGAGCCCTGTGTTAGATGCAGGATCTTTTATAAGATTTAAAACAAAGTCCTGTCCTTTGCCTTCCTGGAGTAGTGATAGCAACATGACAGAAAACACATGATTTCTGTCCAGTAGGTAGGATGTGGAGTCGTGGCATTTGGCAGAAATTCTCCAGAGGTGGGTAGTTTAGTCATAGACTGAAATATAAATTTCCATTCCTTTTCACTTCATAGAACAGCCATCTTAAGCTGTCAATGGCCAAGGTTAATGTTTGTGAAAAACAGCTGCTCCTGCTCCATATACACCTAAAAAAGCCTTGAGGGTGAGGACATGGGATACGTGATTGCAGTCACACAGCATGTCTGTTACCCATGGTCTCTGAAACAGGTAAACACACTGTGTATTCTATGCCTCTTTTCCACTGATAGCAAACAGTGTTAATGAGTGTTGCCATGGTGATCAGGTAACCTCATATATGAAAACACTGGTACAGGACAGCTATCCAGATAAGCACCATCTGTTACTACTTGCCTACCGGAGAGAATGTGCTAGACTTACTCTCTGAGGACATGGAGTCATCAGGAGGACTTATAGCTTTTGTCCCTCCCCTAGGGCACATGACTTTCCTGTAAGTCTCATAAACTCACCAAAACAGTTGGCTAAATGCCTAGATACTGAAACAGCTGGGGTGTCCATGCTGAGACTCAGAAGAAAATGTACAGTTGATTAGTGAATGCTTAGGGACTGTATACTGGAGAGACTTTAATCCCAGCCTTCCAAATATTGCAGAGTTATAGTATTGAAGAACATTTGAGCATACTTTGAACAACAAGTTTTCATTATTTACAAGAAAATAAGTTTCTAGTTGTGATGTGGCTCAGACCTAGTGCACATCTTAATCCAAGTACTTTCTTTTTGAAACTTGTAAACAGGATTGAATAAAGTCAACCACTGGTCAAAAAGCAGAGCAAGCAACCATGTTGACCATAACATGCTTAAGAAATAAATAGAGAATGAGAAGGACAGGGGAGGATGGATAGAGGGAAGCCCAGGAAGAAGAAGTGAGGGGCATGTGAGTATGAGGAGGCTTCATGGAGATGGCATAGCAGAAGGAGGCTCTTGGGATGTCAGCTGAGAAAGAAGGTCAGCTGGGAGCTTCTTCTGCCTCTCTGAGCTAACAGGTTTTCACCCCAACATCTGCCTCAGAGTATTTATTGGTAAAACTGAACAATAAAGACTTTGTAAAAAAAAATAAACAGTATTTAGCATTCCAATGCATTGAATGACCACATTCACAGAGAAACTGTGTAAGCTATGAACAAACTGAGAAGTTATGAGATTTGGTTAGAATCTCAGAGAGAGAGTTAAGTAAAAATGAAGGAAAAACTTCCCACATTAAGGATGGCAAATACCATAACACTGAACATTAGGACTATATTATGTTACTTTAGATGACTTGAAAAATAGAAGCAGGAAATCCATCTGGAGGGGTAATACTGTGCCAGCGTGGCTGGCCAAATGCCTCAGGAAGAGAACACAGGCACCCTCTCTAGAAGGAGCTGCGGGCAGGCCTGCTTTTCATTCCGCACAGTTAGCTTTACACCAGAAATAACAACACACAAATTGTATTCATTTAAACAATGCTTGGCCCATTATATCTAGCCTCTTCTTGGCTAACTCTCATATCTTAATTAACCCATTTCTAATGATCTGTGTAGCACCACATGTTAGTGGCTTACCGGGAAAGATTCAGCATCTCTGACCTGGTGTCTGGCTCTATGATGTCTGCTTGACTCAGCATTCTTTCTCCCAGAATTCTGTTCTGTCTACTCCACCCACCTATGATCTGACCTATCAGGTCAAGCAGTTTCTTTATTAACCAATGAAAGTATGATCCACCTCCATCAACCCTCCAATTCCCTAAACTTTCTGGCCCTTCAGTGGGACTTCTCCCCAGCTACTGGCTTTTTCTGCTTATCCCACACCAGCTTACCCCCAAGCACTTCTTTCCATCTGTGGGGTCCCAGGATACCCCAAGTAAGCCTGCTTTGGGGCTGAGGGTCTGGAGACACAGTGGTGAGTGCAAGCCTGCATGGGTTTCTTTGTTCCACCAAGCCAGGATCTACCAAGTCCACCCTTTTGTCTGCCAGGTCCTTTGCAAGCAAGTAGCTCTGATCCAGTACCCGTAGATCCATCCAGAAGGCTAAGTGTGTGCCAGCCTAGCCAGCCAAAGGCCCCAGGAAGGGAGCACAGGCACCCTCCAATACCCTAAACTTTCTGGCCATTCAGCGGGGCTTCTTCCTGGCTACTGGCTTTCTCTACCTATCCCACCCCAGCTTGCCCCCAAGCACCCCTTTCCATCTGCGGGGTCTCAGGATCCGCCAACTCAGTCTGCTTCAGGGCTGAGGGTCTGGAACACAATGGTGAGGGCAAGGCTGCAAGGGTCTCTTTGTTCCACTGAACCGGCATCTAGCAAGCCTGCCCTTTTGTCTGTGAGGTCTTTTGCCAGAAAGTGGCCCTGATCCAGTACCAGTAGATCCATCTGGAGGGATCCAGCACCACAGCCTACACCAGGGTGGAGAGGATCTGAGAGCCAACTCCAGGGCTGAGGGAACATAAGAGAGGTCAGACCAAGAATAACCCTCCAAGTACACAACCACAGGAAAGATCGGACCAAACCACAAGACTCTCCTCACAGCATTTTAAGGAAGAAGTGGGCAGGCACCAATGCAAGAATTCCTCCAACAATCTGAAAAGTAACAGGATAACACCAGAATCTAGCAAGCATACAACAGGAAGACTTGAACACCCTAATCCAGAAGTAGAAAAAATGGACTTTAAATGTAGCATTATGAAAGTGTTAGAGACAATTAAACAGGATGTGAAAAAAACTTTTAAAGAATGGATGAGAAGACTAACATAAAGTTAGAAGAAATGAATAAATCCCTCAAAGATACCCAAGAAAAGTGAATCAAACAGGTAATGGAAACAGTTCAAGACTTGAAACCTGAAATGGAGGCATGGAGAAAACACAAACCAAGAGATGCCAGGATATAGAAAACCTGGGTAAATGAACAAAAACCACAGAGACAAGTATAACCAAGAGAATACAAGAGATAGAAGAAAGAATCTCAGATCCTGAAGATACTATAGAGGAAATAAACACACTAATCAAAGTAAAGAGCAAATCCAAGAAATTCTTAACAAAAAATATCCGGGAAACCTGGGCCACCATGTAAAGACCAAACTTAAGAATAATAGACGTAGAAGAAGGAAAAGTAAAAGAAGAATTACAGCTCAAAGTCCCAAAAAATATATTCACCCACTGAGACTCTGTGCCTGTTTTAATGGGAGCTCACCAAATCCAGCTGGACTGGGACTGAACGAGCATGCGATCAAACTGGACTCTATGAATGTGGCTGGTAATAGGAGTGAACAACCAACCACTGGTCATTATTATCACTTAATGTGAATGGACTCAACTCACCTATAAAAAGGCACAGGCTAATAGATTGGATACGAAAACAGGATCCATTATTCTACTGTTTACAAGAAACACACCTCAACCACAAAGACAAACATCTACTCAGAGTAAAGGGTTGGTAAAAGGTTTTTCAGCAGATGTAACTAAAAAACAAGTGGGTGTGGCCATACTAATTTCTAACAAAATTGACTTCAAACAGAAATCAATCAGAAGTGACGGAGATAGACATTTTATACTCATAACAGGAACAATTCAGCAGGATGAAGTCTCAGTCCTGAATATCTATGCCCCTAATATAAGAGCACACACTTATGTAAAAGAAACATTACTAGAACTCAAGGCAGACATCAAACCACACACACTAATAGTAGGAGACTTCAACACACCTCTCTCACCAATGGACAGGTCAATCAGACAGAAACCTAACAGAGAAATAAGAGAATTAATGCAGGCAATAAATCAAGTTGACTTAACAGACATCTATAGAACATTCCACCCAAATAGGAAAGAATATACCTTCTTCTCTGCAGCTCACGGAACCTTCTCAAAAATTGACCACATACTCGGTAACAAAACAAACATCCACAGATACAAAAAAATATTAGTAACCACCTGTGTCTTATCGGATCACCACAGAATAAAGTTAGAATTTAACAATAATTCTACCCCCAGAAAGGCTAGAAATGTATGGAAGCCGAACAGTCAACTACTGAACCACCCCTGGGTCAGAGAGGAAATAAAGAAAGAAATTAAAGTCTTCCTTGAATTCAACGAAAATAAGACACAACATACCCAAACCTATGGGACAGTATGAAAGCACTGCTAAGAGGAAAGTTCATGGCTCTAAGTACCGACATTTTAAAAAAAAGAAAAAAAAAAGGAGAAAGCTCACATTAGAGACTTAACAGCACAGCTGAAAGCTCTAGAAAAAAAGAAGCAGACTTTCTCAGGATGAGTAGAAGTCTGGAAATAATCAAACTGAGGGATCAAATCAACAAAATAGAAACACAGAAAAAAATCCAAAGAATCAATGAAACAAAGAGCTGGTTTGTTGAGAAATTCAACAAAATTGACAAACCTTTATCCAAACTAATCAAAAGGCAGAGAGAGAACATGCAAATTAACAAGATCAGAAATGAAAAGGGGGGCATAACAACAGACACTGAGGAAATTCAGAGAATCTTTAGGTCTTACTACAAAAACTTATATGCCACAAAGTTGGATAATGTAAAAGAAATGGACTTGCTTTTAGATAAGTACCATTTATCAAAATTAAATCAAGACCAGGTGAACAATTTTAATAGACCTATAAGTCATGAGGAAATAGAAGCTGTCATAAAAAACCTCCCAACCAAAAAAAACCTTGGAACTGATGGTTTTAATGCAGAATTTTATCAGAACTTCCAAGAAGAGCTGATACCTATACTCCTTAATGTGTTTCACATAATAGAATCAGAAGAGTCATTGCCAAACTCTTTTTACAAAGCTACCCTGATTCCAAAACCACACAAAAACCCAACCGAGAAAGAGAATTACAGACCAATCTCACTCATGAACATCGATGCAAAAATTCTCAATAAAATACTGGCAAACAGAATCCAAGAACACATTTTAAAAAATAATCCATTACAATCAAGTAGGCTTCATCCCTGAGATGCAGGGCTGGTTCAATATTAGAAAATCTATCAATATAATCCATCATATAAATAAACTGAAAGAAAAAAACAATATGATCATTTCATTAGATGCGAAAAAGCATTTGGCAAAATTCAACACCCCTTTATGATAAAGGTTTTGGAGAGATTAGGGATACAAGGATCATACTTAAATATAATAAAAGCAATATATAGCAAGCCAACAGCTAATATCAAATTAAATGGAGAGAAACTCAAAGCCATTCCACTAAAATCAGGAAGAAGACAAGGCTGTCCACTCTCACCATATCTCTTCAACAAATTTATTGAAGTTCTAGCAATAGCAATAAGACAACATAAGGAGATCAAGGGAATTCAAATCAGAAAGGAGGAAGTTAAAATTTTGTTATTTGAGGATGATATGATAGTGTAGATTATAGTGACCCCCAAACCTCTACCAAAGAACTCCTACAGCTGATAAATAAATTCAGTGAAGTGGCACGTTACAAGATCAACTCAAAAAATCAGTAGCCTTCCCATACACAAAGTTTAGAGAAGCAGAGATGGAATTCAGAGAAACTTCACCTTTTATGGTAGCCACAAATAGCATAAAGTATCTTGCGGTAACTCTAACCAAGGAAGTGAAAGATCTATTTGACAAGAACTCTAAGGCAATGAAGAAAAAAATTTAAGAGGACACCAGAAAATGGAAGGATCTCCCTTGCTCTTGGATGGGGTAGGATCAACCTAGTAAAATTGGCAATTCTGCCAAAGGCAACCTATAAATTCAACACAATCCCCATTAAAATCTCAACAAAATTCTTCACAGACCTTGAGAGAGCAATAATCCACTTTATATAGAAAAACAAATACCCAGGATAGCCAAAACAATCTTATACAATAAAGGAGCTTCTGGAGTCATTACCATCTCTGACTTCAAACTCTATTACAGAGTTACAGTAATGAAAATAGCTTGGTATTGACATAAAAACAGAGAAGTCGACCAATGGAATTGAATCAAAGACCTGAATATTAACCCACAAACCAATGAATACCTGATTTTTGATAAAGGAGCTAAAAGTATACAATGGAAAAAAGAAAGCATCTTCAACAAATGGTGCTGGCATAACTGGATGTCAACATGTAGAAGAACGAAAATAGATTTATATCTATCACCATGCACAAAACTCATGTCCAAATAGATTAAAGACCTCAATATCAATCTGAACACACTGAACCTGAGAGAAGAGAAAGTGGGAAGTAGTCTACAACATAGGGGCACAGGAGACCACTTCCTACGTATTACCCCAGTAGCACAGACATTAAGTGCATCATTGAATAAATGGGACCTCCTAATACTGAGAAGCTTCTGTAAAGCAAAGGACACTGTCATTAAGACAAAAAGGCAACCTACTGACTGGGAGAAGATCTTCACCAACCCCGCAACAGACAAAGGTCTGATCTCCAAAATATATAAAGAACTCAAAAGGATGGAGAGATGGCTCAGTGGTTAAGAGCATTGCCTGCTCTTCCAAAGGTCTTGAGTTCAATTCCTGGCAACCACATGGTGGCTCACCACCATCTGTAATGAGGTTTGGTGTCCTCCTCTGGCCTGCAGACATACACACAGACAGAATATTGTATACATAATAAATAAATAAATATTTTTTAAAAAATTAATAAAAATAAAATAAAAACTCAAGAAACTAGACTTTAAAATGCTAAATTAGCCAATTAAAAAATGGGGCACTGAACTGAACAGAAAATTCTCAACAGAAGTAGTTCAAATGGCCAAAAGACATTTAACTTCATGCTCAACCCCCTTTAGCGATCAGGGAAATGCAAATCAAAACAACTTTGAGATACCATCTTACACCTGTCAGAATGGCTAAAATCAAAAACACCAATGATAGCCTTTGCTGAAGAGGATGTAGAGTAAGGGAAACACTCTTCCATTGCTGGTGGGAATGCAAACTTGTGCAACCACTGACACTTGTAGAGGCCTCTTTCAAGCACTGTTGCTCTATTTGACACTCACCCCCAATCCCTGTTCTTAGAAACCTAGGCAGAATATTAATCAAAGGCAGATGCATTAAGGCTTGAGTACTCAGGGAGATGGTGGGTCTGCTGTGCTGTATAGGAGAAACCATCTTTGCCATATGTGATTTGAGATGCATAGTTTGGTGGTAAAGACCTAGGATCTGGAGTCAGATGAACATTGTCTCCCTTGAACATCACTGACCCATGCCTGCCTTGCACCAAAGGACAAATACTTTGTCCTTCCTGTTATACTGATGAACACTGCTGAGCCTAGACCTGTGCCCTATAAAGCAATAATGCTTAAGGAAGTTCTGCAGAGAGGCTTGAACAACACTGCCTACTTAGCTTCTCTGAGAAGCACCCACAAACAGTCCTCAGAACTTCTGTGCTCAGAAGTCTCAAACATGAGACAAGGAACATGCCTGTCATTCGGCTAAATGAGCAGACCTAATCATAAAAAGGGCCAGTCTTCCCAGATGTTTGATGGTGACTGAGAAATGGCACAGGACCCCAAAAGATAATCAAGTTTCAGAATGACCTAATAAAGAGGAGAATAAATGGTAGAGTTGATTTTTATAGCAAAACAGTTGTTTTAGACTATAATGCTCTTCTTAACACAAGTAAAGAACATAAAGAGATAATTCCTGAAATGCAGGTTGCTATTTTCTTTCTTCCTTCCTTTGTTCCTTATTTATTTATTTATTTCCTTGTGTATGGTTATGTTACTGCATATATATCTGTGAATCACAAGTATGCATGATGCCCACAGAATCCAGAAGGTGCCATTGGATCCCCCAGAAAAGGAATTACAGATTGTTTATGAGCTGCCATGAGTGTCCTGGGTACAAACTTCAGTTTTTTAAAAGAGTAAGCATTGACATTAAGCACTGAACCATCTCGCCAGCACTCCCTGGTTGATGTTTACAGAGGCAAATATTTCTGTTAGAAGGTAGAGGTATGTCTGGCAGAACTAGGTTAGGGATTTTTACTTTAACATTTTCCATATGAGACCAGTGTTCCTCATACCCAAGATCTAAGGCGTAATCCTGAAAGGATGACTTCTCAGGAGTACAATGAGGTACGATGGGAGAACTATGCTAAAGTTGTTTGAAATAGTGACTTTCTGTGCAGAAAGAGCCCTCTGTTAGATCCAGGATTCATTAGAATGCAGGAATCAAAGCCTTGTCCTTTGCCTTTCCGGAGTAGTGACAACAGCATTCCAGAAAGCACACGATTTCCTGTCCAGCAGCTGGCTTATAGACTCCTAAATTTTTGCACAAATTTTCCCAAGTAATTTAGTTCTATAGTCAAATCTAACTGTCAATCTGTTTTCACTTCCTGGAACAGATACTGCCCCTCAAGTTGCTAATGACTGAGATTAAAATCTCTGAAAAATAGCTCATCTTCCTTCAGAGACACTTGAGAAGACCTCTAGAGTGAAGACACTGTATACATGGTTGTACACAGAAAGCTACTCCATAACCCATGGCCTGTGTTAGGTATATAAACACACTGGGGTTTCAGTGTCTCATTTTCCCAATGACAGCGCACATTGTGAATAGATGTCACCATGCAAATAAGGCTGAATATGAACACAGTCATGACAGTGAGACAGGACAGCTGTCCAGATAAGCATCATCTGTTACTACTTCCTGCAGGAGAGAATATGCTCGACTAAATCCCTGTGGACGTGCACTCATCAGGGGGACCTATGTCTTCTGTTCCTCCCATTGGAGAGCCTGGCTGTCCTGTGAAACCTCGTAAGCCCATCAAAACCATTGGCTAATGGCTTGGCACCAGTGTACTGAGTACACTGTAATTTAGTGTCTATGTTGTGACTCAAAAGGAAACGCCAAGTTGACTATTGGGTACCCAGGCATTGTGTGAAACCTCTTGGAGTTGGAGTTAGGTGAGGTTGTGATTTCTCTTCACATAGACCCTGGGTACTGAACTCAGATTGTCTGAAAAACCAACAAGTGCTACACTGGGTCAACTCGCAAACCACCTTTCTCGTTCTTTTCCTTGTTCCCTTTATGGATCTAATCAACTCCTGAATTCACCTTCTAGAAGTCCACTGCAACTGGGGCTTTGGAAAGACACAATGCATTGCTGTTTTGATATGTTCCAGTACCAAGAAAAAGCTAAGACATCTGTTGATAAGTAAATAAATGATTATACAAGGACACTGACTTTAAAGATATATCATGTTGGTAGATAACAAAAGAGGCTAATACCACAGCTTGACTTTTAGTTTTACATTTATTGGTGCATTCTATGTATGTGTATGAGAAAGAGAATATGTGTGTGTTTACTTATGTATACATCAGGGTATGGGTAATAAAATGCTACTGCACATGTAAGTAGAATAAAGTATATGATGCAATTGGTTCTCCCCTACCACCATGCTGAATCTTGAAACTCAGCTCATCATCCCTGGAAGCAAGTGCCTTAACCCACTGAAATATTTTGGTAACTCAACTTCCTCTAATTTTCATTTAGACGGAAACCCTGTCATAATTGGGAACATCAATCTTCAGAAAATAATTGACAATGATGATAAACTTTGACTATAAAACAATCTGGTTCCCACTTCCCTTACTGCTTCTAGTTTACCGTGGGCTTCCTCATACTGAACATTTGTTCCTCTCTGTCCTCTCCCTTTAGGCTGGAAGAACAAGTCCTAGTCCCATGTCAAGCTTCTATTTTAGAAGACTTCCACCATACTCTGAGTTCCCATCCACTGTTAAGGCATGGTCTCCACAATTTTGTGTTAGGATATGAATCCAATGCTTTAATCATACCACTTCTCCTGCAGCTTACTCTAGCACAGAGTGTAGGAGCTGTCTGTGCTGTGACTCCTATACTCTCAGTTAACAATAACTGACTCTTCCATGTTCCTTGTCTCTTTCTCTTGAAGTAAACACATGGTGAGAAACTTCCCTCTGCCCCTATAAAGTTAGAGATCACACCTTTCCTATATGCTACAGATTGGGAGAAGGCTGCTCAATGATATTGCCCAAAATGGAGAGTGCTCTCAGAAGAGGCTCCTTAGACAACCTCCGCTGATCACTCTATGGGAGCTATTTCTTGTCTCACACTCAAACTAGCTCTCTCTTATTTTCATTCCTTTTTAAATCTTTTACAATACATAAAGTTTTTCATTCCTCAGTCTCACTTTCTACCTCTTCAAATTCTTCTACTTTCTCTCTAATTCATGCCTCATCCATAATTATTATTATAATTATATATATGTAGATAAAATTTATGAATATATATACAACCTTCTGGGCCCATTTAATGTTGCTCATGTGCATATGTTTATGGTTTGTAGTTGAAGGCAACTTCTTTGTTCCCAGCTGCTCATCCCCAAAATAACCACAAAGAAACTGCATTAATTAAATCACTGCTTGGCCTAAGTTCTTATTGGCTAGCACTTACAACTTAATTTAACCCATTTCTATTAATCTGTGTATCATCATGTGGCTGTGGCTTACAAGCAAGGTTCTGCCTGGCATCTGCCTCTGGTTAAGGTACTGGCTTCTCTTGACTCTGCCTTCTTCCTCCCAGCATTCAGTTTAATTTTTCTCATCTAGCTCTATTCTGCCCTATAACAGCCAAGGCAGATTCTTTATTCATTAACCAATAAAAGCAACACATATACAGAAAGACTTCCCATAAAAATATGGTTGACCATTTGGATTAGGTAATCTATCATGGGCTCATCAATGGAGAATACTGATTCTCCCTCTCTTAGAATTTATTAATTACTTTAGCTCTCTAGTTAAGGGGGGATCCCTGGGATATTTTCTCATCCATGCTAACATGCAAGATGGTCTTGCCATTGTTTTAGGTCTTCTTTAAGCAGGCATGTAATTTGGAATTCTTGGGTATAGCTTTCTTGTCATATATAAAAGATAGAATCTCATCCTTGTCCTCTGCTTTTACATTCTTTCCTCCTAAACTTTTGAAATGATTCCTGATTCTAAACAAGGGGATTGTGATACAGATAAATCATTGGGCGTGGACACCCTGTGAAGTCTGTTGCTCTACAACACATTTCAACAAATTTTCAAATTTTTTCCAAGTCTCCGTCAGTACAAATAGAAGCTTCATTGATGACTAAGTGTGCTTCACTTAGCTGTGAATAGAAGGTTATATGCTGATTTTATCTAGAAATTATACTAGTTTAGGAAATGAACCATAGAAAAAAGGCTGAATTAAGTCAGCCCATCTATCACAAATGTTTTAACATCAAAATAGTCAAGGGAAAGCATTAAGGTAGAGCTAAGGTTATGCTTATGTTTCCACAAAGGATAAAAGATTGTGGATCCCATCAAAATTGATAAAAATCCTACATGAGCAAGAGGAATTTCCCAGATGCTGCAGCTGCTGAGATGGCTCTGGGAAACAGCTTTGCAGCACATAGCGAATTCTGCCTCCAGGGAACAGTTTAAGAATTTATGGCAGGCTGCAATCTTGGTGGAACTCTAAAACACAGCTTGCTCCAATACGGGGGGACTTAAGAGGTGAGTGAACAGCCATGCAGTGAGACCCCACACTTGCTAGGACCTCCACAGTGGGACAAAACCCCAGGTCCCTCCCCCAACTCCCTCTGCTTTTCTAGACAGCCAGCAGGGTGTTTCTGTGAATAGTCTCTCCGAAACCCAAACCCATCCAGCAGCCCCTCCAAAGTACTAGCCACAATCCACCCAAACATGCCTATCCCTCTGCAGCCTGGGTGGAACTCTGAAACACAGCTTGCTCCAATACAAAGGGGACTTAAGAGGTGAGTGAACAGCCATGGGGCAGGACACCCCACTCCCTAGGACCTCCACAGTGGGACAAAACCACGGGATCCTTCCCAAACTCCCTCAGATTTTCAAGACAGCCAGCAGAGTTTCCTGCAGGTAGGCTCCTCCAAAACCTAACCCCAGCCACTAGTCCCACCAAGCTACTAGCGACACCCCACTTACGAGCTGAGAGCATGCTACAATATTGAGGGGATCAAGAGCTTGCCACAACACTGACGAGGACCAAAAGAGAGCACCAAGAGAGTGAATCAAGAGAAAAGAACCAAAAAAAAAAAAACAGGCAAAGAAAGAAGAGAGACCTCAAAGGCTTTCTGAGACAGACATTGACAGTACAAAACAAAAGAAGAAAAACTTACAAACACTCAGAGAACTACTGCAAGGATTGAGCCCAAGATGCAAAGCCATTGCCAGCCTCATTTGAGGAAAGAGATGGGCAGACACCAATGCAAAAATTCCTCTAACAACCAAAAAGCAACATGGTAATACCAGAGCCCACGGTCACACAACAGGAAGACTTGATCATCCTAACCTAGAAGAAGCAGAAGAAAATGACTTTAAACATAACTTTATGAAAATAACTGAGAAATTTAAAGAGGAAATTAAAAACTCCATTAAAGAAATATAGGAAAAGATAAACAAAAAATTGTAAGAAATTAATAAATCCCTCAAAGAAACCCAAGAACAAGGAAGTCAGGACCGCTAGGGGTGCAACCACCCACTGTGACAGTGGGGCTTATCTACTGGGAGCTCACCAAGGCAAACTGAACTGGGACTGAATAAGCATGGGATAAACCGGACTCTCTGAACATGGCAGACAATGAAGGCTGATAAGAAGCCAAGGACAATGGCACTAGGTTTCGATCCTACTGCATGAACTGGCTTTGGGGGAACCTAGACTGTTTGGATGCTCACCTTCCTGAACATGGATGGAGGGGGAGGAACTTGGACTTCCCACAGGGCAGGGAATCTGGACTGCTCTTCAGACTTGAGAGGGAGGGGGAATGGAGTGAGGGGAAGGGGAGAGGAATAGGGGGAGGGAAATGGGAAGCAGGGAGGAGGCAGGAATTTTTTCAACAAAATATATAGAAAAATTAAATAAATACATATATAAATAAATAAATAAATAAAAAGAAACCCAAGGAAAAAATAATCAAACAAGTGAGGCAAACAGTTCAAGACTTGAAGACTGAAATAGAGGTAACAAAGAAAACACAAACCTAGGGAAATTTGGATATGGAAAGTCTGGGTAAATGGTATGAAAGCAGTGCTAAGAGGAAAGCTCATAGCAATAAGTGCCCATAAAGAAAATGGAGAAAGCTAACTTTAGTGACTTAACAGGACATCTGACAGCTCTAGAACAAAAAGAAGCATATGCAACCAGGAGGAGTAGAAGACAGGAAATAATCAAATTGAGGGTGGATATCAACAAAAAAGAAACAAAGAAAATGATACAAAGAATCAATGAAACAAAGAGCTGGTTCTTTGAGAAAATTAAAAAGATAAACAAACCCTTCTTCAAACATATCAAAAGCAGAAAGAGAATATACAAATTAAAAATTCATTTTCAGAAATGAAAAGGGCGGCATAACAACAGACACTGAACGAATTCAGAGAATCATTAGGTCGTGCTACAAAAACCTGTACTCCACAAACTTGGAAAATGTAAACGAAAGCAAAATTTTTTGGATATATACCATATGCTAAAATTAAATCAAGACTAGGTAAGCAATTTAAATAGACCTATAAACTGTGAGGAAATAGAATCTGTCATCAAAAAACTTCCAACCAAAAAGAGGCCCAGGGACAAATAGTTTTAGTACAAATTTCTACCAGAACATCTAAGAATACTACTACTCAAAGTGTTCCACATAATAGAAACAGAAGAGATATTGCCAAACTCATTTTTGCGAGGCTACAGTTAGCCTAATACCAAAACAACACAGAGACTCAACCAAAAAAGAGAATTACAGACCAATCTCATGCATGAACATGGATACAAAAATATTCAATAAAATACTGACAAACCAAATCCAAGAATGCCATCAAAAAAAATCATCCACCATGATCAAGTCAGCTTCATCCCAAAGATGCAGGGGTGGTTCCACATATGAAAATCTATCAGCGTAATCCATCGTATAAAAAAACTGAAAGAAAAAAGCCATATGATTATTTCATTAGCTGCTGAAAAAGCATTTGACAAAATCCAACACCCCGTCATAATAAAGGTCCTGGAGAGATCAGGGATACAATGAACATATGTAAATATAATAAAAGCAATATGCAGCAAGCCAACATCAAATCAAATGGAGAGAAACTCAAAGCAATGCCACCAAAATCAGAAATAAGACAAGCCTGTACACTCCATATCCCTTCAATATAGTTCTTGAAGCCTTTACAATAGCAATAAGACAACAAAAGATCAAGGGGATTTGCAGATGATAACATAGTATATTTAAGTGACCCCAACAACTCTACTAGAGAACCCCTACAGCTAATAAATACCTTCAGTGATGTGGCAGGATAAAAGATCAACTGAAAAAAATCAGTAACCCTCCTATACACAAAAAATAAAGAAGCTGAGAGGGAAATCACAGAAACACCACCTTTCACAACAGCCACAAAAGACATAAAATATCTTGGTATAACACTAACCAAAGAAGTAAAAGACCTATTTGACAAGAACTTTAAGTCTTTGAAGAAAGAAATTGAAGAAGATACCATAAAATGGAAAGATCTCCCATGCTCTTGGATAGGTAAGATCAAGATAGTAAAAATGGCAATCCTATCAAAAGTCATCTATAGATTCAATGCAATTCCCATAAAATCCCAACAAAATTCCTCACAGACCTTGAAAGAATTATCAACTTCATTTGGAAAAACAAAAAACCCAGGATAGCCAAAACAATCCTGTATGATTAAAAAAAAAAAACTTCCACAGGCATCACCATGCCTGACATCAAGCTCTATTACAGAGCTGCAATATTGAAAACAGGTTGAATTTGGCATAAAAACAAAGATGTTGACGAATGGAATAGAATGGAGGACCCGGATATTAATCCACACACCTATGAACACTTGATTTTGTCAAAGAAGCTAAAATTATACAATGGAAAAAAAGCATCTTCAGCAAATTGTGCTGGCATAACTGGATGTCAACATGTAGAAGAATGAAAATATATCCATATCTATTATCATGCACAAAACTCAAGTCCAAATGGATTAAAGACCTCAATATAAATCTGACCACACTGAACCTGATAGAAGAGAAAGTGGAAAGTAGCCTTCAATGCATGGGCACAGGATACCACTTCCTACGTAGAACCCCAGTAGCACAGACACTAAGAGCAACAATGAATAAATGGGACCTCCTGAAGCTGAGAAGCTTCTGTAAAGCAAAAGACACTGTCAATAACACAAAGAGGCAGGCTACTGAAAGGGAAAAGATCTTCACCAACCACACATCAGACAGAGGACTGATCTCCAAAATATATAAAGAACTTAAGAAATTAGACATTAAAATTCTAAATAACTCAATTAAAAATGGGGTACTGAACAAAACAGAGTATTCTCAACAGAAGAAATTCAAATGGCCAACAGATACTTAAGGACATGTTCAACATTTTTTGCTATCAGGGAAATGCAAATCAAAACAGCTCTGAAATACCATCTTATTCCTGTCAGAATGGATAAGATCAAAAACACTAATGATAGCTTATGCTGGAGAGGATGTGGAGGAAGGGGAACACTCATCCATTGCTGGTGGGAATGAAAACTGGTACAATCACTTTTGAAAATCATCATGGTAGTTTCTCAGAAAATTGGAAATCAGCCAACCTCAGGATCCAGCAATAAAACTCTTGGGAATATACCCAAAAGATTCTAAATCATACTACAAAAACATTTGCTCAACTATGTTCATAGCAGCATTATTTGTAATAGCCAGAACCAGAAAACAATCTAGATGCCCCTCAACCAAAGAATGGATAAAGAAAGTGTGGAACATATACACATTAGAATACTAATTAGCCATAAAAAATGGCTTGAATTTTGCATGCAAATGGATGGAATTAGAAAAAACTACCCTGAGTGAGAAAACCCAGACCCAAAAAGATGAATATCTTATGTATTCACTCATGAGTGGATTCTAGCCATAAACAAAGGACATTGAGCCTACAGTTCATAATCCTAGAGAAACTAAGTAATAAGGCGAACCCAAAGAAAAACATATAAACCCACCTGGAAATTGAAAACAGTCAAGATCACCTGACAAAATTGGGAGTATGGGGAGTATTCTGTTGATTATGCTTGCATCTGCATTTCCTGTTTATTTACCCAGATTATCCACTTCCAGAAATCTCTCAGTTTGTGACTTCTTTTTTTTTACTTTTTAAAAATAGCTACTAGTTTTATTTTTTTTTTGCTTTATAAATAATATTGTTCAAAATTTCCACCTCCTCTCCTCCTCCCATTTCCCTCCCACTCCCCGATTCCCCCTCCCCCCTTACTTTCCAGTCCTAAGAGAGGGCAGGGTACCCTGCCCTGTGGGAAGTCCAAGGCCATCCCCCCTCCATCCAGGCCTAGGAAGGCGTGCATTGAAACATACGAGGATCCCAAAAGCCAGTACATGCAGTAGAATCAAATCCCAGTGCCATTATCATTGGCTTCTCAGTCAGCCCCCATTATCATCCACATTCAGATTGTCCGGTTTGATCACATGCCCCATCTGTCCCAGTCCAGCTGGCCTTGATGAGCTCAGCTTAGATCAGTTACACTGTCTCAGTTTGTGGATGAACCCCTCATGGTCCTGACTTCCTTGCTCATCTTCTCCCTCTTTCTGATCTTCAACTGGACCTTGGGAGGTCAGTCCAGCTCCAGTGTAGGTCTCTGTCTCTATCTCCATCCACCTCTGGATGAAGGTTCTATGGTGATATTCAAGATATTCATCAATGTGGCTATGGGACAAGGCCAGTTCAGGTGTTCTCTCCTCTACTGCCCAAGGACCTAACTGGGGACATCCCCTTGGACACCTGGGAACCCCTCTAGAGCCAAGCCTCTTGCCAACTCTAAAATGGCTCCCTTAATTAAGATATCTTCTTCCCTGCTCCCATATCCGCCCTTCCTCCATCTCAACCACCCCACTCCCCCAAGCTCTCCCAAATCATCTTCCACCAATGATGCAGTGGTGTCTGTGTCTCCAGGGTTCACTCTTCCTTCAATCAGTGCAGGTGGATGGAGGCTGTCCTCACTTATTTTTATAACATTTCTTTTACTTTTCTGTATGTGTATGCTGCTTATGTACACAGTATTTGCAGGAGCTTTGATGTGGAGGGTCTTTCTGTCTATGTGTTGTTTTTATTAGTTAATGAATAAGGAATTGCTTTAAGCCTATGGCAGGGAAGAACAGAGCTAGGCGTGGAAAACAAAGTTGAATGCTGGGAGAAAGAAGGGTCGAGTCAGAGGGATGCCATGGAGCCACCACCATAGTCAGACATGCCAGAACTTTGCCAGTAAGCCAGTGCCACATGGCGATACACAGATTAATAGAGATGGGTTAAATTAATATAAGAGGTAGCCAGTAAGAAGCTAGAACTAGGGGGCCAAGCAGTGATTAATACAGTTTCTGTGTGATTATTTCAGGTCTAAGCTAGCCAGGCAGCCGGAAAGAACAAGTGGCTCTTCCCCCAACAAATTTCTCTAGGAAACTTTGTGAAATTCCCTAGAGCTGTATTTATAGGAGGTTGGCTGTTTAATAACCAGACTTAGGTGCTGAGAACTATGCTCAGAGCCTCTAGAAGAGCAACAAGTATAGTGAACCACTGACCTATATCCATACTCTTCCTGTCTGATTTTCTTGCTCTGTACATGGAAAAATCTTCTGTACAGATGTGGAGGTTAGAGGATATGAAGAAGTTGGGTCTACTCCCTCCTCCACTATGTAGGACATGGGGATTGACTCAGCATGTCAGCCTTAGCAGTAAGTACTTTTACACACAGAGTCAACTCTGGTTGAATTATCATTTGGAGAATCTCCCTATTATAGTTTGAAATATTAGTCTTCAAAATATAATGGCTAATGGTGATAAATTTTGAGGAAGAAACAATCTGGCATTTTCCCTCCTCTTAACATTTCCTGGTCACCAAGAGCTTTCTGCTGCTTAACTGTTGTCACCCGCTGTCCTCTCTAGCCACCACTCAGGTGCTTATCTTAGGGAACTACAGCTATTCTCTGAGTTCCCCTCCTCTTATCCACTGTCAATGCATGGTCCCCTCACCTTTGTGTTAGGACACAGGTCTCCAGCTTTACCACTGATTTACACAACCTTAATCAGGCCATATCTCCTGAAGCTTATTCTATGACAGAGTATAGGAGCTGTCTGTGCTGTGACCTGACTACTCATAATTTACAAAACCTGGCTCCTCTATGCCTCCCTGAACTACATCACGAGGTGAGAAATGCTCCATCACCACTAAAAGGTTAAAAAAATAGGAATTTCCTTCAATATGTGGATCAAGAGAAGATTACTCAATGATGTTGTTCAGAAATAGATGGTGTTCTTAGAAGAGGCTCCTCCAGCCTCCCTCCAGGATCACTGGCATGGTAACTATTTCTCATTCTCTCACTCTCTCTAGCTCTCTCTTATTTTTGCTCTTATTTTTAAATCTTTAAAAGTACATCTTTTAGAATTTTCTACAAGCATTTACATTATATTCTTACTCCCTGCCTTTCCCACTCTATGTTCTCTCAAGATTGCTATACCTTCTCAGCTTCATGGCTTTTTCTTAATTATTATTATTATTACATCTATTTTCATGTATAAATCAATAAATACATAAATACAATCCAATGGGTCAATTTTATGTTGCGCATGTGTTTATGGCTGACCATATGGGATTAGATTACATATTGGGTGCTCATACCTGAAGAATACTGACTCTCATAACTCATTAATTACCTGGAGGTCTTTATATAGAAGTGCAGTCTCTTCGAATTACTCACATATACCCTGCCATGTCAACTGGTGTCATCATATTTCATATCTATTTATACAACCATATGGATGAAATTTCTTGGGTGAAGCTCCCTATAATATACAGAAAACAGAATTTTGCTGTAGACATCTGGTTTTCTGCCTCTTACAGTATTTTCAACCCTCTTCTGAGATGTGCCCTGACCTTCAAACAAGGTGGTTGTATTATAGATAGATCAGGTAGGGCTGGACACTCCATGGTGTCTCTCTTAGTTAGGGTTTTATTACTATGAAGAGACACTGTGAGCATATCAACTCTTTAAAGGAAAGAATTTAATTGGGAACAGCTCACAGTTTAGCAGGTTTAGTCCATTACTACCATGGCAAAAAGCATGGTAACAAGCAGGCAGTGTTGGTGCTAGAGAAGGAGCTGAGAGCTCCACATCTTGATCTTCAGGCAGCAGAAAGAGACTGTGAGCCACATTGGGAATATCTTGACCACATGAGACCTCAAATCCTACCTCCACAGTGACAGACTTCCTTCAACAAGGTCACATTTACCTAAACAAGGCCACACCTCCCAGTTGTGCAACTCCCTATGGGTTAAGAATTCAAACAAGCGAGTCTATGGGGACATTCCTATACATACACCACAGCATTCATTGTTCATTTGCTGCACTTGGGTTAGTTTTGGATTTCTTTGGTAGCCTCTGTCTGTGCAAAAAAAAAAAGCATCTTGAATATGGGGCTAAAGCTACACTTGCCTGTGGGAATAAGGATAAGTATTAAAATGAACCTAGAAATTCAACTGGTTTAAGAAAGTGGCTATCATGGGTTGTCCTCTAGGATGCATAAAATCACTATTCATCTACAGTTGATTACATTCCAGTACCAGGCCATGATTTCCCTCCTTTTGAACAGGCTGAATCTAATTAGACAGTTTTTTGGCTACCTTCAAGGTGTAACTGCTGTTCTTGAACAATTAGAGTTATCTTGTCATGCTAGTCAATGCTGTGGATTGTAGGAAATACAACTTTGTTGGACAATTGACTGTTTTCCTCTGTTGCCAAGTTGCATAGAATCTTCAAGTACTATCATTTATAGTCCTCAGAGAAGAGGCTTATAAGTTAGATCTAGCAATATTCTGTTGTACTTATATATCATTTCCTTATCCAGTCATCATCCGAGAGGCTTCCTCTAGCAGCAGATGGGAAGAGAACATATGGAGACACCCACAACAGATATCATATGTGTAGGGTTAAAGGACCAATTCAAAAAAAACATACCCTGGCCCTGAAGCAAGAGTCTAAGAAACATACTCTACTCCTGATCAACTCAAAATGAAAACCAAATAATACCTGAGCAGGAAAACCAACCAGTCCCTGAGTACAAAAGTTAAGCATCTCTGGGAAAAAATTCCAGCCATTTTCTGAGCTTCTCCAAGCTCAGAAGTGGAAATCCAATCAACTCCCACCCTGAAAATCTTCATCCTGGGAAACCTCTGCCACTAGTAAACCTTATAAGACCTGTACTTGTTCAATTTGAAGCTGCCTTTTACCACCCTTCCGGGGCAGCCACTTTTCTGGATCTCTTTTTACCAATAAATCTCTTGAATGAGGTTTGGGTGATGACGTTTCATCCAAGCAGTGAGGAACAGAGAATTAAAAACTTTTGGTAGGAAGAAACAGAACTGCTACATCTCTGTGGGAAAACTCCCTTAGCAGAGCAGAGTGGGGTTGCAAAGGCTCTTCCAGAGAGATTCAGAGATACTACATTCCTGCATGGAAACCATGCCCCACTGGAACAGACGTTTAGATATCACCTGGATCCTTACCAGGATACCTTTGCCTTCTGAGCTCTATGTATTACTTAGATTCTGATGGCCAAGATACCTTCCCCTTCTGAGTTGTAGGGATCATCTGGCTTCCAAAGGCCAGGATACCTTCAACTTCAGAGCTATAACACTTACAGGTATTGCCTGACTTCCAGCAGCCAGGATAACTTGTATTTCATATCTGTAACACCTACAAGTATTGTTTGGCTTCAGATGGATAAGCTACCTTTCCTTCCAGAGCTGTAACACTTACAATATGGACAGTCTAAATGGGATGTTCCATCAAATCTATCCCCTCAAAGCTCCAGATATTACTCAGAAGAGAAAGCAGAAAGAGTATAAGAGTCAGAGGGAATGGAGGAAACCAAGAGTACAAGGATTCAACTAAGCAAGGCACATTTGAACTCACAGAGATTGCATCAGCATGCAGAGGGATTACATAAGTTGGCACCAGGTCCTCTGCATGTATATTATAAGTATTACCTATATTAGTATTTTTATGAGACTCCTGACTCTGAGAACCAGTGGGTGTCTGACTCTTGTGACTGCTCTTAGGACTCTTTTGCTCCTGTGTGGTTGTAATGTACAAAACCAATATAATAGTTTTGCTTCATCTTATTATATTTTATTTTATCATGTTTTGTTGTTGTTTCTTACAGGATTATTCTTCTCTAATGGGAGAAAGAAAGGGAGTGGCTCTTCATGGTAAGGGATGTGGGAAGGAAGTGGGGAAGAGTTGAGAGAGGGCAAACTGTAAACAGTATATGTTGTATGAAAAAGAATCTATTTTCAATAAAAGGAAAGAAGTTTATTCTTCAAAGTGCTTACTGGCATTGACAACATTTAGTTAAATTGACTTGGTTTTGAAAGAGCAACATTATTAACATTAGAAGTGAAATTTGAGACCTTGCTGTCAATTTTTCAGATTACTAAAGTTTCCATGACAACTCAATAGGGATAGGGAACTGTACAATGACTTGCATGAAACAGACAAATTCCTAGAGAAACAGAACCTACAGCGTTGGGAGCATGAAAAAGACAAAAGTGATTTCACTTATAACTCATAGGAGTGAATCAATGAAGAAGATTGACAAAAGCTAACAATTTTTAATGATGAAAACAGACTAACTAGTATAAGAGAGGCCATTGCTGTAGGGGCACTTGGGAAAACCACTGCCATCTCAGTACTCAGTGCAGACACTGACAGCTTTCCCTGTAAGACCAGGACTGACACAAGGAGGCTGCAGTGACAACTTTTCTTCAGTATTCTCTTAGATGTCCTAGACAGGACAATTAGGCAACAAAGATAAATAAAATGTAGCCAGTTAATTGGTTGTAAAATAAATCTGCAGATGACATGAACTTTTTTGGAAAATCCTAAAGATTCTACAAAAGTCTCTGGAACCTGTAACAGGCACACCCATCTGAGCTCTACTTCTATAAACTAATATTGTGCACAATTAGATGCAGTTTTGTTGCATGCATAGAGAAGATAGCTAACAAGGAAAACTCCACTGGGACCCATGAAGCTCCCTGGAAAGAAGAAACAGAATATATTTTGTGGATGGACTAGAAGCCTTCAGGGATGGAAACAGGAGGAAACAGGTAGCAGGAGGTGGGATGGAATGAGAGAGTACTTGGGAAAATGACAGGAATGGTGGGGGAATTATAGGAGCAGTGTGGGATTTTCACTGCTGTAGTGAAACCTGGAATGTACAAGAGTGATCCTACTAGAGACTCCTAGTAGTGAGGAATAGTCTGAACCAGTCATCTTCTGTAACCACAACAGATTGTTGTAACTGGGACACCAATCAAACCACAAAACATTTGAACTACAATCTCTCCTTCCTGTAAGATGTACTGGGGTAATGATGGAATAGAACTTATGGGAGTGACCAACCAATGGCTGGTCCATATAAACAACCATACAATAAGAGGGACCCCAAACCTGACACTGCCTGGATGGCCAGGAACCAGAGGATGGACAGCCCAGAAATTCAAGATAGAACCACACATGAGTGAAAAAACATTTCAATGAAATTATTTATTACTAATGATATTCTGATATCTCGTAAATAAGTGTCTGACCTAATCAGAGAGGCATCAGCTCACAATTATGGGAACAGGTGAAAACACACACAGCTAAATATTTGGCAGCAGCAGAAGTATCCCACAGAATAGGGGTAGGATGGATGATAGGAACCAGAGGGGCCAAAGACACCATAAAAACATAGAACACAGAATCAATAAAGCAGAGCTTACAGTAGACAAAAGAGACTGCAGAGATAATCATGGATCCCGTAGGAGTTTGAGCTAGAGCCTCTGCATACAAGTTATGATGGTGTGGGTAGGTACTGTTGTAGAACTTCTAGCAGTGGAAGAGGAGCACATTTCTGGCTGTTTTGCCTGCCCTTTGAATGATTTTCTTCCTACTGGGCTGTCTCTCCCAGCTCTGAAATGAGGGATTGTGGCAAGTCTAATAGAACTTGACATGCCATGTTCTGTAGATACCCCTGGGAGAACTGTTCATTTTTTAAGGGAAAAAAAGAGTGTGTCTGAGATACAGGGCAAGTGAGGGTTTAGGAAGGACTGGAGAGAGAAGAAACTCTAGTCAGGATGTACTATAGGAGAGAAAAATTTAAAAAAAGAAAGAAATACATATTAATAGAAAAAACTTAATAAGAAATGCCCCACTGTGAATGACACTCTCAAGGTGAAAACAGCGTGATCTGCCCTTATGTGAAAGATGTTACATCCGTGTATGAAATAAACTGTAGATCGAATCTACTTAGAAACTAGTTATGTTGACAGTGAAAATGGGCAGACCTTTCTCCTGTCACTCTTCCTCACTTCACATGGATAACTGATATGCAGGCAGTATTGGGAGTAGGTGAATTAGTTGAACAAGGAATGTATTTGAGCGTATGAGAGGATGGTTTTTCTCTATGCAAACAAGGCAAACTTTTCACAGCAGACTCGGAGCATCCAAAAATTTGAGGACTCCTGTAACTAGTTTCCAAGAATTCTAAGGTATTGCTATATAATTGAACCACAACCTATGCTCTTAATGTCTTTGAAATTTTGTTTACTGTATTGATATCTTTATTTTTGTTTTAAGAAAACGTCACTTCAAATTTTGGCTCCCCCTTGTACACACATGTATCCCAGGATTATAGGTGTGAGTCACCAAGCTGGCAGTACCTGAGTAATAGCTAATCATTTTCACCACATAACTTTTCACCATTTTATACTCCACTAATAAAGAAATGCCAGCATTCTACTGTGGGATGAGAGGAGAGGTGGCTCACTCATCCTAGCCTAACTGGGTAACTGGTCTGAAAACTGAAGTGATTGGAGACCTCACACTGGTATAGTCCAAAATGCTCTCTACCTACAGGATCTATTCTGAGTCCACACTTTGTTGGGGACAGAGTCATCTTCTCTGTGAAACGCAGATCATTATCATTGAAGATCCAACGGATAGAGACATCAGTATCAGGTGAAATGCAGGTCAAGATCACAGATGTACCTCCTGTGACAGTGGTGTCAGTGATTCGCAATTTGGGCTCTGTCACAGACTCTGTGAAGAAACAGAGGAGAATACCAAATGACAGTCATCCAGAGAGTAAACCAAGCCCTCTTAAGTTTATACTTTATAAAGATTCCAGGGGGGTGTGGAGAATTTGGAGCTGTGACTAAAGACATAGATTGAGCTTTGGATCTGCCACCAAGAGACTGGGTTACTCTGGTTTAGACACTGTTTCCTGTCTAAGTTTCTACACAATAGGACACACAGTGAATGATCATTGTCATGTCCATGAGTTAAGCTTAGTCATGAACAATGGTCTGAGTTTGGGATCAGGAAGCTGCTCAGACCAGCAGCATCTGCTACTATTTTGCTGCAGAAGAGAATTTCCTAGACTGGAATCCTGTGGTGATGGAGGGATCTGGAGTAGCTGCCTCCTCTGTTTCTTCCCTTGGAGCTTTGACCTCCCTGTGAAGTCTCATAAGCCCATCAGAGCAATAGGCTAATGGCCTGGACACCTGTCCACTGAGCCTCAGGAGAAGGAGATGCACAGGTGACCTTCCTAACTGCAGCTGCCATGGCTGCACACAGCTGATTCTATACTCTAGGAGACAGTCAGTCCCATGACTTGGACAGTCAATAAAGCTTTGTTTCTGTCAGCTCTGATGGGAAATCTAAACAAACGGTTACAAAAAGCTCCCCAATGTCATCTTGAGTTCAGATGGGCAAAGTTCTGGAGTTAGGACTTCCTCACAGGCTCTGTGAAGACCCCATGCCTTTATCAACCAGGGACTGCCTGATTTCCACAGAGTCTTTCTGGGGAGAGCTCCAAGTGTCTGCAAGGACACTGACATCCTGGGCTTGAGTTTACCCAGCACAGGTCCTCCTCTCTGCAAGTGAACCCAGGTTAGGAGTTCTGATCTATTACAGTTTGTTTACCCAGTGAGTGTCCTGCAGTGATGGCCTAAACCCCGAGGGTGGGGGTAAACAATGCAATGGGGATAGAGCAGGCACAGTCCAATCCTGCCACGTTAGTGTATGAAATAGGATGAGCCACACCCAGCAGTCAAAGGCCATAGAGAGTCACTTACTCTTTACATAAAACTCCACATTTGCTCTTTCAATTTTGAAATGGTTGTATAAAACTTCGAGTGTGTACATCCCTGCATCACTCTCAATGACATTCTGAAGCAGCAGGGATCCATTTTTATACAGCTCCTTTCTTTTTTCCTCTGCAGGATGCCAGGAGATAACATTCGATAATCTATTGTTTTCTACAAGTTTACGGGCTGGGCTCCCATTGTTTGATTTGAACCAGGAAAACAATAACGCTTCTCTTCGAAGATTATGAACTTGGAGAAGTACGTCTTCACCTTTAGCAACATAGCGAAGCACCGGTTGGATCATGAGTTGGGAAGAAGTGAGAGCATTACAGAACACAGAAAGGGAACCTGGGAGGGAAGAGAGAAAAAGACATCACATGGGAATCACTGTGTTTGGTAAAAAGATGGTGACCTCCAGACTGAGGAGATGGAGTCATCACTCATGCTAGACTTGCTTGTGTGTGTTTGTGTGTGTGTGTGTGTGTTTGTGTGTGTGTATGCCACATAATGAAGGGCAGAAACATTATCTTTCTTGACCTTTCAAAACTCCTCTTTACAAACAATGCCCCTGAAAGTGTCATTTCTTCTATATGGCTGCTTCCTCACTACACTCAGGCAAACACCACACACACTCATGTACACTGAGGTTTGAGGTGATGCCTCCCCTGCACTCAACAGGTCTGGAAGAAATGATCATTTTCTGGGTTTTTTCTTCAGTTTCCTTTGAGGCAATACTCATCCTTTGACTTCACCTAATAGATGCACTTGTAGTATTGTCAAGTGCCCCTTAGCTCTGGGGTTGTGCGGGGGTTGGGAGTAGTCTGGTCTTCAAGGCAGACTCAGCTCTTTAAAATATTTCGGTACTAGGCTGCATGGTTTTGTGTCAATTCGACACAAGTTACAGTCACTTTACAAGAAACGGCCTCAGTTAAAAATGCAAGCGCCAGATGTACCTGTGGGCCAAACTGTAGTACATTTTTTAAATTGGGGATAGATGCAAAAGGATTCAGACCATTGTGGACACTTCAAGCCCTGGGCTAGGAGTCTTGGGTGATATAAGAGAGCTGGCTGAGCAAGCATGAAGAGCAAACCAATAGGAAACACCCATCTGTGAACTCTGCACCAACTCCTGGATTTTGTTAATGACACTCTCAATTTGAAGGTAATAAATACTCCAGTTTGACCTAGATGTTCTAAAGCCATTGTTTCTTATGATCTTTCAGAGAATATAAGTGCATTACAATAGACTGAGTCACTTTAGTCTAGCCGTGGAAAGATAACAGGATTCAGTTCTCCCAGGTCTAGAGCCCCAATAGATTGGGTTGACTCTGACATGTTAGCTGAGTTACTTTCCATTAAGGTCTTCCTTGATGCACATGGAGACTAAAGATGGAAGCTGATATATGGGCCATTTGTCTCTATGAGTGACACAATGTAAGATGGAATGGAGGCTAAGTTCGCCATGGCAATCCTGTGTGTCAAAGCCCTACCCAGCCATGAAAACTCATAGAGAATCACTTACTGTCCACCTGGAGTTCCACTTTTGCTTCTTCATCTTTACCATCTGCTCTCACAATTCGCAGTATGTACAGTCCACGGTCTTTCTGACTGACACTGTGAAGCAGCAGGGACCCATCACTGTTTAGTGTCTCCCTGCCACTGTATGCAGGTCCAAACACAATTGGTTTTCTGAATGGTAGACTTCGGATACCCAAAAGGTTCTTGAAGGCAGTCATTCCTTTGAACCAGGCAAAGCCTACAGTATTCTCTGGAATATTGCGAACAAGTAGAAGAACACTTCCCCCTTCAGCAACGCTGGGTGGCATGGATTCAATGGTGGGCTGTGAAGAGGTAGAAAGGCGCCCACACTTCCAAAGGGAAGCTAGAAGGGAAGACAAAAATACATCTAAGTTGGATCTTTTATACTTGGCTAAGATGAGGCTCTGTGTCCTGAGAAGCTGTGTCCATAGTTCAGCCTAGGGTGGTGGGTGAGTGTCCCTGTCCTACTTGGTGGTGGTCTGCACATGACCTTCATGTTCTCATTATCCCCACACTTGTCATTTCCAATATATGGATCTCGCTCTTCCGTTGTCAGTTTGCCTGGGATCTTACTGGAGCAGATCCCTGCTCACATTTACAGTGGATGATGGTGGGGTGGTGTCTGCCCACCCTCTGCCCCTACCAACACTGTTTTCACTCTCGAAATCTGTTGTTGTTCTGTTCCTGTTGGAATGGCGGTTAACACCTGAATTCTCATAGCTTTTTCTACTTCTAGGTCACTCGAACTGAGACATTGTAAGAACCATAAGTTGTCGTGTATTTTTCTTTATTTTTCAGGACAGAAATTCTCTGGGTTACAGCCCTAGATGTCCTGGAACTAGCTCTTGTAGACCAGACTGGCCTCAAACTCACAGAGATCTACCTGCTTCTGTCTCCCAAGTGCTGAGATTAAAAGCATGTGCCACCAACACCTGGTAGTCTTGTATTATTTTAAAAATGAAGCCATCAGTGAACTTGAAGTATTCAAGGAGTGAATTCAAATTCTGAGCCTCTCTCGCACTCTGTATTCTTCTCCCCTACAAACACTGAGACTCCTCTCATGACACCAGAGAGTATGTCAGTCCTCTCCTCTCACACACCGTCACTCCTGGTCTCCTCACTTAGGAGCAGAAGGCCCTGAGATGTGGTGCACCCTTTACAGAGGAGCACAGAGGGGAACTGCATTGTCTGAGTGAGCTGATCTGTCCTGCCTCCGAGGTGTCTGCTCCAGCACAGCTCACAAACTCTGCTGTCCTTCTCATCTGAGCTGAGCCTCCTCCCAGGAAGGAGCACCTACCATAGTACAACGGGCTGATGGTGGGTCTGTGTTCAAACCACTTCTCTGCCCCTCCAATGTCAGTGTTGCCCCATGTTCTTTTCTGAATCTCTCCTTGTGTTTCTCTCCTCTAGAACACAGAGTAAGAGTCAAGGGTGACGACCATCCCTGTGACATGAGATAATAGCAGCTCAGCCTGGAACTGCACTCTGCTGTGTCCTCGTTTAGGTTTCTCAGCACTAAAAAGGGGAAATCTGCACAACTGTGCGACAAAGAACCCCAGCTGGGCACCCAGTCTGCCCTGTTTTCAATACTCTCAAAATATGGACTTTGCTCCCAGGAGAAAGGTGACAAAACCGAGTTTGAGACTCCAGTGGGACCAGGTGCGTTATGTGTGTGGAAAAGAACAAAACTGTTCTCCCTGGAGTCACCATCAGACTGGGTTCTGGGCCCAGGATGTGTAGGAGTCTCAGATCTTGAGTGTGTGGGAGGAGGTGACCTGATCCCTGGAAAACGGCTGTGAGACCCTTCATTCTGCAAGATTTTCAAGACCGTGCTCCCACGTACTCTGCTTCCCTGTGCTCTGTGACCTCTGAGAGGCCTTGAACCTCTATCTAATTGATTCGCCATGGATAACATGCATTTACCAAAGGAAACACATGAAGTGGGAGAGAGAACATGGTCTCCTGGCAGTGTGACAGACCCATTAAGCAGACAGTAGGTCTGAGTACGCTATGACCATGGTTTCCACATCTGTAAAAACACAGTTGGAACCAAGTTCCTAGGTAAGTTCCTAGTTCAGGCAAAATGCTTTTCTGCCAGTTCAATACGTATCCAGATGGCATCCCTGGAGATCATTTGGGGAACTACAGCATCTATCTGGGGAGGCCCAATCTATCCTGTAACCATTTGCCTACAGGAGAGAATTCCAGGAGCTGCACCCAGCCGACAAGCACTTGTCAAAAAACCTGTTTCCTCCGTCACTCTCCTTGGGGACCACAACCTTCATGTGAAATCTCATATACCCAACAGGACTGTTAGTTAATGGCCTAGACACCTGCCGACCTATGGCTCCCTGCTGCCTCTCTAAAGAAGATGGCCAAGGGATGTAGCTCAACCAAGGTTCTCATCTGATTCCACAAATCACATGACTTTGACTACCAGGGAGCACTCTTCCTTGCCATCAAGACATCCAAATCCAACACTTAGAAAATGCCTCTCATGGATACCTGGAGTTGAGTCTGGGAAAGAAGTCTTGAGGCCAGGTGTCCCAGTGCTCATATCTCTGGGGATTCCATGTTTTCCTCAACCCGGCTCAATGTTGATTCCCTCCGAGTCTTTCTCAAGGAAACATTCATGATAAGAACCTTTAGAGTCTAGACAGGAGCTGATATCCTTGGATGAACTACCCATCACACATCTACCTGTGTGCAAGGTGAAGTCAAACGAAGGATTCTGTTCTATTGCCTTTATTCTACACCTTGTGAGTCCCAAACTTAATGCTCAAACCCCAACATGAGAACACAATGCATAGGGAAGGTAAGCACAGACCCCTCTCCTGTATATGTTCTGTGGAATGAACCTCAACCAGTGCACAGAGTTCACAACAAATAACTTACCATGCACGTTGAGGTATGTGTATGTTGTTGATATGGCATTTCCATGTATATTATAGGTTCGTACGGTATAGAAGCCTGTGTCCTTCAGGTTGACCTTTTCAAGGAGCATGGATCCATTGTGAAATACTGTCTCTCTGCCGCTGTGTGCAGGACCTGGCCTACTTAAATTGTCCGGCAGTCCATATATTGCAGTCATATTTGAGGGCCCTCTGAACCAGGCAACGGTTTTAAATTTCTCTGGCAGATTGTGGACAAGGAATAGGACGTCATTTCCTTCGGCCACTCGGGATGGCACTGACACAGTGGTCACAAAGGCAGTGGTGGACAGGTGCCAGAAGGTTAAAAGGAAGGCTAGAAGGGAGTTGAGAAAAAAACACCTCCAGTGTTAAACGGTTGTAATCAACACTAAGCTTTGGTGTTTAAATAGGGGTGTGCCCACCCTCGTTTACAGATTTGCATAACATGAGATCCATTGACTCAGAATGTATGAGTGTGTCATTAACTCTCTGAGTAATTCTCTGCTCACGTATCTTTTTGGTTCCCCCACTAAGTGCCCCTTATCCCTCCTCACATAGAGTATATCTATGACGATCACTGCCTCTCTGAACTCCTTCTCTGGAAAGGCCTCACTTTCTGACTTTTTTCCTCTGGGTTTTTTTTGAGACAGTGTTTTTCTGTGTATTCTTGGCTGCCCTGGAAGTTACTCTGTAGACCAGGCTATCCTTGAACTCACAGAGATCACCTGCCTCTGTGTCCCAAGTGGTAGGATTAAAGACCTGAGCTTACATTTCCTGGCATAACCAGGAATTTGTAGAGACAGGATCAGTCAGATCTTTTTGGAGGGTCATTTCCTGGAGAAGACTCAGACACTAGTGGATAAAGGGAAAAAGAAAGGAAAGAAAGTGGAATGTGTCTCCATGGTATTCTCTTCCTAGTTCTTAGGTTTAAAATTTATGACAGTAATTTTTCAAGCGTGAAATAAATTATTTTAGATTTACTTATGTAAATATATGTGTGTATTTGTCAAGACTGGTGTCTCCTTGTGCACATATGAAGATGTATGCCACAAATTTGTGTGGGGCACATGTGCTAGGGTGTGCATGGGTGTGTGCATGTCACAGCACCTATGTGGAGGGCAGAGTAGATCCTGCAGGAGTCTGTTCTCTCCTTCTACTGTGTGGGAGCTGAGGATTGGTTTCATGTTGTCATATCTTCCCACACTGAGAGATCTCACTAGCTATTCCACTTGATCACTATTTGGATGGTCGTGCTATTACTGTTGGGAACAAGTGTCTTCAGAACATTGCAGCCAATGAAATTCACTGTGAATATGGAGTGCTTGAGGCTTTTCTCTTACCATCATCACCCCCTGTCCTCTGAGAGCTTCTGGATGCTGAGCCTCTGTCCCTTACTGTACCTTAGGCACCAAAGCTGCAAACAGAAACCTTGAGTCTCCTCCCAAGATCCTGTCCTCTTTTTTAGGAAACTCCAGTCTGCCCCTGAGTCCCCCTCCCCACACAGTCAGGGAGTGGGTCCCCTTACCTGTGAGCAGAAGCCTCTGCCATGGGGTACACGTCTTGCAGAGAAGCACAGAGGACTCCATCAATCTTCTCACTTGCTGTCCTCCGTCTGAGGAGAAGAACCTCAGCTCCAACACAGAACTCAGACTCTGCTGTTCTTCCTCCTTCTGGGCTGAGATTCTTCTCGGGAAGAAGCACTTCTCAGAATCCAATGGGCTGTGAGTGGTGGGGTTTGAGTCCAAGGCACTGCTCAAGCCCTTCCACTCTCAGTGGTATCCTGCATCCCTCACAACTTCCCTTTATGTTCCTTCACCAAGACACAAATTGTGCAACAATGCTGATAAGCATCCCCATGGCCTCAGGAACAATGGCTCATCCTGGGGCTGACATCTGCTCTGTTCTTGCCTTGGGTCTGTCAGCACAAAGCAGCGAGCATCTATCATGCCTATGTGTCCTTGTGACACAGAGACCGAGCTGAGCACTCAGTCTACACCTTTTTTATTTAATCCCTGAAGGAAGGTGACAGAAATGTCTCTGAGGCTTGAAAAGAGACCAGCTGAGTGATGACTAGGGATGAAGATCAATCCTTTATCACTAATGTCACCAGTCAAATTAGTGATTCAGGAGAGAGGCCCAGGAGCAGTTGTGTGAGGAGTTTCATGTGCTCAGAGTTGTTGAAGAGGTGGCCTGTTTGTCCTTGAAAGGACTGTGTGCTCCATCTTTCTATGGAGGGTTTCAAGGCAACATTCTAACATAATGTGTTGGGTGTACACATGTCCTCCTCTCCGATCTCTCTTGGTCACCTTTACCCTTCCTATGATTCCCTGGTAGTAATCATATCTTCTCCTAAGAGAGATGACAGAAGAGAGGGACCTTCACAGTCCCCATGCAGAAAGGTGTTCTCAGACAATGGAAGGAACCCATAGGTCCATGTGTGATCTAGGGAGGGAGTTAAAGTTTAGTAGGGTCAGAGATGGAAAGCAGTCTGCTTAGGAAAACAATTTTCAGATCATTGACCAAATGTCCTGCTATCGCCAACTGGAGATCACTGGGAGAACTGTATACAGCAGGCATGATGAAGAAGCCAAATGAGGCCTTCCCTGATACTTTCAGCACAGGTGGGATGCGGGGCCTGTCATCCTCATCACAGTGCCCTTCGGGTCTCCTAATTCTTTTCACTGTATAATGGGTCTAGACAAGGTTCCAGATTTGTCATGAGAAGCTCTGGACTAAAGTTGGAAGTAGTGTGAATCCAGAGGATGGGCACTCTCAGGAGAAGCCTTGTGCTCAGGAAATTGCAGAGGAAAAGTCCTAGGACATTTCTCTGGGGAATAAAGTACAAAACATAGCTGAGCAGGGTGGTGAATGCCTTTAATTCCAGCATTCAGGAGGCAGAGGCAGGTGGATCTCTTAGATCTAGGCCAGCCTGGTCTATGAAGCAGTGTTGGATTTTTTCAAAGGCTTTTTTGACATCGAATGAGATGGTCATGTGAGTGTTTGCCTTTCACGTTGTTTATATGATGGGTCACACTCAAAGATTTTCATATGTTGAACCATCCCAACTTCTCTGGGAAGAAGCCCACTTATCATGCTGGAGGATCTCTTTGATGTTTCCTTGGATTCTAAATTTTTTGTGAGTTTTATTGAAAATTTTTACATTTATATTCCTGAAGGAAATTTGTCTGTAATTCTCTTCCTTTGTTGAGGCTCTGTGTGGTTTGGATATCAGGGTGACTGTGACCTCATAAAAAGAATTTGGAAATGTTCTTTTGTTTCTATTGTGTGAAATAATTGGATGAGTATTGATTAAGTCTTCTCTGAAATCCTGATAGAATTCTGTGCTGAAATCATCTGGCCCTGGTCTTCTTTGGTTGGGAGACTTTTAATCACTGCTTTGGGGGTAATAGGTCTATTTAAATTTTCCATATGATCTTGATTTACCTTTGGAAAGTGGTATGTATTGACCATTTTTAAAATATATTCTAAATTCATGGAAAACAGGTTTTGGAAGTATGACCTAATGATTCTTTGGATTTCCTTGGTATCTGTTGTTAAGTCCCCCATTTCATTTCAAATTTTATTAATTTGGATATTCTCTCTCTGCCTTTTAGTTGGTTTGAATGAGGGTTTGTGGTTTCACTGATTCCTTGTATTGTTCTCTTGGTTTATATTTTATTGACTTAGTCCTCGGTTTGAATGTTTCCTGCTGCCGTCTACTCCTCCTGGGTGCATTTGCTTCCCTTTGCTGCAGAGCTCTCGGGTGTGCTGTCAGGTCGCTAGTATGAGATCTCTCTAATTTCCATATGAAGGCATTGGTGTTATGAACTGTCCCCTTAGCACCACTTTCGTTGTTTCCCAGAACTTTGGGTATTTACTGCGCTCATTTTTATTAAATTCTAGGAAGTCTTTAATTTCTTTATTTCTCCCTTGACTCAGTGGTACTTCCATAGAGAGTTGTTCAGTTTCCATTAGTTTATACGTTTTCTATTGTTTCCTATTTGTTGAAACCAGCTTTAATCCATGGTAATCTGATAAGATACAGGGATTATTTAAATTTTCTTGTATTTATTCAGACTTTGTGTTCAAGTATATGGCTAATTTTCAATAATGTTTCATGAGATGCTGAGAAAAAAAGCTTATTCTTTTTGCATTTGGGTGAGATGTTCTATTGATACCTGTTAAGTCCATTTTAGTCATAATATTTTTTAATTTCTTTATTTCTCTGTTTATTTACTGTCTGGACAATGTATCCATTGGTGAGAGTGGGGTGTTGTAGTCTCCTACTATTAATGCATGGAGTTCAATATGTGATTTGAGTTTTACCAACTACACTTTTATAAGTGTAGGTACTCTTGTATTTGCAGCATAGATATTCAGAATATTGAGATATCATCTTGGGGGGGGGTAGTTCTTTGATGAATATGAAATATCCTTTGCTATCTCTTATGATTACTTTTGGTTTGAAGTCTAATTGTTAAATATTATAGACTCTATACCAGATTGCTTCTTAGGCAGTTTGATTGCAAAAGAAAATCTTTTTTTAACTCTTTACTCTGATGCGGTATTAGGCTCTATTGAGGTTGGGAGCTCTACATCTGGCAGTTAGCTTTGTCTTTGATGCAGCAGGGTGTCTTTGCTCTTAATGCTGTGACCTGCACCTCTTCTTCTGATTGATATGGCCTGTGCCTAAGCAACAGAATTAAGCCAGAAATAAGGACAGGGATTGACAGAAGTGCAGTTGATGATCTGGGACAGTTTATTCAGTAGGATCGGAATCTAGGGAATATTGTGTTTCAGCTGGCAGGCAGGTCATTCACCTGTTCTTCTGAGTAGTGTGGCCTGTGCCTCAACACTTTGTTTTCCCCTGAGGTGATATTGGGAAGTATAAGAGTGACAGGTAATGTTAACTAGGACATTGGTTCAAACTGTTAAGTCCTCCCATGGGGAAATTCAAGAGGAAGTTCCCTATTCTCCAAGTGAGTGTCCCTCTTTGTTTGCCATGCTTATCACACATACTGGTGTCCAGTCAGAGCCGGGGTACAGTTCAAGGACATCTACCCTGGGTGTCACATTTCCCACTTCCCAGATAATGATTTAAGGGACACTGATATCCACCAAAAAAAAAAAAAACACTGTGAAGAGTTAACGAAACAGCACCATCAAAACATAAGTTTCATCCTGACTCAGGACAGGCCTCGCAGGCACATTCATCACATGACCTCTCTGGCTCCATTGGAAACAAAACAGAAGCCAGCCAAAAACCAGCTGAGACAAGACAGGATCTAGGAGCATTTGGGATAAAGGAACATGAGCAGGGCTCAAGGTTCTGGTTATTCCTTCCCGGTCATAGAGATCATCATAGGAATTAGGGGTCAGGAATTCATGAGTTAGTGACAGAATGAAAAATCTATCTGATCTTAAGTCTCTCTGCCTGAGAAGTTCCTTCCTCCTGGGAGAACTCCCCACTTCACATTCCAATGCCAGGCTAAAGTGAGCTAAGAAAAACCAGAAATGAAAGAAGAGGAGGAAAACTCATACATAGTTGGAATCTCTTAAGAGGTTGGAATTTCTTTGTGCCCATGAAACAAACTGAGAATTAATTTCCATATCTATCCATAAAACCAGGCTTTACCCAAAGCTCAATGCTGTCATTTCAGGGATCCACTTCCCAAGACCTGTAATATTCTTCACATTGCTCCTATAGCTGAGTTCTAGACAAGGGAAATAAATGATTGAAAAGTATTAGTAATGATTTTAGGGTTAAAAAACTCTTGTCAGGATATCTGGGGCTCTCCATTGATAAACCAAGAGTACTGTGCATGTGAGTGAGAGGCAACATTGCAGAAGAGTTGAAGTTTGTTCCCGAATATACATATTATCTGATAGGGATATGATCAGATCACCTGAACATATGGAGCATAATGAATAAAGACATGTGTGATGCCTGCAAAGAAATAGGGAACTCCTGGTTCATAGAAGGTTCTAGCATCTGTTCACTTACCTTAGTTGAGCAGATCCAAACCAGAGCTGGGGTACAGATTAGTAGAAGAGTACTCATATAGCATACACAAGTCTTTGATCCATCACTGGCACAAGACACATAACACCCCCACTGGACTCTCATGTGTGTGCTGAGCCTGAGTCTAAGATGTTCCCTGTCATCATCACCTTGAACCTGTCTAGGGAGAAGCCCCCCCACACACCCATTCTAGCTAAATACTGGACCAGACCTGCATATGCTGTGCTAGATCAGGATTACATGACCAATCTAGGTATCTATTTGGTGGGTCTGTGTCAATACCAAAGATTGGCTAAGAGTCTAAGCCCTAACTCTCTCTGTGTAAGCAATTCTAGTCGTGAGGGAAGAGAAATTACACAGAAATAACATTCAGGCTGAATGGGTCTCTTTGAGTGGCAGTCACTCATTTACAGATCACAAAATCATAGGGTCATGTGTCGTGTCAGAGGGAAAGACCAGCTTCCCTCTGACAGTGCCAACCTGTCACTTTCTGAGAGGCTTTGATGATTTATTCCCTCACAAGTAGGTTATATTCTGACTTTCATGTGCATACTTTAAGGATACCATCCTCAATCTCCATGGGGTTAGAATTGTTGTTTGTGATGGTTGCCTTGTGTAGTAGACCTGTGCAGATAACAGCAAGAAGATGGCCCTCTGTTGGACCTCTGACCCTTACAAAGGCCTCTTCCAACTGGTGTTGGTCTTTCTAACATCTGCCTACAGTCGCTGTCCTTAGAACCAGGCAGAAGACGACTCACAGTCAGACACTGAAGGACCTCAGTACTCAGGCGTGGTGGATCTTTTGTGTGGTGTGAGAGAATAAGTTTTTGCCATGTGTGATTTGAGCTGCAGAGCTTGATCATATAGGCATAGTATCTGGAGCCAGGTGAAGACCTCACTGACCCACTGCCTGCATTGCACCAAAGAGTGCTGTATACCTCTAGCTGTACTGATGTATGCTGCTGAACCTGGGCCAATGCCCTCCAAGGCAATGATGTTTAAAGAGGTCCTACAGATAGGATGGAATAAGACTTCCTTCTTAACTTCTTTGAGAAGCACCAACAAACAGTCCTCAGCACTTCTGTGCACAGAAATCTCACACAAGAGACTAGAGTGGGCCTGTCATCCAGCTAAATGAGCAGACTGGATTATAACATGGCCCAGTCTTCCAAGGTGTTTGATGTTGACTAAGATGAGACAGGACTCCCCGAATTCAAACTGTGAGTCACAGAATGATCTAGGAAAGGGAAGATTATGGGTTAAAGCTTGACACAGAACTATTGTCTTGGTTTACTCTGCCCTGTTTTTCGTAGTTAAGAGCAGCCATAGTGAGGTATTTCCTAAAATGCAGGTTGCTGTTTTCTTTTGTTCTTCATTTCTTTGCTTTCTTTCTTTCTTTCATTCATTCTTTTCATGTGTATAGTTATGTTTACTGCATGTGTACCTATGAACCATAGTATACTCAGTGCCCACAGAAGCCAGAAAAGGTTATTGGATAGCCTGGAAATGGAATTATAGCTAGGTTATGAGATGTCATGGGTATGCTGAAAACAGAACTTGGGTCCTCTAACAAGAGCAATAAGAGATCATAACCACTGAGCCATCTCTCCAGCTCTCCCAGGTGAATGCTTTCAGATGCAGATCAGACTGGTAGAGGGTAGTGAGCAAGAGCTTGCTGGAACTATGGCTGGAAGGGACAGGTGTGTTTGGTAGCCCTGGATTAGAAATTTAGGTCTCTAACTTTCTCCATATTAGACCCTTGTTACTCATACCCAGGACCTAAGGCCAATCCCCAAATGGATTGCTGCTCTAAAGAGTGCAATGGGATATGATGAGAGACAGATGCTAAACTTTTTTGAAATCAGTGACTCTCTAAACAAAGAGATCCCTATATTAGATGCAGGATCTTTTGCAAGGTTCAAAAAGAAGCCCTGAACTTTGCCTTTCTTGAGTAGTGATAGCAACTTGCCATCAAACACATGACTTCCTGTCCGGTAGGTGAGCTGTGGAGTCCTAGAATTTGACAGAAAATCTTCAGAGGTGGGTAGTTTAGTTCTAGAATAAAATCTAATTCTCTGCTTGTTTTCACTCCATAGAACAGACATCTCCTCAAGATGCGGATGCTCAAGATTAGGTCAGGAGCTGCTCCTGATTCACATATACCTGAGAAGTCATCCAAGGTGAAGAGCCTGGATACATGGTTGTACACAAGCAGCTTGTCTGTTACACATGGCCTGTGAGACAAATGTACTATAGGCAAAAGTTTGCTTATTTGTTTCCGGCTTCCCAGAACCAAAATAGCCACACGGAAACTGTATTAATTAAATCACTTCTTGGTCTATTTGCTCTAGTTTCTTATTGGCTAGCTCTTACATCTTAAATTAGCCCATTTCTATTAATCTGTGTATCTCCACGTGACTGTGGCTTATCACCAAGGTTCCAGTGATTCTGTCTCTAGTGGGCAGCTACAAGGTGTCTCATATACTCCATCTACTTTCTCCGAGCATTCAATTTAGTTTTCTCCGCCTAGCTCTACTCTGCTCTATCATGGGTCAATGCAGCTTCTTTATTCATTAACCAATAGAAACAACACATATACAGAAGGACTTCCTACATTAATGTACAGACTGTATTTTCTGTGTCTCTTTTACAGTACTGTACACATTGTTAATGGATGTTGTCATAGTGATAATGTAGCCTCAAATATGAACACAGCCCTGACATGAGGACAAGACAGCTGAGATCAACACCATCTGTTACTACTTGCCTACGGGAGAGAATTTGCTAGACTTAATCCCTGATGACAAGGAGTCATCAGGAGGTTCTATGGTCCCTGTCTGTCCCCTAGGGCTCCCTGGTTTTCCTGTAAAGTCTCATAAACCCATCAGAACAGTTGACTAAGGGCCTGGACACTGGAGCACCTGGGCTCTACATGCTGATACTCAGAAAAAGATGCCAAGTTGATTAAATGATGCTTAGGGACCATATGGAGTCCCCTGGCGCTGGAAATAGGTAACCTTGGGAAGCCTTTTCACATAGGTACTGGGAACTGAACTCATGTCTTCTGGAAAAGCAGCTTGTGCTATTAAAGTCTAGGTCATCTCTCTAGCCCTCCTTTCTCATTGTCTTCCTTTTATCCTTTGAAGTTCTAGTCATTCCCTGAGTTCACATTCTAGATTCACATCTGACTCCTGCTGCAGTTCAACTAGGACTTTGGATGGACAGAACTCGCCTGCTCTTTAGGGATGTTCCAGTGCACAGAAAAGGCTCAGACACCCATGGATGAATGAATGAATGAATGAATGAATGAATGAATGAATGAATAAATGATAATTGTACAAGGGCGCTGATTTGAAGAAATCTTATGTTGGTAGATAAGAAAATATGCTAATGCCATAGCTTAACTTTTAATTTAGAGTAATGCATTTTGGATATGTGCGTGAGAGAACGAGAATATGTGTGTTTATTCATGTATGCATCAGTGTATGGGTGAGAAAATACGACTTCACATATATGGAGCTTAGATGACATGAAGGAGTTGGTTCCCTACTTCCACCAAGTTGGATCTGGGATTTAAACCAGCATAACAGCTTTGGAAGCAAGTGCTTTTATCCACTGAGCCATTTCTGTGGCGCACCCTTCTCTGATTTTCCTTTAAAGGGTGACCCTACTATAGCTGAAATTGATGATGAATAATAATAAACTTTGAGTAGAAAACAATCTGATTCCCCCTCCCCTTATTGTTTCCAGTTCAACAAAGGCTTCCTGCTGCTAAAAATATGCTGAAACTGTGCCTTCTCCCTTTTGATCACAAGAAAAAACTCTTTTTATTTTTTTTATTATTATTTATTTATTTATTAAGGATTTCTGTCTCCTCATCACCACTTCCCATTTCCCCCCCCTCCCCCAGTCAACTCCCCCTCTCTCATCAGCCCAAAGAGCAGAACGGGTTCCCTGCCCTGTGGGGAGTCCAAGGACCTCCCACCTCCATCCAGGTCTAGTAAGGTGAACATCCAAACAGCCTAGGTTCCCACACAACTAGTACATGCATTAGGATCAAAACCCAGTGCCATTGTTCTTGACTTCTCATCAGTCCTCATTGTCCGCTATGTTCAGTGAGTCCGGTTTTATCATATGCTTTTTCAGACCCAGTCCAGCTGGCCTTGGTGAGTTCCCGATAGAACATCCCCATTGTCTCAGTGTTTGGGTGCCTCCTCGCTGTCCTGAGTTCTTTGCTCATGCTCTCTCTCCTTCTGCTCCTTGGGGTTTCAATCTGGTGCTCCAATGTGGGACTCTTGTCTCTGTCTCCTTTCATCACCAGATGAAGGTTAATATCCAGGACGGGGACTATATGTTTTTCTTTGGGTTCACCTTCTTATTTAGCTTCTCTAGGATCACAAATTATAGGCTCAGTGTCCTTTATTTATGGCTAGAAACCAAATATGAGTGAGTACATCCCATGTTCCTCTTTTTGGGTCTGGCTTACCTCACTCAGGATAGTGTTTTCTACTTCCATCCATTTGTATGCAAAATCAAAATCAAGAAGTCATTGTTTTTACTGCTGAGTAATACTCTAATATGTATATATTCCATATGTGTGTGTGTGTGTGCATATGTGTATGTGTGTATATATATATTTCTTTTTCTTTTTTTGAAGTTTAAATTTATTTATTTATTAAAGATTTCTGTCTCTTCCCCACCACCGCCTCCCATTTCCCTCCCCCTCCCCCAAGCAAGTCCCCCTCCCTCCTTAGTCCGAAGAGCCATCAGGGTTCCCTGCCCTGTGGAAAGTCCAAGGAACCCCGATCTCCATCCAGTTCTAGTAAGGTGAGCATCCAAACTGCCTAGGCTCCTACAAAGCCAGAACGTGCAGTAGGATCAGAAACCCATTGCCATTGTTCTTGAGTTCTCAGTAGTCCTCATTGTCCGCTATGTTCAACGAGTCCGGTTTTATCCCAGGCTTTTTCAGACCCAGGCCAGCTGGCCTTGGTGAGTTCCCAATAGAACATCCCCATTGTCTCAGTGTGTGGGTGCACCTCTTGCGGTCCCGAGTTCCTAGCTCATGCTCTCTTACCTTCTACTCCTGATTTGAACCTTGAGATTTCTGTCCGGTGCTCCAATGTGGGTCTCTGTCTCTGTCTCCTTTCATCGCCTGATGAAGGTTAATATTCAGGAGGATGCCTATGTGTTTGTCTTTGGGTTCTCCTTATTTAGCTTCTCTAGGATCACTAACTATAGGCTCAATGTCCTTTGTTTATGGCTAGAAACCAATTATGAGTGAGTACATCCCATGCTCCTCTTTTTGGGTCTGGCTTACCTCACTCAGGATAGTATTTTCTATTTCCATCCATTTGCATGCAAAATTCAAGAAGCCCTTGTTTTTTTACTGCTGAGTAGTACTCTAATATGTATATATTCCATACTTTCTTCATCCATTCTTCTATTGAAGGCATCTAGGTTGTTTCCAGGTTCTGGCTATTACAAACAATGCTGCTATGAACGTAGTTGAGCATATATTTTTGTTGTATGATAAGGCCTCTCTTGGGTATATTCCCAAGAGTGGTATAGCTGGGTCCAGGGGTAGGTGGATCCCGAATTTCCTGAGAAACCGCCACACTGCTTTCCAAAGTGGTTGCACAAGTTTGCATTCCCACCAGCAATGGATGAGTGTACCCCTTTCTCCACAACCTCTCCATCAAAGGCTATCCTTGGTGTTTTTTATTTTAGCCATTCTGACAGATGTAAGATGGTATATTAAAGTTGTCTTGATTTGCATTTCCCTGATCGCTAAGGAAGTTGAGCATGACCTTAAGTGTCTTTTGGCCATTTTAACTTCTTCTGCTGAGAATTCTCTGTTCAGCTCAGTTCCCCATTTTATAATTGGCTTGATTAGCCTTTTATGGTCTAGTTTCTTGAGTTGTTTATATATTTTGAAGATCAGACCTTTGTCAGTTGCGGGATTGGTGAAGATCTTCTCCCAGTTATATTTCTTTTTCTTAAAGAATTATTTATTTATTATGTATACAGAATTCTGTCTGGATGTTGCCTGCAGGCCAGAAGAGGGAACCATATCTCATTATACATGGTTGTGAGCAATCATGTGAACTCAGGACCTCTGGAAGAGCAGCCTCTCTACAGCCCCCTAATTTATATTAAGGTCTTTAATCCATTTGAACTTGAATTTTGTGTGTGTGGATAGATATGGATCTATTTTTATTCTTCTACATGTTGACATCCAGTTATAACAGCAGCATTTCTTTAATATGCTTTCTTTTTTCCATGGTTTGATTTTAGCTTCTTTGCTGAAAATCAGGTGTTCATAGGTGTGTGGATTAATATCCAGGTCTTTGATTTGATTCCATTGGTCAACCTCTCTATTTTTATGCCAATACCAAGCTGTTTTCATTACTGTAGCTTTATAATAAAGCTTGATGTCAGGGATGGTGATTCTTCCAGAAGTTTCTTTAATATACAAGATTGTTTTGGCTATCCTGGGTTTTTTGTTTTTCCATATGAAGTTGAATATTGTTCTTTCAAGTTCTGTGAAGAATTGTGTTGGGATTTTTATGGGGATTGCACTGAATCAATAGATTACTTTTGATAGGATTGTTATTTTTACTATGTTGATTCTACCTGTCCAAGAGCATGGGAGATCTTTCCATTTTCTCATATCTTCTTCAATGTCTTTCTTCAAAGACTTAAAGCTCTTGTCAAATAGGTTTTTCACATCTTTGGTTAGTGTTACAAGATAATTTAAGCTATTTGTGGGTATTGTAAAGGTGAGGTTCCTCTGATTTCTTTCTCAGCTTCTTTATTATTTGTACATAGGAGTGCTACTGGTTTTTGGTTTGTTGGGGTTTTTTTTGCATTGATCTTGTATCTTGCCACATCACTGAAGGTATTTGTCATCTGTACGAGTTCCCTAGGAGAGTTTTAGGGATCACTTATGTATACTATCATCTCATCTGCAAATAGCAAAAGTTTGACTTCTTCCTTTTCAATTTGTATCCCCTTGATCTCCTTTGTTGTCTTATTGTCTGTAGCTAGAACTTCAAAAATTATGTTGAAAAGATGCAAAGAGAGTGGACAACCTTGTCTTGTTCTTGATTTCAGTGGGATCACTTTGAGTTTCTCTCCATATAATTTGATGATGGCTGTCAACTTGCTGCATATTGCTTTTATTATGTTTAGATATGTTCCTTGTATCCCTGATCGTTCTAAGATCTTTTTCATGAAAGGGTATTGGAGTTTGTCAAATGCATAATTAAGGCAATATACAGCAAGCCAGCATCAAACTAAATGGAAACTCTCAGCGATTCACTGAAATCAGAAACAAAAAAAGGTTGCCAATCTCTCCATACCTTTTCAATATAGTTCTTGAGGTCCTAGCTAGAGCAATAAGACACCAAAGAGAGATCAAGGGAATACAAATTGTAAAAGAAGAAGTCAAATTCTCACTGTTTGCTGATGATATGATAGTTTACATAAGTGACCCCAAAAATTCTACCAAGGAACTTCTACAACTCATAAACACTTTCAGCAATGTAGCAGGATACAAGATTAACTCAAAAAATCAGTAGCCCTCCTGTACACAGATGATAAAAGGGCTGGGGAAGAAATCAGCTAATCAAAACCCTTCACAATGGCCACAAAGAGGATAAAATATCTTGGAGTAACTCTAACCAAACAAGTGGAAGATTTTATGACAAGAACTTTAAATCTTTGAAAAAAATTGAAGAAGACACCAGAAAGTGGAAATATATCCCATGCTCTTGGGTAGGCAGAATTAACATAGTAAAAATGGCAGTCTTAACAAAAATAATCTACAGATTCAATGCAATGCCCATCAAAATCCCAGCAAGATTCTTCAAAAACCTCCAAAGAATAGTACTCAACTTCATTTGGAAAACAAAAAACCCAGGATAGCCAAAACAATCCTGTGCAATAAAAGAACTTCTAGAGGCATCACAATCCCTGACTTCAAACTCTACTACAGAGCTACAGTACTGAAAACAGCCTGGTACTGACATAGGAACAGACAGGAGGACAAATGCAACCAAATAGAAGATCCGGATATCAATCCACACATCTTCGAACACCTGATATTTAACAAAGGAGCAAAAAAATATCTAATGGAAAAAAAGAAATCATATTTAACAAGTGATGCTGGCACAACTGGATATCAACATGAAGAAGAATAAAAATAAACCCATATCTATCACCATGCACAAAACTTAAGTCCAGATGGACCAAAGAACTCAACATAAATTGAGACACACTGAATCTTTTAGAAGAGAAAGTGGGAAATACACTTGAACTCATTGGCACAGGGAACTACTCCTAAATATAAGCCCAGCAGCAAGGACACTAAGAGAAACAATTAATGAACTGAATCTCCTGAAACTAAAAAGCTTCTGTAAAGCAAAGGACATGGTCAACAAGACAAAAATACAGCATATAGAATGGGAAAAGATCTTCACTAACCCCACATCAGACAGAGGTCTGATCTCTAAAATAGACAAAGAACTGAAGAAATTGGACACCAAAAGATCACATAATCCAATAAAAAAAATGGAGTAAAGACCTAAACAGAAAAGTCTCAACAGAGGAATCAAAAATGGCTGAAAGACACTTAAGAGAATGTTCAACAACCTCAGTCATCAGAGAAATGTAAATCAAAACAACTTTGAGATTCCATTTTGCACATGTAAGAATGGCCAAGATCAAAAACATCGATAACAGCTTATGCTGGACAGGTTGTGGGGAACAGGGGGAACACTTCGCATTGCTGGTGGGAATGCAAGCTGGTACAACCTCTTTGGATGTCAGTGTGGCAATTTCTCATAAAATTAGAAAACAACCTTCCTCAAGACCCATTAATAACACTTTTGGGTATATATCCAATGGATGCTAAGCCATCCGGGCAACAAAAAGCAGCCCTTCATTCCCCCTTTACAACAGAGTGGCGCCAAATATAGTAACTAAATCCACTTTAAAAACCTGAGAGAGCTTAAAATAATGAAAAGAGAGTTTAACACAGCTTTTTGCTGTTTGCTAGGACATGCCATAGAGAGATTTCCTTTTCAGCAATAGTAGCAGAAAAAAAAAAGTGCGCCATTTTAAAACGCAGCTTCCTGGGCTGTGTAGCCAGTGCGAACTCTGGCTTTAAAGCATTTCTATGGTTTTTATGAGACTGGATGTTTGTGTGCCCACTTGTGTTTGGGAAGAATGTACTCTGAGACTATGCCAATGCCTCAGTGCTCCCCGCCTGGGCAGACTGTGGGATCAGGCTTAGTCAGATGGGAGAGCATGGCGAATTTCTGCCGCCATACAGAGAAATGTTTCCAGGCTGCACAGTGCTCTATGTGGCAGATTTGGCCCTAACTTGGATGAAAAGAATTTCTGTGCTGCATGCTCAGTCTCAGAGTTAAACTGCTGAATTTGGCTCCTACCTGGCGGCCCCAGAGCTAGCAGAAATGGTACATTCACCATTTTGAAATTGGCGAGAAGTGGAGCCAACATCAGCACTGCCTGCCTCTCTGCAGCTCAGAGGCACAACTGATTCAGAGGCACAAGCGGCTCCGCCATGTTGGACTGGGCGGGGCAAACCTGCAGTACCTATTTTTGACCTAGGAATGTCACAGCTTAGATTCTTAAGCACTTAGCGACTTAAAAGCAAAATGTTCCAGGACAGTAAAAAATTACAGACAATGCAATAGGACAGATTCAGACATAAAAGACCTCTAAATGGGTCATAGTATTAGACATATGTAGGCTTGAGAGAGAGAAGAAAAAGAATATAGAGAATAAAGTTAATGCATTAAAAAAGGATAAAAGTCTTTAAAGAAACAGAGTACAGATAGTTAAAGATTAAAAGAAATAAAGAAAAATAAACCACAAAAAATGAAAAATTCACAGAGAGATCAGATTCTTTACATTGTATTTTCTTTGAATTTTTGACTGTGAAGGAGCTAAACACAAAGAGACATTTCATTGTGTTAAGCTAAGCTCATCCAACATGTATGTTCTAAAGGTATCACGACTTCCAAATTTGGGTCTAAGGATATGATGCTTTGGAGAGGGTCTTCTTTTTTTCACAGAGGATGAGACCCTGTGGATTGCTTCTATCTCCGTATGGTATGATAGACCATGCCCTACTGAAAGGTTGCTGTGAACACCCTCAAAAAATGATTTGCTCAACTGCTGACTGGGAGGAACTTAGCATACAGGTTATACCATGAAAGACCTAAATAACAGTGCTCCCATTCAGCATGAAGCAGTTTGGAAAGAAATAACTGTGCCCATATTCCCAAACATTGTTTAAAATGTTCTTTTACATTTAAAGGGGGATATGATATAGATATGAATAATTTACATTGGTATAAATTTGGCTTTGTTGACATAAATTTAAGGTCAATTTTGTTATATGTGTGTGTATTTTTGCTCTTGATTAAGGTATTGTGATTGTGTAGTTCATTTAAAAATGTAATGTAGCTTCTATGGCCTGCCTGCACCAAGCAGGGTAGGCGCTTTGTTTGCGAGCTGCTCCATCAGCACGGAGGCCTGAGCTCTCGGCGCCAGGAGAGACAGCATTGGGGTGAGTTTCTGGCCCCGCCTGGCGCCAGCCTGGGACAGGGAGCTCAGAGGTTCCTTGGCCCCCTATCCCTCTTGGGCTCTCTGCAGAGCCTCTATTCCCGGCATGCCACCTCTTTCTTCCTAGCCCACCCAGCTTCCATCCAGAACCCTCCCCTCTTCAGCCCCACCACCCTCTTTCGGCACATAGCATCACCCAGCTGAGCCTGTCTGGGCACGGGGTCCAAATCCTCGGGGCACCCAAGCGGATGGGAATTCCTTTGCTTCTGTGGCCTGCCTGCACCAAGCAGGGTAGGCACTTTGTTTGCGACCTGCCCCATCAGCACTGAGGCCTGATCTCTCGGTGCCAGGAGAGCCAGCGTTGGGGCGCCAGGAGACCCAGCATTGGGGAGAGCCAACACTGGGGACAGCCAGCATTGGGTAGGCAAGGAGACCTGATCCAGTAAAAGAAGATCCATAAGGGAGCAATGGAAGAAGAGATGGGCAGACGCCAAGGCAAGAATTCGCCCAACAAGCTGAAAAGCAACATGAAGGCACCAGAAACCAGCGACCTCACAATGGGAGGACATGAAAACCTTAATCAAGAAGAAGTAAAAAAGATTGACTTCATGAAAGTGATTGACGCCCTTAAACAGCATGTAAAAAATGCCCTTATATAAATGGATGAGAAATATAACAGAAAGTTTGAAGAATTGAATAAATCAGTGAATGATACCATAGAAAACCAAGGAAAAACAATCAAACAGATAATGGAAACAGTTCAAGACGTGAAAAGTGAAATGGAGGCAAAGAAGAAAACACAAACAGAGGGCCGGCTGGACATGGAAAATTTAAGTAAACAAACAGAGTCTACAGAAACAAGCATAACCAACAGAATACAAGAGTTAGAAGAAAGAATCTCAGATTCTGAAGATACCATAGAGAAAATAAACACACTGATGAAAGAAAACAGCAAGTCCAACAAACTCTCATCACAAAACATTCAGGAAATATGGGACACAATAAAAAGACCAAACCTAAGAATAATAGGAGTAGAAGAAGGAGAAGAAGTGCAGCTCAATGGTCTAGAAAATACATTTAATAAAATTATAGAAGAAAACTTTCCCAACCTAAAGAAAGATATACCTATGAAGGTTCAAGAAGCATAAAGAACACCGAATAGGCTGAATCAAAAAAAAAAAATCCCCTCGCCATATAATTATCAAAACACAAAGCACACAGATTAAGGAAAGAATATTAAGAGCCACAAAGGAAAAAGGCCAAATTACTTATAAAGGTAAACCTATCAGACTTACACCTGACTTCTCCATGGAAACAATGAAAGCCAGAAGGTTCTGGATAGATGTACTACAGAAACTGAGAGACCATGGATGCAAGCCCAGATTACTATACCCAGCCAAGCTTTCGGTCACTATAAATGGAGAAAATAAAAATTTCCAGGATAAAAACAAATTTAAACAATACACAGCCTCAAATCCAGCCTTACATAAAGTAATAGAAGGAAAATCACTAACCAAGGAGTCCAACACTGACCACAATAACTCAGACATCTAGAGACCCTTCACCAACACAAATCAAAGAAGGGAAACACACAAACTCTATGACTAAAAAAGTGACCAGAGTTAACAACCACTGGTCATTAATATCCCTTAATGTCAATGGACTCAACTCACCTATAAAAAGGCACAGGCTAAAAGATTGGATAAAAAAAAACAGGATCCAACATTCTGCTGTTTACAAGAAACACACATCAACCACAAAGACAGGCACGTACTCAGAGTAAAGGGCTGGGAAAAGGCTTATCAAGCAAATGGACCTAAGAAACAAGCAGGTGTGGCCATACTAATTTCTAACAAAGTTGACTTCAAACTTAAATCCCTCAGAAAAGATAGAGAGGGGCATTTTATACTCATAACAGGAACAGTTCATCAGGATGAAGTCTCAATCCTGAACATCTATGCCCCTAATATAAAAGCACCCACGTACATAAAAGAAACATTGCTAAAACTCAAGGCAGGGATCAAACCGCACACACTAATAGTAGGAGACTTCAACACTCCTCTCTCACCAATGGACAGGTCAATCAGACAGAAACCTAACAGAGAAATAAGAGAATTAATGGAGGTAATGAATCAAATGGACTTAACAGACATCCAAAGAACATTGCACCCAAATAGAAAGAATACCTTTTTCTCTGCAGCTCATGGAACTTTCTCAAAAATCGACCACATAGTCGGTAACAAAGCAAACATCCACAGATACAAAAAAATATTAGTAACCACCTGTGTCTTATCAGATCGCCATGGATTGAAGTTAGAATTCAACAACAATGCTACCCCCAGAAAGCCTACAAATTCATGGAAACTGAACAGTCAACTACTGAACCATACCTGGATTAAGGAAGAAATAAAGAAAGAAATTAAAGTCTTCCTGGAATTTAATGAAAATAAAGAAACAACATACTCTGATGGAGGAAGGTCATTGGCTAATAAAGGAACTGCCTTGGCCCATTTCATTGGTTAGAAGATAGGTGGGAGGAGTAAACAGAACAAAATGCTGAGAGGAAGAGGAAGTGGGATCAGACTCCAAAGCTCTCCTCTCAGGAGCAGACGTCTCTGCTGAGGCGCCATGCTCCCAGCTCCCAGGCAGACGCACACTATGAAGCTCCGACCCCCAGGATGGACAGAGGCTGGAATCTTCCCGGTAAGCGCACCTAGGGGCGCTACACAGATGATTAGAAATGGGCTAAATTAATATGTGAGAATTAGCCTAGATAGAAATGGGCCGAGCAATGATTAAATGAATACAGTTTGTGTGTTGTTATTTCGGGGCAAAAGCTAGCCGAGCAGGCAGCTGGGATGTTGGGGACGCAGCCCCGCTGCTCTTATTACTACAAATGGCACCCAGACGTGTGGCTAACTGAGTCCACAGAAAGCCTGAGAAAGCTTGGAAAAGAATAGAGTAAAGCATGTTTCTTGTGGCAATCTCTTGGGTCTACTCTGCTTGCTAGAGGTAAGCAAGGGCTCTCATCTAAGAGAGGCTTCCTGACTCAGCTTTAGCTGCAAAGCCTGCAGCTCATTAACAAGTCCTGCCACGAAACACTTAACCAGTGTTGGGTGTTGACGAAAAGCTGAACACATGCTTTTCGGTTTTCAGCCGTAGCAGGAAAAAAGCTGCACCGTTTAAAACTGCCAGCTTTCTGGGCCATCCTGCCAGGGCAAACTCTGACTGGTTGAGGCAGGAGGGCCAGCTACCGAGAGAGGACTTGAGTGTTGTCTGTTGTAGCTCGCTGGCTGGCAGGGACCTTGAAATGCTATAAACATGGCTACAGCCAGTACCTCAGCCATGAGGCTGGAAAGCTAGGGAATGTGCTACATCTAGCCGGCATAGCCACGCCTTTAGTCCTACTGAGATTGCTTGGTAAATTAAAGACTCATGTGGTCAGAAAAAGAGAGATATACAGTAAAGAGAGATTCAAATACAGAGAAAATTTCTGAATGGTTTAAAGTGTGTTAAAAATATGTGCAGACTAAAAGTTAAAATTCTTAAAGTAAACCTCTGTGACTTCAAGGTGTGGTAGCACACGCCTTTAATCCCAGTGCCTAGAAGGCAGAGACGAACAGATCTCTGTGAGTTCAAGGTGTAGTAGCAAACACCTTTAATCCCAATGCCTGGGAGGCAGAGACAGGCGGATCTCTGAGAGTTCAAAGATAGCCTGGTCTACAGGTAAAAGATATAATCTCAAAAAGCAAAAAGTTAACCTAGGAATGTCACAGCTTAGATTCTTAAGCGCTTAGTGATTTAAAGGCGCAAATCAAAAGTGCTCCTGGATAGTAAAAAATTGCAGATTCACAATAGGACAGAATCAGACCACTAAATGAGTCACACTGTTGGATGAATGTACGTAGGCTTGGGAGAGAGAAGAAAAAGAATATAGAAAATAAAGTTAATGTTAAAAAAAAGGTAAAGTCTTTAAAGAGACAGAATAAAGTAAAGTGATAGAATAAAAATAAGCCACGTAAAAATGGAAAATTGACAGAGAGTCTGGATTATGTACATTGTGTTTTCTTTAAAATTTTTGACTGTGAAGGAGCTAAGTACAGAGAGACATTTCATTACATGGGCTGCCAAGCTAAACCAAAAATGGACATAAGGGTATTACGATTTCTGAATTTGGATCTAAGGATATGATACTTTGGAAACGAGATTCTTCTTTTGTTTTCACAGAGGATCAGACCTTGTGGATTGCATTTATCCCGATATGGTATGATAGACCACGCCCTCCTAAAGGGTTGGTGTGAACACCTTCAGAAAATTGCTTCGCTCAACTGCCAACTGAGATGAAACTAGCACACAGGCTATACCATGAAAGACCTAATTAACGACGCCCCCATTCAGCAGGAAGCAGTTTGGAGAGAAAAAACTGCGCCCATGTTCCCAAATATGGTTTATAAAACGTTCTTTAACGTTTAAAGGGGGATATGATATAGATATGAATAATTTGCATTAATATAGATTTTGCTTTATTGATAGAGATTTAAGGTCAATTTTATTATATGTATAAGTGTTTCTGATTTTGATTAAGGTATTGTGATTGTGTAGTTCATTTAAATATGTACTGTATAATTAAGAAATATAGGTTGTTAATGGATAATCATCAATAATGGTAAAGCTTGTAGTCATGTTAGTTAGATTTTCTAGATATATAGAGATATATTTTAGATAGACATTCTTCATGCCTTTCAAAGATTACATAATAGGACATTTAATGTTTTAATAACTTAGGACTTTTCAGTGACAATGAGACACTCTGCTCCTGGCAGAACCAATCTACTTAAAGAGGAAGATGGGCATCGAAGAGGAACCTTATGGAGTTTGATAGCCATTTGGACAAGAAACTGCTCTTGCCTGGACTATTGCATAAACTGGACACAGAGAACCCACAGAGAGAGGACTACTGAACTTGCCTAAGGTGAGATGATCTTTCGGGGTTCCTGATTCATGAAAGAGTCTGCGAGACATTCTACAGGACACAACAGATAGTGACTGAACTGACTTTGAATTTTCCTGCTTTATGGAAATGTCTGCTGGATACCATGGGCCTGAAGGCTGAAGATGGATGCCCCAACGGTACAGAGGAACTTTGGGTGACTGTCCAGGCAGCGAGATGTCTCTGTCATTTCTAGAGCTTTAAAAGTTGCTTTTTTCTTGTTTGCTTAGGTAGTATTGAATCTTTCTGGAGTCTTTGATGGAGTTAAGAATAGTTAGTTATAGTTTTCCTTAGTTATGATAAAGATTATTGTAACTTTTACTTGATAACTGTTTTGTTATATGTAATTTTGTTATGTTAAAGTTAAAGCCTTTTTTTTGTTTAAACCGAAAAAGGGGAAATGAAGGAGGAAGGTCATTGGCTAATAAAGGAACTGCCTTGGTCCATTTCATTGGTTAGAAGGTAGGTGGGAGGAGTAAACAGAACAAAATGCTGAGAGGAAGAGGAAGTGGGATCAGACTCCACAGCTCTCCTCTCGGGAGCAGACGTCTCTGCTGAGGCGCCATGCTCCCAGCTCCCAGGCAGGCGCACACTATGAAGCTCCGACCCCCAGGATGGACAGAGGCTGGAATCTTCCCGGTAAGCGCACCTAGGGGCGCTACACAGATGATTAGAAATGGGCTAAATTAATATGTGAGAATTAGCCTAGATAGAAATGGGCCTAACAGTGATTAAATGAACACAGTTTGTGTGTTGTTGTTTCGGGGCAAAAGATAGCCGAGCAGGCGGCTGGGGTGTTGGGGACGCAGCCCCGCTGCCCTTATTACTACAATACTCAAACTTATGGGACACTATACAAGCAGTCCTAAGAGGAAAGTTCATAGCACTAAGTGCCCACTTCAAGAAAACAGAGAAAGCTCACATTGCAGACTTAACAGCCCACCTGAAAGCTCTAGAAAAACAAAGAAGCAGACTCACCAGGGAGGAATAGAAGACTGGAAATAATCAAACTGAGGGCTGAAATCGACAAAATAGAAACACAGAAAACAATACAAAGGATCAACGAAACAAAAAGCTGGTTCCTGAAGAAAATCAACAAGATTGACAAACCCCTATCCAAACTAATCAAACGGCAGAGAGCGAATTGGCAAATTAATACGATCAGAAATGAAAAGGGGGACATAACCACAGACACAAAGGAAATTCAGAGAATCATTAGAGCTTACTACAAAAGCCTATATGCCACAAAACTGGAAAATGTAAAGGAAATGGACACTTTTTTAGATAAATACCATATACCAAAGTTAAACCAGGCCCAGGTGAACAATCTGAATAGACCTGTTAGTCGCGAAGAATTAGAAGAGGTTATCAAAAACCTCCCTACCAAAAAAAGCCCAGGACCAGATTGTTTCAATGCGGAATTCTACCAGAACTTCCAAGAAGACCTAATACCTATACTCCTTAATGTATTTCACAATATAGAAACACAAGAGGCATTGCCAAATTCCTTTTATGAAGCTACAGTTACTATGATACCAAAACCGCACAAAGACTCAACCAAGAAAGAGAATTATACACCAATCTCACTCATGAACAATGATGCAAAAATCCTCAACAAAATACTGGCAAACAGAATCCAAGAACACATCAGAAAAATTATCCATTATGATCAAGTAGGCTTTATCCCAGGGATCCAGGGCTGGTTCAACATATGAAAATCTATCAATGTAATCCATGATGTAAATAAACTGAAAGAAAAAAACCATATGATCATTTCATTAGATGCTGAAAAAGCATTTGACAAAATTCAACATCCATTTATGATAAAAGTATAGGAGAGATTAGGGATACAAGGGTCATACCTAAATATAATACTAGCTATATACAGCAAGCCGACAGCTAACATCAAATTAAATGGAGAGAAACTCAAAGCCATCCCACTAAACTCAGGAACACGACAAGGATGTCCACTCTCGCCATACCTCTTCAATATAGTGCTTGAAGTTCTAGCAATAGCATTAAGACAACATAAGGGGATCAAGGGAATTTGAATTGGAAAGGAAGAAGTTAAACTTTGGTTATTTGCAGATGATATGATAGTGTACATAAGCGACCCCCAAAACTCCACCAAAGAACTTTTACAGCTGATAAACACCTTTAGTAATGTGGCAGGATACAAGATCAACTCCAAAAAAATCAGTCGCCCTCTTATACACAAAGGATATGGAAGCAGAGAGGGAAATCAGAGAAGCTTCACCTTTCACGGTAGCCACAAACAGCATAAAATATCTTGGGGTAACTCTAACCAAGGAAGTGAAAGATCTATTTGACAAGAACTTTAAGGCATTGAAGAAAGAAATTGAGGAGTATACCAGAAAATGGAAGGACCTCCCTTGCTCTTGGATTTGGAGGATCAACATAGTAAAAATGGCAATTTTAGCAAAGCCAATTATAGATTCAATGCAATCCCCATCAAGGTCCCATCAAAATTCTTCACAGATCTTGAGAGGACAATAATCAACTTTATATGGAAAAACAAAAAACCCAGGATAGCCAAAACAATCCTATACAATAAAGGATTGTCTGGAGGCATTACCATCCCTGATTTCAAACTCTATACAGAGCTACAGTGATGAAAACAGTGTGGTACTGGCATAAAAACAGAGAAGTCGACCAATGGAATCTAATAGAAGACCCGAATTTTAACCCACAAACCTATGAACACCTCATTTTTGATAAAGGAGCTAAAAGTATACAATGGAAGAAAGAAAGCATCTTCAACAAATGGTGCTGGCATAACTGGATGTCAACGTGTAGAAGAATGAAAATAGACCCATATCTATCACCATGCACAAAACTCAAGTCCAAATGGATTAAAGACCTCACTATCAGTCAGAACACACTGAACCTAATAGAAGAGACAGTGGGAAATACCATACAACAGATGGGCACAGGAGATCACTTCCTATGTGTAACCCCAACAGCACAGACATTAAGGGCAACATTGAATAAATGGGACCTACAAAAACTGAGAAGCTTCTGTAAAGCAAAGGACACTATCACCAAGACAAAAAGGCAACCTACTAACTGGGAGAAGATCTTCACCAACCCCGCAACAGACAAAGGTCTGATCTCCAAAATATTTAGAGAACTCAGGAAACTAGACTTTAAAATGCTAATTAACCCAATTAAAAAATGAGGCACTGAACTGAACAGAGAATTCTCAGCAGAGGAAGTTCAAATGGACAAAAGACGCTTAAGGTCATGATCAACCTCCTTAGCGATCAGGGAAATGCAAATCAAAACAACTTTGAGATATCGTCTTACACCTGTCAGAATGGCTAAAATAAAAAACTCCAATGATAGCCTTTGCTGGAGAGGCTGTGGAGGAAGGGGTACCCTCATCCATTGCTGGTGGGAATGCAATCTTGTGCACCCACTTTGGAAATCAGTGTTTTGGTTTCTCGGGAAATTCGGGATCAACCTGCCCCTGGACCCAGCAATACCACTCCTGGGAATATACCCAAGAGATGCCCTATCATATGACAAGAGCATTTGTTCAACCATGTTCATAGCAGTATTATTTGTAATAGCCAGAACCTGGAAACAACCTAGATGCCCCTCAATGGAAGAATGGATGAAGAAAGTGTGGAATATCATTAGAGTACTACGCTGCAGTAAAAAACAATGACTTCTCGAATTTTGCATGCAAATGGATGGAAATAGAAGACACTATCCTGAGTGAGGTAACCCAGACCCAAAAAGATGAATATGGGATGTATTCACTCATAATTGGTTTCTAGCAATAAATAAGGGTCACGGAGTCTACAATTGGTGATCCTAAAGAAGCTAAGTAAGAAGGTGAACCAAAGGGAAAACATATCGTTACCCTCTTGGCTATGGGAAGTAGACAAAATTGCCGGGGAGAAATTGGGGTCTCGGGGGTGGAGTGGCATGGGGGTAAGGGGAGGTGGGGAGAGAAAAGGGAGAAGGGGAGGATGGGGGCAACTTGAGGAAAAAGGAGGATTGGGATAAAGGAAGGTTGGATAGGGGAGCACGGAAGCACAATTCTTTTTAAGGGAGCCACCTTAGGGTTGGCAAGAGACTTGAACCTAGAGTGGCTCCCAGGAGCCCAAGGCGATGTCCCCAGTTAGTTCCTTGGGCAGCTGAGGATAGGGAACCTGAAAGGACCCTACCCTAGAGCAATACTGACGAATATCTTGCATATCATCATAGAACCTTCATCTGGTGATGGGTGGAGATAGAGACAGAGACCCACACTGGAGCACTGGACTGAGCTCCCAAGGTCCCAATGAGGAGCAGAAGGAGGGAGAACATGAGCAAAGAAGTCGGGACCACTAGGGGTGTACCCACCCACTGAGACAGTGGAGCTCACCAAGGCCAGCTGGACTGTGACTGAAAAAGCATGGGTTAAAACTGGACTCTCTGAACATGGCGAACAATGAGGGCTGATGAGAAGCCAAGGACAATGGCACGGGGTTTTGAACCTGCGCAATGTGCTGGCTTTGTGGGATCCTAGCCAATTTGAATGTTCACCTTCCTAGATATGGACAGAGGGGGGAGGACCTAGGACTTATTACAGGGCAGAGAACCCTGACTTCTCTTTGGACTGAAGAGGGAGGGGGAGAAGAGTGGGAAGAGGGGGAATAGGGTGGGAGGAGGGGGAGGGAAATGGGAGGCCTGGAGGAGGTGGAAACTTGTTTTTTCTTTCTTTTCTCAATGAAAAAGTAAATAAATAAATAAAAATAAAAACAAAAGGGAACAACAAAAAAAAAGAATTAAAAAAATAAATAAAAATGTAATGTAGGGCAGACGACACAGGTGGCGGCAGATGATGCAGGCCGGCGGCTGGGACCGGTGGGGACCAGCGCGGCGCAGAGGCAGGCGGCAGGGACCAGCGCGCAACATCGAGAGCAGATCCCCCCACTACAATTAAATCAAAGACGTAAACCTTTGATTGGCGAGGTCCTTGGCAAACAGGGAGCCTGCTCCTGTTCCTGAAGAACCTTCTGAGGAGTGAGAGGGATCTTGGCCCCCGGCAGGAGCCAGGAAACAGAGCGAGGGCATTTTGTAAGAGGAGCCCCTGGCCAGCAGAGAAACCTGATCCGGTTTTAAAAGACCGATTAGATAGCATCAATAGGAGGAGATGGGCAGGCACCCAATAATCTGAAAAACAACATGAAAACACCAGAACCCAATGATCTTACAACAGAAGGAATTGAACACCCTAACAGAGAAGAAATGGAAAAAACTGACTTTATGAAAGCAACAGAGTCCCTTAAACAACATGTAAAAAACGCCCTTATATAAATGGATGAGAAGTATAACAAAAAGTTTGAAGAAATGAGTAAATACGTACATGATACCCTGAGAAACCAAGAAAAAAATGATCAAACAGGTAATGGAAACAGTTCAAGAATTGAAAACTGAAATGGAAGCAAGGAAGAAAACGCACACTGAGGACCAGCTGGATATGGAAAATCTAGGTCAACAAGCAGAGCCTACAGAAACAAGCATAATCAATAGAATACAAGAGATAGAAGAAAGAATCTCAGATTCTGAGGACACCATAGAGAAAATAAATGCACTGATCAAAGAAAACAGCAAATCCAAGATATATTCTTTTCTGTTTGGATGGAATGTCCTATAGATATCTGTTAAGTCCATTTGAGTCATAACATCTGTTAGTTCTCTTATTTCTCTGTTCATTTTTTATCTGACTGACCTGTCCAGTAGTGAGAGTGGAGTGTTAAAATCTCCTACTATTAGCATGTGGGGTTTAATGTATGATTTAAGCTTTAGAAGTGTTTCTTTTATACATGAAGGTGACCTTGTATTTGGGGCATAGATGTTCAGTATTGAAATTTCCTCTTGATGGATTTTTCCTGTGACTAATATGAAATGACCTTCTTTGTCTCTTTTGATTGATTTTAGCTTGAAGTCTATTTTGCTAGATATTAGAATAGCCACATCTGCTTGTTTCTTAGGTCCATTTGATTGGAATATTTTCCCCAACCCTTTACTCAGAGATGATGTCTGTCTTTGAAGTTGAGATGTGTTTCTTGTATGCAGAAGGATGGATTATGTTCCAATCTGTTAGTCTGTGCCTTTTTATAGGTGAGTTGCATCCATTTATATTAAGGGATATTTGTAGTGATGAGGCAAGCAGGCCTGGTTTATGTCCCTCCTGGCTCCCGCCCGGCTACCTTAGCCCCAGAATAATTACATGGAAATTGTATTCATTTAAACACTGCCTGTCCCGTTAGTTATAGCCTCTTATTGGCTAACTCTCACATCTTGATTAACCCATTTCTAATCATCTGTGTAGCACCATGAGGTGGTGGCTTAGTGGGAAAGATTCAGTACGTCTGACCTGGTGGTTGGCTCAGTGGCATCTTCCTGACTCTGCTTCTTTCTCCCAGCATTCTGTTCTGTCTACTCTGCCTATCTAAATCCTACCCTATCAAAAAGCCAAGGCAGTTTCTTTATTAACCAATGAGAGTAACACATAAGACAGATGACCTTCCTCCATCACTCTACCCACCTAAGGGCTGGCCTATCAAAAGGCCAAAACAGCTTCTTTAACCAATAAAAGTAACACATAGACAGAAGACCTCCTACACCACCTTGTCTTTAAATGTACAGACCCATCTTTAGGGAAACATGGGCCGGTATTTAGCGTGAAAGTGAGAATTTCTCCAAGCGTTTTAGCAAAATATTGCAGGAACTAGAGCAGAAACAAATGAAGCAACTAAAGTAGTGTTTCTCAACCTGAGGGTTGCGACCCTCTTGGGGTCAAATAACCTTTCCTTCCTTCCTTCCTTCCCAGTATTAATTGCCTTTATTATTTATTATTTTTAAAAAAGAAAAAAACACTATCTTTTTTTGTATTATGCATAGCCAATCCAAATTCCCACTCCCTTCCCTCCTCCTATTCCCTCCATTTACTCCCCCACCCATATCCACTCCTCAGAGAGGGTGAGGGACATTCTTTGGAGAAGGTCCTAGGCCCTCCCTACTATATCTAGGCTGAGTAAGGTATCCATACAAAGAGACTGTGTTCCCAAAAATCCAGTACAAGCAGTAGAGATAAATCCTGGTGCCACTGCCAGTGGCCCCTCAGTCTGCCCCAGCCATATAACTGTCACCCACATTCAGAGGGACTAGTTTCATCTTATGCTTGTTTCTTCCCAGTCTGGCTGGTGTTGGTGTCCTCCCATTAGCTCAGGTAGACTCTTTCAGTGAGTGTACCCATCATGATCTTGAGCTATTTGCTCATATTCTCACTCCTCCCACTCTTCAATTGGACTTTGGGAGCTCATCCCAGTGCTCCAGAGTCTTTGTCTCTGTTTCCATCAGTTGTTGGATAAAGGTTCTATTGACATTTAAGATATTCATTGATCTGACTACAGGGCAAAGTTAGTTCTGGAACCCTCTTCTCTATTGCTTAGGGTCTTAGCTGGGGTTATCCTTATGGAATCCTGGGAAGTTCTGTGGTGCCAGGTATCTTGCCTGGCCCATAATGGCTCCCTCAATCAAAATATTTTTCTATGACTGTCTATATCCATTTTCTTTTCTTTCTTTGACACCTAAGCACCTCTTAAACATACTGTACCCTTTTAGAGGTATTTTGTGTGTATGTTGGATCTGGATTTCTGCAATGTGTGTCTGCAATGTTCTCTGACTCCATAAGCCTAGCCTTGAAGGGCCAGTCTGTCCAACCCACAGTTCTGTTTAGCACATGGCACTGGCAGCTGGCTCAAGCCCACAGATAGTGGCTGGGAGCATACTTCTGTAAGCAGTGAGCATTGGCCTGCATGAGATATTGTGGGATTAGGAAGCCACATCCAGTTCCTAACTTTTCTTAGCTTTCTCAGGCCCTATGCTTGGATATTTGGGTACAGAATGTAACAAGCTTTCTCAAATGTAATCGGACTGCAACTTTGAGTCCTGTATGGCACCAGATCTGGCCACAGACTAGCCTTGTCAAGTCCACTCCTGGATGACGACTCAGGACCAAAGTTCCCTTTGTTTTTTCTTCAGGACCTCTGAGGAAGTCTTGGGTCCATTTGGTTTCTCACAGTATGCGTGGGAGGTCATGTCTGTCTCCCATCATGGAGGTGAAGGGACTTATGGCAAGTGAGGGGACAGTGAAGGGGCAGCATAGGGAGAGATGTGAACAGGAGAAGGTTCTAGGTAGATGTGTGCAGGAAGGCAGGTAGACACTAAAGGGGCAGCCTAATTATGAAGGCCTCCCGTGGTCCATGTTCACTAGTGTGCTGGTTCTCAACTTGTGAGTTATGACCCCTTTGGGGGTTCAAACAATCCTTTAATGGAGATTGCATATGGGATATCCCACATGCTAGATATTTATGTTACAGTTCAAAACAGTAGCAAAATTACAGATGTGAAGTAGTAGCAAAAATAATTTTATGGTTGAGTGCAAAGTCACCACAACATAAGGAACTGTATTAAAGGGTTGCAGTGTTAAGAAGGCTGACAACCACTGTGCTAGGGTTTAGATTTGATTGTTTAGTTATTTTGAAGATGAAACCAATTGATCCCAGAAACCCATGAAGCCCAGTTTATTTTTTTCAGTGGCAGATTTTTGAGGTTTTACTTAATTTTCTCTGACAATATCTCACCCTAGAGCCTGTCATCCTCCTGCTTCAGCCATTCAAGTGCATTTGTCACCACATCCATGCACAGGACAGGCTCTTTAAAAAATTTTAAAATGTATTTTTCTGTGTATGGGTGTCTTGCCTGCATGATTATGCACCATCAGCATGCAATGCCCTTGGAGGCCAGAAGAGGGCATTGGATTCCATGGAGCTGAAATTTCAGATTGTTTTGAGCCATCCTGTGGATGCTGGGAACCAAATACCATTTCTCTTCAGGAGCTGCACTGCTATTTATTGCTGAGCTATCTTTCCAGTCTTTCCTCTCTCTCTCTCTCTCTCTCTCTCTCTCTCTCTCTCTCTCTCTCTCTTTCTTTTTTTTTTTTTTTTGGTTTTTTTCGAGACAGGGTTTCTCTGTGGTTTTGGAGCCTGTCCTGGAACTAGCTCTTGTAGACCAGGCTGGTCTCGAACTCACAGAGATCCGCCTGCCTCTGCCTCCCGAGTGCTGGGATTAAAGGCGTGCGCCACCACTGCCAGGCTCTCTCTCTCTCTCTTTCTCTCTTCAAGATAGGGTCTCTCTGTGTAACAGCCCTGGTTGTCTTGAAAAAGTTAAAACAAGTGTTCTCTGACATTTAAAACAAAAACTACTTTAAGCAAGAGCTTGGCCAAGGGCATGCCCATTCATACACTAATTTGTGCCAATAATTTGGTTTGTCTAGGTTCTTCTCTTCTCTGTCTCATCATCCTCGGTAATGGCCTACCAGGAAAGATGTTTATCAATCACCTAACATTCTTTAAGTGACCACTCACAGGTTACCTCCAGCGATCACCAACTGACAGTCTAAAGGGGAAAACTTAAAAAATTTATGTATGTATTTATTTATTTACTTATTTATTAAACCATCTTATTTTATGTTCATGTGTATAGGTGTTTTGCTTGCATATGTTCAAACATTAACTTATGAGGTCCAGTTGTAGAAGTACACTGGAAGTGTCACCATGTCTCAGCTCTAAGACAGATTTGTACAGAAAAGCCTTGGAAAAGGCCGGGCAGTGGTGGCGCATGCCTTTAATCCCAGCACTCGGGAGGCAGAGGCAGGTGGATCTCTGGGAGTTTGAGACCAGCCTGGTCTACAAGAGCTAGTTCTGGGACAAGCACCAAAGCTACAGAGAAACCCTGTCTCAAAAACCAAAAAAAAAGAAAGAAAGAAAAGCCTTGGAGGACACTGGCCCAGAGAGGTCAGTGCAGCTGGAGGTCAGCAGGACTCAGGAGAGACAATGGTCATCTGACCTAAGGTCCTAGGTCTGTATCACCAAGCTCTGCAGCTCAGCTCACACATGGCAAACACTGCTCCTTCCACGCAGCACAGAGCATTGGGAACACAGTGCAGACTGGGTGCTCAGCTGGGTCTCTGTGTCACGAGGGTGCATAGGCAGGATGGAGGCTCTGTCTTTGATGATGACATACCCAAGGCACGCCATAGCAGGTGTTGTCCCTGGAACGAGCTGTTTTTCTCTGAGGGCATGGGGATGCTTATCAGCCTTGTTGCTCAATGTGTTACTTGGAGGAGATGGATGCCAGAAGCACTGGGAGTGGAAGGGACAGAACAGTGTCTTGCACATAAATACCAAAGATCAGAACACCCCAGTTTGTGTGGATCTCACCATACGTGCAGCCCTAAGAAAATAGTGTGATTCAGAGAGGGTCTCATTGAGGGAACTATAGAATTTTACTAGAGGGGAAACTGATCACCAGGAAGTCCTGCCTTCAGATGAGCTGATGAAATGTGGGCAGGATTGGAATTTGACCTGTTTGAGCTAACAGAGTAGAATGATTTGCCAGCTCTCTGACTCTCCTAGCTCATGGATCCAGTCAAAGCACTGCCATGAGTGTCATAGTTAGGCTTGGTCATGTGGGCATGTCCTTCTGAGTCCCAGCATGGAGAGCACAGTTGTACAGGTGACGAGGCCCTTAGCCAACTGTTCTGATGGGCTTCTGAGACTTCACAGGAATGTCATGGTCTGCAAAGGGAGAATAGAAGACACAGGTGCTCCTGATGACTGCATTGTCAGGGATTAAGTCTAGTGAACTCTCTCCTGTAGGTGAGTAGGAACAGACATTGATGATATGGACAGCTGTCCTCTCCCAGTGTCAGGGCCCTGCTCATATGTAGGTCCTCTATTGCTATGGCAACACTCACATAACAAATGTGATATTGCTGGGCTATTGGGACAGAAAACACAGTGGACAAATTAGGCTCACACAGATCATGGCTGGCAGATGTGAAGAACAATCTTTCTGTCTTCAGCTACATATCCAGTGTATCCAACCTGGAGGCCTTCTCAGATCTCTGTAGAGGGAGAGGGACTGTTTTTCAGAGGCATTCTTCTTGCTGAGATGTAGCTTGAGGGGATGTTAGGTCCGGGAAATGAAAGAAATGGGCAGTTAGAGTTGACCTAAATAAAAGCCACCTGCCTCTGGAGGATTTCTGCAGAATTTCAGGTCCCCAAGCCCTTAAAGCAGACAGGAAATCATGTGTTTTCTTGTGTGTTGTAATTATTACTACTGTAAGGTAAAATACAGGTCTTTATCTGTCTTTTCCTGTAGATACTGTATGAGCAAAGGAACTTCCTGCTGAAGAAGTTAGAGATTTAAAACAATTTTGTCATCTGCTGTTCATCTTACTCTTGTGTTCTCTTTACAGAAATAACCCTTGCAGTGATTGGCTTCAGGTTTTGAGTATTAATAACAATGGTCTCATATGGATTAAGTGGGCACCCAAAATCAATGGCCAAGATCAGCCAAACCCAAGTGTCCTTTTCAGTTAGAATTCCAGCAAGCTTTTGCGCTCTACCTTCTACCAGTTAGTTCTGCCTCTGAAAACATCCACCTGGAATGACTGGAGTTATGTTATGTCTCAATGGTTAAAAGCAATGGCTGCTATCATAGAGTAGCTCCCAGCACACACATGGCAGCTCATAACTATCCATAACTCCAGTTCCAAGAGATCCAATATCCTCTTTTGGCATCTGTGAGCACCAGGCATATATGTGGTCACAAATGTACATGGAATTAAGAATACCATACACATAAAATATATTTTATTAAAATTTAAATTTCTATTTTAAATACTTATTGAGCTATATATTTTTTCTGCTCCCCCTCCTTCGTCTCCACTCCCCTTCTACCCTCTACCATGATCCCCATGCACCTAATTTAATCAGGAGATCTTTCTTTTTCTATTTCCCATAAAGATCAGATCCATGTATTGGTGACAGAGGCTGCTCATCGTCAATGTACGTCTCTCTTAGGGTCCTCTTTGTTGTCTAAATTCTCTGGGATTGTGATTTTAAGGCTGGTCTTTCTTTGCTTTATGTCTACAAGCCACTTATGAGTGAGCACATATTATATTTGTCTCACCGGGTCTGGGTTACCTCACTCAATATGATATTTTCTAGATCCATCTATTTGCCTGCAAATTTCAGGATGTCATTATCTTTATCTGCTGTGTAGTACTCCATTGTGTAAATGAACCACATCTTCTTTATCTATCAGGAATGAAAAAGGGGACATAACAACAGACACTGAGGAAATTCAAAGAATCATTAGGTCTTACTACAAAAACCTGTACTCCACAAAATTTAAAAATGTAAAAGAAATTTTTTAGATAGATAACATATACCAAAATTAAATCAAGACCAACTGAGCAATTTAAATAGACCTATAAGCTACGAGGAAATAAGAGCTGCCATCAAAAACCTTCCAACCAAAATCAGCCCAGGGCTGGATGGTTTTAGTGCAGAATTCTACCACAACCTTCAAGAAGAGCTAATACCTATACTACTCATAGTTTTCCACATAAAAGAAACAGAAAGGTCATTGCCAAACTCTTTTTATGATGCTACAGTTGTTCTGATACCAAAACTGCAAAAGACTCAACCAAGAAAGAAAATTACAGATCAATCTCACTCATGAACATGGATGCAAAAATTCTCAATAAAATACTGGCCAACCGATTCCAAGAACACATCAAAAAATCATCCATTAAGATGAAGTAGGCTTCATCCCAGAGATGCAGGGCTGGTTCCACATATGAAAATTTATCAATGTAATCCATTATATAAATAAACTGAAAGAAATAAACCATATGATCATTTCATTAGATGCTGAAAAAGCATTTGACAAAATCCAACACACTTTCATAATAAAGGTCTTGGAGAGATTAGGGATAGAAGGATCATATATAAATATAATAAAAGCAATAAACAGCAAGCCAACAGGTAACATCAAATTAAATGGAGAGAAACTCAAATCCATTCCACTAAAATCAGGAACAAGACAAGGCTGTCTACTCTCTCCATATCTCTTCAACATTCATGGAAGAGGGTCATCTGTCTATGTGTTACTCTCATTGGTTAATAAAGAAACTGCCTTGGCTTTTTGATAGGGCAGGATTTAGATAGGTGGAGTAGACAGAACAGAATGCTGGGAGAAAGAAAGCATAGTTGGTGAGACACCACGGAGCCAGCCACCAGGTCAGACATGCTGAATCTTTCCCAGTAAGCCACCACCTTGTGGTGCTACATAGATTATTAGAAATGGGTTAATCAAGATGTGAGAATTAGCAAAGAAGAAGCTATAACTAATGGGCCAAGCAGTGTTTAAAAGAATACAATTTGGTTATTGTTATTTCGGGGCATAAGCTAGCCAGGCTGCTGGGTGCTGGGTGGCAGGAACGCAGCCTACGGTTCCTTCTACACAACATAGTGCTTGAAGTTCTAGCAATAACAATAAGACAACATAAGGAGGTCAAGGGGATTCAAATTGGAAATGAAGAAGTCAAAATTTCATTATTTGCAGATGATATGATAGTGCTCATAAGTGACCCCAAAATCTCTACTAGAGAACTCCTACAGCTGATAAATACCTTCAGTGATACGGCAGAATACAAGATCAACTGAAAAAAATCAGTAGCCCACTTATACACAAAAGATAAAGAAACTGAGAGGGAAAACAGAGAAACATCACCTTCCACAATTGCCTCAAATAATATAAAATATTTTGGGGTAAGACTAACCAAGGAAGCGAAAGACCTAATTGACAAAAACTTTAAGCTTTTGAAGATAGAAATTGAAGAAGACACCAGAAAATGAAAATATCTCAAATGCTCTTGGATAGGCAGGATCAACATAGGAAAAAATGGCAATCCTACCAAAAGCAATCTATAGATTCAGTGCAATCCCCATCAAAATCCCCAAACAATTTTTCACTGTTTTTGAAAGAACAATAATCTACTTCATATGGAAAAACAAAAAAACCAGGATAGACTAAAAAATTCTATACAATAAAGGAACTTCCAGAGATATTTCCGTCCCTGACATTAAGCTCTATTACAGAGATACAGTAATCAAAACAGCTTGGTATTGACATAAAAAGAGACATTGACCAATGTAATTGAATTGAAGACCTGGATATCAATCCATACACCATGAACACCTGCCAACCCTCTGTTTGTATTTTCTTCCTTGCCTCCATTTCAGTTTTCAAGTCTTGAACTGTTTCCATTATTTGTTTGATTGTTTTTCCTTGATTTCCTAGGATATCATTCCCAGATTTACTTAATTCTTCAAACTTTCTGTTATTCTTCTCATCCATTTCTTTAAGGGAGTTTTTCACCTCCTGTTTAAGGGCCTCTATCACTTTCACGAAGTCAATTTTTTTTACTTCTTCTTGATTAAGGTGTTCATGTCCTCCTGTTGTAAGGGCGCTGGGTTCTGGTAGTTTCATGTTGTTTTTCAGATTGTAGGATGAATTCTTGCATTGGTGCCTGCCCATGTCTTCCTCTGAATGCTCCCCTATGGATCTTCTTTTACAGGATCAGGTCCCTTGCCCACTGATGTACCTTCTGGTGCCAAGATCAGGTCTCCTTGCTGGCCAGGTAGCCCAGTGATGGGTCTCCTGGCACCGAGATCAGATCTCCTTGCTGGTCAGGTAGCTCATAAACAAAGGGCCTTCCTTGCTTGCTGCAGGCAGGCTATTGAGACAAAGGAAGTACTGCTCATCTGGTTGCACTCACAACTCAGTCCCAGTGCCCAAACAGGCTGAGCTGGGTGATGTTATGTGCCCGAAGAGAAGAAGGAGGCAGAAAGAGGGAGGAGTTCAGCATGCAAGCTGGGTGGGATAGGAAGAGAGAGGCAGTATCTGGGGAGTATAGCCCCTGTAGGAAGACCAGGTAGTATAGGGGGATGAGGAAAATCTGTATTCTGTGTCCTGGGCTGCTGCCGTGAGTCAGAAACATTGACCTTGTAGGGTTAAGCCCAACCCATTGGGGGTGGGTTTGCCTCGAGCTAATGTTTACCTATAAATCTGCCGGGCATGCGCCCACCCTTCCCTTCTGCTTCTTGTTCTCCATGGGAACCGTGGTACTGTAAGTCTATTTTCCCCATTAAAGCTGTGTATATTTTTTACAATCTGACTGCATTCATTTACGCCGCAACATTTTGGCATCCAACGTCGGGCAATCTTGCTCCCGCCCCGGCACAGGGGGCGTAAGCTCGATCTTTACCAGCCTTTGAGAGCAAGATTAGCTACCGGAGCTCAGGAAGCACGAATGGACTCAAGCACGTAGCCCGCTAGCTAACACAGCACGCTCCCGGGTGCCGCTTTTTAGTTTGTGACTCAGGCCCCAGTGCCGAGTCTGAGATACACTCGGCCACACATGCCCATTCCGCCCCACCTGCTCGCCAGAGCAATTAACTCCTCCCTGACTGGCTTGGCTTTTGGAGCGGAATCCTGGAAGCTCCAGTACCTGTGATTTTGCAACAAAAGCCCCCACGGGGGCAGATTTGGTCTGATTCAAAGTGACCCCTTCCGTGACCACTCTAACTCCTCAGGCAGAACAATAACTTTCAGTTTTGAGTTGTTTCAGACTGACTCTCCATGTGGACTCAAGTGGACTCTTTCGCCACCACTGGCAGGAAGTGGTCATTGCAGGTAAAAAAAAATTTCTTTTATAAATAAAATGTTTGAAAACGTTACCATTCAAGACTTTAAAGCTTTTTTGAGTGTACCATGTAGGAGATTTTACAAAAGGTGTCTATCACCCCACATCTATGGATCTTTCTGGGATTCGTAGTTTTCCTTGTTACTATATGGTTTGATAATAGAAATATGATAAAGTCTTTATGAGACGAATCCAGGATTTTTAAGGCAGAGGTTGACCACTTAAGAACAATTGAGAGAGTCCTCCCGGCGCCCGGGCGGGCTCCACTGCCCTTGTTTCTGTGCCCTGCCTGCACCAAGGAGGGTAGGCGCTTTGTTTGCGAGCTGCCCAACCAGCACGGAGGCCTGATCTCTCGGCCCCAGGAGAACCAGCATTGGGGTGAGTTTCTGGCCCGCGGCGCCAGCCAGGGACAGGGATCTCGGGGGTCCCTTGGCCTCCTGTCTTTCTTGGGCTCTCTGCAGGACCTCTATTCCCTGGTTACTGCCTCTTTCTTCCTGGCCCACCCAGCTTCCGTCCAGAGCCCTCCCCACTTGCCCCCCCCCCGCCCTCTTTTGGCGCGAGGCATTGGGAGCTGGGTCCCAGTCCTCCCGGCGCCGGGCGGGCTCCACTGCCCTTGTTTCTATGGCCTGCCTGCACCAAGGAGGGTAGGCGCTTTGTTTGCGAGCTGCCCAACCAGCACGGAGGCCTGATCTCTCGGCCCCAGGAGAACCAGCGTTGGGCTTCTGTCCAGAGCCCTCCCCACTTGGGCCCCCCGCCCTCTTTTGGCGCAAGGCATTGGGAGCTGGGTCCCAGTCCTCCCGGCGCCCGGGCGGGCTCCACTGCCTTTGTTTCTGTGGCCTGACTGCACCAAGGAGGGTAGGCGCTTTGTTTGCGAGCTGCCCAACCAGCACAGAGGCCTGATCTCTCGGCCCCAGGAGAACCAGCATTGGGGTGAGTTTCTGGCCCGCGGCGCCAGCCAGGGACAGGGATCTCGGGGGTCCCTTGGCCTCCTGTCTTTCTTGGGCTCTCTGCAGGACCTCTATTCCCTGGTTACTGCCTCTTTCTTCCTGGCCCACCCAGCTTCCGTCCAGAGCCCTCCCCACTTGCCCCCCCCCCCCCGCCCTCTTTTGGCGCGAGGCATTGGGAGCTGGGTCCCAGTCCTCCCGGCGCCCGGGCGGGCTCCACTGCCCTTGTTTCTGTGCCCTGCCTGCACCAAGGAGGGTAGGCGCTTTGTTTGCGAGCTGCCCAACCAGCACGGAGGCCTGATCTCTCGGCCCCAGGAGAACCAGCGTTGGGCTTCTGTCCAGAGCCCTCCCCACTTGGGCCCCCCTCCCTCTTTTGGCGCAAGGCATTGGGAGCTGGGTCCCAGTCCTCCCGGCGCCCGGGCGGGCTCCACTGCCTTTGTTTCTGTGGCCTGACTGCACCAAGGAGGGTAGGCGCTTTGTTTGCGAGCTGCCCAACCAGCACGGAGGCCTGATCTCTCGGCCCCAGGAGAACCAGCATTGGGGTGAGTTTCTGGCCCGCGGCGCCAGCCAGGGACAGGGATCTCGGGGGTCCCTTGGCCTCCTGTCTTTCTTGGGCTCTCTGCAGGACCTCTATTCCCTGGTTACTGCCTCTTTCTTCCTGGCCCACCCAGCTTCCGTCCAGAGCCCTCCCCACTTGCCCCCCCCCCCGCCCTCTTTTGGCGCGTGGCATTGGGAGCTGGATCCCAGTCCTCGGGGCGGCCGGGCGGGCTGCACTTCCTTTGTTTCTATGGCCTGCCTGCACCAAGGAGAGTAGGCGCTTTGTTTGCGAGCTGCCCAACCAGCACGGAGGCCTGATCTCTCGGCCCCAGGAGATCCAGCGTTGGGCTTCTGTCCAGAGCCCTCCCCTCTTGGGCCCCCCCCCACCCTCTTTTGGCGCGAGGCATTGGGAGCTGGATTCCAGTCCTCCCGGCGCCCGGGCGGGCTCCACTGCCTTTGTTTCTGTGGCCTGACTGCACCAAGGAGGGTAGGCGCTTTGTTTGCGAGCTGCCCAACCAGCACGGAGGCCTGATCTCTCGGCCCCAGGAGAACCAGCGTTGAGGAGAACCAGCATTGGGGAGAACCAGCGTTGGGACGAGCCAGGGTTGGGCACGGAGACCTGATCCCTTGGTGCCAGGAGAGCCAACATTTGGGAGGCCGCGTTGGGTAGGCAAGGAGACCTGATCTGGTAAAAGAAGACCCATAAGGGAGTATTTGGAAGAAGAGATGGGCAGACGTCAAGGCAAGAATTCGCCCAACAAATTGAAAAGCAACATGAAGCCACCAGAATCCAGCGACCTCACAACGGAAGGACATGAACACCTTAATCAAGAAGGAGAAAAGTTTGACTTCATGAAAGTGATTGACGCTCTTAAACAGCATGTAAAAAACGCCCTTATAGAAATGGATGAGAAATATAACAGAAAGTTTGAAGAATTGAATAAATCAGTGAATGATACCCTAGAAAACCAAGGAAAAGCAATCAAACAGATAATGGAAACAGTTCAAGACTTGAAAACTGAAATAGACGCAAAGAAGAAAACACAAACAGAGGGCCGGCTGGACATGGAAAATCTAGGTAAACGAATAGAGACTACAGAAACAAGCATAACCAGCAGAATACAAGAGATAGAAGAAAGACTCTCAGATTCTGAAGATACCATAGAGAAAATAAACACTATGATCAAAGAAAACAGCAAGTCCAACAAACTCTCATCACAAAACATTCAGGAAATATGGGACACAATAAAAAGACCAAACCTAAGAATAATAGGAGTAGAAGAAGGAGAAGAAGTGCAGCTCAATGGTCCAGAAAATATATTTAATAAAATTATAGAAGAAAACTTTCCCAACCTAAAGAAAGATATACCTATGAAGGTGCAAGAAGCATACAGAACACCGAATAGGCTGGATCAAAAAAAAACATCCCCTCGCCATATAATTATTAAAACACAAAGCATTCAGAATAAGGAAAAATATTAAGAGCGGCAAAGGAAAAAGGCCAAATTACTTACAAAGGTAAACCTATCAGACTTACACCTGACTTTTCCATGGAAACCATGAAAGCCAGAAGGTCCTGGATAGATGTACTGCAGAAACTGAGAGACCATGGATGCAAGCCCAGATTACTATACCCAGCCAAGCTTTCATTCACTATAAATGGAGAAAATAAAATTTTCCAGAATAAAAACAAATTCAAACAATATGCAGCCACAAATCCAGCCTTACAGAAAGTAATAGAAGGAAAATCACTAACCAAGGAATCCAATAATGACCACAATAACTCAGACATCTAGAGACCCTTCATCAACACAAACCAAAGAAGGGATACACACAAACTCTACGACTAAAAAATAATGACCGGAGCTAACAACCACTGGTCATTAATATCACTTAATGTCAATGGTCTCAACTCACCTATAAAAAGGCACAGGCTAAGAGATTGGATAAGAAAACAGGATCCAACATTCTGCTGTTTACAAGAAACACACCTCAACCACAAAGACAGGCACCTACTCAGAGTAAAGGGTTGGGAAAAGGCCTATCAAGCAAATGGACCTAAGAAACAAGCAGGTGTGGCCATACTAATCTCTAACAAAGTTGACTTCAAACTTAAATCAATCAGAAGAGATGGAGAGGGGCATTTTATACTCATAACAGGAACAGTTCATCAGGATGAAGTCTCAATCCTGAACATCTATGCCCCTAATATAAAAGCACCCACGTACATAAAAGAAACATTGCTAAAATTCAAGGCAGCCATCAAACCGCACACACTAATAGTAGGAGATTTCAACACTCCTCTCTCACCAATGGACAGGTCAATCAGACAGAAACCTAACAGAGAAATAAGACAACTAATGGAGGTAATGAAACAAATGGACTTAACAGACATCTATAGAACATTCCACCCAAATAGAAAAGAATACACCTTCTTCTCTGCAGCTCAGGGAACCTTCTCGAAAATCGACCACATAGTCGGTAACAAAGCAAACATCCACAGTTACAAAAAAGTATTACTAACCACCTGTGTCTTATCAGATCACCATGGATTAAAGTTAGAATTCAACAACAAGGCTACCCCCGGAAAGCCCACAAAGTCATGGAAACTGAACAGCCAACTACTGAACCACACCTGGATTAAGGAAGAAATAAAGAAAGAAATTAAAGTCTTCCTGGAATTCAATGAAAATAAAGAAACAACATACTCAAACTTATGGGACACTATGAAAGCAGTCCTAAGAGGAAAGTTCATCGCATTAAGTGCCCACTTAAAGAAAACAGAGAAAGCTCACATTGGAGACTTAACAGCCCACCTGAAAGCTCTAGAAAAAAAAGAAGCAGACTCACCTAGGAGGAGTAGGAGACTGGAAATAATCAAACTGAGGGCTGAAATCAATAAAATAGAAACACAGAGAACAATCCAAAGAATCAATGAAACAAAAAGCTGGTTCCTGGAGAAAATCAACAAGATTGACAAACCCCTATCCAAACTAATCAAACGGCAGAGAGAGAATTTGCAAATTAATAAGATCAGAAATGAAAAGGGGGACATAACCACAGACACAGAGGAAATTCAGAGAATCATTAGATCCTACTACAAAAGCCTATACGCCACAAAACTGGAAAATGTAAAGGAAATGGATACTTTCTTAGATAAATATCATTTACCAAAGTTAAATCAGGACCAGGTGAACAATCTAAATAGACCTGTTAGTCGCGAAGAATTAGAAGAGGTTATCAAAAACCTCCCTACCAAAAAAAGCCCAGGGCCAGATGGTTTCAATGCGGAATTCTACCAGAACTTCCAAGAAGACCTAATACCTATACTCCTCAATGTATTTCACAATATAGAAACAGAAGGGTCATTACCAAATTCCTTTTATGAAGCTACAGTTACTCTGATACCAAAACCACACAAAGACTCAACCAGGAAAGAGAATTACAGGCCGATCTCACTCATGAATATCGACGCAAAAATCCTCAACAAAATACTGGCAAACCGAATCCAAGAACACATCCGAAAAATTATCCATTATGATCAAGTAGGCTTCATTCCTGAGATGCAGGGCTGGTTCAACATACGAAAATCTATCAATGTAATCCATCATATAAATAAACTGAAAGAAAAAAACCATATGATCATTTCATTGGATGCTGAAAAAGCATTCGACAAAATTCAACATCCATTTATGTTAAAAGTCTTGGAGAGATTAGGGATACAAGGGTCATACCTAAATATAATAAAAGCTATATACAGCAAGCCGACAGCTAACATCAAATTAAACGGAGAGAAACTCAAAGCCATCCCGCTTAACTCAGGAACACGACAAGGCTGTCCACTTTCGCCATACCTCTTCAATATAGTGCTGGAAGTTCTAGCAATAGCAATAAGACAGCATAATGGGATCAAGGGGATTCGAATTGGAAAGGAAGAAGTTAAACTTTCGTTATTCGCAGATGATATGATAGTGTACATAAGCGATCCCCAAAACTCCACCAAAGAACTTTTACAGCTGATAAACAGCTTTAGTAATGTGGCAGGATACAAGATCAACTCCAAAAAATCAGTCGCCCTCTTATACACAAAGGATATGGAAGCAGAGAGGGAAATCAGAGAAGCTTCTCCATTCACGATAGCCACAAACAGCATAAAATATCTTGGGGTAAATCTAACCAAGGAAGTGAAAGATCTATTTGACAAGAACTTTAAGGCATTGAAGAAAGAAATTGATGAGGATAGCAAAAAATGGATGGACATCCCTTGCTCTTGGATTGGGAGGATCAACATAGTAAAAATGGCAATTCTACCTAAGGCAATTTATAGATTCAATGCAATCCCCATCAAGATCCCATCAAAATTCTTCACAGATCTGGAGAGGACAATAATCAACTTTATATGGAAAAACAAAAAACCCAGGATAGCCAAAACAATCCTATACAATAAAGGATCTTCTGGAGGCATTACCATCCCTGACTTCAAACTCTATTACAGAGCTACAGTAATGAAAACAGGGTGGTACTGGCATAAAAACAGAGAAGTCGACCAATGGAATCGTATAGAAGACCCGGATTTTACCCCACAAACCTATGAACACCTCATTTTCGATAAAGGAGCTAAAAGTATACAATGGAAGAAAGAAAGCATCTTCAACAAATGGTGCTGGCACAACTGGATGTCAACCTGTAGAAGAATGAAAATAGACCCATATCTATCACCGTGCACAAAACTCAAGTCCAAATGGATTAAAGACCTCATTATCAGCCCGAAAACACTGAACCTGATAGAAGAGAAAGTGGGAAATACCCTACAACAGATGGGCACAGGTGATCGCTTCTTAGGTATAACCCCAGAAGCACAGGCATTAAGGGCAACATTGAATAAATGGGACCTACTAAAACTGAGAAGCTTCTGTAAAGCAAAGGACACTGTCACTAAGACACAAAGGCAACCTACTGACTGGGAGAAGATCTTCACCAACCCCACAACAGACAAAGGTCTGATCTCCAAAATATATAGAGAACTCAAGAAACTAGACTTTAAAATGCTAATTAACCCAATTAAAAAATGGGGCACTGAACTGAACAGAGAATTCTCAACAGAAGAACTTCAAATGGCCAAAAGATACTTAAGGTCGTGCTCAACTTCCTTGGCAATCAGGGAAATGCAAATCAAAACAACTTTGAGATACCATCTTACACCTGTCAGAATGGCTAAAGTCAAAAACACCAAGGATAGCCTTTGCTGGAGAGGCTGTGGAGGAAGGGGTACCCTCATCCATTGCTGGTGGGAATGCAATCTCGTGCAACCACTGTGGAAGTCAGTGTTTCGGTTTCTCAGGAAATTCGGGATCAACCTACCCCTGGACCCAGCAATACCACTCTTGGGAATTTACCCAAGAGATGCTCTATCACATGTCAAAAGCATTTGTTCAACTATGTTCATAGCAGTATTATTTGTAATAGCCAGAACCTGGAAACAACCTAGATGCCCTTCAATGGAAGAATGGATGAAGAAAGTATGGAATATATACACACTAGAGTACTACGCTGCGGTAAAAAACAATGACTTCTCGAATTTTGCATGCAAATGGATGGAAATAGAAAGCACTATCCTGAGTGAGGTATCCCAGACCCAAAAAGAAGAACATGGGATGTACTCACTCATAATTGGTTTCTAGCCATAAATAGGGGTCACAGAATCTACAATTGGCGAACCTAAAGAAGCTAAGTAAGAAGGTGAACACAAGGAAAAACATATCGTTATCCTCTTGGATAAGGGAAGTAGACAAAATTGCCGGGGAGAAAAGTGGGATCTTGGGGGTGGGGTGGGAAGGGGGTAAGGGGAGATGGGGAGAGAAAAGGTAGAAGGGAAGGAGGGGGGACTTGGGGAAATAGGAGGATCGGGATAAAGGAAGGTTGGATAGGGGAGCACGTAACCACAAGTCTTAGTTAAGGGACCCACTTTAGGGTGGGCAGGAGAATTGACCCTAGAGGGGCTCCCAGGTGCCCAAGCTGAGGTCCCCAGTTAGTTCCTTGGGCAGCTGAGGATAGGGAACCTGAAATGACCCCATCCTAGCGCAATACTGATGAATATCTTGCATATCATCTTAGAACTTTCATCTGGTGATGGATGGAGATAGAGACAGAGACCCACACTGGAGCACTGGACTGAGCTCCCAAGGTCCCAACGAGGAGCAGAAGGAGGGAGAACATGAGCAAAGAAGTCGGGACCACGAGGGGTGCACCCACCCACTGAGACAGTGGAGCTGATCTACTGGGAGCTCACCAAGGCCAGCTGGACTATTACCAAAAAAAGCATGGGATAAAACTGAACTCTCTGATCATGACGAACAATGAGGGCTGATGATACGCCAAGGACAATGGCACGCAGTTTTAATCCTACGCAATCTGCTGGCTTGGTGGGAGCCTAGCCAGTTTGGATGTTCACCTTCCTAGATATGGACGGAGGGGGGAGGACCTTGGACTTACCACAGAGCAGGGAACCCTGACTGCTCTTTGGACTGGAGAGGGAGGGGGAGAGGAGTGGGGGGAAGGGGAGAGGGGTGGGAGGAGGGGGAGAAGAGTGGGAGGAGGGGGAGGGAAAGGGGAGGCTGGGAGGAGGTGGAAATTTGTTTTTTTTTCTTTATTCTTTTATCAATAAAAAAAATAATCAAAAAAAAAAGAACAATTGAGAATGACAACTATCTTCTCAAGAATCAGTTTGAAGTTCTCCAGGAAGAGAACAGATCTTTGTTTAACATGACTCGATTAACTGAGCAAAATTTAGAAAAGGTACAGGCTGATGTTAAGGAGAAATTCATTACTATGGGAGATGGAACAGCTGATTTGGATCATAAGCTTCAGTCCCTTTCTGTAGGAACTGAAACATTAACTGAGAGAATCAAAACTGCTGAATGTGACAATCGAATTTTGTCTAAAGCTTATGACAGATTGGCGGAAATATTGTCAATACAAGAAGGCACGGTTTATGCCATGAAAATTATGTCCAAAGATGAGAAGTTATCTCTAATGGACAAACTTCATACTTTAGAATCCTCAATGAAGGCTTTGGAACATAATTCTGGACAGGAGATTCAGACATTGCAGAAGGCAATGGTGAATAGAATTGAAAAGATTAAGGAATTTCTAAATTCTGATGAAGAAGAGCAAAGGGTAAAAAGGCAAATTTTAACTACATCTGTGGGTAAATCCCTCCGGGACAATTTCCACAAAGCTCTACCTACAGCTCTACCTGCCTTTCCAGTAATAACAACAGAGAAGGTGATTGGTTCCAGAAACCTTAGGGTCATCAAGCAAGATACATGGGAGCCTGTCCATATGAATGATCTCAAAGAAATTAAACAGGATGTCATGATTTTTGGGATGCACGCCTCTTTTGTTAAAGAGATGTTAAAACCTTGGGCCAAAACAAGCAGAGCAACCCCCTCGGACTGGCTTCAGCTGAGCTCTGTGGTCCTTGAGAGTGGACAGCAATTGAAATGGAAATGCTTATTCAGGCAAGAGACTAGACTTTTAGAACAGCAGGAAAAGGCAAAGGGAATTGACATTTCCCTAGATAAAATTCTAGGTGAGGGGCTCTTTTCCAACCCTCAGGAACAAGCTAATTTTGATGAAAACACACTCTCTCTGAAATTCTGTTGTTTACAATTCCTTTTCATATGACCCATTTTGCCACAATTAAAACATTTGGTATTCTGGTGTCTCCTTTTACCATTGGAAATTGCTTCTTCTACCCATGCTTCAGTGCCATAGTCAAATGTATCAACAATCAGTGTATGCAAGACCCATTCTTCCAAGGGTGCTGATCTGAGCTTTAAAGGCCCTAAAATCCTTTTACATTCCACATTTGCATTTTCATAAGCCAAAGACTCAATCATTATACGTCTTGCTTCTGGGTCAGATATCCCTATTTGTACAGCCTTAGTTAGTCTTTGTAAAAAGTCACTAAAGGGTTCTCTGACCCTGTTTAACTCTGACAAATGATTCCATTCTCTGTCCTGGGTCTTGTACCCTGTCCCAAGCCCTTAAAGCTGCTGTAGTACACATAGAGAGTGTGTTTTCATCCAAATTAGCTTGTTCCTGAGGATTGGAAAAGAGCCCCTCACCTAGAATTTTATCTAGGGAAATGTCAATTCCCTTCGCCTTTTCCTGCTGTTCTAAAAGTCTAGACTCTTGCCTGAATAAGCATTTCCGTTTCAATTGCAGTCCACTCTCAAGGACCGCAGAGCTCAGCTGAAGCCAGTCTGAGGGGGTTGCTCTGCTTGTTGTGGCCCAAGGTTTTAACATCTCTTTAACAAAAGAGGCGTGCATCCCAAAAGTCATGACAGCCTGTTTAATTTCTTTGAGATCATTCATATGGACAGGCTCCCATGTATCTTGCTTGATGACCCTAAGGTTTCTGGAACCAATCACCTTCTCTGTTGTTATTACTGGAAAGGCAGGTAGAGCTGTAGGTAGAGCTTTGTGGAAATTGTCCCGGAGGGATTTACCCACAGATGTAGTTAAAATTTGCCTTTTTACCCTTTGCTCTTCTTCATCAGAATTTAGAAATTCCTCAATCTTTTCAATTCTATTCACCATTGCCTTCTGCAATGTCTGAATCTCCTGTCCAGAATTATGTTCCAAAGCCTTCATTGAGGATTCTAAAGTATGAAGTTTGTCCATTAGAGATAACTTCTCATCTTTGGACATAGTTTTTATGGCATAAACCGTGCCTTCTTGTATTGACAATATTTCCGCCAATCTGTCATAAGCTTTAGACAAAATTCGATTGTCACATTCAGCAGTTTTGATTCTCTCAGTTAATGTTTCAGTTCCTACAGAAAGGGACTGAAGCTTACGATCCAAATCATCTGTTCCGTCTCCCATAGTGATGAATTTCTCCTTAACATCAGCCTGTACCTTTTCTAAATTTTGCTCAGTTAATCGAGTCATGTTAAACAAAGATCTGTTCTCTTCCTGGAGAACTTCAAACTGATTCTTGAGAAGATAGTTGTCATTCTCAATTGTTCTTAAGTGGTCAACCTCTGCCTTAAAAATCCTGGATTCGTCTCATAAAGACTTTATCATATTTCTATTATCAAACCATATAGTAACAAGGAAAACTACGAATCCCAGAAAGATCCATAGATGTGGGGTGATAGACACCTTTTGTAAAATCTCCTACATGGTACACTCAAAAAAGCTGTTAAAGTCTTGAATGGTAATGTTTTCAGACATTTTATTTATAAAAGAAAATTTTTTTTTTTTACCTGCAATGACCGGTTCCTGCCAGTGGTGGGGAAAAAGTCCACATGGCCTAAGTCTGAAACAATTGACTCAAAACCAAAAGTTGGAGCACACACCAGGCTGATAAAAGCAATTGGGTGGAAGGCCAGGAAGCCCGGCCGAGCCAAGGCCGAACTAATCCACCCAGGCGGAGGGGACACAGAGCAGCGCTGTGTACTGATCACGCTGTTACAGAGCCGCTTATACCACTGTTGGGCAGGGCGGGGCACACAGACTTGTGGTGCGGGCTGATTCCAAACCGCTGGGGCTAAGTATCCTGTCCCGTTTGCCGACTTTCTAGCAGGTGCCAGGAAAAATCGAATCGCTGTAGATGTTTAGTGACTCAGAATCTCAGCTGCTTATGCCGCCGTAGTTAGGCAGAAGCAAACCAGCAAGGAGCAGTGCTGAGAGGGTACTTCTGCGCGAAGAGAGAGGCCTCTGGAGGGGGGTGCCGCTGGCTCCCAGCAGTAGCCCCCAGGAGGCTCTGATTCAGGGCGGGTATCCGCAAAGCCTCACTGGGCGCCAAGTGTAATGGCATAAATGAACGCAGACAGATTGTAAAAAATATATACAGCTTTAATGGGGAAATAGACTTACAGTATCACGGTACCCATGGAGAACTGAAAGCAGAAGGGAAGCCTGGGTGCACGCCCGGCAGATTTACAAGTAAACATTAGCCCAAGGCCAACACGCCCCCAATGGGCTGGGCTTAACCCTACATGGTGAGGGGCAAAGAAGTAAAAACTTTTGGTAGAGAGAAACAGAACTGCTACATCTCTGTGGGAAAACTCCCTTAGCAGAGCAGAGTGGGGTTGCAAAGGCTCTTCCAGAGAGATTCAGAGATACTACATTCCTGCATGGAAACCATGCCCCACTGGAACAGACGTTTAGATATCACCTGGATCCTTACCAGGATACCTTTGCCTTCTGAGCTCTATGTATTACTTAGATTCTGATGGCCAAGATACCTTCCCCTTCTGAGTTGTAGGGATTATCTGGCTTCCAAAGGCCAGGATACCTTCAACTTCAGAGCTGTAACACTTACAGGTATTGCCTGACTTCCAGCAGCCAGGATAACTTGCATTTCATATCTGTAACACCTACAAGTATTGTTTGGCTTCAGATGGATAAGCTACCTTTCCTTCCAGAGCTGTAACACTTACAATATGGACAGTCTAAATGGGATGTCTCCATCAAATCTATCCCCTCAAAGTTCCAGATATTACTCAGAAGAGAAAGCAGAAAGAGTATAAGAGTCAGAGGGAATGGAGGAAACCAAGAGTACAAGGATTCAACTAAGCAAGGCACATTTGAACTCACAGAGATTGCATCAGCATGCAGAGGGATTACATGAGTTGGCCCCAGGTCCTCTGCATGTATATTATAAGTATTACCTATATTAGTATTTTTATGAGACTCCTGACTCTGAGAACCAGTGGGTGTCTGACTCTTGTGACTGCTCTTAGGACTCTTTTGCTCCTGTGTGGTTGTAATGTACAAAACCAATATAATAGTTTTGCTTCATCTTATTATATTTTATTTTATCATGTTTTGTTATTGTTTCTTACAGGATTATTCTTCTCTAATGGGAGAAAGAAAGGGAGTGGCTCTTTATGGAAAGGGATGTGGGAAGGAAGTGGGAAGAGTTGAGAGAGGGCAAACTGTAAACAGTATATATTGTATGAAAAAGAATCTATTTTCAATAAAATGAAAAAAGTTTATTCTTCAAAGTGCTTACTGGCATTGACAGCATTTAGTTAGATTGACTTGGTTTTGAAAGAGCCACATTATTAACATTAGAAGTGAAATTTGAGATCTTGCTGTCAATTTTTCAGATTACTAAAGTTTCCATGACAACTCAATAGGGATAGGGAACTGTACAATGACTTGCATGAAACAGACAAATTCCTAGAGAAACAGAACCTACAGCGTTGGGAGCATGAAAAAGACAAAAGTGATTTCACTTATAACTCATAGGAGTGAATCAATGAAGAAGATTGACAAAAGCTAACAATTTTTAATGATGAAAACAGACTAACTAGTATAAGAGAGGCCATTGCTGTAAGGGCACTTGGGAAAACCACTGCCATCTCAGTACTCAGTGCAGACACTGACAGCTTTCCCTGTAAGACCAGGACTGACACAAGGAGGCTGCAGTGACAACTTTTCTTCAGTATTCTCTTAGATGTCCTAGACAGGGCGATTAGGCAACACAGATAAATAAAATGTAGCCAGTTAATTGGTTGTAAAATAAATCTGCAGATGACATGAACTTTTTTGGAAAATCCTAAAGATTCTACAGAAGTCTCTGGAACCTGTAACAGGCACACCCATCTGAGCTCTACTTCTATAAACTATTATTGTGCACAATTAGATGCAGTTTTGTTGCATGCATAGAGAAGATAGCTAACAAGGAAAACTCCACTGGGACCCATGAAGCTCCCTGGAAAGAAGAAACAGAATATATTTTGTGGATGGACTAGAAGCCTTCAGGGATGGAAACAGGAGGAAACAGGTAGCAGGAGGTGGGATGGAATGAGAGAGTACTTGGGAAAATGACAGGAATGGTGGGGGAATTATAGGAGCAGTGTGGGGTTTTCACTGCTGTAGTGAAACCTGGAATGTACAAGAGTGATCCTACTAGAGACTCCTAGTAGTGAGGAATAGTCTGAACCAGTCATCTTCTATAACCACAACAGATTCTTGTAACTGGGACACCAATCAAAACACAAAACATTTGAACTACAATCTCTCCTTCCTGTAAGATGTACTGGGGTAATGATGGAATAGAACTTATGGGAGTGACCAACCAATGGCTGGTCCAAATAAACAACCATACAATAAGAGGGACCCCAAACCTGACACTGCCTGGATAGCCAGGAACCAGAGGATGGACAGCCCAGAAATTCAAGATAGAACCACACATGAGTGAAAAAACATTTCAATGAAATTATTACTATTGATATTCTGATATCTCGTAAATAAGTGTCTAACCTTATCAGAGAGGCATCAGCTCACAATTATGGGAACAGGTGAAAACACACACAGCTAAATATTTGGCAGCAGGAGAAGTATCCCACAGAATAGGGGTAGGATGGATGATAGGAACCAGAGGGGCCAAGGACACCATAAAAACATAGAACACAGAATCAATAAAGCAGAGCTTACAGTAGACAAAAGAGACTGCAGTGATAATCATGGATCCCGTAGGAGTTTGAGCTAGAGCCTCTGCATACAAGTTATGGTGGTGTGGGTAGGTATTGTAGAACTCCTAGCAGTAGAAGCAGGGCACATTTCTGACTGTTTTGCCTGCCCTTTGAATGATTTTCTTCCTACTGGGCTGCCTCTCCCAGCTCTGAAATGAGGAATTGTGGCAAGTCTAATAGAACTTGACATGCCATGTTCTGTAGATACCCCTGGGAGAACTGTTCATTTTTTAAGGGAAAAAAAAGAGTGTGACTGGGATACAGGAGAAGTGGGGGTTTAAGAAGGACTGGAGGAAGAAGAAACACTGGTCAGGATGTAATATACGAGGGGAAAATTAAAAAAAAAAGAAAGAAATACATATTAACAGAAAAAATTTAATAAGAAATGTCCCAGCCAGGCGTTTGTGGCGCATGCCTTTAATCCCAGCACTCAGGAGGCAGAAGCAGGCAGATCTCTATGAGTTCGAGGCCAGCCTGGTCTACAAGAGCGAGTTCCAGGACAGGCACCAAAGCTACAGAGAAACCCTGTCTCGAAAAACAAAAAATAAAGAATGAAAACACACAAAATAATGTTTAAAAATGAAAAATGGAATATATACATATTAGAGTATTACTCAGTAGTAAAAAAAAGGACTTCTTATATTTTGCATACAAATGGATGAAAATAGAAAACACTATCCTGAGTGAGGTAAGCCAGACACAAAAGGAGGAACATGGGATGTACTCACTCATATTTGGTTTCTAGCCATAAATAAAGGACATTGAGCTTATAATTCGCGATCTTAGAGAAGCTAAATAAGAAGGTGAATCCAAAGACAAATATATAGGCATCCTTCTGAATATTAACCTTCATCAGGCGATGAAAGGAGACAGACAGAGACCCACATTGGAGCACCGGACAGAAATCTCAATGTCCAAATCAGGAGCAGAAGGAAAGGGAGCACGAGCAAGGAACTCAGGACCGCGAGGGGTGCACCCACACATTGGGACAATGGGGATGTTCTATGGGGAACTCACCAAGGCCAGCTGGCCTGGGTCTGAAAAAGCATGGGATAAATCCGGACTTGCTGAACATAGCGGACAATGAGGACTACTGAGAACTCAAGAACAATCGCAGTGAGTTTTTGATCCTACTGCACGTACTGGCTTTGTGGGAGCCTAGGCAGTTTGGATGCTCACCTTACTAGACCTGGATGGAGGTGGGCGGTCCTTGGACTTCCCACAGGGCAGGGAACCCTGATTGCTCTTTGAGCTGATGAGGGAGGGCGACTTGATCGGGGGGGAGGGAAATGGGAGGCGGTGGCAGGGAGGAGGCAGAAATCCTTAATAAATAAATAAATTAAAAAATGTGACACTGTGAATGACACTCTCAAGGTGAAAACAGCATGATCTGCCCTTATGTGAAAGATGTTACATCTGTGTATGAAATAAACTGTAGATCGAATCTACTTAGAAACTAGTTATGTCCACAGTGAAAATGGGCAGACCTTTCTCCTGTCACTCTTCCTCACTTCACATGGTTGACTGTTGTGCAGGCAGTATTGGGAGTAGGTGAATTAGTTGAACAGGGAATGTATTTGAGCGTATGAGAGGATGGTTTTTCTCTATGCAAACAAGGCACCATTTTCACAGCAGACTCGGAGCATCCAAAAATTTGAGGACTCCTGTAACTAGTTTCCAAGAATTCTAAGGTATTGCTATATAATTGAACCACAACCTACGCTCTTAATGTGTTTGAAATTTTGTTTACTGTATTGATATCTTTATTTTTGTTTTAAGGAAACGTCACTTCAAATTTTGGCTCCTTTTTGTACACACATGTATCCCAAGATTATAGGCGTGAATAAATATGCTGGCAGTATCTGAGTAATAGCTAATCATTTTCACCACATAACTTTTCACCATTTTATACTCCACTAATAAAGAAATGCCAGCATTCTACTGTGGGATGAGAGGAGAGGTCGCTCACTCATCTTAGCCTAACTGGGGGACTGGTCTGCAAACTGAAGAAATTGGAGACCTCACACTGGTATAGTCCAAAATCCTCTCTCCCTACAGGATCTATTCTGAGTCCACACTTTGTTGGGGACAGAGTCATCTTCTCTGTGAGCTGTAGATTCTCATTATTGAAGATCCAACGGATAGAGACATCAGTATCAGGTGAAATGCAGGTCAAGATCACAGATGTACCTCCTGTGACAGTGGTGTCAGTGATTTGCACGAAGGGCTGTGTCACAGACTCTGTGAAGAAACAGAGGAGAATACCAAATGACAGTCATCCAGAGAGTAAAACAAGCCGTCTTAAGTTTATGCTTTATAAAGTTTCCAGGGGGGAGAATTTGGACCTGTGACTAAAGACATAGATTGAGCTTTGGATCTGCCACCTGGAGACTGGGTTACTCCTGTTTAGACACTGTTTCCTGTCTCAGTTTCTACACAATAGGATACACCGTGAATGATAATTGTCATGTATGAGTTAAGCTTAGTCATGAACAATGGTCTGAGTTTGGGATCAGGAAGCTGCTCAGACCAGCAGCATCTGCTACTATTTAGCTGCAGAAGAGAATTTCCTAGACTGGAATCCTGTGATGATAGAGGGATCTGGAGTAGCTGCCTACTCTGTTTTTTCCCTTGGAGCTTTGACCTCCCTGTGAAGTCTCATAAGCCCATCAGAGCAATAGGCTAATGGCCTGGACACCTGTCCACTGAGCCTCAGGAGAAGGAGATGCACAGGTGACCTTCCTAACTGCAGCTGCCATGGCTGCACACAGCTGGTTCTATACTCTAGGAGACAGTCAGTCCCATGACTTGGACAGTCAATAAAGTTTTGTTTCTGTCAGCTCTGATGGGAAATCTAAACAGTTACAAAAATCTCCCCAATGTCATATTGAGTTCAGACGGGCAAAGTTCTGGAGTTAGGACTTCCTCACAGGCTCTGTGAAGACCCCATGCCTTTATCAACCAGGGACTGCCTGATTCCCACAGAGTCTTTCTGGGGAGAGCAACAAGTGACACTGACATCCTGGGCTTGAGTTTACCCAGCACAGGTCCTCCTCTCTGCAAGTGAACCCAGGTTAGGAGTTCTGATCTATTACAGTTTGTTTACCCAGTGAGTGTCCTGCAGTGATGGCCTAAACCCCGAGGGTGGGGGTAAACAATGCAATTGGGGATAGAGCAGGCACAGTCCAATCCTGCCACGTTAGTGTATGAAATAGGATGAGCCACACCCAGCAGTCAAAGGCCATAGAGAGTCACTTACTCTTTACATAAAACTCCACATTTGCTCGCTCAATTTTGGAATCTTTGTTTAAAACTTCCAGTGTGTACATTCCTGCATCACTCTCAATGACATCCAGAAGCTGTAGGGATCCAGTTTTGTACACCGTCCCTTTTATTCTCTGTGCAGGCTCCCAGGAGATAGAATGCTTGACTCTGTTGTATTCTACAAGTTTACGGGCTGGGCTCCCATTGTTTGATTTGTGCCAGGAAAACACTCGTGCTTCTTCTGGAAGATTATGAACTTGGAGAAGTACGTCTTCACCTTCAGCAACATAGCGAAGCACCGGTTGGATCATGAGTCGGGAAGAAATGAGAGCATTACAGAACACAGAAAGGGAACCTGGGAGGGAAGAGAGAAAAAGACATCACATGAAAATCACTGTGTTTGGTAAAAAGATGGTGACCTCCAGACTGAGGAGATGGAATCATCACTCATGCTAGACTTGCTTGTGTGTGAGTGTGTGTGTGTTTGTGTGTGTGTGTGTGTGTGTGTGTGTGTGTGTGTGTGTGTGTGTATGCCACATAATGAAGGGCAGAAATATTATCTTTCTTGACCTTTCAAAACTCCTCTTTACAAACAATGCCCCTGAAAGTGTCATTTCTTCTAAATGGCTGCTTCCTCACTACACTCAGGCAAACACCACACACACTCATGTACACTGAGGTTTGAGGTGATGCCTCCCCTGCACTCAACAGGTCTGGAAGTAACGATCATTTTCTGGTTTTTTTCTTCAGTTTCCTTTGAGGCAATACTCATCCTTTGACTTCACCTAATAGATGCACTTGTAGTATTGTCAAGTGCCCCTTAGCTCTGGGGTTGTGCGAGGGTTGGGAGTAGTCTGGTCTTCAGGGCAGACTCAGCTCTTTAAAATATTTCGGTACTAGGCTGTATGGTTTTGTGTCAATTTGACACAAGTTACAGTCATTTTGCAAGAAACGGCCTCAGTTAAAAATGCATCCACCAGATGTGCCTGTGGGCAAAACTGTAGTACATTTTTTAAATTGGGGATTGATGCAAAAGGATTCAGACCATTGTGGACACTTCAAGCCCTGGGCTAGGAGTCTTGGGTGATATAAGAGAGCTGGTTGAGCAAGCATGAAGAGCAAACTAATAGGAAAAACCCATCTGTGATCCCTGCACCAACTCCTGGATTTTGTTAATGACACTCTCAATTTGAAGGTAATAAATACTCCAGTTTGACCTGAATGTTCAAAAACCATTGTTTCTTAAGATCTTTGAGAGAATATAAGTGCATTACAATAGCCTGGGTCACTTTAGTCCAGCCATGGAAAGATAACAGGATTCAGTTCTCCCAGGTCTAGAGCCCGAATAGAATAGATTGACTCTGACATGTTAGCCGAGTTACATTCCATCAAGGTCTTCCTTGATGCACATGGAGACTAAAGATGGAAGCTGATCTATGGCCATTTGTCTCTATGAGTGAGTCCTACACTAAGTGCTCAAACCTCCACCCGGGGTTTACTGTGTAAGAGGGAAGGGGAGCTAGGCCAGCCATGGTAGTCCTGTGTGTCTAAGCACCACCCAAAACTGAACAATGACAGAGAATCACTTACTGTCCACCTGGAGTTGCACTTGTACATCCTCACGTGTACCATATGATTTCAGAATTCGCAGTTTGTACAATCCACGGTCTTTCTGACTGACACTGTGAAGCAGCAGGGACCCATCACTGTTTAGTGTCTCCCTGCCACTGTATGCAGGTCCAAAAACAATTGGTTTCCTAGATTGTGGACGTCGGATACCCAAAAGGTTCTTGAAGGCAGCCATTCCTTTGAACCAGGCAAAGCCTACAGTATTCTCTGGAATATTGTGAACAAGTAAAAGAACACTTCCCCCTTCAGCAACGCTGGGTGGCACAAATTCAATGGTAGGCTGTGAAGAGGTATCAAGGAGCCCACACTTCCAAAGGTAAGCTATAAAGGAAGACAAAGATACATCTAAGTTGGATCTTTTATATTTGGCTAAGATGAGGCTCTGTGTCCTGAGAAGCTGTGTCCATAGTTCAGCCTAGGGTGGTGGGTGAGTGTCCCTGTCCTACTTGGTGGTGGTCTGCACATGACCTTCATGCTCTCGTTATCCCCACACTTGTCATTTCCAATATATGGATCTCGCTCTGCCGTTGTCAGTTTGCCTGGGATCTTACTGGAGCAGATCCCTGCTCATGTTTACAGTGGATGGTGGTGGGGTGGTGTCTGCCCACCCTCTGCCCCTACCAACACTGTTTTCACTCTCGAGATCTGTTGTTGTTGTGTTCCTATTGGAATGGCAGTTAACACCTGAATTCTCATAGCTTTCTTTACTTCAAGTTCTCTCGAACTGGGACATTGTAAAAACCATAAGTTGTCCTGTATTTTTTTTTTATTTTTCAGGACAGGGTTTCTCTGTATTACAGCCCTAGATGTCCTGGAACTAGCTCTTGTAGACCAGACTGGCCTCAAACTCACAGAGATCTACCTGCTTCTGTCTCCAAAGTGCTGGGATTAAAAGCATGTGCCACCAACACCTGGTAGTCTTGTATTATTTTAAAAATGAAGCCATCAGTGAACTTGAAGTATTCAAGGAGTGAATTCAAATTCTGAGCCTCTCTCGCACTCTGTATTCTTCTCCCCTACAAACACTGAGACTCCTCTCATGACACCAGAGAGTATGTCAGTCCTCTCCTCTCACACACCGTCACTCCTGGTCTCCTCACTTAGGAGCAGAAGGCCCTGAGATGTGGTGCACCCTTTACAGAGGAGCACAGAGGGGAACTGCATTGTCTGAGTGAGCTGATCTTTCCTGCCTCCGAGGTGTCTGCTCCAGCACAGCTCACAAACTCTGCTGTCCTTCTCATCTGAGCTGAGCCTCCTCCCAGGAAGGAGCACCTCCCATAGTACAACGGGCTGATGGTGGGTCTGTGTTCAAACCACTTCTCTGCCCCTCCAATGTCAGTGTTGCCCCATGTTCTTTTCTGAATCTCTCCTTGTGTTTCTCTCCTCTAGAACACAGAGTAAGAGTCAAGGGTGACGACCATCCCTGTGACATGAGATAATAGCAGCTCAGCCTGGAACTGCACTCTGCTGTGTCCTCGTTTAGGTTTCTCAGCACTAAAAAGGGGAAATCTGCACAACTGTGCGACAAAGAACCCCAGCTGGGCACCCAGTCTGCCCTGTTTTCAATACTCTCAAAATATGGACTTTGCTCCCAGGAGGAAGGTGACAAAACCGAGTTTGAGACTCCAGTGGGACCAGGTGCGTTATGTGTGTGGAAAAGAACAAAACTGTTCTCCCTGGAGTCACCATCAGACTGGGTTCTGGGCCCAGGATATGTAGGAGTCTCAGATCTTGAGTGTGTGGGAGGAGGTGACCTGATCCCTGGAAAACGGCTGTGAGACCCTTCATTCTGCAAGATTTTCAAGACCGTGCTCCCACGTACTCTGCTTCCCTGTGTTCTGTGACCTCTGAGAGGCCTTGAACCTCTATCTAATTGATTCGCCATGGATAACATGCATTTACCAAAGGAAACACATGAAGTGGGAGAGAGAACATGGTCTCCTGGCAGTGTGACAGACCCATTAAGCAGTCAGTATGTCTGAGAACACTGTGACCATGATTTCCACATCTGTAAAAACACAGTTGGAAACAGGTTCCTAGGTAAGTTCCTAGTTCAGGCAAAATGCTTTTCTGCCAGTTCATTATGTATCCAGATGACATCCCTGAAGATCATTTGGGGAAATACAGCATCTATCTGGGAAGGCTCAATCTATCCTGTAACCATTTGCCTACAGGAGAGAATTCTAGGAGCTGCACCCAGCCGACAAGCACTTGTAAAAAAATCTGTTTCATCCGTCCTACTCCTTGGGGACCACAACCTTGATATGAAATCTCATATGCCCAAAAGGACTGTGAGTTAATGGCCTGAACACCTGCCAACCTATTCTTCCCAGCTGCCTCTCTGAAGAAGATGGCCAAGGGATGTAGCTCAACCAAGGTTCTCATCTGATTCCACATATCACATGACTTTGACTACCAGGGAGCACTCTTCCTTGGCATCAAGACATCCAAATCCAAAGCTTAGAAAATGCTTCTCATGGATGCAGGGCTAGTTCAAATACGAAAATCTATCAATGTAATCCATCATATAAATAAACTGAAAGAAAAAAACCATATGATCATTTCATTGGATGCTGAAAAAGCATTTCACAAAATTCAACATCCCTTTATGATAAAGGTCTTGGAGAGATTAGGGATACATGGGTCATACGTAAATAAAATAAAAGCTATTTACAGCAAGCCGACAGCTAACATTAAATTAAACGGAGAAAATCTCAAAGCCATCCCACTTAAATATGGAACACGACAAGGCTGTCCACTCTCTCCATACCTCTTCAATATAGTGCTTGAAGTTTTAGCAATAGCAATAAGACAACATAAGGGGATAAAGGGGATTTGAATTGGAAAGAAAGAAATTAAACTTTCGTTATTTGCAGATGATATGATAGTATACATAAGCGAGCCCAAAAACTCCACCAAAGAACTTTTACTGCTGATAAACACCTTTAGTAATGTGGCAGGATACAAGATCAACTCCAAAAAAATGAGTTTCCTTCCTATACACTAAGGATAAGGAAGCAGAGAGGGAAATCAGAGAAGCATCACCTTTCACGATAGCCACAAACAGCATAAAATATCTTGGGATAACTCTGACCAAGGAAGTGAAAGATCTATTTGACAAGAACTTCCAGTCTTTAAAGAAAGAAAATGAAGATGACAACAGAAAATTGAAGGATTCAATGCAATCCCCTTCAAAATTCTTCACAGACCTGGAGAAGAAATAATCAACTTTATATGGAAAAAAAAACAAGATAGCCAAAACAATCTTATACAATAAAAGATCGTCTGGAGGCATTATCATTCCTGTCTTCAACCTCTACTACAGAGATACAGTATTGAAAATAGCTTGGTACTGGCATAAAAACTGAGAATGGAAACATATAGAAGACCTGGATTTAACCCACAAACCCACGAACACCTCATTTTCAATAAAGAAGCTAAAAGTATACAATGGAAAAAAGAGAGCATCTTCAACAAATTGTGCTGGCAAAACTGGATGTCAATCTGTAGAAGAATGAAAATCTATCACCATGCACAAAACTCAAGTCCAAATGGATTAAAGACCTCAATATCAGTCCAAACACACTGAACATGATAGAAGAGAAAGTAGGAAGTACTCTACATCCCATGGGCACAGGAGACTACTTCCTACGTAAAACCCCAGCAGTACAGACACTAAGGGCATCATTGAATAAATGGGACCTCCTGAGACTGAGAAGCTTCTGTAAAGCAAAGGACACTGTCACTAAGACAAAAAGGCAACCCACTGACTGGGAGAAGATCTTCACCAAACCCACAACTGACAAAGGTCTGATCTCCAAAATATATAAACAACTCAAGAAACTAGACTTTAAAATGTTAATCAACCCAATTATAAAATTGGGGAACTGAGCTTAACAGAGAATTTTCAACAGAAGTTCAAATGGCCAAAAGACACTTAAGGTCATGCTTAACTTCCTTAGCGATCAGGGAAATGCAAATCAAGACAACTTTAAGATACCATCTTACACCTGTCAGAATGGATAAAATAAATAACTCCAATTATAGCCTTTGCTGGAGAGGTTGTGGAGGAAGGGGTACACTCATCCCTTGCTGGTGGGAATGCAAACTTGTGCAACCACTGTGGAAAGCAGTGTGGTGGTTTCTCAGGAAATTAGGGATCAACCTACCCCTGGACCCAGCAATACCACTCTTGGGAATATACCCAAGAGATGCCCTATCATACAACAAAAGTATATGCTCAACTATGTTCATAGCAGCATTGTTTGTAATAGCCAGAACCTGGAAACAACCTAGATGCCCTTCAATGGAAGAATGGATGAAGAAAGTATGAAATATATACATATTAGAATACTACTCAGCAGTAAAAAACAAGGGCTTCTTGAATTTTGCATGAAAATGGACGGAAATAGAAAACACTATCCTGAGTGAGGTAACCCAAACCCAAAAAGAGGAACATGGGATGTACTCACTCATAATTGGTTTCTAGCCATAAACAACGGACAATGAGACTATAATTCATGATCCTAGAGAATACAAATAGGAAAGTGAACCCAAAGGAAAACATATAGTCATCCTCCTGGATATTAACCATCATCAGGCAATGAAAGGAGACAGAGACAGAGTCCCACATTGGAGCACAGGACTTAAATCCCAAGGTCTAAATCAGGAGCAGAAGGAGAGAGAACAAAGAAAGGAATTCAGGACCGCGAGGGGTGCACCCACACACTGAGACAATTGGGATGTTCTATCAGGAACTCACAAAGGCCAGCTGGCTTGGGTCTGAAAAGCATGGGATAAAACTGGACTCGCTGAACATAGCAGACAATGAAGACTACTGATAAGTCAAGAACAATGGCACCGGGTTTTTATCCTACTTCACATACTGGCTTTGTGGGAGCCTAGGCTTTTTGGATGCTCACCTTACTAGACCTGGAAGGAGGTGGGAGTCCTTGGACTTCCCACAAGGCAGGGAACCCTAACTGCTCATCAGGCTGATGTGGGAGAGGGAGTTGATTGGGGGAGGACGATGGAAATGGGAGGCGGTGGCAGGGAGGAGGCAGAAATCATAAATAAATAAATAAATAAATAAATAAATAAATAAATAAATAAATAAATAAATAAAAGGAAGGTCCTCCCCATTTTCCTCCAAAAAAGAAAAAAGAAAAAAAAGAAAAAAGAAAATGCTTCTCATGGACAACTGAAGTTGAGTCTGGGAAAAAAGTCTTGAGGCAGGGTGTCCCAGTGCTCATATCTCTGGGCATTCCATGTTTTCCCTAACCAGGCTCAATGTTGATTTCCTCCGAGTCTTTCTCAAGGAAACATGCATGATAAGAACCTTTAGAGTCTAGACAGGAGCTGATATCCTTGGATGAACTACCCATCACACATCTACCTGTGTGCAAGGTGAAGTCAAACGAAGGATTCTGATCTATTGCCTTTATTCTACACCTTGTGAGTCCCAAACTAAATGCACAAACCCCAACATGAGAACACAATGCATAGGGAAGGTAAGCACAGACCCCTCTCCTGTAAGTGTTCAGTGGAATGAAGCTCACCCAGTGCACAGCGTTCACAATGAATAACTTACCGTACACGTTGAGGTATGCATATGTTGTTGATATGGCATTTCCATGTATATTATAGGTTCGTACGGTATAAAAGCCTGTGTCCTTCAGGTTGACCTTTTCAAGGAGCATGGATCCATTGTGAAATATTGTCTCTCTGCCGCTGTGTGCAAGACCAGGCCTATTTGAATTGTCAGGCAGTTCATATTTTGCAATCGTATCTGAGGACCCTCTGAACCAGGCAACGGTTTTAAATTTCTCTGGCAGATTGTGGACAAGGAATAGGACATCATCTCCTTCGCCAACTCGGGATGGCACTGACACAGTGGTCACAAAGGCAGTGGTGGACAGGTGCCAGAAGGTTAAAAGGAAGGCTAGAAAGGAGTTGAGAAAAAAAAAAAACCTCCAGTGTTAAACAGTTGTAATCAACACTACGCTTTGGTGTTTAAATAGGGGTGTGCCCACCCTCATTTGCAGACTTGAGTAACATGAGATCCATTGACTCAGAATGTATGAGTGTGTCATTAACTCTCTGAGGAATTCTCTGCTCACGTGTCTTTTTGGTTCCCCCACTAAGTGCCCCTTATCCCTCCTCACATAGAGTATATCTATGACGATCACTGCCTCTCTGAACTCCTTCTCTGGAAAGGCCTCACTTTCTGACTTTTTTTCTCTGGTTTTGTTTATTTAAGACAAGGTTTCTCTGTGTATTCTTGGCTGTCCTGGAAGTTACTCTGTAGACCAGGCTAGCCTTGCCTCTGTGTCACAAGTGCTAGGAATAAAGACCTGAGCTGACACTGCCTGGCATAACCAGGAATTTGTAAGACAGGATCAGTCAGATCTTTTTGAAGGGTCATTTCCTGGAGAAGACTCAGACACTAGTGGATAAAGGGAAAAAGAAAGGAAGGAAAGTGGAATGTGTCTCCATGGTATTCTCTTCATAGTTCTTAGGTTTGAAATTTATTACAGTAATTATTCAAGTGTGAAATAAATTATTTTAGATTTACTTATTTAAATATATGTATGTATTTGTCAAGACTGGTGTCTCCTTGTGCACATATGAAGATGTGTGCCACAAATTTGTGTGGGGCACATGTGCTAGGGTGTGCATGGGTGTGTGCATGTCACAGCACCTATGTGGAGGGCAGAGTAGATCCTGCAGGAGTCTGTTCTCTCCATCAACTATGTGGGAGCTGAGTATTGGTTTCATGTTGTCATATCTTCCCACACTGAGACATCTCACTAGCTATTCCACTTGATCACTATTTGGAGGGTCGTGCTATTACAGTTGGGAACAACTGTCTTCAGAACATTGCAGCCAATGAAATTCACTGTGAATATGGAGTGCTTGAGGCTTTTCTCTTACCATCATCACTTGCTCTCCTCTGAGAGCTTCTGGATGCTGAGCCTCTGTCCCTTACTGTGCGTTATGTACCATAACTACAAATAGAAACCTTATGTCTCCTCTCAAGATCCTTCCCTCTTTAGGAAAATCCAGCCTGCCTCTGAGTCCCCCTCCCCACACAGTCAGGGAGTGGGCACGCTTACCTGTGAGCAGAAGCCTCTGCCAGGGGGTACACCTCTTGCAGAAAAGCACAGAGGACTCCATCAATCTTCTCACTTGCTGTCCTCTGTCTGAGGAGAAGAGCCTCAGCTCCAATACAGAACTCAGGCTCTGCTGTTCTTCCTCCTTCTGGGCTGAGATTCTTCTCAGAAAGAAGCACTTCTCATAATCCAATGGGCTGTGAGTGGTGGGATTGGGGTCCAAGGCACTGCTCAAGCCCTTCCATTCTCAGTGATGCCCTGCATCCCTCTCAACTTCCCTTTATGTTCCTTCACCAAGACACAAATTGTGCAACAAGGCTGATAAGCATCCCCATGGCCTCAGGAACAATGGCTCATCCTGGGGCTGACATCTGCTCTGTTCTTGCCTTGGGTCTGTTTGCACAAAGCAGGGAGCATCTATCATGCCTATGTGTCCTTGTGACACAGAGACCGAGCTGAGCACCCAGTCTATCCTGTATTTACTTAGAACCTGCTGGAAGGTGACAGAAATGTCTCTGAGGACTGGAAAGAGAGCAGCTGAATGATGACTAGAAAGGAAGATCAATCCTTAATCACTGATGTCACCAGTCAAATTAATGATTAGGAGAGAGGCCCAGGAGCAGTTGTGTGAGGAGTTTCATGTCTCAGTGTTGGAGAAGAGGTGGGCTGTATGTCCTTAAAATGACTGTGGGCTCCATCGTTCTATGGAGGGTTTCAAGGCAACATTCTAGCATTATGTATTGGTTGTGTACATGTCCTCCTCTCCAAGATATCTTGGTCACCTTTACCCTTCCTATGTGATTCCCCGGTAGTAATCTTGTCTTGTCCTAAGAGAGATGACAGAAGAGAGTAACCTTCACAGTCCTCTTGCAGAAAGGTGTTCTCAGACAATGGAAGGAACCCATAGGTCAAAGTATGATCTAGGGAGGGAGTTAAAGTTTAGTAGGGTCAGAGATGGAAAGCAGTCTGCTTAGGAAAACAATTTTCAGATCATTGACCAAATGTCCTGCTATCGCCAACTGGAGATCACTGGGAGAACTGTAATGCAGGCATGATGAAGAAGCCAAATGAGGCCTTCCCTGATACTTTCAGCACAGGTGGGATGCGGGGCCTGTCATCCTCATCACAGTGCCCTTCAGGTCTCCTAATTCTTTTCACTGTAGGATGGGTCTAGACAAGGTTCCAGATTTGTCATGAGAAGCTCTGGACTAAAGTTGGAATCCAGAGGATGGGCACTCTCAGGAGAAGCCTTGTGCTCAGGAAATTGCAGAGGAAAAGTCCTAGGACATTTTTCTGGAGATAAAGTACAATACATAGCTGAGCAGGGTGGTGAATGCCTTTAATTCCAGCATTCAGGAGGCAGAGGCAGGTGGATCTCTTAGATCTAGGCCAGCATGGTCTATAAAGCAGTGTTGGATTTTTTCAAAGGCTTTTTTGGCATCGAATAGATGGTCATGTGAGTGTTTGCCTTTCACGTTGTTTATATGATGGGTCACACTCAAAGATTTTCATATGTTGAACCATCCAAGCTTCTCTGGGAAGAAGCCCTCTAGATCATGCTGGATGATCTCTTTGATGTTTCCTTGGATTCTAAATTTTTTGTGAGTTTTATTGAATATTTTTACATTTATATTCCTGAAGGAAATTTGTCTGTAATTCTCTTCCTTTGTTGAGGCTCTGTGTGGTTTGGATATCAGGGTGACTGTGACCTCATAAAAAGAATTTGGAAATGTTCTTTTGTTTCTATTGTGTGAAATAATTGGATAAGTATTGATTAAGTCTTCCCTGAAATCCTGATAGAATTTTGTGCTGAAATTATCTGGCCCTGGTCTTCTTTGGTTGGGAGACTTTTAATCACTGCTTTGGGGGTAATAGGTCTATTTAAATTTTCCATATGATCTTGATTTACCTTTGATAAGTGGTATATATTGTCCATTTTTTAAATATTTTCTAAATTCATGGAAAACAGGTTTTGGAAGTATGACCTAATGATTCTTTGGATTTCCTTGGTATCTGTTGTTAAGTACCCCATTTCATTTCAAACTTTATTAATTTGGATATTCTCTCTCTGCCTTTTAGTTGGTTTGAATGAGGGTTTGTGGTTTCACTGATTCCTTGTATTGTTCTCTTGGTTTATATTTTATTGACTTAGTCCTCGGTTTGAATGTTTCCTGCTGCTGTCTACTGCTCCTATGTATGTTTGCTTCCCTTTGCTGCAGAGCTCTCAGGTGTGCTGTTAGGTCGCTAGTATGAGATCTCTCTAATTTCCATATGAAGGCATTGGTGCTATGAACTGTCCCCTTAGCACCACTTTCGTTGTCTCCCAGAACTTTGGGTATTTTCTTTGCTCATTCAATTCTAGGAAGTCTTTAATTTCTTTATTTCTTCTTGACTCAGTGGTACTTCCATAGAGAGTTGTTCAGTTTCCATTAGTTTATAAGTTTTCTATTGTTTCCTTTTTTGAAACGCAGCTTTAATCCGTGATAATCTGATAAATTACAGGGGGTTAGTTTAATTTTCTTGTATTTATTCAGACTTGCTTTGTGATCAAGTATATGACCAATTTTGGATAATGTTTCATGAGATGCTGAGAAAAAAAGTTTATTCTTTTGTATTTGGGTAAATGTTCTATAGATACCTGTTAAGTCCATTTTAGTCATAATATTTGTTAATTCTTTATTTCTCTGTTTATTTACTATCTGGACAATGTATCCATTGGTGAGAGTTGAGTGTTGAAGTCTCCTACTATTGATGCATGGAGTTCAAAATGTGATTTGAGCTTTACCAACTCGACTTTTATAAAAGTAGGTGCTCCTGTATTTGCAGCATAGATATCCAGAATATTGAGATATCATCTTGGGGCGTTTGTTCTTTGATGAATATGAAATGTCCTTTGCTATCTATTTTGATTAATTTTGGTTTGAAGTCTAATTGTTAAATATTAAAGACTCTGAACCAGATTGCTCCTTAGGCAATTTGATTGCAAAAAAAAAAAATCTTTTTCCAACGCTTTACTTAGATGCAGTATTGAGGCTCTATTGAGGTTGGGAGCTCTAAATCTGGCAGTCAGCTTTGCCTTTGATGCAGCAGGATGACTTTGCTCTTAATCTGTGGTCTGCACCTCTTCTTCTGATTGATATGGCCTGTGCCTGAGCAACGGAAGTCAGCCAGAAATAAGGACAGGGATTGATAGCAGTGCAGTTGATGATCTGGGACAGCTTACTCAGTAGGATCGGAATCTAGGGAATATTGTGTTTCAGCTGGCAGGCAGGTCATTCACCTGTTCTTCTGAGTAGTGTGGCCTGTGCCTCAACACTTTGTTTTCCCCTGAGGTGATATTGGGAAGTATAAGAGTGACAGGTAATGTTAACTAGGACATTGGTTCAAACTGTTAAGTCCTCCCATGGGGAAATTCAAGAGGAAGTTCCCTATTCTCCAAGTGAGTGTCCCTCTTTGTTTGCCATGCTTATCACACATACTGGTGTCCAGTCAGAGCCGGGGTACAGTTCAAGGACATCTACCCTGGGTGTCACATTTCCCACTTCCCAAGTAATGATTTAAGGGACACTGATAAACACAACAAACACTGTGAAGAGTTAATGAAACAGCATCATCAAAACATAAGTTTCATCCTGACTCAGGACAGGCCTCACAGGCACATTCATCACATGACCCCTCTGGCTCCATTGGAAACAAATCAGAAGCCAATAGCCAACTGAGACAAGACAGGATCTAGGAGAACTTGGAGTAAAGGAACATGAGCAGGGCTCAAGGTTCTGGTTATTCCTTCCCGGTCATAGAGATCATCATAGGAATTGGGGGACAGGAATTCATGAGTTAGTGACAAAATGAAAAAATCTATCTGATCTGAAGTCTCTCTGCCTGAGAAGTTCCTTCCTCCTGGGAGAACTCCCCACTTCACATTCCAATGCCAGGCTAAAGTGAGCTAAGAAAAACCAGAAATGAAAGAAGAGGAGGAAAACTCATACATAGTTGGAATCTCTTAAGAGGTTGGGATTTCTTTGTGCCATATCTATCCATAACACCAGGCTTTACCCAAAGCTCATGACTTCCTGTCTAGTAGATGAGCTGTGGAGTCCTGGAATTTGGTAGAAAATCTTCAGAAGTGGGAAGTTTAGTTCTAGAATAAAATCTAACTCTCCACTTGTCTTCACTCCAAAGAACAGACATCATCTCAAGATGCCAATGGTCAAGATTAGGTCAGGAGCTGCTCCTGCTTCACATATACCTGAGAAGTCATCCACGGTGAAGAGCCTGGATACATGGTTGTACACAAGCAGCTTGTCTGTTACACATGGCCTGTGAGACAAATGTACTGTAGGTGAAAGCCTGCTTATTTGTTCCCGGATGCCCAGAACCAAAAGAACCACACAGAAACTGTATTAATTAAATCATTTCTTGGACTATTTGCTCTAGTTTCTTATGGGCTAGCTCTTACATCTTAAATTAGCCCATTTCTATTAATCTGTGTATCTCCACGTTACTGTGGCTTACCAGCAAGGTTCCAGTGATTCTGTCTCCTGTGGGCAGCTACATGGTGTCTCACTGACTCCACCTACTCTCTCCCAGCATTCAGTTTAGTTTTCCCCACCTAGCTCTACTCTGCTCTATCATGGGTCAATGCAGCTTCTTTATTCATTAACCAATAGAAACAACACATATACAGAAGGACTTCCTACATTAATGTACACACTGTACTTTCTGTGTCTCATTAACAGTAACTGTACACATTGTTAATGGATGTTGTCATAGTGATAAGGTAGCCTCAAATATGAACACAGCCCTGACATGAGGACAAGACAGCTGAAATCAACACCATCTGTTACTACTTGCCTACGGGAGAGAATTTGCTAGACTTAATCCCTGATGACAAAGAGTCATCAGGAGGTTCTATAGCCCCTGTCTGTCCCCTAGGGCTTCCTGGCTTTCCTGTAAAGTCTCATAAACCCATCAGAACAGTTGACTAAAGGCCTGGACACTGGAGCACGTGGGCTCTACATGCTGATACTCAGAAAAAGATGCCAAGTTGATTAATGGATGATAAGGGACCATATGAAGTCTCCTGGAGCTGGAAATAGGTAACCTTGGGAAGCCTTTTCACATAGGTACTGTGAACTGAACTCATGTCTTCTGGAAAAGCAGCTTGTGCTATTAGAGACTAGGTCATATCTCTAGTCCTCCTTTCTCATTGTCTTCCTTTTACCCTTTGAAGTTCTAGACAATCCCTGATTTCACATTCTAGATTCACATCTGACTTCTGTTGCAGTTCAACTAGGACGTTGGGAGGACAGAATCCTCCTGCTCTTTAGGGATGTTCCAGTGCACAGAAAAGGCTCAGACACCCATGAATGAATGAATGAATGAATGAATGAATGAATGATTTATAATGGTACAGGGCACTGATTTGAAGGAATCTTCTATTGGTAGATAAGAAAATATGCTAATGCCATAGCTTGACTTTTAATTTAGAGTAATGCATTTTGGATATGTGCATGAGAGAATGAGAATATGTGTGTTTATTCATGTATGCATCAGTGTATGGGTGAGAAAATGCAACTGCACATATATGGAGCTTAGATGACATGAAGGAGTTGGTTCCCTACTTCCACCAAGTTGGATCTGGGATTTAAACCAGTATAACAGCTTTGGAAGAACGTGCATTTATCCACTGAGCCATTTCTGTGGCACACCCTTCTCTGATTTTCCTTTAAAGGGTGACCCTACCATAGTTGAGAACATAAGTCTTCAAAAATTGATGGCCAATAATAATAAACTTTGAGTAGAAAACAATCTGGTTTCCCCCTCCCCTTATTGTTTCCAGTTCAACAAGGGCTTCCTGCTGCTGAAAATATGCTGAAACTATACCTTCTCCCTTTTGATCACATGAACAAACACGTTTTTATTGACTTTATTAAGCTATACATTTTTATCTGCTCCCCTCTGCTTCTACCCTCTCCCAAGGTCCCCATTCTCCAAATTGACTCAGGAGATCTTGTCTTTTTCTACTTCCCTTGTAGATTATATCTATTTATGCCTGTCTTAGGGTCCTCATTATTGTCTAGATTCTCTGAGATTGTGAACTAAAACCATTATGAATGGTTTTCTTTGCTTTATTATAAAAGCAACTTATGAGTGAGTACATATATTTGTCATTCTGAGTATGGGTTATCTTACTCAATATGATACTTTCTAGCTCCATCTATTTGCCTGCATATTATAAGAGGTCATTTTTCTGCTGTGTAGTACTCCACTGTGTAAATGTACCACATTTTTCTTATCCATTCTTTGTTCAGGGAGCATTTAGGTTGTTTCCAGGTTCTGGCTATGACAAACAAAGCTGCTATGAACATATCTGAGCACATGTCCTTGTGGTATGATTGAGCATCCTTTGAGTATATACCCCAAACTGATATTACTGGGTCGTGAGGAAGGTTATTTCCTAATTTTGTGAGAAATTGCCACACTGACGTAAAACTTGGGTGTATCAATTTACACTCCCACCAGCAATGCAGAAGTGTTCCCTTTACCACACATCCTCTCCAACATAAGTTGTCCATCTTGTTTTGTATTGTGGCCATTCTAACAGGTGTAAGATGGAATCTCAGAGTTATTTTTATTTGCATTTCTCTAATGGCTAAGGATGTTGAGCATTTCCTTAAGTGTCTTTCAGCCATTTTACATTTCTCTGATGAGAGTTCTCTGTGTAGGTCTGTACTCCATGTTTTATTGAATTATTTATTCTTTTGATGACCAATTTCTTGAGTTCTTTATATTTTAGAGATCAGGCCTCTGTCAGATGTGGGGTTAGTGAAGATCTTTTCCCATTCTGTAGGCTGCTATTCTTTTTTGTTGACCATGTCCATTGCTTTTGAAAGCTTCTCAGATTCAGGAGGCCACATTTGTTTATTGTTTCTCTTAGTGTCTGTGTTACTGTGGTTATATTTAGGAAGTGATCTCCTGTGCAAATGCATTCAAGTGTACTTCTACTTTCTCTTCTATGAGGTTCAGTGTGAGTGGCTTTATGTTGAAGTATTTAATCCATTTGGACTTAAGTTTTGTGTGTGGTGATAGATATGGAGCTATTTTTATTCTTCTTTGTGTTGATATGCAGTTATGCCAACACTATTTGTTGAATATGCTTCCTTTTTCCTATTTTCTATTTTTTCCTTCTTTGTCAAAAATCAGGTATTTGTAGGCTGAGCAAGGTATACATCCAAAGAGAATAGGATCCCAAGAGGTCAGTACATGTGGCAGAGACAAATCCCAGTGCCACTGCCAGTGACCCCTCAGTCTGCCTCAGCCATACAACTGTTAACCTCATTCAGAGGGACTACTCTGGTTCTATGCTTGTTCCTTCCCAGTCTCACTGGAGTTGGTGAGCTCCCATTAGCTCAGGTAAACTGCTTCAGTTGATGAACCCCTCATGGTCTTGAACTCCTTGTTCATATTCGCATTCCTTCTACACTTGCACCGGACCTTGAGAGTTCAGTCCAGTGCTCTGATGTGAGTCTCTGCCTCTGTTTTCATCTGTTGCTAAACAAAGGTTCTGTGGTGATATTTAAAATAATCATCATCTGAATACAGGGCAAGGCCAGATTGGGCACCCTCTCCACTATTGCCTACAATCTTAGCTGCAGCCATCTTTGTGGATTCTTGCCTACCCCATAATGACTCCCCCAATCAAGATAGCTCTCTCCTTGCTCTCACATCTGTCCCCCTTCCATCTCGACCATCCCAGTCAATCAAGTTCTCCCAACCCTCCCCTTCTCTACTACTCTTCCCCTTCTCTTTCTCCCTCTAACCACCCCTGATCCCATACTCCAAATCCTGTCAGGTAACCTGGTATGTCTCCTAACCCTTAGATGGGTCCATATATGTTTGTCTTTGGGTTCACCTTATTATTTAAGCTTCTCTAGGACCACGAGCTATAAGCTCAATGTCCTTGGTTTATAGCTAATATCCACTTATTAGTGAGTAAATACCATATTCATATTTTTGGTTCTGGGTTACCTCACTCAGGAGAGTGTTTTCTAATTTCATCCATTTGCATGGAAAATTCAAGATGCCATCGTTTTTTACCTCTGAGTACTACCCTAATGTGTAGATGTACCACACATTCTTTATCCATTCTTCCATTGAGGGGCATCTAGATTGTTTCCAGGTTCTGGCTATTACAAATAATGCTGCTTTAAACATAGTTGAACAAATGCTTTTGTAGTAGGATTGAGAATCTTTTGGGTATATGCCCAAGGGTGGTATTGCTGGATCCTGAGGTATGTTGATTCTCAATTTTCTGAGAAACCATTGTACTGATTTCCAAAGTGGTTGTACAAGTTTGCAATGGATAAGTGCTCCCCTTCATCCACATCCTCTCCAGCATAAGCTATTATCAGTGTTTTTGATCTTAACCATTCTCACAGGTATCTCAGAGTTTTTTTTTTTATTAGCATTTCCCTGACAGCAAAGGAAGTTGAACATTCCCTTAAGTATCTTTTGATCATTTGTGATTCTTCTCTGAGAATTCTCGATTAAGTACAGTACCTCATTTTTAATTGGATTATTTAGAATTGTACTGTCTAATTTCTTGAGTTCTTTATATATTTTGGAGATTAGTCTTTTGTCTGATGTGGGGTTGGTGAAGGACTTTTGCCTTTCAGTAGATCTCTTTTTGTCTTATTAACTGTGTCCTTTGCTTTCCAGAAGCTTTGCAGTTTCAGGAGGTCCCATTTATTTATTGTTGCTCTTAGTGTCTGTGCTACTGGGGTTATACATAGGAAGTGGTCTCCTGTGCCTATGCATTGAAGACTAATTCCCACTTTTTCTTCTATCAGGGTCAGTGTGGTTATATTGAGGTCTTTAATCCATTTGGGCTGAGTTTCATGCATGGTGATAATTGTGGATCTATTTTCATTGTTCTACATGTTGATATCCAGTTATGCTGGCAATATTTGTTGAAGAAGCTTTCTGATTTCCATTGTATAATTTTGACTTCTTTATGAAAAATCCGGTGTTCGTAGGTGTATGGATTAATACTTGGGTCTTTAGTTTCATACCATTGGTCAACATCTCTGTTTTTATGCCAATACCAAGCTATTTTGATTACTGTAGCTCTGTAATAAAGCTTGATATCAGAGATGGTAATACCTCTGGAAGTTCCTTTATTATACAGGATTATTTTCGCTCTCCTAGGTTTTTTGTTTTTCCATATAAAGTTGATTATTTTCCTTTCAAGGTCTGTGAAGAATTGTATTGGGATTTTGCTTGAGATTGCATTGAATCTATATATTGCCTTTAGTTGGATTGCCATTTTTACTATATTGATCCTTTCTATCCAAGAGCATGGGAGATCTTTCCATTTTCTGATATCTTCTTTAATTTCTTTCTTTAAAAACTTAAAGTTCTTGCCAAATAGTGTTACCCCAATATATTTTATGTTATTTGTGGCTATTGTAAAAGGTGATGTTTTTCTGATTTTCCTCTCAGCTTCTTTAACTTTTGCGTATAGGAGGGCTATTGATTTTTTTCAGTTGATCTTGTATCCTGCCACATCACTGAAGGTATTGGTCAGTGGTAGGAGATCTCTGGTAAAGATTTTGGGGTACTTCTGTATACTATCATATCATCCACAAATAACAAAAGTTTGACTTCTTCCTTTCCAATTTGTATCCACTTAATTTTCTTTTTTCTTCCCACAGTTCGCATTGCCATGTCTCTACTTCATGACTGGTCTTCATCACTCTGCCTAAATACTTCCTTCCTGTCTACTGGCCAATTAGCATTTTATTAAAAATAGTACAAATAACAGAATAAAAGACTATTGTCTCACAACACTTCCCTTTTTTTTAAACAAGAAATCCGAATATAATATCTTTTGTTTAGCTTTTCTTCTGACCATTATCCATAACAACTTGGAACCAACACTCTAAACAAAGGAAAATATCCATAGTCCATTATTTGGGGATGCGGCACAATTTTTCAGGCTATTTCTTGCTGATTGTTGGCACTGATAATCTTATGGGGTCCTAAAGAAAATTTAGAATTATGATCAAGTTGTAACTGAAATATCCTCTGAGGCTTGGTCGTCTCAGGCAACATTCCTGAATCTGTTCTGGATGTAGAACTCAGACATCTGGGCCATCTGTGCCAATCAGAGATTTCTCAGGGGGTCTTCCTTGATCAAACCTGATTTTTCTTAACCTGGAATGAATCCACAGCCTCTCTCTTGTGGAAACAAAGTAAAACCTCTTCTCCAGAGTAACATATACTTTGATTTCAATTTTGAAGTCAAGCATTTACAAAATATTTATGTTTGATTAATTCAGCAGCATTTATATTCAAATGTCTTTTAGCCACCATTGCTGCTTCCTCTGCTGTCAAGCAATTCAAAGACAACATAATAATATACGGTATCCAGATTCTCTGTTTATTTTCCATCTTTACATGGCTTCATTTTAATCTCTATTTCTTTTCTTTTTATTTTTAATTTTTAGCTTTTTGAGACAGGGCTTTTCTGTGTATCTTTGTCTGTCCTGGACCTCACTCTTTAGACCAGGCTGTCCTTGAACACACAAAGATCTGCTTGCCTCTTTCTCCCAAGTGTAGGGATTAAAGCTTTGTGCCACAACACCCAACTACTTTCTTTTTTGTTTGTTTTAAGGACTTTATCCTTTTGCCTTTTTTCTTCCAAGTCTACATATATTTTTAAACACTGTGTAAACCATTTAGAGATTTTCTCTTGTTCTGGTAACCCCACCTATACTTCCTGCCTGGATACTGGCCAATCAGCATTTACTAAACAAGTACAGGAGTCAAATCTATACAGGTTACAATACTATTGACCCACAGCACCATTCCACTTGGATCCTAGAGAGCACCAAGTGCACCAGCAGGTAATCAAGTCTACATGCCCCACCTCTGGGAAGTTACTGGGCCCAATCTGAGGCTGTCATTTCTACCTATTCTCCCACTGAGAATACACCAACTGTTCACAAGCCCTATGCTTGGATATACATGCCCCAATGTTAGATACCAAATGTAGTCAGCAAAGGAGCAAGACTGTGATGGGGAAACCTACAAAATTAGCTGGACTGAGTGAGTGGGAGTTTCCTGACTCCAGTCTGAGAGCAGGGGAACCTGCATGGGCTCAAACTAGGCTGTCTAAATGTGGGTGACAGTTATGTGGATGGGGTAGCCTGTGGAGCCATTGGCAGTGGGACCAGAATTTATCCTTAATGTCTGACCTGGCATTTTGGAGCCCATTCTTTTTGGATGGATACCATGCTCAACCAATATATAGGGGAGCAGGCCTTGGTCCTGCCTCTAAGTGATGTGCCAGACTCTGTTGATTCCCCATGGGACAATTTACCTTCTCTGAGGAGTGGATGGGGGTGGGGTAGGTGGAACATGAGGGGAGCAGGATGAGAGGAGGGAGAGGGAACTGGGAATGTGTAGAAGGAGCTTCAGGTTGATTTCCTGCCAGGCTCCCAGCCGCCTGGCTAGCTTATGCCCCAAATAACAACACACAAACTGTATTCATTTAAACACTGCCTGGGCCATAGTTTCAGCCTCTTATTGGCTAATTCTCATAACTTACTTAATCCATTTCTAATAATCTGTGTAGCACCACGAGGTGGTGGTTTACTGGGAAGGATCTTAACCTCTGTCTTTCTCGGGTTGGAGAATCACGGCAACTGATGCACTTCCCTTCTTCACAGCATTCTGTTCTGTTTACTTCGCCTACCTAATTTTCTGTCCTATCAAAGGGGCCAAAACAGTTTCTTATCTTAACCAATGAAAGTAACACATAGAAAGAAGACCCACCTACATTAGGAATGGTTGTAAAATAGAAAGGAATGTTTTAAAAATGAAGATAAAACAAAAAAAGAGAAGAAAACAGAGTCTGGCATGGAAACATTTAATCCTAGTACTTAAGAAGCATAGCTAGGAAGATTTCTATGTGTTTAAGGCCAGCCTGGTCTACATGGTGAGTTCAGAACAGATGGGGATAATATAGAGACCCTGTCTCCAAAACTAAAGAAAGAGACAGAAGGGGGAAAGAAACAAAACAATTGGGTTTTAAAATTGAACATAGATCTGTACAGAGAGTTCCCAAAAGAAACAATAAAAATGAATAAGAACTATGCAGAAGTATTCATCATCCTTAGCAATTAGGGAAATATACATTTAAACTACATTGAGACTTCACATTACACCAGTAATAATGGCTAACAGCCTGCAAAAAGCAGAGTCAACCCTGTTGATAAGAGCACAGGTGAAAATGTGAGCATCAGAGACCTAGCCCAACCCCTTACTTGCCACATGGCTGCATGGGCTGGGGAGATATTCTCATACCCCACTCTCACCCATTAATGCCTAAGATAGAGGGGAGAGTTCACCCTGGGTTAATAATCATAGAAGAACTATCTCTGCCCCCACAAACTGCAACAATCAGGAGAGCAGGCTCTGTACCTCTTCAGAGCAGCAGAAAAGAGTAAACCCGGTCAGAGCCAACTGACCTATAGAACAGCAACTAAATAGGAGAGTGCAGATTAATAAAGAAAGAAACAAAGTCAGAAGACAGAATCAGGAAAGCTCTCAGTGAATACTGCAGCAGTCCTGAATTTATTTCTCATAGCCCTTGTATACCCAAAGCAAAAGGGGGCAAAAGACTTCCTTACCATGGTTCAAGGAACAAACAAGCTTAATTACTTCCTTAATTTTCAAAATATCTAGTAATCGTGGCTTAGACAAAACATGCTGTTATTTAGCCTTGAGAAGAAAAACGTCTAGTAAACAAACCTTTGGCCAAACATCCTGTTATTTGTCCTTAAGGAGAAAAGACAACCTTGAATTCTCTGACATTAAGGCAAGATGCAATGGAGTCACTGTGGGCTCCCACAATATCCAGTTTTTTTAATTTTTTAATGTCTGTGCTTCTGCCACAGGAGACATGAATGTGCCTGTCTTAGATTGTCCTTTTCTACCTTCCAGAATTACCTGTACACACATTCTACCATGCGTGTTCTGTCTTAGATTGGCTGGAGGCAAAAAGATCTGCTCTGTCTTGATGACTATGCTCTGGAAAATTTCAAGGGAGAATGCAGAGACTGATTCCATGCAGCTCTGACAATTTACAATGAGAGTTCACAAGTAACTTGATATTCACATGCAAGCAAAAATGCCTATCACATGTTCCTATGGCTGCAATACCTCCTAATAAGGGAGTAAAGAATGACCAAGATGGAATGACCCTTTTAAATACATCCAAGGATGTCTTCAGCCATTTTAGCTACATCAAAATTCAAATTTGCCTTAGTAATTGCATTAAACCTAAGGACTCATTAGCATCATGCCAAATTCCTCTCAGATGAGCTCTAACATTTTTCAACCCAGTAACATTTTCATTATGAACAGAAGAGGTAGCAATATTAATGGGTTAATACCATAATTCTAGTATGATCATTAACAATGGACACACAATTGATTAAATTACAATTCTTACAACTTTAATCCAAATCAAGGACAAGAAAATGTTTTTTGTGGTAGGTAAGATATGAGTAACTCCATAATTCTCTTCTTTTTCCTCTCCTAAAATCCAATGCATTGCTGCTACCAGCTTCCAAAGATATGTTTTGCGGTAGCATTAACCCAAAAGAGTAAAATATTCCACAATATTTTGGCATACCAATTTGGGGCTCAAATATCCATTTAGAGCCACAGAAAGTTGACAAGAGGAAATGGCTCCTTTAAGAGTTTGTGTCTAGGGGCTGGAGAGATGGCTCAGCAGTTAAGAGCACTGCCTGCTCTTCCAAAGGTCCTGAGTTCAATTACCAGCAACCACATGGTGGCTCACAACCATCTGTAATGAGGTCTGGTGCCCTCTTCTGTCCTGCAGGCATACAAGCAGACAGAATACTGTAAAATAAATAAATAAATAAATAAATATTTAAAAAAAATAGTTTGTGTCTAAGGTTGTCCACTCTCTCCATATCTATTCAATATAGTTCTTCAGGTTCTAGCTAGAGCAATAAGACAACAAAAGGAATTCAAGGGAATACAAATCAGAAAGGAAGAAGTCTAACTCTCACTATTTGTTGATGGTATCATAGTTTACATAAGCAACCCCAAAAATTCTACCAAGGAACTTCTACAACTCATAAACACTTTCAGTAATGTAGTATGACTCAAGATTAACTAAAAAAAATCAGTAGCTCTCCTTTACACATGATAAATGGGCTGAGTAAGAAAACAGAGAAACATTACCCTTCACAATAGCCACAAATAGCACAAAATATCTCAGAGTAACTATAACCAAACAAGTGGAAGACTTGTATGACAAGAACTTTTGATCTCTGAAGAAATTGAATGTGACACTAGAAAGTGGAAAAATCTCCCATGCTCTTGGGTAGGTAGAATTAACATAGTCAAAATGACAATATTACCAAAAGCAATCTACAGATTTAAAGCAATGCCCATCAAAATCCCAGCAAAATTAGTCACAGACCTCTGCCTTTTGCCCTCCTTTTCATCTCTTTTAGGTAGTTTGGATTTGGAGCAGGAACACCGCCTGTTGTCATTCCTGCACCAAGAATGGGAGCCAGAGGAGCTGCTAGAACTGGAGTTTCAGTATGTGCCGGAGCTTCTGGAGTGGCTGGATGCAGAGGATGAGCTAGAGCCACTGCTTGAACCTTTGCTGGTACTGAAGCCTGAGCTGGAAATCCACTTAAAAAACCTGAGAGGGCTTAAAAATAAGGGAAAGAGAGTTTAACACAGTTTTTTTCTGTTTGCCAGGACATGCCATAGAGAGATTTCCTGTTTCAGCAATAACAGTAGGGAAAAAAAGCTGGGTCATTTTAAAATGCGGCCTCCTGGGCAGTGCCGCCAGTGGCTTTAAAGCATTACAATGGTTTTATGAGACTGGATGTTTGTGTGCCCACTCAGGGTTGGGAAGAAAGTACTCTGAGACTATGCCAATGGCTTGGTGCTTCCTGCCTGGGCAGACTGTGTTATCAGGCTTAGGAAGATGGGAGAGCATAGCGGATTTCTGCCGCCATACAGAGAGATATTTCCAGGCTGCTCAGTGCTCTGTGTGACAGATTTGTCTGTAACTTGGATGAAAAGAGTTTCTGTGCTGCACACTCAGTCTCAGAGTTAAACTGCTGAGTATGGCTCCTACCCGGCGGCCCTAGAGCTAGCATAAATGGTACATTCACCATTTTGAAATTGAAGAGAAGTGGAGCCAATATCCAGAGTAGCTGCAGCTCTGCAGCTCAGAGGCACAACTGATTCAGAGGCAAAAGCGGCTCCGCCATGTTGGACTGGGTGGGGCACACCTGCAGTACCTATTTTTGACCTAGGAATGTCACAGCTTAGATTCTTAAGCATTTAGTGATTTAAAAGCAAAAAGCAAAATGTTCCTGGACAGTAAAAAATTACAGACAATGCAATAGGACAGACTCAGACATAAAAGACTTCTAAATGGGACATAGTGTTAGACATATGTGGGCTTGGGAGAGAGAAGAAAAAGAATATAGAGAATAAAGTTAATGCATTTTTAAAAAGGGTAAAAGTCTTTAAAGAGACACAGCACAGAGAATTACAGATTAAAAGAAATAAAAAATAAGTCACATAAAAATGGAAAATTCACAGAGAGTTTGGATTCTGTATATTGTATTTTCTTTGAATTTTTTGACTGTGAAGGAGCCAAACATAAAGAAACATTTTATTGTGTGGACTGCTAAGCTCATCCAACATGTATGTTTTAAAGGTATCATGACTTCCAAATTTGGGTCTAAGGATATGTTGGAGAGGGTCTTCTTTTGTTTTCACAGAGGATGAGACCCTGTGGATTGCTTCTATCCCCATATGATATGATGTAGGTCACGCCCTCCTAAAAGGTTGCTGTGAACGCTCTCAAAAAATTACTTTGCTCAACTGTCGACTGAGAGGAACCTAGCACACAGATTATACCATGAAAGACCTAAATAACAGTGCCTCCATTCAGCATGAAGCAGTTTGGAGAGAAATAACTGTGCCCATGTTCTCAAATATTGTTTATAAATGTTCTTTTATATTTAATGGGGGATATGATATAGATATGAATAATTTACATTGGTATAAATTTTGCTTTGTTGACATAAACTTAAGGTCAATTTTGTTATATGTATTTTTGCTCTTGATTAAGGTATTGTGATTGTGTAGTTCATTTAAAAATGTAATGTATAATTAGGAAATATAGGTTGTTAATGGATAATCATCGATAGTAGTCAAGCTTGTAGGCATGTTAGTTGGATTTTCTGGGTATATAGAGATATATTTAAGTTAGATAGGTTTTCTTCATATCTTTCAAAGACTACAGAATATGGCATTTAAGATGTTTTAATAACTTAGGGCTTTTCATGACAATGGGATACATCTGCTCCTGGCAACACCAATCTACTTCAAAAGGAAGATGATCATTGAAGAGGTTCCTAATGGAGTTGGTTAGCAATTTAGGCAAGAAACTGTTCTTGCCTGGACTGTTGCATAAACTGGACATGAAGAACCCACAGAGAGATGACTGCTGAATTTGCCTAAAGGTAAGATGATCCTTTGGGGTTCCTGTTTCATGAGTCTGTGAGACATTCTGCAGGGCACAAAAGAAGTGACTGAACTGTCTTTGATATTTCCTGTTTCATGGAGACGTTTGCTCGATACTATGGGCCTGTAGCCTGAAGATGGATGCTCCAATGGTACAGAAGAACTTTGGGTGACTGTACAGGCAGTGAGATATTTCTGTCTTTTCTAGAGATTTGGGAATTGCTTACTTCCTGATTACTTAGGTAATATTATATCCTTCTGGAGTCTTTGATGGAGTTGAAGAATAGATAGATATAGTTTTCCTGAGTTATGATAAAAGATAAAATAGATATAAACATTGCAACTGTAATTCTTGCTTGATAACTGTTTTGTTATATGTAATTTTACTATGTTAAAGTGAAAGCCTTTCTTTTTTGTTTAAACAGAAAAAGGAGAAATGACATAGAAGAGTCTTCTTTCTATGTGTTGCTTTCATTGGCTAAAAAAAGAGACTGCCTTGGCCTTTTGATAGGACAGCAGCTAGATATGTGGAGTAGACCAATCGGAATGCTGGAAGAAAGAAGCAGAGTCAGGCAGATGCCATGGATCTCTGGCCTGAGACAGACGTAGGTTAGGATCTTTCCTAGTAAGCCACAGCCTCATGGTGCTACACAGATTTAATGGAAATGGGTTAATCAAGATGTGAGTTAGAGGCTAGAGCTAATGGGCCAGGCAGTGTTTAATGAATACAGTTTCCATGTAATTATTTTGGGTAAGGCTAGTCGGGCACCAGGAACACAGTCAGCCATTCCCATTTCAACAGATGCTCAATCGTGCCACAAGGACTTGTGCTCAACTATGTTCATAGCAGATTTGTTTGTCATAGAACCTGGAAACAACCTAAATGCCCCTCAATAGAAGAATAGATAAGGATAATGCGATACATTTACACAATGGAGTACTACACAGCAGAAAAAAATAATGACAGCTTGAATTTTGCAGGAAAATGGATGGAACTAGAAAACATTATTTTGATTGATGTAACCCAGACACAGAAAGACAATTATCACATATGCAAGAATATTGGGTATAGGTGAGCTTGAAACAGAACCATAGTCTTTGCCTGTTATGCCATCTCTTGCACAGTTAAGGACCATAGAGAAATATTTATTAAAATTCAGAGGGAATTTTTCTTCCGCCCTTCTTCCTTCCTTTTTTCCTTCTTTTTTCTTTATTTCTTTCATGAATTCTTTCTTTGCATGTGTATGGCTATTTTTACTGCATGTGTATTTGCACACCACAAGTTTTTCTGGTGACCTCAGAAGCCTGAGGGGGACTTAGATTTCTTGGAAATGGAGTTACAGACTGATTATGAGCTGTCATGCATATGCTGCATAAAGAATCTGGGTCCTCTACAAAAGGAAACATTCCTCTTAGCCACTGAGCCATCTCTCCAGCCCTCCCAGGTGAATGTTTTCAAAAGCAGATCTGATTGTAGAAGGTACTAAACAGGAGCTTTCCTGTAATCTGACTAGAAGGGGCAATTGTGTTTGGCAGAACAGGTTTGTGGACATGGGATGGTAACATTCTCCATATGAGACCATTGTTACTACTACCCAGGATCTCAGCCAATCCCCAAAAAGATTGTGCCTCTAAAGAGCACAATGAGTTATGATGAGGGACAGATCCTAAAGTTGTTTGAAATCAGTGACCCCCTGAGGAAAGAAATCCCTAGATTAGATGTCGGATCTTTTGCAAGGTAGAAAGTAAAGCCCTTTCCTTTGCTTTTCTAGAGTAGTGATAGCAGCATGCCAGAAAATACAGGCTGTGAAGTCCTGAAATATGGCAGAAATTTTCCAGAGGTGGGTAATTTAGTTCTAGAGTCAAATCTACCTCTCCATTTGTTTTCACTTCAAAGAACAGACATCAATTCAAGGTACTGATGGGCAAGTTTAGCATCTCTGAAAAACAGCTGCTCCTGCTCCACATACACCTGAACAGGCCTCCAGGGTGAAGACACTGGATGCATGGTTGTACCCAGACAACTTGTCTGTCAACCATAGCCTGTACACACTGTGTTTTCTGTGACTCTTTTTCAGTGGTAGCTCACATCGTCAAAGAATGTGGTCTTGGTGATATGGTAGTCTCAGATATGAATGCAGCCCGGACATGAGACAGGAACACACCTGTTGTTATTTGCTTACAGAAGAGAATTTGCTAGACTTAATCCTGAGGACATGGAGTCATCGGGAGGACCTACGACCTCTGTTCCTCCTGACTGCCCTGTGACAACTCTTAAGCCCATCTGAAGAGTTGGTTAACAGCCTGAGCACCAGAGCATCTGGGTTCTCCATTCGGAGTCTCAGAAGGAGATGCCTAGGTCACTAGTGGGTACTCAGGGACAATGTGGAATCACCTTAAACTGGAGTTTAGGTGATGCTCTTCACATAGGTGTTGAGAAATGAACTCAGGTACTCTGGACATTCAAAATGTGCTAATAAATATTAGGACATCTCCCCAACCCTCCTTTGTCATTTCCTTCCTTGTTCCTTTTGTGGTCGAGGCAACTCCTGCATTCACCTTCTAGATGCCTGCCTGCATTTGGTCCACTGCAACTGGAGAGCTGGGAAGACAAATTGTGTCCATTGTTTTTAGATGTTTCAGTAATTGGAAAAGGCTCAGATACCTGAAGATGGATGGATGGATGGATGATTATAGAAGGGCACTGTTTTAAAGGAATTTCATGTTAGTAATTGATAAAATAGGCTGATGCCACAGTTTGACTTTTAATTTAGAGTTTTTATGCATTTTAGATATGTGTATGAACCAGAGAGAGGACATGTGTTTGCTCAAACATACATCAATGTAAGGGTGAGAAAATGCTAATGCACATATATGGAAGTTAGATGATAAAAGGAAATTGGTTCTCTCCTTACACCAAATTGGATATATAGATTAAAATCAGCATGACAGCCTTGGCGGCAATTGCCTTTTATCTTCTGAGCCATGTTGGTGGCCTACCTGTTGGCCTACAGTTTTGAATTCATTCCATCTTGACTAAAGGTCAGATAGTTCAAACCTATTTATGCTCCTCAAGGACAAATAACAGGATGTTTGGCCAAAGTGTGGCTACTGGATGTCTTGCTATAAAAAGACCAGAAAACAGGATGTTTGACTTTGGGCATGGTTACTAGATGTTTTGAGGTGTAAGGAGGTAATTACACCAGTTTGTTCCTTATATCACGGGAGGAAAGACTTTTGCCCTCCCTTTTGATTGGGGTATATGAAGACTATGAATAATAAACTTGAGACTGATACAGTATTCACTGGAAGTCCTCCCCATTCTATCTTCTGTCTCCTGTCTATTTCTATTTTCAGTCCTCACTCCCCTTTTTAGAAACATGCAAACAAGTCAACAAAACAAGCCAAAATGGTGCTCATATATGGAGCCTAAAAATGAAATGAAGGACACCACACATTGAAAGTGAGTGTTTGGATAATAGTGAAGTGAAAATACGGTAAGTAGCCCAGGAGCAAAATTGTGAATATGCGGGAGGGTAAAAGTAGTCAGCTGTTCATATATTTGCTTAAAGACATTTTAAAAGCCGTAGGACCACATAACATCTCCCAGCTCAGCCTTTTTGGGCACTGGGACCGAATCCGAATCAGGAGGGCATCAGGGAGGGCAGTAGTTCATTGTCTCAATAGCCTGCCTGCAGCAAGCAAGGTAGGCCCTTTGTGTACGAGCACCCAAGCAGCATGGAGATCCGATCTACGCACCAGGAGAGACATCATTGGGGTGAGTGAGTTTCTGACCCCTGGCAGCAGCCTGGGACAGGAAACTCAGACGTTCTTCATCCCTCCTACGCTTCCTGGTCTTCCTGCACGGACTATACTGCCCAATACCTCCTCTCTCTTCCTATCCCACACAGCTTGCATCCAGAACCCTCCCCCTTATGCCTCCCTCCCCTCTTTGGCCAAAAACATCACCCAGCAAGCCTGTTCAGGCACTGGGACCGAATCCGAATTGGGAGGGCAACCGGGAGGGCGGTAGTTCCTTTGTCTCAACAGCCTGCCTGCAGCAAGCAAGGTAGGCCCTTTGTGTACAAGCTATCCAAGCAGCACGGAGATCCGGACGAGGCACCAGGAGAGCCATCACTGGGGAGTGACATCACTGGGAAGGTACATCAGTGGGCAAGGACACCTGATCCTGTAAAAGAAGATCCATATGGGACTATTCAGAGGAAGAGATGGGCAGGAGCCAATGCAAGAATTCACCCAACAATCTGAAAAACAACATGAAACCACCAGAACTGAGCGACCTCACAACAAGAGGACATGAACACCTTAATCAAGAAGAAGTAGAAAAAATTGACTTTATGAAAGTGATTGATGCCCTTAAACAGGATGTAAAAAACGCACTTATAAAAATGGATGAGGAGTATAACAGAAAGTTTGAAGAATTGAGTGAATCAGTGAATGATACCCTAGGAAACCAAGGAAAAACAATCAAGCAGATAATGGAAACAGTTCAAGACTTGAAAACTGAAATGGAGGCAAAGAAGAAAACACAAACAGAGGGCCGGCTGGACATGGAAAATCTAGGTAAACAAATAGAGACTACAGAAACAAGCATAACCAACTGAATACAAGACATAAGAGAAAGAGTCTCAGATTCTGAAGCTGCCATAGAGAATAGAAACACACTGATCAAAGAAAACAGCAAATCCAACAAACTCTCAGCACAAAACATTCAGGAAATATGGGACACAATAAAAAGACCAAACCTAAGAATAATAGGAGAAGAAGAAGGAGAAGAAGTGAAGTTCAAAGGTCCAGGAAATATATTTCATAAAATTATAGAAGAAAACTTTCCCAACCTAAAGAACACTATTCCTATGAAGGTTCAAAAAGCATACAGAACACTGAATAGAGTGGATCAAAAAAAACATCCCCTCGCCATATAATAATCAAAACACAAAGCATACAGAATAAAGAAAGAATATTAAGAGCTGCAAAGGAAAAAGGCCAAGTTACTTATAAAGGTAAACCTATCAGACTTACACCTGACTTCTCTATGGAAGCCATGAAAGCCTGGATAGAGGTTCTCCAGCAACTAAGAGACCATGGATGCAAGCCCAGACTACTATATTCAGCCAAGCTTTAGTTCACTATAAATGGAAAAAACAAAGTTTTCCAGGATAAAAACAAATTTAAACAATGTATAGCCACAAATCCAGCCTTACAGAAAGTAATAGAAGGAAAATCACTAACCAAAGAGTCCAACAATGACCACAATAACTCAGACATTGAGAGATCCTTCACCAACACAACCCGAAGAAGGGAAACACACAAACTCTACTACCAAAAAAATGACCAGAGTTAACAACCACTGGTAATTAATATCACTTAATGTCAATGGACTCAACTAACCTATAAAAAAGCACAGGCTAAGAGACTGGGTACAAAAAGAGGATTCAGGCTGAGGAATCCCATCTGGACGGGTGAGTGTGTGCTATCCAGGGGCGGACTGTCCTGGAAGAGAGCACAAACCCCACTCCCCCAGCTCCTTCTGCAGGGCTGTCTTTCTTTCGCACGACCCAACCCCCCAGCACCCCTCCCCAACCCTGCCCTGCTGTATGCTAGGACCAGTGCTCAAGAACAGTTTTAAGCTCCTACACTAAGGCTACCCACCCAGAGCAGTGAGTGCCTGCCTACCGGGCAGGCCTCAGGGTCCCCTGTAAGGGAGCGCGGGAACCTTCAGCTCCTGGGCCAGGCTTCCTGTGCTCTTCTGGATACCGGCCCCCCCTTGCTCCATTCATCCTTTTGTCCCTGGATCATTGGGCTACCAGGCGGCCCTGTTTAGTTGCTGAGGAATCCCATATGGACGGGTGAGAGTGTGCTATCCAGGGGCGGACTGTCCTGGAAGAGAGCACAAACCCCCCTCCCCCAGCTCCTTCTACAGGGCTGTCTTTCTTTCGCACGACCCAACCCCCCAGCACCCCTCATGAACCATGCCCTGCTGTATGCTACGTCCAGTGCTCAAGAACAGTTTTAAGCTCCTACACTAAGGCTACCCACCCAGAGCGGTGAGTGCCTGCCTACCGGGCAGGCATCAGGGTCCCCTGTAAGGGAGCCAGCGCACCTTCAGCTCATGCATGCGCCAGGCTCTCCTATGATCTTCTGGATACCCCCCCTTGCTCCATTCATCCTTTTGAACCCGGATCATTGGACTACCGAGCGGCCCTGTTTAGTTGCTGAGGAATCCCATCTGGACGGGAACGGTTCCTGCTTCTACACTGAAGAGATACACCCAGAGAGTCAATCACAGCAAAGACTGGACCAAGACACCAGGCCTCTCCTGGCTCAATTTGAAGGAAGAGATGGGAAGGTGCCAATGCAAGAATTCCTCCAATAACCTGAAAGGCAACATGACACCACCAGAATCCAGGGATCCCGAAATAAGAAGAATTGTACACCCTACTCCAGAAGAAATAGAAGAAATCGACTCAAAAGTGAATTATATGAAAATAATAGAGGACCTTAAACAGGAGGTGAAAAACTGCCATAAACAATTAGAGATTACAAACAAAAAGGTAGAGGAAGTGAATAAATCGCTCAAAGATACCCGAGAAAACCAAGAGAAACAAGAAAAAGCAATCAAACAGGTAAGGGAAGTGGTTCAAGACTTGAAGAATGAAATGGAAGCAATGAAGAGCGCACAAACCGAGGGAAGGATGGAGATGGAAAATCTGGGTAAATGAACAGGAACTACAGAGACAAGTACTACCAACAGATTACAAGAGATAGAAGAAACAATGTCAGACACTGAAGATACCATAGAGAAAATAAACACACTGATCAAAGAAAACAGCAAAACCAACAAATTCTCATCACAAAACATTCAGGAAATCTGGGACAAAATAAAAAGACCAAACCTAAGAATAATTGGAGTAGAAGAGGTTAAACTTTCATTATTTGCAGATGATATGATAGTCTACATAAGTCACCCCAAAAACTCCACCAATGAACTCCTAAAGCTGATAAAGAACTTTAGTAATGTGGCAGGATACAAGATCAACTTCAAAAAATCAGCCGCCCTCCTATACACAAAGGATATGGAAGCAGAGAGGGAAATCAGAGAAGCATCACCTTTCACGATAGCCACAAATAGCATAAAATATCTTGGGGTAACTCTAACCAAGGAAGTGAAAGATCTATTTGACAAGAACTTTAAGGAATTGAAGAAAGAAATTGAATGGGATACCAGAAAGTGGAAAGATCTCCCTTGCTCTTGGATTGGGAGGATCAACATAGTAAAAATGGCAATTCTACCAAAGGCAATTTATAGATTCAATGCAATCCCCATCAAGGTCCCATCAAATTTCTTCACAGATCTTGAGAGGACAATAATCAACTTTATATGGAAAAACAAAAAACCCAGGATAGCCAAAACAGTCTTATATAATAAAGGAACTTCTGGAGGCTTTACCATCCCTGACTTCAAACTCTATTACAGAGCTACAGTATTGAAAACAGCTTGGTATTAGTATAAAAACAGAGAAGTCGACCAATGGAATCGTATAGAAGACCCAGATTTTAACCCACAGACCTATGAACACCTCATTTTTGATAAAGGAGCTAAAAGTATACAATGGAAAAAAGAATGCATCTTCAGCAAATGGTGCTGGCACAACTGGATGTCAACCTGTAGAAGAATGAAAATTGACCCATATCTATCTCCATGCACAAAACTCAAGTCCAAATGGATCAAAGACCTCAATATCAGTCCAAGCACACTGAACCTGATAGAAGAGAAATTGAGAGGTACCCTACAACAGATGGGCACAGGCGATCGCTTCCTAAGTATAACCCCAGCAGCACAGACATTAAGGGCAACATTGAATAAATGGGACCTACTGAAACTGAGAAGCTTCTGTAAAGCAACGGACACTGTCACTAAGACAAAAAGCAACCCACTTACTGGGAAAAGATCTTCACCAACCCCGCAACAGACAAAGGTCTGATCTCCAAAATATATAAAGAACTCAAGAAACTAGACTTTAAAATGCTAATTAACCCAATTAAAAAATGGGGCACTGATCTGAATAGAGAATTCTCAACAGAAGAAGTTCAAATGGAAAAAAAGACACTTAAGGTCATGCTCAACCTCCTTAGCGATCAGGGAAATGCAAATTAAAACAACTTTGAGATACCATCTTACACCTGTCAGAATGGCTAAAGTCAAAAACACCAATGATAGCCTATGCTGGAGAGGTTATGGAGTAAGGGGTACACTCATCCATTTCTGGTGGGAATGCAAACTTCTGCAACCACTTTGGAAATCAGTGTTTCGGTTTCTCAGGAAATTCGGGATCAACCTGCCCCTGGACCCAGCAATACCACTCTTGGGAATATACCCGGGAGATGCCCGATCATATGACAAGGGCAATTGTTCAACCATGTTCATAGCAGCATTATTTGTAATAGCCAGAACCTAGAAACAACCTAGATGTCCTTCAATGGAAAAATGGATGAAGAAAGTGTGGAATATATACACATTAGAGTACTACTCAATGGTAAAAAAAAAATGACTTCTCAAATTTTGCATGCAAATGGATGGAAATAGAAAACACTATCCTGAGTGAGGTAACCCAGACCCAAAAAGATGAACATGGGATGTACTCACTCATAATTGGTTTCTAGCCTTAAATAAAGGTCAGTGAGTCTATAATTGGATATCCTAAAGAAGCTAAATAAGAAGGTGAACCCAAGGAAAAACATATAGTTATCCTCCTGGATATTGGAAGTAGACAAGACTGCTGAGCAAAAATTAGGATCTTGGGGGTGGGGTGGGATAGGGGTAAGGGGAGATGGGTAGAGAAATGTGAGAGCGGGAGGATTGGGGAACTTGGGGAACTGGGATGGTTGGGATAAAGGAAGGGTGGATATGGGAGCAGGGAAGCATATATCTTATTTAAGGGATCCAGCTTAGAGTGGGCAAGAGACATGAACCTAGAGGGGCTCCCAGGTGCCCAGGAGGATGCCCCCAGTTAGTGCCTTGGGCAGCTGAGGATAAGGAACCTGAAATGGCCCTATCCTATAACCACACTGATGAATATCTTGCATATCACCATAGAACCTTCATCGGGCGCTGGATGGAGATAGAGACAGAGACCCATATTGGAGCCTTGGAATAAGCTCCCAAGGTCCCAATGAGGAGCAGATGGAGGGAGAACATGAACAAGGAAGTCAGGACTGTGAGGGGTGCAACTACCCACTGAGACAGAGGGACTGATCTATTTGGAGCTCACCAAGCCCACTGGACTGGAACCGAAAAATCATGGGATAAAACCGGACTCTCTGAACAATGAGGATTGATAAGAAGCCAAAGACAATGGCACTGGGTGATGTGGGAATGATTTCTCATTAATAAAGAAACTGCCTAGGCCCCTTGATAGGCCAACCCTTAGGTAGGTGGAGTAAACAGAAGAGAATGCTGGGAGAAAGAAGCTGAATCAGAGAGTCGCCATGATTCTCACACTCCAGGCAGACGCAGGTTAAGATCATTCCTGGTAAGCCAGTTCGTGGGCTACACAGATTATAAGAAATGGGCTAATCCAGGTGCGAGATTTAGTCGAGAAAAGGCTAGATATAATGGGCCAAGCGGTGTTTAAAAGAATACAGTTTCCGTGTAATTATTTTGGGGCATAAGCTAGAGGTAGCCATGTGGGCGGCAGGGTGCCAAGGACACAGCCCCGCTGCTCCTATTACAACAGATTGGTGCCCAGCATGGTAATGAACTCCACGTAAAACCTGAAAGAGCTTAATTTTAATCAGAGAAAAAAACAGAGTTTAACACAGCTTTTGGCTGTTAGTTGGTGGCGTGCTGTAGAGAGATTTCCTGATTCGGCATCAGCAACAGAAAAAACGTTGTGTCATTTTAAAGCGCAGCTTCCTGGGGCTGTGCTGCCAGCGTGAACTCTGGCTTTAAAGCATTTCAATGGATTTTATGGGACTGGATGTTTGTGTTCCTGCTTGGGATTGGAAGGAGAGTGCTCTGAGACCATACCGATGGCTCAGCACTCCCCACCTGCACCTGGGCAGACTGCAGAATCAGGCTTAGGCAGGCAGCTCTACGTGTCAGATTTGGCTGTAACTTGGATGAAAAGAATTTCTGTGCTGCATGCTCAGTCTCAGAATTAAAGTGCTGAATGCCGCTCCTACCTGGCGGCCCCAGAGCTAGCACAAAATGGTATGTCCTCCATTTTGAAATTTTCCTGACTCAGCAGCAGGAAAAAACTGGCTGCTTTAAAATGCTGGCTTTCTGGGCTGTGCCGCCATTGCGATCTCTGTCTGGCTCCTGCGGGAGACAGAGTTTTTGAATGGAGCGTTTGGAGTAAAGTGCTATGATTTGTTTGATGGCAACTAGACTGCTGTGTGCCTAAAAGGGGGACATTGTGTGCCGCAACTCAGAGGCACAAGCAGCTCCACCATGCTAGTGGTGCAATGTGCAAGGATCAGAGGCACGAGCAGCTCCGCCATGTTGGACTGGGCAGGGCCAGCAGGCAGTACCTGTTTTTGACCTAGGAATGTCACAGCTTAGATTCTTAAGCGCCTAGTGATTTAAAGGCACAAATCAAAAGTGTTCCTGGATAGTAAAAAAATGTTACAGATTCACAATAAAACAGATTCAGACATAAAAGACCACACTGTTGGATGAATATACGTAGGCTTGAGAGAGAGAAGAAAAATAATATAGAGAATAAAGTTAATGGTTTAAAAAAAAGGGTAAAGTCTTTAAAGAGACAGAGTACAGATAGTTATAGATTAAGAGAAATAAAGAAAAATAAGCCACGTAAAAATGGAAAATTCACAGAGAGTCTGGATTATGTACATTGTGTTTTCTTTAAAATTTTTGACTGTGAAGGAGCTAAGTACAGAGAGACATTTCATTACATGGGCTGCCAAGCTAAACCAGAATGAATATAAGGGTATTACGATTTCAAAATTTGGGTCTAAGGATACGATGCTTTGGAGAGGGTCTTCTTTTGTTTTCACAGAGGACCAGACCCTGTGGATTGCATCTATCCCAATATGGTATGATAGACCACGACCTCCCGAAAAGTTCCTGTGAACACCCTCAAAAAATTACTTCACTCAACTGCCAACTGAGATAAACCTGGCACACAGGTTACACCCTAAATGATCTGATTAACAGCACCCCCATTCAGCAGGAAGCAGTTTGGAGAGAAAAAAACTGCGCCCATGTTCCCAAAATATTGTTTATAAATGTTCTTTTACATTTAAAGGGGGAAATGATATAGGTATGAATAATTTGCATTGTTGTGGATTTTAAGGTCAATTTTGTTATATGTATATGTATTTCTTTTTTTTTTTTTTTTTTTTTTTTTTCCTCTTAAATATTTATTTATTTATTATGTATACAATGTTCTGTCTGTGTGTATGCCGGAAGGCCAGAAGAGGGCACCAGACCTCATCACAGATGGTTGTGAGCCACCATGTGGTTGCTGGGAACTGAACTCAGGACCTCTGGAAGAGCAGGCAATGCTCTTAACCTCTGAGCCATCTCTCCAGCCCCCATGTATATGTATTTCTGATCTTGATTAAGGTATTGTGATTGTGTAGTTCATTTTTAAAATGTAATGTATAATTAGGAAATATAGGTTGTTGATGGATAATCATCAATAGTAGTAAAGCTTGTAGTCATGTTAGTTAGATTTTCTAGATATATAGAGATACATTTCAGTTAGATGGGCATTCTTCATATCTTTCAAAGACTGCAGAATATGGCATTTAATGTTTTAATAACTTAGGACTTTTCATGACAATGAGACACTCTGCTCCTGGCACCACCAATCTACTTCAAGAAGAAGAAGGGCATGGAAGAGGATCCTTATGGAGTTTGATAGCCATTTGTGCAAGAAACTGTTCTTGCCTGGACTGTTGTATAAACTGGACAAAGAGAACCCGCAGAGAGAAGACTGCTGAACTTGCCTAAAGGTGAGATGGTCTTTTGGGGTTCATGACTCATGAAAGAGTCTGCGAGACATTCTGCAGGACACAGCAGATAGTGACTGAACTATCTTTGAAATTGCCTGCTTCATGGAAATGTCTGCTGGATACTATGGGCCTGAAGGCTGAAGATGGATGCCCCAACGGTACAAAAGAACTTTGGGTGACTGTCCAGGTAGTGAGATGTCTCTGTCATTTCTAGAGTTTTCTTATTTCTTGTTTACTTAGGTAGTATTATATCCTTCTGGAGTCTTTGATGGAGTTGAAGAATGAATAGATAGTTATAGTTTTCCTTAGTTATAAAAAAAGATAAAATAGATATAAATATTGTAACTGTGATTCTTGCTTAATAACTGTTTTGTTATACGTAATTTTACTATGTTAAAGTTAAAGCCTTTCTTTCTTGTTTAAACAGAAAAAAGGGGAAATGATGTGGGAGTGATTTCTTATTAATAAAGAAACTGCCTAGGCTCCTTGATAGGCCAACCCTTAGGTGGGTGGAGTAAAGAGAAGAGAATGCTGGGAGAAAGAAGCTGAATCAGAGAGTCACCATGATTCTCACACTCCAGGCAGACGCAGGTTAAGATCATTCCTGGTAAGCCAGTTCGTGGGCTACACAGATTATAAGAAATGGGCTAATCCAAGTGCGAGAGTTAGTCGAGAAAAGGCTAGATATAATGGGCCAAGCGGTGTTTAAAAGAATACAGTTTCCATGTAATTATTTTGGGACATAAGCTAGAGGTAGCCATGTGGGCGGCCGAGTGCCGGGGACGCAGCCCTGCCGCTCCTATTACAACAACTGGGGTTTGATCCTAGTACATGTTCTGGCTTTGTGGGAGCCTAGCCAGTTTGGATGCTCACCTCCCTATACCTAGATGGAGGGGGGAGGACCTTGGACTTTCCACCTGACTGCTCTTCAGTCTGGAGAGGGAGGGGGAAAGCAGTGGGGGAGGGGGAATGGAGTGGGAGGAAGGGGAGGGAAATGGGAAGATGGGAGGAGGCAGAAATTTTTTCCCCATGAAAAAATAATTTAAAAAAATAATAATAAAAAAAGCCGTAGGACCTCAAATAGAACAGAAACAAGCAAAGAAATTCTTAGGGTCTGTACAGCAAGGATGCGTTTGATTTATCTGGGACAGTTTAGATTTGCACCCAGAGAGAGAAAGTTTTCTCAAAGAGAAACCTCCCACTGCCTCCTTCACACTGATGGTGCAGCTGCCATTTCTGGGCCATGCCAGGACTCTGAAAAAACATGCTATCAAACCGGACTCTCTGATTGTGGCTGAAAATGGGGACTAACTGAGAAGCCATTGATAAAAGCACTGGGACTTGTTTCTACTGCATGTACTGGCTTTTTGGGAACCTAGTCTATTTGGATGCAAAGCTTCCTAGGCCTGGATGTAGGGGGGAGGACCTTGAACTTCCCACAGGGCAGGGTTCTCTGCCCGCTCTTGAAGAGTGAGGGAGGAAGGGAGGAAAAAAAGAAAAGAAAAATAATAATAATAAAGAATTTAAGCCTAAGAAATTGGAAATTAGGAAAGATAACTTACAAACATTGAGTGGTTTTCAGAAATTATTGGGGTAATATTCAATGACTGCAGCCCTATTTGAAGTTGTCTAGGGGACAGCTTGAACGCCTCAGTGAGATTCCCAAAGAAAACAGTGATCCTACTTCCCCTAGGCATCTTGAAGACACTGCTAGACAAGTGCTGCTCAGGTGGAGCTTACCATTCAACATCGGTAAATATTATTCCAAAATAATGGTTCTTGAGCAACTGATTTTGCTCAGTTTTTTAACCAAAATAATAATCATTTTCTAGCTGATCGATTGGCAATTTACCAAAACATATTCCTTTATATTTCCTAAAGTGTTGATGAAAGATCCCATAAAAGTTAGTATGCTGATTTTTACTGATGGTTCCTCCAGTGGAACAGTTGTTTATGGTATTAATAGTGAAGGTTAGGTAGTACAAACAGTTCCACCTTCAGCTTTTTTTTATTTTATTACTTTTAAATTCCCACTCCTGCCCCTCCTGCCTCCCTATACCCTTCCACCCTCCACTCTCCAATCCTAAGAGAGGACAAGACTCGCTGACCTGTGGCAAGTCCAAGGCCCACCCTACTACATCTAGGTTGAGCAAGGATAATAGGCAAGAGAATAGGATCTCAAAAAAGCCAGGAGAGATAAATCCCAGTGCCATTGTCAATGGCCCCTCAGTGTGCAACAAGAGTAAACCACATTCAGAGGGACTAGTTTGATCCCATGCTCGTTCACTCCCAGTCCAGTTGGAGTTGGTGAGCTACCATTAACTCAAACTGTTTCAGTAGGTGAACCCCTCATGGTCTTGACCTCCTTGCTCATATTCTCACTTATTCTACTCTTCACCTGCACTCAGGACCTCAGTCCAGGTCTTCAGTTCAATTACATTGGTCAATGTCTCTGTTTTTATGTCAATACCAAGCTGTTTTGGTTACTGTAGCTCTGTAATAGAGCTTAATGTCAGGAATGGTAATGCCTCTAGGAGTTCCTTTATTGTATAGAATTTTTATTATATCCTGGGTTTTTGTTTTTCCATATTAAGTCAATTATTGTTCTTTCAAGGTCAGTGAAGAACTGTTAGGGGATTTTGATGGGGATAGCATTGAATCAATAGATTGCTTTTGGTAGGAATACTATTTTTACTATTTTGATCCTGCCTATCCAAGAACACTTGAGATCTTTCCATTTTCTGGTGTCTTCTTCAATTTCTATCTTCAAAAGCTTAAAGTTCTTGTCAATTAGGTCTTTTTCTTCCTTGGTTAGTCTTACCCCAAAATATTTTATGTTATTTGAGGCACTTGTGAAAGGTGATGTTTCTCTGGTTTCCCTCTCAGCTTCTTTATCTTTTATCTATTGGTGGGCTAATCATTTTTTTCAGTTGATCTTGTATCCTGCCATATCACTGAAGGTATTTATCAGTGGTAGGAGTTCTCTAGTAGAGATTTTGGGGTCACTTGTGTAGACAATCATATCATCTGCAAATAATGAAATTTTGACTTCTTCATTTCCAGTTTGAATCCCCTTGATCTCCTTATGTTGTCTTATTGTTATTGCTAGAAATTCAAGCACTGTGTTGTGTAGAAGGAACAGTGGGCTGCGTTCCTGCCACCCAGCTCCCAGCTGCCTGGCTAGCTTATGCCCCGAAATAACAACACACAAATTGTATTCTTTTAAGCGCTGCTTGGCCCATTAGTTCTAGCTTCTTCTTGGCTAATTCTAACATCTTGATTAACCCATTTCTAATAATCTATGTAGCACCACAAGGTGGTGGCTTACTGGGAAAGATTCAGCATGTCTGACCTGGTGGCTGGCTCCGTGGTGTCTCACCAACTATGCTTTCTTTCTCCCACCATTCTGTTCTGTCTACTCCACCTATCTAAATCCTGCCCTATCAAAAGCCAAGGCAGTTTCTTTATTAACCAATGAGAGTAACACATAGACAGATGACCCTCCTCCATCAATGTTGAAGAGATATGGAGAGAGTGGAAAGCCCTGTCTTGTTCCTGATTTTAGTGGAATGGCTTTGAGTTTCTCTCCATTTAATTTGATGTTAGCTGTTGGCTTGCTATATATTGCTTTTATTATATTTATATGTGTTCCTTGTATCCCGGATCTCTCCAGAACCTTTATTATGAAAGTGTGTTGGATTTTGTCAAATGCTTTTTCAGCATCTAATGAAATGATCATATGGGTTTTTTTCAGTTTATTTATATAATGGATTACACTGATAGATTTTCATATGTGGAACCAGCCCTGCATCTCAGGGATGACGCCTACTTCATCTTAATGGATGATTTTTTTGATGTGTTCTTGGAATCGGTTTGCCAGTATTTTATTGAGAATTTTTGCATCCATGTTCATGAGTGAGATTGATCTGTAATTCTCTTTCTTGGTTGAGTCTTTTGCGGTTTTGGTATCAGGGCAATTGTAGCATTGTAAAAAGAGTTTGGCAATGACCCTTCTGTTTCTTTTATATGGAAAAATTTGAAGAGTATAGGTATTAGCTCTTCTTGAAGGTTGTGGTAGAAGTCTGCACTAAAATCATCCAGCCCTGGGCTTTTTTTCATTGGAAGGTTTTTGATGACAGCTCTTACTTCCTTGTACCTTATAGTTCTATTTAAATTGCTCAGTTGGTCTTGATTTAATTCTGGTATATGTTATCTATCTAAAAAAATTTCTTTTACATTTTCGAATTTTGTGGAGTGCAGGTTTTTATAGTAAGACCTAATGATTCTTTAAATTTCCTCAGTGTCTGATGTTATGCCCCCTTTTTCATTTCTGAATAGATAAAGAAGATGTGGTTCATTTACACAATGGAGTACTACACAGCAGAAAAAGAAAATGACATCCTGAAATTTGCAGGCAAATAGATACATCTAGAAAATATCATATTGAGTGAAGTAATCCAGACCCAGAGAGACAAATATAATATGTGCTCACTCATAAGTGGCTTCTAGACATAAGGCAAAGAAAGATCAGCCTTCAAATCACAATCCCAGAGAACTTAGACAACAAAGAGGACCCTATGAGAGATGTACATTGATGATGAGCAGCCTCTGTCAACAATACGTGGATCTGATTTTCACGGGAAAGAGAAAAAGAAGGATCTCCTGATTAAATTAGGTGCATGGGGATTATGGTAGAGGGAAGAGGGGAGTGGAGAGGGAGGAGGGGGAGCAGAAAAAATATATAGCTCAATAAGAATTTAAAATAGAAATTTAAATTTTAATAAAATATATTTTATGTGTATGGTATTCTTGGTTCCATGTATATTTGTGACCACATATATGCCTGGTGCTCACAGATGCCATAAGAGGATATTGGATCCCTTGGAACTGGAGTTATGGATAGTTATGAGCTGCCATGTGTGTGCTGAGAGCTCCTCCATGATAGTACCCATTGCTCTTAATCATTGAGACATAACATAACTCCAGTCATTCCAGGTGGATGTTTTCAGAGGCAGATCTAACTAGTAGAAGGTAGAAAGCAAAATTTGCTGGAACTCAAGCTGAAAGAGACACTTGGGTTTGGCAGATCTTGGCCTGCAATTTTGGGTGCCACTTAATCCATATGAGACCATTCTTACTAATACTTAAAAAATAAAGCCTATCACTGCAAGGGTTATTTCTGTAAAGAGAACACAAGAGTAAGATGAACAGCAGATGACAAAATTGTTTTAAATCTCTAACTTCTTCAGCAGCAAGTTCCTTTGCTCATACAGTATCTACAGGAAAGGGCCGATACAGACCTGTATTTTACATTACAGTAGTAATAATTACAACACACAAGAAAACACATGACTTTCTGTCTGCTATGAGGGCTTTGCGACCTGAAATTCTGCAGAAATCCTCCAGAGACAGGTGGCTTTTATTTAGGTCAACTCTAACTGCCCATTTCTTTCACTTCCTGGACCTAACATCCCTTCAAGCTGCATCTGACCAAGAAGAATGACTCTGAAGAACAGTCCCTCTCCCTCTACAGAGATCTGAGAAGGCCTCCAGGGTGGATACACTGGATATGTAGCTGAAGACAGAAAGATTGTTCTTCACATCTGCCAGCCATGATCTGTATGAGCCTAATTTGTCCACTGTGTTTTCTGTCCCAATAGCCCAGAGAAATCACATTTGTTAAATGAGTGTTGCCATAGCAATAGAGGACCTACATATGAGCAGGGCCCTGACACTGGGAGAGGACAGCTGTCCATATCATCAATGTCTGTTCCTACTCACCTACAGGAGAGAGTTCACTAGACTTAATCCCTGACAATGCAGTCATCAGGAGCACCTGTGTCTTCTATTCTCCCTTTGCAGACCATGACATTCCTGTGAAGTCTCAGAAGCCCATCAGCACAGCTGGCTAAGGGCCTCGTCACCTGTACAACTGTGCTCTCCATGCTGAGCCTCAGAAGGACATGCCCACATGACCAAGCCTAACTATGACTCTCATGGCAGTACTTTGACTGGATCCATGAGCTAGGAGAGTCAGAGAGCTGATAAATCATTCTACTCTGTTAGCTCGAACAGGTCAAATTCCAATCCTGCCCACACTTTACCAGCTCATCTGAAGGCAGGACTTCCTGGTGATCAGTCTCCCCTCTAGTAAAATTCTACGGTTACCTCAACGAGACCCTCTCTGAATCACAAGATTTTCTTAGGGCTAAACGTATGGTGAGATCCACACAATCTGGGGTTGTTCTGATCTTTCGTATTTATGTGCAAGACACCGTTTTGTCCCTTCCACTCCCAGTGCTTCTGGCATCCATCTCAACTTCCCTTTATGTTTCTCCTCCAAGTAACACATTGAGCAACAAGGCTGATAAGCATCCCCATGCCCTCAGAGAACAACAGCTCATCCCAGGGACGACACCTGTTATGGTGTGCCTTGCGTATGTCATCATCAAAGATGGAGCCTTCATCCTGCCTATGCATCCTCGTGACACAGAGAACCAGCTGAGCACCCAGTCTGCCCTGTGTTCCCAATGCTGTGGGAAGGTGGCATTTATTTAATCCCAGCAGAAAGGTGACAGAGATGACTGTGAAGGCTGGAAAGAGATCAGAAGGATGACCAATAGGAATGAAGATCAGTCCTGGATCACTAGTGTCACCAGTCAAAGTTCTGATCCAGAAGAGAAGGCCAGAAGCAGAAGTTGTGTGAGGAGTTTCATGTTCTCGGTGTTGGAGTTGAGGCGACCTGTGTGTCCTTGAAAGCACTATAGGCTCCCTCTTTCCATGGAGGGTTTCAAGGCAACATCTTGTGTTGGCCAAGCTGTGTGTTGGGTGAGCCCATGTCCTCCCTGACCTTCCTAGGTTACCTTTGCCCTTTGGCTAGGTAATTCCCTTGTGGTAATCTTATTTTTGCATATGAGAGATACCAAGAAGGAGGTGACTCTCTCTTTCCCCAGGCAGAGAGGTTATCTCGGAAAAAAGAAATAGAGTAGGGTCTAGGGAGGGAGTTCCGCATTAGTAGGGACAGGGATGGAAACCAGTCTGCGAGGCAAGGCCATCTTTCAGAGAAACAAGTTTCTGACTGTTGAGTGAGTGTCCTGATATTGCCCCCTGGAGATTGTTGGAAGAACTGCAATCTCATGTCTAGGGTTACAGCAGGCATGGCCAACAAGTGTGAACTGCAATGAACTCCAACCCCTCAGCAGAGGTGGGGTGCAGGAGCCATAGTCCTGTTCACTGTGTTCTTCAGGACTCCTGATTCCATTGAGTGTTTGGTGGGTCTATGTAGGGTTCCAGATTTGTCCTGGGAAGCCTTGGAATAAAGTTGGAAGAAGATGGGGGTCCTCGGTAGGAGCCTTACACCCCCAAAATTTTCAAAGGAAAGTACTAGGAAATTTTTCTTCAGGTTCAAAGGAGAGGACACTAATGTAGGGCTGCACCTACACTTGCTGCCCAATCTCTGGTGTCTAAGTCATTCATTCTCTTTGCCCACAGAGTGCTGAAAGGCTCTGCTCTTGAGTACAGAGAACATTGATTCAGATGAAGGTGTTGTCTGCTCTTCCCTGTACACTGTTCTAAACTTCTTTCTCTAGCTGTGAATATATATATCCTGAGCAAAAGATGTTCAGGAGAGCAATGGCTGCATTTCCCTTCTAAGTTTGGGTCCCAGTGAAGGCAGAAAATATGCTGCTTGAAGACTAATTCCCTAGCTCATCCTCTCAATGTCTGCCTTATACTTAGCTGGCTTTCTTATACAACCTAGAACCATCTGCTTAGGGATGGTGTTGCCCACATCAGCCTGAGCCTTCCTGCATCAATTAAGACAATCTGTCACAGAACACATTCAGAGCCCAAAACCATAAAAACAGTGACTCAGTTAAGACTCTTATTTCCCCCAGGTGACTTCAGATATGTCAAGGTGACAGTTAACGCTGACTAGGACACTTTCAAACTGCTAAATCCTCCTCCTCCACAGGGGGATGTCAAAGGAATTGCCCCATTCTCCAAGTGAGTGCCCCTCTTTGTTTGCTGTGCTCATCACATGTCCTGGTGTCCACTAAGAGCCAGGGCACAGCTCAAGGATGTCTACCCTGAGTCTCACTTGTCCCACTTCCCAGATGATGAGCCCACGGACACTGTGATGTCCACCGCAGACACTGTGAGGAGTTAATGAAGCAGCTAAGTGTCATCCTGACTCAGGACAGGCCTCCCAACCACAGTCATCACCTGCCTCTTCTGGAATCAGAGCAAAAGCCAATAACCATGTGAGCCAAGACAGGGGCTGTGAGCATTTCAGGTGAAGGAACATGAGCGTGGTTCAGAGCACTGGGTGTTCCTTCTGGGTCCTTGAGATCATGATATCAAATGAAGGGGATAAGAGGGAAGGAGTTAGTGACAGAAAGAAAAATCTACTTGACCTTAAGAACAACCCCTGCTCTCGGGAAGTTGCTCCTACCTAGAAGAAAACCCTCCTTACATTCTAAAACCAATCCAGGGTCACCCAAAACAAATCACAGAGGCAAGAAGAGGAGGGAGGATCACAGCTGGAATTTCATGAGATGGTTGGGATTTGTTTGTGCCCATGGCACCAGCTTGAATTTAACCTCTGTATAATTCATAAAGGCACAAAAAAATTCTAAAAAGGTACAGTACGTTTAAAAGGTGCTTAGGTGTCAAAGAAAGAAAAGAAATGGATATAGACAGTAATAGAAAAAATATTTTGATCGAGGGAGCCATTATGGGGCAGGCAAGAAACCTGGCACCACAGAAATTCCCAGGATTCCATAAGGATAACCCCAGCTAAGACCCTAAGCAATAGAGAAGAGGGTTCCAGAACTAACTTTGCCCTATAGTCAGATCAATGAGTATCTTAAATGTCAATAGAACCTTTATCCAACAACTGATGAAAACAGAGACAAAGACTCTGGAGCACTGGGATGAGCTCCCAAAGTCCAGTTGAAGAGTGAGAGGAGTGAGAATATGAGCAAAAAGTCAAGATCATGATGGGTACACTCACTAAAACAATCTACCTGAGCTAATGGGAGCTCACCAACACCAGCCAGACTGGGAGAAACAAGCATTAGATAAAACTAGTCCCTCTGAATGTTGGTGACAGTTATATGGCTGGGGCAGACTGAGGGGCCACTGGCAGTGGCACCAGGATTTATCTCTACTGCTTGTATTGGATTTTTTGGGAACACAGTCTCTTCTGTGTTCCCAAAGGTTTCTGAACCTTGCTCAGCCTAGATGTAGTAGGGAGGGCCTAGGACCTTTTCCAAAGAATGTCCCTCACCCTCTCTGAGGAGTGGATATGGGTGGGGGAGTAAATGGAGGGAATAGGAGGAGGGGAGGGAGTGGGAATTTGGATTGGGTATGCATAATACAAAAAAGATAGTTTGTTTTCTTTTTAAAAAATAATAATTAATAAAGGCAATTAATACTGGGAAGGAAGGAAGGAAGGAAGGAAGGAAGGAAGGAAGGAAGGGTTATTTGACCCCAATATGGTCGGAATCCTCAGGTTGAGAAACACTACTTTAGTTGCTTCATTTGTTTCTTTTCTAGTTCCTGCAATATTTACCTAAAACGCTTGGAGAAGTTCTCACTTTCATGCTAAACACCTGCCCATAGTTCCCTAAAGTCTGTACATTTAAAGACAAGGTGGTGTAGGAGGGTCTTCTGTCTATGTTTTACTTTTATTGGCTGAATAAATAAGCTGTCTTGGCCTTTTGATAGGCCAGCCCTTAGGTGGGTAGAGTGATGGAGGAAGGTCATCTGTCTTATGTGTTACTCTCATTGGTTAATAAAGAAACTGCCTTGGCTTTTTGATAGGGCAGGATTTAGATAGGTGGAGAGACAGAACAAAATGCTGGGAGAAAGAAAGCATAGTTGGTCAGGTGCCATGGAGCCAGCCGCCAGGTCAGACATGCTGAATCTTCCTGGTAAGCCACCACCTTGTGGTGCTACACAGATTATTAGAAATGGGTTAATAAAGATGTGAGAATTAGCCGATAAGAGGCTAGAGCTAATGGGCCAAGCAGTATTTAAAAGAATACAATTTGTGTGTTGTTATTTTCGGGCAAAAGCTAACTGTGCAGGAGCTGGGCAGGACAGAAAGCAGGCCTGCCGCTCCTTTTACAAATGGTGCCCAGAGGTGGATAACTGAATCCACAGAAAGTCTGGGAAAGCTTGGGAAAGAGTAGAGTAAAGCATGTTTTCTTGGTAGCAGCAATTTTTCGAATCTGTTCTGCTTGCTAGAGGCAAGAAAGTGCTCTCATCTAAGAGAGACTTCTTGACTCAGCTTTAGCTGCAAAACCTTGCAGCTACCATGAACACCTAAATAGTGTTGATAAGAAGCTGAATGCATGGTTTTTGGTTTTCAGCTGTAGCAGGAAAAAAGCTGTGCCATTTTAAATGCCGGCTTTCTGGGTCATCCTGCCAGGACAAACTCTGACACTTTCAGGCAGGCAGTCTGACTGAGTGTGGTCTGTGAGCAGAATGCTGCAGCTTGCTTGCTGGCAAGGACCTTGAAACGCCATAGAGTTGCAGCAATAAAAATGGCTACAACCAGATCCTCAGCCACAAGGCTGGAATAGCAGAAAGCTAAGGAATGGGCTGGATCCAGCCGGCAAAGCCACGGCTTTAATCCTACCCATGTTGCTTAGTAATTTAAAGGCTCATGTGGTCAGAAAAAGACAGAGAGATACAGTAAAAAGAGATTCAAAAAAAAAAGAAAACCACTAAATGATTTACAGTGTATTAAGAATTGTTGGACTCTAGCATCCAAACACCAAGGAGGAGTCACCCCCAGAGACCACCCCTCACACCATAGCTGATGAGAAAGCATGAGGATTTTATTAATTCTGTCATGACAGGGTCTCTCAGCATTCGGGAAGCAAAGAGACCTCAAATAGCTGGCATAGGCTACTTTTAAAGGAGAAGGCCACAAAAACAAGAGGGGTTGTGATTGCCTTATTCAAATGGGCTATTACCAATAATTGGCTGGAGAAATGTTGCCAGATCATATGAGGTAAGAGGTCATTTTGACCCTGTTTACCAGGGGACCGAATCAAAGCATATGTATATGGGTAATTGTTCAGGAACTGAGTATGTGTGAGTGTAGCTGGTAGGTCCTTGGTTCCCAGGGGAGGAGGGGAAGCACTATGGCATGGAGGCTGAGAGGATTCAGAATTGTCAGAAATGGCTTCAGAATTGTCTTAAAGTCTTACAGAATATATGCAGACTAAAAGTTACAGTTCTTAAAGTAAATGATGGAGGAAGGTCATTGGTTAAAAAAATAAAGAAACTGCTTGGCTGGCCCTCATAGGTTAAAACATAGGTGGGTGGAGTAAACAGAACAGAATGCTGGGAGGAAGAGGAAGTGAGCTCAGACTTGACAGCTCTCCTCGCAGGAGCAGACACCTCAGAAGAGACGCCATGCCCCGCTCCCGGGCAGACACACGCGATGAAGCTCCGACCCAGGATGGATGTAGGCTAGAATCTTCCTGGTAAGACCAGTGCTCACAGATTATTAGAGATGGGTTGATCCGGATATCAGAATTAGCCAGTAAGGGCTAAAGCTAAAGGGCCAAGAAGTGTTTAAATGAATACAATTTGTGTGTTGTTATTTCGGGGCATAAGCTAGCCATGTGGGCAGCCGGGGTGCTGGGGATGCAGCCCCGCCGCTCCTATTTCTACAATTAAAAAACAAAAAAAGAAAGCAAGAGAGTAGTTGGGTGTGGTAGTACATACCTTTAATCCCAACACTTGGGAGGCAGAGGTAGATTGACCTCTATGACTTCAAGGTGTGGTAGCACTTACCTTTAATACCAATGCCTGGGAGGCATAGACAGATGGATCTCTGAGAGTTCAAGGACAGCCTGGTCTACAGAGTTATTCCAGGACAAAGATATACAGAGAACCTGTCTCAAAAAGTAAAAATAAATGAAATGGAGATTAAAATAAAGCTGTACAAAGATGGAAAATACACAGAGAATCTTGACACTGTATGCTATTATGCTCTCTTTAAGTTGTTTGAATGCTGAGGAAGGAGCAACAGCTGTTAAAAGATATTTGTTTATAAATGCTGCTGAACTAAGCCAAGATAGATATTTTGAAAATACCTTGACTTCAAAATTTGGATCTAAGGTTATGATGCTTTAGAAAGGTTCTTCTTTTGTTTTCACAGAGGATGAGACCCTATGGAATGCTTCTATCCCAATTTGGTATGTTAGAAGGGTATGATTTCGGGTGGGACGAAAACCAGGCCTGCTTGCCTCATCACTACAAACATCCCTTAATATAAATGGATGCAACTCACCTATAAAAAGGCACAGACTAACAGATTGGATACAAAAACACAATCCATCCTTCTGAATACAAGAAACACATCTCAACCTCAAAGACCGACGTCATCTCTAAATAAAGGGTTGGGGAAAATATTCCAATCAAATGGACCTAAGAAACAAGCAGATGTGGCTATTCTAATATCTAACAAAATAGACTTCAAGCTAAAATCAATCAAAAGAGACAAAGAGGGTCATTTCATATTAGTCACAGGAAAAATTCATCAAGAGGAAATTTCAATACTGAACATCTATGCCCCAAATACAAGGTCACCCTCGTGTGTAAAAGAAACACTTCTAAAGCTTAAATCATACATTAAACCCCACATGCTAATAGTAGGAGATTTTAACACTCCACTCTCACTACTGGACAGGTCAGTCAGACAAAAACTGAACAGAGAAATAAGAGAACTAACAGATGTTATGACTCAAATGGGCTTAACAGATATCTATAGGACATTCCATCCAAACAGAAAAGAATATATCTTCTTCTCAGCACCTCAGGGAACCTCCTCAAAAATTGACCACCTACTTGGTAACAAATACAAAAAATTGGAATAATCCAATGTATCTTCTCAAGTCACCATGTTTTAAAATTCCAGAAAGCCCACAAACACATGGAAATTAAACAATTCTCACCTGAATCATCAATGGGTCAAGGAAGAAATAAAGGGAGAAATAAAAGACTTCCTAAAATTCAATGAAAATGACCACACAACATATCCAAATTTATGGGACACAATAAAAGCAGTGTTAAAACAAAAGTTCATAGCACTGAATGTCTACATAAAGAAAGTGGAGAAAACTCACATGCGTGACTTAAATGCACACCTGAAAGCTCCAAACAAAATGAAGCAGACTCATTCAAGAGGAGTACAAGACAGGAAATAATCAAATTGAGGGATGAAATCAATGAAATAGAAACAAAGAAAACAATACAAAAAATCAATGAGACAAAGAGCTGGTTATTTGGGAAAATCAACAAGATAGACAAACATTTATCAAAACTAACCAAAAGGCAGAGAGAATATCCAAATTAACAAAATCAGAAATGGAAAGGGGGACATAACAATAAACATGAAGAAAATCCAGAGAATCATTAGGTAATATTTCAAAAACCTGTACTCCACAAAATTGGAAAACTTAAAGGAAATAGACAATTTTCTAGATAAATATCACTTACCAAATTTAAATCAAGACCATATAAGCAAATGAAATAGATACTCTAGCCACTCAAAGACACTCCTAAGAAAGAGAATTACAGACCAATCTCACTCATGAACATTGATGCAAAAATACTCAATAAAATACTGGCAAACCAAATCAAAAAACACAACAGAAAAATTATTCACCATGATCAAGTCAGCTTTGTTATAGAGATACAGAGATGATTCAACATACAAAAATCTGTCAATGTAATCCACCATGTAAACCAATCGGAAAAAAACAAATTATCATTTCATTAGATGCTTAAAAAGCCTTTGACAAAATGCAACACACCTTCATGATAAAGGTTTTGGAGAGAGCAGGGATACAAAGAACATACCTAAACAAATACAGACAATATAGAGCAAGCTAACAGCCAACATCAAACTAATAGATAGAAATTCAAAGCAATCCCACTGGTATCAGGAACAAGACAAGGTTGTCCACTCCCTCCATACCTATTCAATATAGTACTTAAGGTTCTAGTTAGAGCAATAATAAAACAAAATAAGGTCAAGGGGATACAAATCAGAAAAGAAGTCAAACTCTATTTGTTGATGACATGATAGTTTATATAAGTGACCCCAAAATTCTACCAAGGAACTTCAAAAATCATAAACACTTTCAGAAATATAGAGGATACAAATCTAAGTCAAAAAAATCAGTAGCCCTCCTTTTATACAGATGATAAATGGGCTGAGAAACAAATCAGAGAAACATCACCCTTCACAATAGCCACAAATAACATAAAATTTCTTGGAGTAACTCTAACTAAACAAGTGGAAGTGCTGTATGACAAGAACTTTAAATCTTTGAAGAAAAAAACTGAAGAAGACATCAGAAAATAGAAAGATCTACCATGCTCTTGGGTTGGTAGAATTGCACTTGGGGGAGCAGAACCTGCATTTTCCAGGGCAGCAAAATAGAGCCAACACTGTTAATGCAGGTGTGGATGAGCCAGAACCCATTCTTAGGTGAGTGAGCTTAGGAGAGCCGTCCCCATTTCTCATCTGTCTTGGGGCAGCATGAGCGATGGGAAGTTACCCTCAGACTGGCCCATCAACACCTGAGGCTAATGGGAGGTTTGGCTTTGTGATCATAAGAGCAGGAGAGCTGTCCCTGACCCACTCCAGCTGAGAAACTCAGGAGAACAGGTCCTGCTCCTAACCAGCAAAGCACAATAAAGCCAACCATATTGGCACAGATATTACCAGTCTCAAAGTTGTGAGGATGGAAGAGCTGTCCCCATTACTTATCTGAATTCTGTAGCATAGACATGGGACAGATGCCATCCTCCCTTCCCCTCCCAGCCCATCAGCATCTCTGGCAGAAGAGACAGTTATACCTGTCTGTAGTCATAAGAATGGGAGAATTATCTCTATACCCCAGTCACAAAAATAAGGGAAAATAGGCCCTGAAACTTGTCTGGGAAACACATTGGAAAAATACTGTTGTTGCAGGTACAGGTGATCCAGACCTAAGGTAGTGAGCAAGGGTGACTGGCCCCATCACTCACTTGTCCTGTGATTGCATGGGTGTGGAAGAGTTTTCCTCCTCCCCCTGCCCTCACCACATATTAATGACTAAGGCACTTGTGAGAACTGTCCCTGAGGTCACAAGCCTGTGGAAGTTGTCTCTGTTTTCCACCAGTTGCCAAACTGAGAGAGCAGGCCCTGCACCTCACATAGGTAACACAATATAGTCTCAAACCTGTTGGCAGAGGCAAGGTGAGCCAGCCCCAAAGTCGAAAATGTGGGAGACCTGTTTCACCACTTTTCTGTCATATGACAATGTGGGAGGATGAGAGATGCCCCCCATACTCATCTTCAAACCTTACCACCTGCAACATATGAGAGAACTGACCCCCCCTTACTAACTGCAGCACTCAGGAAGTGGGCCCCATCCCTCAGCAAGACAGCACAGCAGAATTGACCAGTGGGTGGAGCAGATGGTGACCTAGCCCCACAGTTATTAGAAAAGGAGAGATGTACCTATTACTTACCAGACATATAGTAGCATGAGTAGAGGACAGATGCCTTCCCCCTACCTCATGCTCATCAATTTCTGATACAGACAGAGGTGTTGGTCCTAGGGTCATAAGAGAAGGAGGGGTGGCCCTATCCCTCACCAGCTGCAGCGTTCGGAAAAGTGGCCCATGTGCACTACCTAGAAAACCTCATAGAGATAGTCCTAATGGGAGGGGTGTGAGAGAGTAGACACTGAGGGCGATAAAGCAGTAAAACTGGCCCTGCCCTTTGATCATTGTTACAAAAGGCAAATTAAGGACACAGGATCCGCCAGCTCCAGGGGACCCTGACCTCTCTCTCCCTAACCCATCCCAGTTTGCACCCAGGAACCTCCTCCCTTCTTTCTCCCTTCTGTGTGGCCACGAGATCAGCCAGCTCAGCCTGTGTGAGCACTGGGACAGGGTTCTGAGGGCAATGGGGCCAGCGGGAATAGCTTTGCTTCAATAGCCTGCCTGCAGCAAGGTAGGCACTTTGTTAGCAAGGTTCCTGGCCAGCAAGAGAACCTTATCCTGTCCCATAAGATCCATCGGATAGCATTTGAAGAAAGAGATGGGCAGGTGCCAAGGCAAGAATTCCTCCACCAATCTGAAAAATAACATGAAAACACCAGAACCCAGTGATCAACAGAAGGTCTTGAACACCCTAATCCAGAAGAAAGGGGAAAAAAATGACATTATGAAATCAATAGAATCCCTTAGACAGCATGTGAAAAACACCCTTTTAAAATTGGATGAGAAGTTTAACAAAAGTTTGAAGAAATGAATAAATACGTAAATGATACCCCGGGAAACCAAAAAAAAAAAAACAATCAAATACGTAATGGAAACAGTTCAAGAATTGAAAATTGAAAGGGAGACAAAAAAGAAAACACAAACAGAGGGCCTACTGGATGTGGAAAATCTAGGGCAATGAACAGAGACTACAAAAACAAGCATAATTAATAGAATACAAGAGATAGAAGAAAGAATGTCAGACTCTGAAGACACCATTGAGAAAATAAACGCACTGATCAAAGAAAACAGCAAATCCAACAAATTCTCATCTCAAAACATTCAGGAAATATGGGACACAATAAAAAGACCATACCTAAGAATAATAGGGATAGAAGAAGGAGAAGAATGACAGCTCAAAGGCCCAGAAAATTTATTTAACAAAATTATAAAAGAAAACTTTCCCAACATAAAGAAAGATATTCCTATGAATATTCAAGAAGCATACAGAACACCAAATAGATTGGATCAAAAAAAATCCCCTCGCCATCAAAAGACAAAATATACAGAATAAAGAAAGAATATTAAGAGCTGCAAAGGAAAAAGGTCAAGAAACCTATAAAGGTAAACCTATCAGACTTACACCGGACTTCTTGATGGAAACAATGAGAGCCAGAAGGTCCTGGATAGAGGTACTGCAGAAACTAAGAAACCACGGATGCAAGCCCAGACGACTATACCCAGCCAAGCTATCATTCACTATCAATGGAGAAAACAAAATATTCTAGGATAAGAACAAATTTAAACAATACATAGCCACAAACCCAGCCTTACAGAAAGTAATAGAAGGAAAAACACAACCCAAGGAATCCAACATTGCCAACACTGCCTGTAGTAGGAAGCTGTGGGCTGCATTCCTGCCACCCAGATCCTGGCTGCCTGGCTAGCTTATGCCCCAAAATAACAACACACAGACTGGGACTGAGTTGTGAGTGCAACCGGATGAGCAGTAGTTCCTTTGTCTCAATAGCCTGCCTGCAGCAAGCGAGGTAGGCCCTTTGTTTGCAAGCTACCTGACAAGCAAGGAGATCTGATCTTGGCACCAGGAGAGAGCCATTACTGGGGTGAGTGAGTTTCTGACCCATGGCAGCAGCCCGGGACATGGAACACAGACATTTCTCATCCCCCTATACTTCCTGGACTTCCTGCAGAGGCTATACTCCCCGGCTACTGCTTCTCTCTTCCTGTCCCACCCAGGTTGCATCCAGAAACCCCAACTTCTGCCTCCCTCCAAGCTTCGGGCAATAACATAACCCAACTCAGCCTGTTTGGACGCTATGACTGAGTCGTGAGGGCAAGCAGGCAGGCTGGAGTTCCTTTGTCTCAATAGCGTGCCTACAGCAAACAAGGTAGGCCTTTTGTTTGTGAGCTACGACGCCAGCTAGGAGACCTGATCTCAGCACCAGAAGATACATCAGTGGGCAAGGAGACCTGATCCTGTAAAAGAAGATCCATAGGGGAGCATTAGGAGGAAGAGATGGGCAGGACCTATGCAAGAATTCACCCAACAATATGAAAAACAACATGAGACCATGAGAATCCAGCAACCTTACAACAGGAGGACATGAACACCTTAATCAAGAAGAAGTAGAAAAAAATTGATTTTATGAAAGTGATAGAGGCCCTTAAACAAGAGGTGAAAAACTCCCTTAAAGAAATGGATGAGAAGAATAACAGAAAGTTTGAAGAATTGAGTAAATCTGTGAATGATATCCTAGAAAATCAAGGAAAAACAATGAAACAGATAATGGAAACAGTTCAAGACTTGAAAACTGAAATGGAGGCAAGGAAGAAAACACAAACAGAGGGCCGGCTGGACATGGAAAATCTAGGTAAACGAATAGAGACAACAGAAACAAGCATAACCATCCAAATACAAGAGATAGAAGAAAGAATCTCAATTCCCAAGATACCATAGAGAAAATAAAAGCACTGATCAAATAAAACAGCAAATTGAACAAACTCTCATCACAAAACATTCAGGATATCTGGGACACAATAAAAAGGCCAAACCCAACAATAATAGGAGTAAAAGAAGGAGGAGTACAGCTCAATGGTCGAGAAAATATATTTCATAAAATTATAGAAGAAAACTTTCCCAATCTAAAGAAAGATATACCTATGAAGGTGCAAAAAGCATACAGAACACCAAATAGACTGGATCAAAAAAAATCCCCTCGCCATAAAATAATCAAAACACAAAACATACAGAAAAGAAAAAATATTAAGAGCTGCAAAAGAAAAAGGTCAAGTTACTTATAAAAGTAAATCTATCAGACTTACACCTGACTTCTCTATGGAAACCATGAAAGCCAGAAGGTCCTGGATAGATGTACTGCAGAAAATAAGAGAACATGGATGCAAGCACAGACTACTATACTCAGCCAAGCTTTCGTTCACTATAAATGGAGAAAACAAAATTTTCCAGGATTAAAACATATTTAAACAACACGAAGCCACAAATCCAGCCTTACAGAAAGTAAAAGAAAAAAATCACAAACCAAGGAGTCCAACAATGCCCAAAATAACACAGACATCTAGAGAACATTCACCAGCACAACTCAAAGAAGGGAAACACACAAACTCTACGACTAAAAAAGTGACCGGAGTTAACAACCACTGGTAATTAATATCACTTAATATCAATGGACTCAACTCACCTATAAAAAGGCACAGGCGAAGAGATTGGATACTAAAACAGGATCCAACATTCTGCTGTTTACAAGAAACACACATCAACCACAAAGACAGGCACCTACTAAGAGTAAAGGGATGGGAAAGGTGTATCAAGCAAATGGACCTAAGAAACAAGAAGGTGTGGCCATAATAATATCTAACAAAGTTGACTTCAAACTAAAATCAATCAGAAAAACTGGAGAGTGACATTTTATACTCATAACAGGAACAATTCATCAGGATGAAGTCTCAATCCTGAATATCTATGCCCCTAATATAAAAGCACACACGTACGTAAAAGAAACGTTAGTAAAACTCAAGGCAGTCATCAAACAACACACAGTAATAGTAGGAGACTTCAACACTCCTCTCTCAACAATGGACAGGTCAATCAGACAGAAAACTAACAGAGAAATAAGAGAATTAATGGAGGTAATGAATCAAATGGACTTAACAGACATCTATAGAACATTCCACCCAAATAGGAAAGAATATACCTTCTTCTCTGCAGCTCATGGAACCTTCTTGAAAATTGACCATATAGTCGGTAACAAAGCAAACTTCCACAGTTACAAAAAAATATTAGTTACCACCTGTGTCTTATCAGATCACCATGGATTAAAGTTAGAATTCAACAACAAAGCTACCTCCAGAAAGCCAACAAATTCATGGATAATAAAGTCAACTATTGAACCACACCTGGGTCAAGGAAGAAATAAAGAAAGAAATTAAAGTCTTCCTTTAATAAAATGAAAATAAAGAGACAACATACTCAAACAAATGGGACACTATGAAAGCAGTCCTAAGAGGAAAGTTCATAGCACTAAGCGCCCACTTAAAGAAAACAGAGAAAGCACATGTGGAGACCTAACAGCCCACCTGAAAACTCTAGAAAAAAAAAGCAGACTCACCTAGGAGGAGTAGAAAACTGGAAATAATCAAACTGAGGGCTGAAATCAACAAAATAGAAACACAGAAAGAAATCCAAAGAATCAATAAAACAAAGAGTTGGTTCTAGGAGAATATCAACAAGATTGACAAACCCCTATCCAAACTAATCAAATGGCAGAGAGAGAATATGCAAATTAATAAGATCAGAAATGAAAAGGGAGACATAACCACAGACACAGAGGAAATTCAGAGAATCATTAGAGCTTACTACAAAAGACTGTATGCCACAGAACTGTAAAATGCAAAAGAAATGGACAATTTTTAGATAAGTACAATATCCCAAAGCTAAACCAAGACCAGGTGAACAATCTAAATAGACCTGTTAGTCGGGAAGAATTAGAAACTTTTATCAAAAACCTCCCTTCCAAAAAAAAGCACAGGACCACATGGTTTCAATGCAGAGTTATACCAGAACTTCCAAGAAAATCTAATACCTATACTCCTTAATGTATTTCACAATATAGAAACAAAAGAGTCATTGCCAAATTCCTTTTATAAAGCTATGGTTACCCGGATACCAAAACCACACAAAGACTCAACCAAGAAAGAAAATTACAGACATATCTTACTCATGAACATCATTGCAAAAATCCTCAATGAAATACTGGCAAACCGAATCCAAGAACACATTAGAAAAATTATCCATTATGATCAAGTAGGCTTCATCCCAAAGATGCCGGGCTGGTTCAACATATGAAAATCTATCAATGTAATTCAGCATATAAATAAACTGAAAGAAAAAAAACCATATGATCATTTCATTAGATGCTGAAAGAGAATTTGACAAAATTCAACACCGCTTTATGATACAGGTCTTGGAGAGATTAGAGATAAAGGTCATAACTAAATATAATAAAAGCTATTTACAGAAAGCCGACAGCAATCATCAAATTAAAAGGAGAGAAATACAAAGCCATTCCACTAAAATCAGGAATATGACAAGGCTGTCCACTCTCTCCATACCTCTTCAATATAGCGGTTGACATTCTACCAATAGCAATAAGACAAAATAGGGGGATCAAGGGGATTCGAATTGGAAAGGAAGAAATTAAACTTTCGTTATTTGCAGATGATATGATAGTGTACATATGTGACCACAAAAACTCTAACAAAGAACTTCGACAGCTGATAAACACCTTTAGTAACGTGGAAGGATATAAGATCAACTCCAAAAAGTCAGTTGCCTTCCGATACACAGAGGATAAGGAAGCAGAGAGGGAAATCATAGAAGCATCATCTTTCACGATAGCCACAAACAGCATAAAATATCTTGGGGTAACTCTAACCAAGGAAGTGAAAGATCTATTTGACAAGAACTTTAAGGCATTGAAGGAAGAAATTGAAGAGGATACCAGAAAGTGGAAAGATCTCCCTTGCTCTTGAATTGGGAGGATCAACATAGTAAAAATGGCAATTCTGCCAAAGGCAATTTATAGATTCATTGCAATCCCCATCAAAGCCTCATCAAAATTCTTCACAGATCTTGAGAGGACAATAATTAACTTTATATGGAAAAACAAAAAACCCAGCATAGTCAAAACAATCTTATATAATAAATGAACTTCTGGAGGCATTACTATCCCTGACTTCAAACTGCAGCTTGGTATTGGCATATAAACAGAGAAGTCAATCAATGGAATTGAATAGAAGACCCAGATTTTAACCCACAAACCTATGAACACCTCATTTTCATTAAAGGAGCTAAAAGTGTACAATGGAAGAAAGAAAGCATCTTCAGCAAATATTGCTGGCACAACTGGATGCCAACCTGTAGAAAAATGAAAATAGATCCATATCTATCACCACGCACAAAACTCAAGTTCAAATGAATCAAAGACCTCAGTATGAATCGGAACACACTGAACCTGATAGAAGAGAAAGTGGGAAGTACCCTACAACAGATGGGCACAGGACATTGCTTCATATGTATAACCCCAGCAGCACAGACATTAAGGGTAACATTGAATAAATGGGACCTCCTGAGACTGAGAAGCTTCTGTAAAGCAAAGAACACTGTCACTAAGACAAAAAGGCTGACTGGGAGAAGATCTTCACCAACCCCGCAACAGATAAAGGTCTGATCTCCAAAATATATAAAGAACTCAAGAAACTAGACTTTAAAATGCTAATTAATCCGATTAAAAATGGGGCACTGAACTGAAGAGAGAATTCTTAACAGAAGAAGTTCAAATGGCCAAAAGACACTTAAGGTCATGCTCAACCTCCTTAACAATCAGGGAAATGCAAATCAAAACAACTTTGAGATACCATCTTACACCTGTCAGAATGGCTAGAATCAAAACCATCAATGATAGCCTATCCTGGAGAGGTTGTGGAGAAATGGGTACATTCATCCATTGCAGGTGGGAATACAAACTTGTGCAACCAATTTGGAATTCAGTGTGGCAATTTCTCAGGAAATTCGAGATCAACCTACCCCAAGACCCAGTAATCCCACTTTGGAATATACCCAAGAGATGCCCTATCATATGACAAAAGCATTTGTTCAACTATCTTCATAGAAGCATTATTTGTAATAGCCAGAACCTGGAAACAACCTAGATGCCCTTCAATGGAAGAATGGATGAAGAAAGTGTGAAATATATACATATTAGAGTACTACTCAGCGGTAAAAAAAAATGACATCTTGAATTTTGCATGCAAATGGATGGAAATAGAAAACACTATCCTGAGTGAGGTAACCCAAACTCAAAAAGATGGACATGGGATGTACTCACTCATAATTGGTTTCTAGCCATAAATAAAGGACATTGAGCCGATAATTTGTGATCCTACAGAAGCTAAACAAGAAGGTGAACCCAAAGAAAAACATATAGTTATCCTCCTGGATATTGGAAGTAGACAAGATTTCCGGGCAAAAATGGGATCTTGGGGGTGGGGTGGGATGGGGGTATGGGGAATTGCGAAGAGAAAAATGAGAAGGGGAGGATGGGGGGGAACTTGGGGGAATGGGATGGTTGGGATAAATGAAGGGTGGATATGGGATCAGGTTAGTATATATCTTAATTAAGGGAGCCATCTTAGGCTTGGCAAGAGACTTGTATCTAGAGGGGCTCCCAGGTGCCCAGTGGGATGTCCCCAGTTAGTTCCTTCGGCAGCTGAGGAGAGGGAACCTGAAATGACCCTATCCTATAGCCATACTGATGAATATCTTGCATATCACCATAGAACCTCCATCTGTGATGGATGGAGATAGAGACAGAGACCCACATTGGAGTACCAGAATGAGCTCCCAAGGTCCAAATGATGAGCAGAAGGAGGGAGAACATGATCAAGGAAGTCAGGACCGTGAGGGGTGCACCCACCTTTTTAAGGAGCTGCAGGCTGCATTCCTGCCACCCTGCTCCCAGCTGCCTGGTTAGCTTATACCCTGAAATAACAACACACAAACTGTATTCTTTTAAACAGTGGCTGGCCCATTATACCTAGCCTCTTCTAGGCTTATTCTCACATATTAATTTAGCCCATTTCTAATAATCTGTGTAGCACCACTAGGTGTCCTTACTGGGAAAGATTCAGCATGTCTGACCTGGTGGCTTGCTTCATTGCATCTGGCCCTAAGAGGAGCTGCATGATTTCTGAGCTCACTTCCCCTTCCTCCCAGCATTCTGTTGTGTTTACACCACCTATTTAAATTCTGCCCTATCAGATGGGTCAAGACAGTTTCTTTATTAGCCAATGACCTTCCTCCATCACCCACCCACTGAGACAGTGGGGCTGATCTATTGGGAGCTCACCAAGGCCAGCTGGACTGTGACTGAAAAACCATGAAATAAAACCAGACTCTGAACATGGTGGACAATGAGGGCTGATGAGAAGCCAAGGAAATGGCACTGGATTTTGATCCTACTGCAAGTACTGACTTTCTGGGAGCCTAGCCTGTTTGGATGCTCACCTTACTAGACCTGGATGGAGCAGGGAGGACCTTGGCCTTTCCACAGGGTAGGGAACCCTGACTGCTCTTTGGACTGGAGAGGGAGGGGGAGAGGAGTGGTGGGAGGGGGAGAGGAGTGGGAGGAGGCAGAAATTTTTTTCAATAAAAAAAATCCATTGGGTCATATTGTGTCTCTGCCACTGTCTGCAAACCCCAGAATGACAACAGTTAAAGCTGTACATGTCCATAAATGTCAACCACAGTTGGCTGTTTTCATTAGTTAAAGTTCTTTATACTGATAAATTTTTTTTTATGGAGAAAAGGAAAAAAAACAAGTTTCCACCTCCTCCCAGCCTCCCATTTCCCTCCCCCTCATCCTAACCTTCTCCCCCTCCCCCCACTCCTCTCCCCCTCCCTCTCCAGTCCAAAGAGCAGTCAGGGTTCCCTGCCCTGTGGTAAGTCCTAGGTCCTCCCCCCTCCGTCCATATGTAGGAAGGTGAACATCAAAACTGGCTAGGCTCCAACAAAGCAAGAACACGAAGTAGGATCAAAACCCCATGCCATTGTCCTTGGCTTCTCATCAGCCCTCATTGTTCGCCATGTTCAGAGAGTCCGGTTTTATCCCATGCTTTTTCAGTCACAGTCCAGCTGGCCTTGGTGAGCTCCCAATAGATCAGCTCCACTGTCTTAGTGGGTGGGTGCACCCCTCATGGTCCCGACTTCTTTGCTCATGTTCTCCCTCCTTCTGCTCCTCATTGGGACCTTGGGAGCTCAGTCCAGTGCTCCAGTGTGGGTCTCTGTCTCTATCTCCATCCATCACCAGATGAAGGTTCTATGGTGATATGGAAGATATTTGTCAGTATTGCTATAGGATAGGGTCATTTCAGGTTCCCTATCCTCAGCTGCCCAAGGAACTAATTGGGAACATCGACTTGGGCTCCTGGGAGCCACTATAGGTTCAAGTCTCTTGCCAACCCTAAGGTGGCTCCCTTAACTAAGAATTGTGCTTCCATGCTCCCCTATCCAACCTTCCTTTATCCCAATCCTCCTTTTTCCCCAAGTTCCTCCCATCCTCCCCTTCTCCCTTTTCTCTCCCCATCTCCCCTTAAAGATCCCAATTTTCTCCCCGGCAATTTTGTCTACTTCCCCTAGCCAAGAGGATAACTATATGCTTTTCCTTTGGTTCACCTTCTTACTTAGCTTCTTTAGGGTCACCAATTGAAGACTCCGTGACCCTTATTTATAGCTAGAAACCAATTATGAGTGAGTACATCCCATATTCATCTTTTTGGGTCTGGGTTACCTCACTCGGGATAGTGTTTTATATTTCCATCCATTTGCATGCAAAATTCGAGAAGTCATTGTTTTTTACCGCAGAATAGTACTCTAATGTGTAGATATTCCACACGTTCTTCATCCATTCTTCCATTGAAGGGCATCTAGGTTGTTTCCAGGTTCTGCCTATTACAAATAATATTGCTATGAACATAATTGAACAAATGCTCTTGTCATATGATAGGGCATCTCTTGGGTATATTCCCAGGAGTGGTATTGCTAGGTCCAGGGGTAGGTTGATCCCGAATTTCCTGAGAAACCGAAACACTGATTTCCAAAGTGGTTGCACAAGATTGCATTCCCACCAGCAATGGATGAGGGTACCCCTTCCTCCACAGCCTCTCCAGCAAAGGCTATCATTGGAGTTTTTTATTTTAGCCATTCTGACAGGTGTAAGATGATATCACAAAGTTGTTTTGATTTGCATTTCCCTGATCGCTAAGGAGGTTGAGCATGACCTTAAGTGTCTTTGGGCCATTTGAACATCCTCTGCTGAGAATTCTCTGTTCAGTTCAGTGCCCCATTTTTTAATTGGGTTAATTGGCATTCTAAAGTCTAGTTTCCTGAGTTCTCTATATATTTTGGAGATCAGACCTTTGTCAGTTGCGGGGTTGGTGAAGATCTTCTCACAGTCAGTAGGTTGCCTTTTTGTCTTGGTGACAGTGTCCTTTGCTTTACAGAAGTTTCTCAGTTTTAGTAAGTCCCATTTATTCAATGTTTCCCTTAATGTCTGTGCTGTTGGGGTTACACATAGGAAGCGATCTCCTGTGCCCATCTGTTGTAGGGTACTTCCCACTTTCTCTTCTATCAGGTTCAATGTGTTCTGACTGATAGTGAGGTCTTTAATCCATTTGGACTTGAGTTTTTTGCATGGTGATATATGGGTCTATTTTCATTCTTCTACAAGTTGACATCCAGTTATGCCAGCACCATTTGTTGAAGATGCTTTCTTTCTTCCACTGTATACTTTTAGCTCCTTTATCATAAATGAGGTGTTCATAGGTTTGTGGGTTAAAATTCGGGTCTTCTATAGGATTCCATTGGTCGACTTCTCTGTTTTTATGCCAGTACCACACTGTTTTCATCGTTGTAGCTCTGTAAAAGAGTTTGAAGTCAGGGATGGTAATGCCTCCAGACAATCCTTTATTGTATAGGATTGTTTTGGCTATCCTGGGTTTTTTGTTTTTCCATATAAAGTTGATTATTGTTCTCTCAAGATCTGTGAAGAATTTTGATGGGACCTTGATGGGGCTTGCAATGAATCTATAAATTGCCTTTGGCAGAATTGCCATTTTTACTATGTTGATCCTCCCAGTCCAAGAGCAAGGGAGATCCTTCCATTTTCTGGTATACTCCTCAATTTCTTTCTTCAATGCCTTAAAGTTCTTGTCAAATAGATCTTTCACTTCCTTGGTTAGAGTTACCCCAAGATATTTTATGCTGTTTGTGGCTACCATGAAATGTGAAGCTTCTCTGATGTCCCTCTCTGCTTCCATATCCTTTGTGTATAAGAGGGCGACTGATTTTTTGGAGTTGATCTTGTATCCTGCCACATTACTAAAGCTGTTTATCAGCTGTAAGAGTTCTTTGGTGGAGTTTTGGGGGTCGCTTATGTACACTATCATATCATCTGCAAATAACCAAAGTTTAACTTCTTCCTTTCCAATTCGAATTCCCTTGATCCCATTATGTTGTCCTATTGCTATTGCTAGAACTTCAAGCACTATATTGAAGAGGTATGGACAGAGTGGACAGCCTGGATGTGTTCCTGATTTTAGTGGGATGGCTTTGAGTTTCTCTTCGTTTAGTTTGATGTTAGCTGTCGGCTTGCTGTATATAGCTTTTATTATATTTAGGTATGACCCTTGTATCCCTAATCTCTCCAAGACTTTTATCATAAAGGAATGTTGAATTTTGTCAAATGCTTTTTCAGCATCTAATGAAATGATCATATGGGTTTTTTTCCATTTATTTATATGCTGGATTACATTGATAGATTTTCTTATGTTGAACCAGCCCTGCATCCCTGGGATGAAGCCTACTTGATCATAATGGATAATTCTTCTAATGTGTTCTTGGATTCGGTTGGCCAATATTTTGTTGAAGATTTTTGCATCGACGTTCATGAGTGAGACTGGTAAATAATTCTCTTTCTTGGTTGAGTCTTTGTGTGGTTTGGGTATCAGAGTAACTGTAGCTTCATAAAAGGAATTTGGCAATGACTCTTCTGTTTCTATATTGTGAAATACATTAAGGAGTATAGGTATTAGGTATTCCTGGAAGTTCTGGTAGAATTCTGCATTGAAACCATCTGGCGCTGGGCTTTTTTTTGGTAGGGAGGTTTTTGATAACCTCTTCTAATTCTTCGCGACTAAAAGGTCTATTTAGATTGTTCACCTGGTCCTGGTTTAACTTTGGTATATGGTATTTATCTAAAAAAGTGTGCATTTCCTTTATATTTTCCAGTCTTGTGGCATATCGGCTTTTGTACTAAGAGCTAATGATTCTCTGAATTTCCTCTGTGTTTGTGGTTATGTCCCCCTTTTCATTTCTGATCTTATTAATTTGCATATTCTCTCTCTGCCATTTTATTAGTTCGGATATGGGTTTGTCAATCTTGTTGATTTTCTCCAGGAACCAGCTTTTTGTTTCATTGATTCTTTGGATTGTTTTCTGTGTTTCTATTTTGTTGATTTCAGCCCTCAGTTTGATTATTTCCAGTCTTCTACTCCTCCTAGAGGAGTCTGCTTCTTTTTTTTTTCTAGAGCTTTCAGGTGGGCTGTTAAGTCTCCAATGTGTGCTTTTTCTGTTTTCTTTAAGTGGGCACTTAGTGCTATGAATTTTCCTCTCAGGACTGCTTTCATAGTGTCCCATAAGTTTGAGTATGTTGTTTCTTTATTTTCATTGTATTAAAGGAAGACTTTAATTTCTTTCTTTATTTCTTCCTTAATCCAGGTATGGTTCAGTAGTTGATTGTTCAGTTTCCATGAATTTGGAGGCTTTCTGGGGGTAGCATTGTTGTTGAATTCTAACTTTAATCCATGGTGATCTGATAAGACACAGGTGGTAACTAATATTTTTTTGTAACTGTGGATGTTTGCTTTGTTACCGACTGTGTGGTCGATTTTTGAGAAGGTTCCATGAGCTGCAGAGAAGAAGGTATATTCTTTATATATGGGTGGAATGTTCTATAGATGTCTGTTACGTCCATTTGATTCATTACTTCCATTAGTTTTCTTATTTCTCTGTTAGTTTTCTGTCTGATTGACCTGTCCATTGTTGAGAGAGGAGTGTTGAAGTCTCCTACTATTAGTGTGTGCGGTTTGATGGCTACCTTGAGTTTTAGCAATGTTTCTTTCATGTACGTGGGTGCTTTTATATTAGGGGCATAGATGTTCAGGATTGAGACTTCATTCTGATGAACTGTTCCTGTTATGAGTATAAAATGCCCCTCTCCATCTCTTCTGATTGATTTAAGTTGAAGTCAACTTTGTTAGAGATTAGTGTGGCCACACCTGCTTGTTTCTTAGGTCCATTTGCTTGATAAGCCTTTTCCCATCCCTTTACTCTTAGTAGGTGCCTGTCTTTGTGGTTGATGTGTGTTTCATGTAAACAGCAGAATGTTGGATGCTGTTTTCTTATCCAATCTCTTAGCCTGTGCCTTTTATAGGTGAATTGAGTCCATTGACATTAAGTGATATTAATGACCAGTGGTTGTTAATTCCGGTCACTTTTTTAGTCGTAGAGTTTGTGTGTTTCCCTACTTGAGTTGTTTTGGTGAAGGGTCTTTAGATGTCTGTGTTATTGTGGTCATTGTTTAACTCCTTGGTTAGTGATTTTCCTTCTATTACTTTCTGTAAGGCTGGATTTGGGGCTACGTATTGTTTAAATTTGTTTTTATCCTGGAAAATTTTATTTTCTCCATTTATAGTGAAGGAAAGCTTGGCTGGTAATAGTAACTGGGCTTGCATCCATGGTCTCTCAGTTTCTGCAGTACATCTATCCAGGACCTTCTGTCTTTCATGATTTCCATGGAGAAGTCAGGTGTAATTCTGATAGGTTTACATTTATAAGTAATTTGGCCTTTTTCCTTTGCAGCTCTTAATATTCTTTCCTTATTCTGTATGCTTTGTGTTTTGATAATTATATGCGAGGGGATGTTTTTTTTTGATCCAGCCTATTCGGTGTTCTGTTTGCTCCTTGAACCTTCATAGGTACATCCTTCTTCAGGTTGGGAAAGTTTTCTTCTATAATTTGATTAAATATATTTTCTGGACCATTGAGCTGCACTTCTTCTCCTTCTTCTACTCCAATTATTCTTAGGTTTGGTCTTTTTATTGTGTCCCATATTTCCTGAATGTTTTGTGATGAGAGTTTGTTGGACTTGCTGTTTTCTTTGATCAGTGTGTTTATTTCCTCTATGGTATCTTCAGAATCTGAGATTCTTTCTTCTATCTCTTGTATTCTGTTGGTTATGCTTATTTCTGTAGACTCTGTTTGTTTACTTAAATTTTCCATGTCCAGCAGGCCCTCTGTTTGTGTTTTCTTCTTTGCCTCCATTTCAGTTTTCAAGTCTTGAACTGTTTCCATTATCTGTTTGATTGGTTTTCTAGGGTATCATTCTCTGATTTATTCAATTCTTCAAACTTTCTGTTATATTTCTCATCCATTTCTATAAGGGCGTTTTTTACATGCTGTTTAAGGGCGTCAATCACTTTCATGAAGTCAATCTTTTCTACTTTTTCTTGATTAAGGTGTTCATGTCCTCCCATTGTGAGGGCGCTGGTTTCTGTTGGCTTCATGTTGCTTTTCAGCTTGTTGAGCGAATTCTTGCATTGGCGTCTGCCCATCTCTTCTTCCAAATGCACCTTATGGATCTTCTTTTACCGGACCAGGTCTCCTTGCCTACCCAACGCTGGCTCTCCCCAATGTTGGCTCTCCTTGCGCCGAGAGATCAGGTCTCCGTGCTGGCTGGGCAGATCACAAACAAAGCGCCTACCCTGCTTGGTGCAGGCAGGCCATAGAAGGAAAGGAACTCCCACCCGCTTGGGTGCCCCGAGAATTCGGACCCAGAGCCCAGACAGGCTGGGCTGGTTGATGTTATGTGCCGAAAGAGGGCAGTGGGGCCGAAGTGGGGAGGGTTCTGGATGGAAGCGGGTGGGCTAGGAAGAAAGAGGCAGTATGCAGGGAATAGAGGCCCTGCGGAGAGCCCAAGAAGGATAGGGGGCCAAGGAACCTCTGAGCTCCCCATCCCAGGCTGGTGCCGCATGGCCAGAAACTCAACCCAACGCTGGCTCTCCTGGCGCCGAGAGATCAGGTCTCCGTGCTCTATACTGATAAATTTTTTAAAGTTTTTACTTTTCTGATTTTAACATCATTCTCTGTCATTACCTGGAGTTTGTTATGTAGATGTGGAATCTCTTGTGATGTCTTCATCTATTTTTTGCATGACAATTGGTATTGTCATTTGAAGGTCTATTTATACAGCCATATTATTCAATTTTTTGGGTTTAGTATCCTGGTAAAATATAAAAGACACAATCTCACAGTAGACAAGAGGTCTTCTGGACCTTCCAAAATTTGCGATTCTGTTCTGAGATATTCCCTGACCATCAAACGAAGGGGTTGTGTTATATATAAATCAAGTAGGACTGGACACCCCCACAGTGTCTGTCTTAGGCAAAGTTTGATTGCTCTGAAGAGACTCCAAGATCATGGCAGCTCTTATTAAGGAAAACAATCGGGGGTTACTTAGAGGTTCAAAAGCTTAGTCCAGTATCATCATGAGCAAAAAAATGTGGTGACATTCCTATACATACTACCATGGGCAAAAAATAGGGGACACTCCTATATATACCACCAAGCATTCACACATGTGAGTCTACAATGGGGGACATTCCTAGAATACCACCAAGCACTCACACATGTGAGTCTATGGGGGACATTTCTATACATACCAAGCACTCATACATGTGAGTCTATGGGGGACATTCCTATTAATACCAAGCACTCACACATGTGAGTCTACAATGGGGGACATTCCTATACAAACCACCAAGCACCTATTGTTTGCTGCATTTGGATTCATTTTGGATTTTTTGGTGGCCCCTGTGCAAAAACAAAAACTTTAATGTAGGGCTAGAGCTATGCTTGTCCGTGGGAATAAGAATTTATATTTAGAATAAACCTAGAAATTCAATTGGTTTAGGAAAGTGGTCATTATGGTTTCTCCTCTGGGATCTATAGATTAAATCACTATCAATGTACAGTTGATTGCATTCCAAGACCAATCATGATTTCCCTCCTTCTGAGGAGCCTCAAGTCCAATTGGACAGTTTTTTATTACCTCCAAGAGATAGCTGTCCTTGGCCATATTGGCCATTGATGTCACTTGTGGGAATCACAACAGGGTAGGAAAATTGATTGTTTTCCTCTGTTGCTACTTTGCATCAAATCTTCAAATTCTATAAGGTCTAGTCCTCAGAGAAGAGGGTTCTGCATCAGATCAGCATGCACAGGGACTTCACGGGTTGACACCAGGTCCTCTGTATGTGTATTATAGCTATTGGCTTAGTATTTTTATAAGACTCCTGATTCTGAGAACAAGTGGGTCTCTGGCTCTTGTGTCTTCTCATGGCACTCTTTTGCTCCTGTTGGAGGGTTCAACATCAATAGGATAGTTTTCGTTTCATCTTACTATATTTTATTTTGTCATGTTTTGTTATTATCTCTTAGAGGCGTATTCTTCTCTAATGGAAGAAACAAGGGAGTGAGTCCTTATGGTAGGGGATGTGAGGAGGAACTGGGAAGTTTTGAGAGAGTGGAAACTATAAACAGTATATTTTGTATGAAAAAAATCTATCCTCAATAAAAAGAAAAGAGTTCATTCTTCAAAGTGATTAATGGCATTGACAACCTTGAATTAGATTAACTTTATTTTTAAAAGAATAACTTTATTACACCAGAAGTGAAATCTGAGAACTTGCTGTCCATTTTTCAGATTACTACAATTTCCATGACTACTCAACAGTTATTAGGGGTAATTGACTTACATGAAACACACAAATACCTAGAAGCCCAGAACCTACAGAGATGAAGAAACAAAAAATATGAGTTAACTTCCATGAATAACACCTAAAACTAAATCAATAAAGACATTTGACAAAAGTGAAATTTTTTAACGATGAAAACAGACAGATCAGGTGTAGAGGAGAGGCCAGTGTATTAGGGGCACAGGTGAAAAGCCACTGCCAGCTCAGTACTCAGTAGAGACACTGACAGGTTTCCCTCTAATAACAGGATCAACACAAGGAAGCTGCGGTGGCCACTTTTCTTCAGTATTCTCTTAGATGTCCTAGACAGAACAATCAGGCAACACAAATAAGTAAATGTTGGCCAGTTAATTGGTGGAAAATAGATCTGCAGGTGACAAGGACTTACTTTTGGAAAATCCTAAAGATTCTACAGATGTTTTTGGAACTGGTGAACAAACATGCACATCTGAGCTCTACTACTGTAAGCTAATATTGTGCACATCAGATGTCCTGTTTGTCACATGCACAGGAAGCTAAGTAGCAAGGGAGACTCAATTTGGACCCATGTGTCTCCCTGGGAAAAGAAACGGAAATGCATATTAACGGGAAAAAGACTAATGAGAAAGGTCCCACGGTGAATGATCTGCCCTTCTGTGGAAGGTTTCAAATCTGTGCATCACACTGTGGATCAAAACTCTTTAGAAACCAGCTATGTTGACAGTGAAACATGGGCAGACCCTCCTCCTGTTACTCTTCCTCACTCCACATGGATGACTGCTGTGCTGGCACATTGGGCTTAGGTGAATGAATTAAACAAGGAATGTATTTGAGCATATGAGAGACTGTTTTTCTCAATGCAAACAATGCACCATTTCCACAGAAGATTCAGAGCATCCAAAAGTTTGAGGGCTCCTATAATTAGTTCCCATGAATTCTGAGGGATTGCTACATATTGGAACCACAACCAAATTAAGCACTTACAGCATTTGAATATTTGTTTACCATATTGATGTTTTATATTTCTTTTAAGAAAAACCTCATTTTAAATCCTGGCCTTCCCTTGTACACATGTGTGAGTCTCCATGTCAGCTGTACCTGAGTAATAACTAATCATTTTAACCACACAACTTTTTAATATTTTGTACATCACTGAGAAGGAAATGTCAGCATTCTACTGTGGGATGAGAGGAGAGGACACTCACTCATCACGGCCAGGAAACTGGGAGACTGATCTTCGAACTGAAGTGGTTGGAGACCTCACACTGATATTTTCCAGTATCTGTTCCCTGGACAGGACTTATTCTGAGTCCACACTTTGTTGGGGACAGAGTCATCCTCTCTGTTAGGTATAGAGTACTGTTATTGAAGATCCAACGGATGGAGACATCAGTGTCAGGTGAAATGCAGGTGAAGATCACAGATGCACCTCCTGCAACTATGGTGTCAGTGATTTGCACAAAGGGCTGTGTCACAGGCTCTGAAAAAAAGAGAATTACCAAATGACAGTAGTCCAGAGAGTTCAACCAGATCCCCTTAGCTCATACTTTCTAAAGTTTCCCAGGGAGGAGGGGATTTTTGGAGCTGTGGCTATATACATATTTTGGCTTTGTATCTCCTCACAGGAAATATGTTGCTCTGATTCAAGCTCTGTTTTCTTGTCTCAGTTTCAATGTAATAGGAAACACAGTTCATGATCATTGCTGTGTTCATCTCTTATGCTTACTTATGAGCAATGGCCTCACCTTGGGATGGGGGAGCTGCTGACATCATCGGTAACTGTTACTATTTACCTGCAGAAGACAATTCCCTTGCCTAGACTCCTGAGGTGAAGGAGGAATCTGAAGTAGCTGCCTCCTCTCTTTCTTTCCTTCATGCCTTGCCCTTCCTGTGAAGTCTCATAAGCCCATCAGAACAATAGGCTAATGGCCCAGACACCTGCCGACGATTAGAAGAAGGAGATGCACAGGTGACCTACCCAACTGAAGCTGTCATGGCTGCACACAGCTGGATCTACACTTTATGGGTAGTCAATGCCATGACTTTAACAATCAACAAAGCTTTGTTCCTATCAGTTCTGACAGGAAATCAAAGAAAACAGTTGCAAAAATCTCCCCAATGTCATCTTGATTTCAGCCAGGGACAGAGCTTTGTAGTAGTCTCTGTGAAGACCCCATGTCTTCATCACTCAGGGACTGCCTGACTCCCACAGAGTCTTTCCGGGGACATGTGCATGGCGAAGACTCCAAGAGTCTGCACTGAGGCTGACTTTCTGGAGCTGAGTTTACGCAGAACAGGTCCTTCTCACTGCATGTAAAGACAGGTGAGCAGTTATAATCTATTACGGTTTGTATACCTAAAGTGTGCCCTGCAGTGAGTACCAAATCCCAGCAGGGGGACACAATAGTGGGGGAGAGAGATGGCACAGCCCAGTCCCGGCAGGTAGGTGTATGAAGTAGGATGAGCCACACCCAGCAGTCGGAAACCATAGAGAGTCACTTACTCTTTAAATAAAACTCCACATTTGCTCTTTCAATTTTGGAATCTTTGTTTAAGACTTCCAGTGTGTACATCCCTGCATCACTTTCAATGATATCCTGGAGCAGCAGGGATCCAGTTTTGTACACCTTCCCTCTTATTCTCTGTGCACGCTCCCAGGAGATAGAAGACTTGGTTCTGTTGTTTACTACAAGTTTACTGGCTGGGCTCCCATCATTTGATTTGAGCCAGGAAAATACTTGTGCTTCTTCTGGAAGATTATGAACTTGGAGAAGTACATCTTCACCTTCAGCTGCATACCGAGGCACCGGTTGGATCATGAGTTGGGAAGGAGTGAGAGCATTGCAGAACGTAGAAAGCGAACCTGGAAGGGAAGAGAGAAAAAAAGACATCACATGGAGATCACTGTGCTTGGTGGAAAGATGGTGACCTCCATACTGAGCAGATGGATTCATCACTCAGCTTAGAATTGCACATGTTTGAGGGTCTATCCCACGTAATGAATGCCAGAAATATGACCTTAACTTTTCAAAACTTCTCCTTTCCAAAAGTACCCTTGAAGGTATCATTTTGCTTGTATTGAACTGTCCCCATGGGTGTCTATTTGACTGCTACCTCACTGCCCTCAGTCGGATACTGCAAACACTCGTGTACACTAGGTGAGATATGATGCCCCCTTGAACTCAACAGGCCTGGAACTTTCACTTTCTATGGCTTTTTCCTTCAGTTTCCTTTGAGGCAACACTCATCCATTGACCTCACCTAATAGATGCACTTGTTATATTAGCAAGTGACCCTTAGGTCTGGGGTTGTGTGGGGGCTAGGAGTAGTCTGATCTTCAAGACAGGCTTAGCTTCTTAAAAGGCTTGTGTAGAGGCGGCCCTGTTTAGGTGCTGAGGAGTTCCATCTGGACGGGTAAGTATGTGCTATCCAGGGGCGGATTGTCCTGGAAGAGAGCACAAATCCCCCTCCCCCAGCTCCTTCTGCAGGGCTGTCTTTCTTACGCATGACCCAGCCCCCCAGCATTTTCCCCAAGCCTGCCTGGCTGTCTGCTAGGACCAGTGCTCAAGAACAGTTTTAAGCTCCTACACTAAGGCTACCCACCCAGAACAGTGAGTGCCTGCCTACCAGACAGGCCTCAAGGTCCCCTGTAAGGGAGCCCGGGCACCTTCAGCTTGTGCTCCAGGGTCTCCTGTGCTCTCCTGGACCCTGCCCTGCCTGCCACGTTCTTCTTTTTGTCCCAGGATCATTGGGCTACCAGGTGGCCCTGTTTAAGTGCTGAGGAGTTCCATCTGGTCGGGTGAGTGTGTGCAATCCCGGGGCGGATTGTCCAGGAAGAGAGCACAAACCCCCCTCTCCCAGCTCCTTCTGAAGGGCTGTCTTTCTTACACACGACTCCCTCCCCCCCCCCCCGCCTTAAGCCTGAGTTTTCTGCAAGGTCCTTTGCACACCCAGAGCTGTGAGTGCCTACCTACCGGGCAGGCCTCAAGGATCCCCCGAAAGGGAGCACGCGCACCTTCAGCTTGTGCGGCAGGGTATCCTGTGTTCTACTTGTCCCCGCCCTGCCCCCCAAGTTCTCCCTTTTGTCCACGGGTCATTGGACTACCAGGCGTCCATGTTTTGGTGCTGAGGAGTTCCATCTGGATGGGATGGTTCCTGCTTCTACGCTGAAGTAATACACCCAGAGAGTCAGTCACAGCAAAGACTGGACCAAGACACCAGGCCTCTCCTGGCTCCATTAGAAGGAAGAGACAGGAAGGCGCCAATGCAAGAATTCCTCCAACAACCTGAAAGGCAACAGGACATCACCAGAATCCAGGGATCCCGAAATAAGAAGAATTGTACACCCTACTCTAGAAGAATTAGAAGAAATCGACTCAAAAGTGAATTATATGAAAATAATAGAAGACCTTAAACAGGAGGTGAAAAACTGCCATAAACAATTAGAGATTACAAACAAAAAGGTAGAGGAAGTGAATAAATCGCTCAAAGATACCCAAGAAAACCAAGAGAAACAAGAAAAAGCAATCAAACAGGTAAGGGAAGTGGTTCAAGACTTGAAGAATGAAATGGAACTAATGAAGAAAACACAAACCGAGGAAAGGATGGAGATGTAAAATCTGGGTAAATGAACAGGAACTACAGAGACAAGTACTACCAACAGATTACAAGAGATAGAAGAAACAATGTCAGACACTGAAGATACCATAGAGAAAATAAACACACTGATCAAAGAAAACAGCAGAGCCTGCTTGGGCACTGGGACCGAACCCGAAGCGGAGGGCAAAGGGGAGGGCGGTAGCTCCTTTGTCCCCATAGCCTGCCTGCAGCAAGCAGGGTGGGCCCTTTGTTTGCGAGCTAACCAAGCAGCACAGAGTTTCGATCTGGGCACCGAGTGAAACATCATTGTGGTGAGTGAGTGCTGCGGCACCCGGGAACAGCCCGCCTACACTTCCTGGTCATCCTACAGGTGCTATACTGCCCAATACCTCCTCTCTCTTCCTATCCCATCCAGCTTACATCCAGATCCCCCCAACCCCTGTCTCCCTCCCTCCCTCCGTTCTTTGGTGGCATAGCACCTCCCAGCTCAGTCTGCTTGGGCTCTGGGACCGAAACAAAGCAGAGGGCAAACCGGAGGGCGGTAGCTCCTTTGTCTCCATAGCCTGCCTGCAGCAAGCAGGGTGGGCCCTCTGTTTGCGAGCTAACCAAGCAGCACCGAGTTTCGATCTGGGCAAGGAGTGAAACATCATTGTGGTGAGTGAGTGCTGCAGCACCCGGGAACAGCCCGCCTACACTTCCTGGTCATCCTACAGGGGCTATACTGCCCGATACCTCCTCTCTCTTCCTATCCCATCCAGCCTACATCCAGATCCCCCCAACCACTGTCTCCCTCCCTCCCTTCTTTGGCGGCATAGTACCTCCCAGCTCAGCCTGCTTGGGCTCTGGGACCTAACCCGAAGCAGAGGGAAAAGGGGAGGGCGGTAGTAGCTCCTTTGATCCATAGCCTGCCTGCAGCAAGCAGGGTGGGCCCTTTGTTTGCGAGCTAACCAAGCAGCAAGGAGATCCGATCTGGACACCAGGAGAAACATCACTGGGGAGTGACATCACTGGGAAGGTATATCAGTGGGCAAGAAGACCTGATCCTGTAAAAGAAGATCCATAGGAGAGTATTGGGAGGAAGAGATGGGGAGACGCCAATGCAAGAATTCACCCAACAATCTGAAAAACAACACGAAACCACCAGAAGCCAGCGACCTGACAACAGGAGGACATGATCACCTTAATCAAGAAGAAGTAGAAAAAACTGACTTCATGAAAGTGATTGACACCCTTAAACAGCATATAAAAAACGCCCTTATAAAAATGGATGAGAAGTATAACAGAAATTTCGAGGAATTGAATAAATCAGTGAATGATACCCTAGGAAACCAAGGAAAAACAATCAAGCAGATAATGGAAACAGTTCATGACTTGAAAACTGAAATGGAGGCAAAGAAGAAAACACAAACAGAGGGCCGGCTGGACATGGAAAATCTAGGTAAACGAATAGAGACTACAGAAACAAGCATAACCAGCAGAATACAAGAGATAGAAGAAAGAATCTCAGATTCTGAGGATAACATAGAGAAAATAAACGCACTGATCAAAGAAAACAGCAAGTCCAACAAACTCTCATCATAAAACATACAGGAAATATGGGACACAATAAAAAGACCAAACCTAAGAATAATTGGAGTAGAAGAAGGAGAAGAAGTGCAGCTCAACGGTCCAGAAAATATACTTAATAAAATTATAGAAGAAAACTTTCCCAACCTGAAGACGGATGTACCTATGAAGGTTCAGGAAGCATACAGAACACCAAATAGGCTGGATCAAAAAAAAAAAAAAACATCCACTCGCCATATAATAATCAAAACACAAAATATACAGAATAAAGAAAGAATATTAAGAGCCACAAAAGAAAAAGGCCAACTTACTTATAAAGGTAAAACTATCAGACTTACACCTGACTTCTCTATGGAAGCCATGAAAGCCAGAAGGTCCTGGATAGATGTACTTCAAAAACTAAGAGACCATGGATGCAAGCCCAGACTGCTATATCCAGCCAAGCTTTCGTTCACTATAAATGGAGAAAACAAAATTTTCCAGGATAAAAACAAATTTAAACAATACGTAGCCACAAATCCAGCCCTACAGAAAATAATAGAAGGAAAATCACTAAACAAGGAGACCAACAATGACCACAATAACTCAGAAATCTAGAGATCCGTCACCAGCGCAACTCAAAGAAGGGAAACACACAAACCCTACTACTAAAAAAGTGGCCGGAGTTAAAAAACCACTGGTCATTAATATCACTTAATGTCAATGGACTCAACTCACCTATAAAAAGGCACAGGCTAAGAGATTGGATACGAAAACAGGATCCAACATTCTGCTGTCTACAAGAAACACACCTCAACCACAAAGACAGGCACCTACTCAGAGCAAAGGGCTGGGAAAAGGCTTATCAAGCAAATGGACCTAAGAAACAAGCAGGTGTGGCCATACTAATCTCTAACAAAGTTGACTTCAACTTAAATCAATCAGAAGAGATGGAGAGGGGCATTTTATACTCATAACAGGAACAATTCATCAGGAAGAAGTCTCAATCATGAATATCTATGCCCCTAATATAAAAGCACCCACGTACGTAAAAGAAACATTGCTAAAATTCAAGGCAGCCATCAAACCGCACACACTAATAGTAGGAGACTTCAACACTCCTCTCTCACCAATGGACAGGTCAATCAGACAGAAACCTAACAGAGAAATTAGAGAATTAATGGAGGTAATGAAGCAAATGGACTTAATAGACATCTATAGATTATTCCACCCAAAGAGGAAAGAATATACCTTTTTCTCTGCAGGTCATGGAACCTTCTCGAAAATTGACCACATACTCGGTAACAAAGCTAACTTACACAGTTACAAAAAAATATCACTAACCACCTGTGTCTTATCAGATCACCATGGATTAAAGTTAGAATTCAACAACAATGCTTTCCCCAGAAAGCCTACAAATTCATGGAAACGGAACAGTCAACTACTGAACCTTACCTGGATTAAGGAAGAAATAAAGAAAGAAATTAAAGTCTTCCTTGAATTCAATGAAAATAAAGAAACAACATACATGAACTTATGGGACGCTATGAAAGCAGTCCTAAGAGGAAAGTTCATATCACTAAGTGCCCACTTAAAGAAAACAGAGAAAGCTCATATTGGAGACTTAACAGCCCACCTGAAAGCTCTAGAAAAAAAAGAAGCAGACTCACCAAGAAGGAGTAGAAGACTGGAAATAATCAAACTGAGGGCTGAAATCAACAAAATAGAAACACAGAAAACAATCCAAAGAATCAATGAATCAAAAAGCTGGTTCCTGGAGAAAATCATCAAGATTGATAAACCCCTATCCAAAATAGCCAAACGGCAGAGAGAAAATTTGCAAATTAATAAGATCAGAAATGAAAAGGAGGACGTAAACACAGACACAGAGGAAATTCAGAGAGTCAGTAGATCTTACTACAAAAGCCTGTATGCCACAAAACTGGAAAATGTAAAAGAAATGGACACTTTTTTAAATAAATACCATTTACCAAAATTAAACCAGGACCAGGTGAACAATCTAAACAGACCTGTCAGTCGCGAAGAATTAGAAGCTGTTATCAAAAACCTCCCTACCAAAAAAAGCCCAGGGCCAGATGGTTTCAATGCGGAATTATACCAGAACTTCCAAGAAGACCTAATACCTATACTCCTCAATGTATTCCACAATATAGAAACAGAAGGGTCATTACCAAATTCCTTTTATGAAGCTACAGTTACTCTGATACCAAAACCACACAAAGACTCAACCAGGAAAGAGAATTACAGGCCAATCTCATTCATGAATATCGACGCAAAAATAATCAACAAAATACTGGCAAACCGAATTCAAGAACACATTAGAAAAATTATCCATTATGATCAAGTAGGCTTCATTCCTGAGATGCAGGGCTGGTTCAACATACGAAAATCTATCAATGTAATCCAGCATATAAATAAACTGAAAGAAAAAACCATATGATCATTCCATAGATGCTGAAAAAGCATTTGACAAAATTCAACATCCCTTTATGTTAAAAGTCTTGGAGAGATTAGGGATACAAGGGTCATATCTACATATAATAAAAGCTATATACAGCAAGCCGACAGCTAAAATCAAATTAAACAAAGAGAAACTCAAAGCCATCCCGCTTAACTCAGGAACACGACAAGGCTGTCCACTCTCTCCATACCTCTTCAATATAGTGCTTGAAGTTCTAGCAATAGCAATAGGACAACATAATGGGATCAAGGGGATTCGAATTGGAAAGGAAGAAGTTAAACTTTCGTTATTCGCAGATGATATGATAGTGTACATAAGCGACCCCCAAAACTCCACCAAAGAACTTTTACAGCTGATAAACACCTTTAGTAATGTGGCAGGATACAAGATCAACTCCAAAAAATCAGTCGCCCTCTTATAAACAAAGGATAAGGAAGCAGAGAGGGAAATCAGAGAAGCTTCTCCATTCACGATAGCCACAAACAGCATAAAATATCTTGGGGTAACTCTAACCAAGGAAGTGAAAGATCTATTTGACAAGAACTTTAAGGCATTGAAGAAAGAAATTGAAGAGGATACCAAAAAATGCATGGACATCCCTTGCTCTTGGATTGGGAGGATCAACATAGTAAAAATGGCAATTCTACCAAAGGCAATTTATAGATTCAATGCAATCCCCATAAAGGTCTCATCAAAATTCTTCACAGATCTTGAGAGGACAATAATCAACTTTATATGGAAAAACAAAAAACCCAGGATAGCCAAAACAATCCTATACAATAAAGGATCCTCTGGAGGCATTACCATCCCTGACGTCAAACTCTATTACAGAGCTACAGTAATGAAAACAGGGTGGTACTGGCATAAAAACAGAGAAGCCGACCAATGGAATCGTATAGAAGACCCGGATTTTATCCCACAAACCTATGAACACCTCATTTTCGATAAAGGAGCTAAAAGTATACAATGGAAGAAAGAAAGCATCTTCAACAAATGGTGCTGGCACAAAACTCAAGTCCAAATGGATTAAAGACCTCAATATCACCCGAAAGCACTGAACCTGATAGAAGAGAAAGTGGGAAATACCCTACAACAGATGGGCACAGGTGATCGCTTCTTAGGTATAACCCCAGAAGCACAGGCATTAAGGGCAACATTGAATAAATGGTACCTACTTAAACTGAGAAACTTCTGTAAAGCAAAGGACACTGTCACTAAGACACAAAGGCAACCTACTGACTGGGAGAAGATCTTCACCAACCCCGCAACAGACAAAGGTCTGATCTCCAAAATATATACAGAACTCAAGAAACTAGACTTTAAAATGCTAGTTAACCCAATTAAAAAATGGGGCACCGAACTGAACAGAGAATTCTCAATAGAAGAAGTTCAAATGGCCAAAAGACACTTAAGGTCGTGCTCAACTTCCTTAGCAATCAGGGAAATGCAAATCAAAACAACTTTGAGATATCATTTCACACCTGTCAGAATGGCAAAAGTCAAAAACACCAAGGATAGCCTTTGCTGGAGAGGCTGTGGAGGACGAGGTTCCCTCATCCATTGCTGGTGGGAATGCAATCTTGTGCAACCACTTTGGAAATCAGTGTGGCGATTTCTCAGGAAATTCGGGATCAACCTACCCCTGGACCCAGCAATACCACTCTTGGGAATATACCCAAGAGATGCTCTATCATATGACAAAAGCATTTGTTCAACTATGTTCATAGCAGTATTATTTGTAATAGCCAGAACCTGGAAACAACCTAGATGCCCTTCAATGGAAGAATGGATGAAGAAAGTATGGAATATATACACATTAGAGTACTACGCTGCGGTAAAAAACAATGACTTCTCGAATATTGCATGCAAATGAATGGAAATAGAAAACACTATCCTGAGTGAGGTATCCCAGACCCAAAAAGATGAACATGGGATGTACTCACTCATAATTGGTTTCTAGCCATAAATATGGGTCACGGAGTCTACAATAGGTGAACCTAAAGAAGCTAAGTAAGAAGGTGAACCCAAGGAAAAACATATAGTTATCCTCTTGGCTAAGGGAAGTAGACAAAATTGCCGGGGAGAAAATTGGGATTTTGGGGGTGGGGTGGGATGGGGGTAAGGGGAGATGGGGAGAGAAAAGGTAGAAGGGAAGGAGGGGGGAACTTGGGGAAACAGGAGGATTGGGATAAAGGAAGGTTGGATAGGGGAGCTCGGAACCACAATTCTTAGTTAAGGGAACCACTTTAGGGTGGGCAAGAGACTTGAACCTAGAGGGGCTCCCAGGTGCCCAAGCTGAGGTCCCCAGTTAGTTCCTTGGGCAGCTGAGGATAGGGAACCTGAAATGGCCCTATCCTAGAGCAATACTGACGAATATCTTGCATATCATCATAGAACCTTCATCTGGTGATGGATGGAGATAGAGACAGAGACCCACACTGGAGCAATGGACTGAGATCCCAAGGTCCCAATGAGGAGCAGAAGGAGGGAGAACATAAGCAAAGAAGTCGGAACCATGAGGGGTGCACCCACCCACTGATACAGTGGAGCTGATCTACTGGGAGCTCACCAGGACCAGCTGGACTGTTACCAAAATAGCATGGGATAAAACTGGACTCTCTGAACATGGCGAACAATGAGGGCTGATGAGACACCAAGGACAATGGCACGGGGTTTTGATCCTACTTAATGTGCTGGCTTGGTGGGAGCCTAGCCAGTTTGGATGTTCACCTTTCTTGATATGGACGGAGGGGGGAGGACCTAGGACTTACCACTGGGCAGGGAGCCCTAACTGCTCTTTGGACTGGAGAGGGAGGGGGAGAGGAGTGGGGGGAGGGGGAGAAGGGTGGGAGGAGGGGGAGAAGAGTGGGAGGAGGGGGAGGGAAATGGAAGGCTCGGAGGAGGTGGAAAATTTTTTTTATTCTCCTTTTATCAATAAATAAATAAATAAACAGCAAGCTGACAACCAACATCAAACTAAATGGAAAGAAACTCAGGTGATTCCACTAAAATCAGGAAGACAAGGATGTACACTCTCTCCATACATATTCTTTATAGTACTCAAAGTTCTAGCTAGAACAATAAGACAACAAAAAACCCAGATACAAATTGGAAAAAAATCTTCGCTATTTGCAGATGATATGATTGTATACATAAGTGACCACAAAAATTTGATGAGGGAAATCATACTGCTGATAAACAGTTTCAGAAACGTAGCAAGATACAAGATCAACTAAAAAAAAAATCAGTAGCCTTCCTATATGCAAATGATAAAGGTGGTGAGAAAATAATCAGAGAAACATTGTCTTTTACAATAGCCACAAATAACATAAAATATCTTCGGGTAACACTAACCAAAGAAGTGAAAGACCTGTATGACAAGAACATTAAGTCTTTGAAGAAATAAACTGTGGAAAATATAAGAAAATTGAAATATCTTACTGCTCTTAGATAGGTAGAATCAACATAATAAAAATGGCAATCCTACCAGAAGCAATCTACAGATTCAATGTAGTTCCCATCAAAATACTAGCACAATTCTACACAGACCTCAAGAGAACCCAAATTCATACGGAAAAAAAAAAACAGATAGCCCAAAAATCCTCTGCAATAAAGGATCTTCCAGAGGCATCACCATCCCTGACATCAAGCTCTATTCTAGACCTACAGTAATGAAAACAGCTTGATATTGGCATTTAAAACAGACAGGTGTAACAATGGAATTGAATCAAAAACCTGATATTGATCACACACCTATAAATACCTGATTTTTGACAAAGAAGCAAAAACTATTTGATGAAAAAAAAAGAAAACTTCTTCGGACCTTGGACTTTCCACAGGACAGGGAAACCTGACTGCTCTATGGACTGGAGAGGGAGGGGGAGAGGAGTTTGGGGGAGGGGGGAGGAGGGGGAGGGGGGGAGGGAAAGGGGAGGCTGGGAGGAAGCGGATACTTTTTTTCCTTTTCTCAATAAAAAAAGAAAAAGAAAAAAAAGAAAAAAGAAAACTTTAACAAGTGAGGCTGGCATAACTGGATATCAACATAAAATAGATGCAAATAGATCCACATCCATCACTATGCACAAAACTTAAGTCCAAATAGATTAAAGACATCAGCATAAATCCAGCCACACTGATCATCACTGAAGAGAAAGTGGGAAGCAGCCCTGAATACATGGGCACAGGAGATCACTACCTAAATATAACAACAATAACACAGACAGTGAGAGCAACAATTAATAAATGGGACCTCCTGAAACTGAGACACTTCTGTAAGGCTAAGGACACAGTCACTAAGACAAAATGGTAGTCTACTGATTGGGAAAAGATCTTCACCAACCCCAAATCAAACAGAGAACTGATTTCCAAAATATATAAAGAACTCAAGAAACAAGACATCAAATTACCAAATAATTCAATCAAAAATGGAGTACAGATCTAAACAGAGAATTCTCAAAAGAAGAATTGCAAATGCCCAAAAGACACTTAAGAAAAAGTTCACCATCCTTAGCCATCAGGGAAACGCACATCAAAATGACTCTGAGATAACATTCACCAGTTAGAATGAATAAGATCAAATACACCAATGATAGCTTATGTTGGAGAGGATGTAGAGTAAGTGGAACACTCATCCGTTTCTGGTGGGAGTGCGAAGTTGTACAGCCACTTTGGAAATCAGTATGGTGTTTTCTCAGAAAATTGGGAATCAATTTACCTAAGGACCCAGCAATACCACTCTTGGGCATATACCCAACAGATGTACATTCATACCACAAGGATATTTGCTCAGCTATATTCATAACTGAAATATTTGTAGGCAAAACCCGGAAAAGATCTATATGCCCCTCAACTGAAGAATGGATAAAGCAAATGTGGTACATTTACACAAGGAGTACTGCTCAGCAGTAAAAACAATGACATCTTGAAATATGCATGCAAATGGATGAAACTAGAGAAAACCATCCTGAATGAGGTAACCCAGACCCAGAAAGAAAAATGCAGTATGTGCTCACTCATAAGTGGATATTAGACATAAAGCAAAGGATAACCAGCCTATAGTTAACAATCCCAGAGAAGCTAGATAACAAGGAGAACCCTAAGATAGACATACATGGATTCCCCAGGGAAGGGGAAACAGACAAGATCTCCTGAGAAGGAGACCACTTCCTAAATATAACCCCAGCAGCACAGAAACTGAAATAAACTATTAATAAATGGAACCTCCTGAAACTGAAAAGCTTCTATAAAACAAAGAATATGGTCAACAAGACAAAACAACAGCCTACAGAATGGGAAAAGATTTTCACTAACCCCACATCAGACAGAGGTCTGATCTCCAAAATATACAAAGAACTCAAGAAATTGGTGATCAAAAGAACAAATAATCCAATAAAAAATGGAGTACAGACCTAAACAGAGAACTCTCAACAGAGGAATCTAAAATGGCTGAAAGAAACTTAAGGAAATGTTCAACATCCTTAGTCATCAGAGAAATGCAAAGCAAAACAACTCTGAGATTCCATCTTATACCTGTAACAATGACCAAGATCAAAAACACTGACGACAACTTATGCTGGAGAGGCTGTAGGGTAAAGGGAACACTCCTGCATTGCTGGTGGGAGTGCAAGCTGGTACAGCCCCTTTGGATGTCAATGTAGCAATTTCTCAGATAATTAGGGAACAACCTTCCTCAAAACCCAGCAATACCACTTTGGGGTATATATCCAAACGATGCTTAATCATGCCACAAGGACATGTGCTCAACTATGTTCATAGCAGCTTTGTTTGTCATGGCCAGAACCTGGAAACAACCTAAATGCCCCTCCACCGCAGAATGGATAAGGAAAATGTGGTGTACTCACACAGTGGAGTACTACACAGCAGAAAAAAATAACAACACCTTGAATTTTGCAGGAAAAAGAATGAAGCTAGAAAACGTTATTTTGAGTGAGGTAACCCAGACCCAGAAAGACAGTTATCATATGTGTTCTCACTCATAAGTGATTTTTAAACATAAAACGAAGAAACCAGCCCACAAATCACAATCCCAGAAAACCGAGACAATGAGGACCCTAAGAGAGACATACACAGATCTAATCTACATGGGAAGTAAAAAAAGACAAGCTCTCCTGAGTAAATTGGGAGCATGCAGACCTTGGGGGAGGGTTGAAGGATAGGGGAGAGGCAGGGAAGGGACCAGAGAAAAATGTAGAGCTCAATAAAAATCAGTAAAAAAAAAATTAAAAAGATGTGAGAAAATTAGGAGGGGGAAGAAGGAAGTTGGAAAGAGAAAGGGATGGAAGAAGGACAGGAAGGAGGGCAACATGAGGGAATGGGATGATCAAGAAGGGGGAAGGACAGTTAGGGAAAGGAAAGAGATATCTTGATTGACGGAGCCAATAAAAGGCTACTGATAACATAGCACTAGGGAAATTCCCAGAAATCCTCAAGGACGATGCCAGATAAGACTAAGCAACAGTGGAGAGGATTCCTAAACTGGCCTTCCCCCATAATCAGATTGATGACTATCTTAATTGTCATCATAGAACTTTCAACCAGCAAGGGATAGAAGCCGATACAGAGATCTACAGCAAAGCACTGGGCTGAGCTATCTGAGAGAGGCAGGGCTGATAATATGAACAAAAGGGGTCAAGATCATATGGTGATACCCACAGACACAACTGACCTGAAGTAGTGAGAGCTCACTGACTCTGGACTGATAGCGGTGTAACTTGCATAGGACCAAATCAGGCCCACTGAATGTGAGGGTGAGTTGTGGGGCTTGTGCTGTCTGTGGGGCCACTGGCAGTGGGACCAGGTTTTATCCGTAGTGTTTGAACTGGCTTCTGGGAACACATTCTTTTGTCCGGATATCTTGCTCAGCTTCAATATAGTGGGGAGGACCTTGTTCATACCTTGAAGTGAAGTGTCAGACATTGTTGACTCCCCATGGGAAACCTTACACTTTTTAGAGTTGGATGAGGGGGTGTGATGGGGGAAAAGTAAGGGTAGCAAGTAGAGGGGGGGAGTGGGAACAGGGATAGCTATGTAAACTGAGAAAAGTTTATATTAAAAAATATTAATAAAACAAAATTTTAAAAAGGCTTAGGAATTAGGCTGGATGGGTTTTTATCAATTTGACACAACTTAGCAGTCATCTTACAAGACAAGGCCTCAGTTGAGTATGCCACCACCAGATTGCGCTGTGGACAATCTATAGTACATTTTTAATTGCGGATTGAGGCAAAATGATTCAGACCATTGCAGGCAGTTCAAGCTCTGGGCTAGGACTCCTGGGTGATATAAGAGAGCAGATGGAGCAAGTATGTACGAAGCACTCCTCCATCATCTCTACCAGGTCCTGGATTTTGTTACTGACTCTCTTAATTTGGAGATAATAAATATCCCCATTCGACACAGATGTTCTAAAACTGTTGTTTCTTATCAGGTTCTAGAGGATATAAGAGTATTGTAATAGAAAATGGTCCCCTGGGGCACTTTAGTCCAGCCATTAAAGATGACAGGACCCAGGGCTCCCTGGTCTGGAGCCCCAGTAGACTGAGGGATGACTCGGATATATTAAGCTGAGTTGCTTTACCTCAAGGATTTCACGGACACAGACAGAGTAAGAAGATGGAAGCTGGTCTATGGTCATTTGTCTCTACACTAAGTGCTCAAACCTCCACCCAGGGACATAGTGCAAGAGGGAAGGGAGGCTAAGTTCGCCATGGCAGTCCTGTGTGACTAAGCCCCACCCAGCCCTGAAAACTCACAGAGAATCACTTACTGTCCACCTGGAGTTGCACTTTTGCTTCTTCATATTTGCCATCTGTTCTCAGAATTCGCAGTATGTACAGTCCACGGTCTTTCTGACTGACACTGTGAAGCAGCAGGGACCCATCACTGTTGAGTGTTTCCCTGCCACTGTATGCAGGCCCCCAAAAAACTGGTTTTTTGAATGGTAAATGGTGGAAAGCCAAAAGGCCCCTCTTTAAGTCATTCTCTCCTTTGAACCAGAGAAAGGCTGTAATATGCTCTGGGAGATTGCGAACAAGTAGAAGAACACTTCTCCCTTCAGCAACGCTGGGTGGCACTGATTCAATCCTGGGCTGTGAAGAGGTAGAAAGGCGCCCACACTTCCAAAGATAAGCTAGAAGGGAAGAGAGAGATCCTCCTAAGTTGGGTATTTAGTATTTGTCTAAGATGGGGCTTTATGTCCTGAGAAGCTGTGTCCATTGTTCAAACTACACAGATTCACAGTGAATCACTTACCTTTCACATTGAGGATCACGGATGTTGTTGATACAGTTTTTCCATGTCTATTATAGGTTTGTAGGGTATAGAATCCTGAGTCCTTCAGGATGACCTTCTCAAACAGCATAGATCCGTTGTGATATATTGTCTCTCTATTGCTGTACGCAAGACCTCGCCTACTTAAATCGTTGTGCAGTGTATATGTTGCAATTTTTTCTGTTGTGTTTCCTTGCCCTTTGAACCAGGCTAAGGATTGAATGTCCTTTGGCAGATTGCGGACAAGGAACAGGACGTCATCTCCTTCAGCCACTAGGGGTGGCACTGACACAGTGGTCTCACGGGCGGTGGTGGACAGGTGCCAGAAGGTTAAAAGGGAGACTAGAAGGCAATTGAGAAAAAGCACCAATAATACATGGGTGTGGGCATCACTCAGCTTTGGTGTATGAGTTGGGGTGTGCTCACCCCCATTTGCAGACATAAGCAACATGACTTCAATTCACTCAGAGTGAGTTGTTTCCTCTTAGGATTTCTCTGCTCAGGTGTCTGTCTGGTTGTCTGACTCGGTGTCCCTTATCCATCCTCACCTAGAGTATATGTGTAAGGATCACTGCCTCTCTGAACGCCGTCTCTGGAGAGTCCTCATTTTCTGATTTTTTCTCTGTTCCCTTTGTGATTCTCTTCAAACTATGAATTCATCTTTAGGGTTTACTGATATCAAGTTCACTAGAACCAGGGCTTTTTGTTTGTTTGTTTATCTTTTGGTTTTGGAGCTTAGGGTAATAAATATATTTAAGTGTGAAATAAATGATTTTAGATTTACTTATGTAAATATAGGTATGTATTTGTGAAGACTGGTGTCTCCTTGTGGTCCCCTGGTAGCTCCTTCCTCAATGGTGAGACTGGAAACAACCAGCTAGGTCCTTTGGAAATGTGGGGAATTTAGTACGTGGATAGAAAGAGGTCCAGCTGGTTGACCGAAGGATACCACATATAGAGGTAGAGACCTAGTCTATCGCCCCATCAACTCTGACCATAAAACCCCAATATAATGTGTCTTCTTATACACATATGAAGATGTATGCCACAAATCTGTGCTGGGCACATATGCCACATATGCATGTGTGTGTGCATGTCACAGCACCTATGTGGAGGGCAGAGTAGATCCTGCAGGAGTCTGTTCTCTCCATCTACTGTGTGGGAGCTGAGGATTGGTTTCATGTTGTCATATCTTCCCACGCTGAGACATCTCACTAGCTGTCCCATTTGATCTCTATTTGGAGGGTCATGCTGTCATGAAGGGGAACAGCAGTCTTCAGAACATTGCAGCCAATGAAATTCACTGTGAATATGGAGTTCTTAAGGCTTTTCTCTTACCATCATCACTTGCTCTCCTCTGAGAGCTTCTGGATGCTGAGCCTCTGTCCCTGACTGTACGTTTTGTACCATAACTACAAATAGAAACCTTGAGTCTCCTCTCAAGATCCTTTGCTCTTTAAGAGACTCCAGTCTGCCTCTGAGTTCCCATCCTCACACAGTCAGAGGTTGGGTACCCTTACCTGTGAGCAGAAGCCTCTGCCAGGGGGTACACCCCTTGCAGAAAAGCACAGAGGACTCCATCAATCTTCTCACTTGCTGTCCTCCGTCTGAAAAGAAGAACCTCAGCTCCAATACAGAACTTGGGGTCTGCTGTTCTTCCTCCTTCTGGGCTGAGATTTTTCTCAGAAAGACGCACTTCACAGAATCTAATGGGCTGTGAGTGGTGGGGTTTGAGTCCAAGGCACTGCTCAAACGCTTCCAATCTCAGTGATGCCCTGCATCCCTCTCAGCTTCCCTTTATGTTCCTTCACCAAGACACAAATTGTGCAACAAGGCTGATAAGCATCCCCATGGCCTCAGGAACAATGGCTCATCCTGGGGCTGACATCTGCTCTGTTCTTGCCTTGGGTCTGTCAGCACAAAGCAGGGAGCATCTATCATGCCTATGTGTCCTTGTGACACAGAGACGGAGCTGAGCAATCAGTCTACATATTTTTTATTTAATCCCTGAAGGAAGGTGACAGAAATGTCTCTGAGGCTTGAAAAGAGACCAGCTGAGTGATGACTAACGATGAAGATCAACCCTTTATCACTAACGTCACCAGTCAAATTAGTGATTCAGGAGAGAGACCCAGGAGCAGTTGTGTGAGGAGTTTCATGTGCTCAGAGTTGTTGAAGAGGTGGCCTGTTTGTCCTTGAAAGGACTGTGTGCTCCATCTTCCTATGGAGGGTTTCAAGGCAACAATCTAACATTATGTGTTAGCTATACACATGTCCTCTCTGATCTCCCTGGGTAACCTTTGCCTTTTATTAAGTGATTCCTGGTAATAATTATATTTTTCCCTTTGAGAGATGCCAGGAGGGAAGAGACCTTAACAGTTCCCGTGCAGAAAGTTGTTCTCAGACAAAGGAGGGAGCCGGTATGTTAGAGCAGGATTTAGGGAGGGAGCTCAAGATGAGTAGGGACAGAATGGAAGGCAGTCTGCTAGACCATGGCTCAGGGACACAATTTTCAGATCATTGAGCAAATGCTCCGCTATGACCCCTGGAAACCAATGATCAGTCTTATGCTCAGGGCTACAGTAAGCATGGAAAGAAGTCAAATGAGTCCTTACCTGATATGTTCAACACAGGTGGGATGCAGGGTCTCTCATCATGATCACTGTGTTCTTTCAGACTCCTAATTCCTTCTACTGTAGGTCTAGACAGGGTTCCAGATTTGTCCTGGAAAGCCCTGTACTAAAGTTGGAAGTAGTGTGAATCCTGAGAAAGGGAATTGTCAGAAGGAGCCTTGTGCCCAGAAAATTTCAGAGGAAAAGTCCTAGGACATTTCTCTTGAAGTTAAAAGGACAAAACACAAGTGAGCATGGTACTGAATACCTTTAATCTAAGCATGAAAGAGGCAGAAGCAAATGTATCTCTTAGATACATGCCAGCCCGGTCTATGGAATGGGTTCCAGGACAGCTGGATTAAACAGAGAAATCGTGGATGGTTTAAAAAAAACAGGAGACACTAATATAATAGACTGTAAAAGCACTTTCAGACCAGTCACTGCTGTCTCAATCCCACCTTCTCTTTGCCCAGACGGTGCTCAGGGGATTGCTCTTGAGTAAAAATCACAGTGAGTCAAATAGATGTGTCTTCCCTATACTGTGCTCTATGTTTCTTTTGTTGTTGTTGTGATAAAAACACCCTGAAAAGGAGCTGTTTAGGAGAGAGACTAGAGTCCATTACCTTTCTGGTACTGTGCTATATTGTAGCACTGAAGGAATTCAAAGCAGAAAACATATGACTTGCTGACTCATTTGCAGCTCACACTCTGGCCCACACTTAGCTAGCTTTCTTATACAACCAAGGACCATTTGCCTAGGAATGATGCTGTCCACAGTGACCTGGGCCCTCCAGTATCAATTAAGACAATAATTTAAAGAAATGTACATCCTGACTTGGTTGAGACTACTTTGTTGTTGTTGTTGTTGTTGTTTGTTTGTTTGGCATCCTGACCACATTTCCCCTCCCTCCTCTCCTACCCACTACTCTCTTCCCAGTGAAATATCTGTCTGTTATTTGCCAATAAAATATTGTTTTTATTACTATAGCTCTATAGTAGAGCTTGAAATCAGAGATGGTGTTATCTCCAGAAATTCCTTTGTACAGGATTGGTTGTACTATCTTGAGTTTTTGTTTTTCCATACAAAATTGAGTTTTGTTCTTGGAAGTTCTATAAAGAATAGTGTTAGAATTTTGATGGGGATTGCATTGAATCTGTAGGTTGATTTTGGTAAGATGGCCATTTTTACTGTATTAATCCTACTGTTCCATGAGCATGGGAATTCTTTCCATCTTCTGATACCTTTCTCCAATTTCTTTCTTCAAAGACTTGCAGTTCTTAACCTTTACTTGGTGTCTTAGGGCTTCTGTTCTCATGCAGAGAAACTGTGACTATGTCTACTCATAAAGGAGCATATTTAATTGGGCTTACTCACAGTTACAGAGGTTCACTCTATTATCATCATGATGAAGAACATGGTGGTGTGCAGACAGATATGGGTCTTGAGAAGTAACTGAGAGTCCTACATCTTCTAGGCAACAGAAGATGGACTGTCTGTCACAGAAGCAAAACCTGACCAAAAGAGACTTCAAAGTCTGCTGCCACAGTGGCACACTTCTTCCAAAATGGCCATACCTACTTCAGCAAAGCCACACATTCTAAGATTGCTACTCCCTTTGGGGGGGACATTTTCTTTCAAACCACATACTTAGACATACAATAAGATAATTTCTAATATTTGTGGATAACGTGAAGGGTGTTTTAGCCTTGATTTTTTTCTTAGCCAACTTATCATTTGTATATAGGAGGGCTACTTATTTTTCATTTACTTTAGTAACCAGTCAGTTCACTGTAGGTTTTTATCACCTCTCGGGATTCCCTGGTAGAGTTGTTGAGCTCAGTTTTGTGTACAATCATATCATCTTCCAATAATGACACTTCGAGTTCTTCTTTTGCAGACTATATCCCATTGATCTCCTTCAGTTTTCATGTTGGTTTATCTAAAACATCAAGAACTCTTTTGAATTGATATCGTAAGAGTGGGCAGCCTTGTCTTGTCCCTGATTTTAGTGCAATTGCTTTAGGTTTTCTCCATTCAATTTGCTGTAGAGTGCCTTTATTATGTTCAGATATGTCTCTTGCATTTATGTTCTCTATGAGACATTTATGAAGGATTGTTGGATTTTTTCCAAGAATTTCTCAGCATCAAATAAGATAATTAGGTGGATTATTTTTCTTTCAGTTTGTTTATATGGTGGGTTACACTGACAGATTTTCATATGATGAAGTCCACAACATCATGGTAAAACACTTCTCTGATGAGTTTTTGGATTCTGTTTGTAAGTTTTATTGGATATTTTTGCATCTATGTTCCCAAAGGAAACTGAGCTGTAATTCTCTTTCTTTGTTGATTGTTATGTGTGGTTTGTGTATCAAAATAACTTGACCTCATAAAAAGAATTGGGAAATGTTCTTTCTGAATATATTTTGTGGAATTTGAGAAGTATTTGTATTAACTCTTCTTTGAAATAGGTAGAATTCTATGCTAAAATTATCTGGTCCTGGTCTTTTTTGGTTGGGAGACTTTATTGATGGCTTCTATTTCTTTGGGGGTTAGAGGGCTATCTCAATGTTTGTCTGATCTTGACTTACCCTTGGTAAATGGTATCTACTAAAAAAGTTGTCCTTTTGGACAACATTAAATAAATGGGACCTCCTGAAACTGAGAAGCTTCTGTAAAGCAAAGGAGACAGTCACTAAGACAAAAAGGCAACCCACTGACTGGGAGAAGATCGTCACCAACCCTGCAACAGACAAAGGTCTGATCTCCGAAATATATAAAGAACTCAAGAAGCTAGACTTTAAAATGCTGTTTAACCCAATTAAAAAATGGGGCACTGAACTGAACAGAGAATTCTCAACAGAAGAAGTTCAAATGGACAGAAGACACTTAAGGTCATGCTCAACCTCCTTAAACAATCAGGGAAATGCAAATTAAAACAACTTTGAGATACCATCTTACACCTGTCAGAATGGCTAAAGTCAAAAACACCAATGATAGCCTATGCTGGAGAGGTTATGGAGTAAGGGGTACACTCATCCATTTCTGGTGGGAATGCAAACTTCTGCAACCACTTTGGAAATCAGTGTGGCGATTTCTCAGGAAATTCGGGATCAACCTACCCCTGGACCCAGCAATACCACTCTTGGGAATATACCCAAGAGATGCCCTATCATATGACAAAAGCATTTGTTCAACTATGTTCATAGCAGCATTATTTGTAATAGCCATAACCTGGAAACAACCTAGATGCCCTTCAATAGAAGAATGGATAAATAAACTGTGGAATATATACATATTAGAGTACTACTCAGCGGTAAAAAACAATGACATCATGAATTTTGCATGCAAATGGATGAAAATAGAAAACGCTATCCTGAGTGAGGTAACCCAGACCCAAAAAGATGAACATGGAATGCACTCACTCATAATTGGTTTCTAGCCATTAAAAATGACACTGAGCCTATAATTCGTGATCCCAGAGAAGCTAAATAAGAAGGTGAACCCAAAGAAAAATATGTAGTCATCCACCTGGATATGGGAAGTAGATAAGATTGCCAGGCAAAAACTGGGATTTTGGGGGTGAGGTAGGATGGGGGTAAGGGGAAATGGGATGATAAAAGTGAGAAGGGGAGGATGGGGGGAGCTTGGGGAATGGGATGGTTGGGATAAAGGAATGGTGGATATGGGAGCAGAGAAGTATATATCCTAATTAAGGGAGCCAACTTAGGGTTGGCAAGAGACTTGACTCTAGAGGGGCTCACAGGTGTCCAGGGAGATGTCCCCTGCTAGTACCTTGGGCAACTGAGGAGAGGGAACCTGAAATGACCCTATTCTATAGCCATACTGATGAATATCTTGCATATCACCATAGAACCTTCATCTGGCGATGGATGGAGATAGAGACAGAGACCCACACTGGAGCACTGGACTGAGCTCCCAAGGTCCCAATGAGGAGCAGAAGGAGGGAGAACATGAGCAAGGAAGTCAGGACCACGAGGGGTGCACCCACCCGCTGAGACAGTGGGGCTGATCTATTGGGCACTCACCAAGGCCAGCTGGACTGTGACTGAATAAGCATGGGATAAAACCAGACTCTCTGAACATGGCAGACAATGAAGGCTGATGAGAAGCCAAGGACAATGGCACTACGTTTCAATCCTACTGCATGAACAGGCTTTGTGGGAGCCTACCCTGTTTGGATGCTCACCTTCCTAGACCTGGATGGAGTGGGGAGGACCTTGGACTTCCCACAGGGGAGGGAATCCGGACTGCTCTTCAGACTCAGGAGGGAGAGGGAATAGAGTAGGGAGAGGGGGAGAGAAATAGAGAGAGGGAGAGAAGAGTAGGGGGAGGGAGAGAGGAATGGGAGGAGGGGGAGGGAAATGGGAGGCAGAGAGGAGGCAGAAATTTTTTTCAACAAAAAAATTTAAAAAAAATAAGACATCTCAGGCATCTGTAGGTGATGGAGGAAGGTCATTGGTTAAATTAAAAGAAACTGCTTGGCTCTCATTGGTTAGGAGATAGGTGGAAGGAGTAAACAGAACAAAACGCTGGGAGGAAGAGGAAGTGAGGGCAGACTCCACAGCTCTCCTCTCCGGAGCAAACGCTTCAGAGAGACGCCATGCCCCAGCTCCGACCCAGGATTGACTTAGGCTAGAATCTTCCCGGTAAGACCGGTGCTCAGAGATTATTAGAGATGGGTTGATCGGGATGTGAGAATTAGCCTAGAAGAGGCTAGATAGGAATGGTCCAAAGCAGTATTTAAAAGAATACAGTGTCTGTGTAATTATTTCGGGTAAAGCTAGCCGGGCAGGCAGCTGGGGTGTTGGGGACGCAGGCCCGCCGCCCCTCATATTACTACAAATGGCGCCCAACGTGGGGCTAACTGAGTCCACAGAAAGCCTGAGAAAGATTGGAAAAGAATAGAGTAAAGCATGTTTCTTATGACAATTTCTTGGGTCTGCTCTGCTTGATAGAGGCAAGCAAGAGCTCTCATCTAAGAGAGGCTTCCTGACTCAGCTTCAGCTGCAAAACCCTGCAGCTCATTAAGAGGTCCTGCCACGAAACACTTAAACAGTGTTGACGAAAAGCTGAACACATGCTTTTAGGTTTTCAGCCATAGCAGGAAAAAATCTGCGCCATTTAAAAATGCCGGCTTTCTGGGCCATCCTGCCAGGGCAAACTCTGACTGTTTGAGGCAGGAGGGCCGGCTACAGAGAGAGGACTTGAGTGTTGTCTGTTGTAGCTCGCTGGCTGGCAGGGACCTTGAAACATCATAGAGTGTTGGCTATAAACATGGCTACAGCCAGTACCTCAGCCATGAGGCTGGAAAGCTAAGGAATGGGCTGGATCCAGCCGGCAAAGCCACGCCTTTAGTCCTACTGAGATTGCTTGGTAAATTAAAGACTCATGTGGTCAGAAAAAGAGAGATATACAGTAAAGAGAGATTCAAAGACAGAGAAAATTTCTGAATGGTTTAAAGTGTGTTAAAAATATATGCAAGCTGAAAGTTGAAGTTCTTAAAGCAAAAAACAAAAAAAGGAAGAGAGTTGTTGTGTGTCTTAGTACACACCTTTAATCCCAACACTTGGGAGGCAGAGGGAGATAGACCTCTGTGACTTCAAGGTGTGGTAGCACACGCCTTTAATCCCAGTGCCTAAAAGGCAGAGACAAACAGATCTCTGTGAGTTCAAGGTGTAGTAGCAAACACCTTTAATCCCAATGCCTGGGAGGCAGAGACAGGCAGATCTCTGAGAGTTCAAAGACAGCATGCTCTAAAGAGTTATTCCAGGTCAAAGATATGCGCTCAAAAAGCAAAAAGTTAACCCAGGAATGTCACAGCTTAGATTCTTAAGCGCCTAGTGATTTAAAGGCGCAAATCAAAAGTGCTCCTGGATAGTAAAAAATTGCAGATTCACAATAGGACAGATTCAGACCACTAAATGAGTCACACTGTTGAATGAATGTACGTAGGCTTGGGAGAGAGAAGAAAAAGAATATAGAGAATAAAGTTAATGGTTTTTTAAAAAAAAAAGGTAAAGTCTTTAAAGAGACAGAGTACATATAGTTAAGAGATTAAAAGAAATAAAGAAAAATAAGCCACGCAAAAATGAAAAATTCACAAAGAGTCTGGATTATGTACATTGTGTTTTCTTTAAAATTTTTGACTGTGAAGGAGCTAAGTACAGAGAGACATTTCATTACATGGGCTGCCAAGCTAAACCAGAATGGATATAAGGGTATTACGATTTCAGAATTTGGGTCTAAGGATATGATGCTTTGGAGAGAGTCTTCTTTTGTTTTCACAGAGGATGAGACCCTGGTCATTTCTTCTATTCCGATTTGGTATGATGGACCACGTCCTCCTGAAGGGTTGCTGTGAACATCTTCAGAAAATTGCTTCGCTCAACTGCCAACTGAGATGAAACTAGCACACAGGTTATACCATGAAAGACCTAATTAACGACGCCCCCATTCAGCAGGAAGCAGTTTGGAGAGAAAAAACTGCGCCCATGTTCCCAAATATGGTTTATAAATGTTCTTTTACATTTAAAGGGGGATATGATATAGACATGAATAATTTGCATTAGTATAGATTTTGCTTTATTGATAGAGATTTACGGTCAATTTTGTTATATGTATAAATGTTTCTGATGTAACTTTTACTTGATAACTGTTTTGTTATATGTAATTTTGCTATGTTAAAGTTAAAGCCTTTTTTTGTTTAAACCGAAAAAGGGGAAATGATGGAGGAATGTCATTGGTTAAATTAAAAGAAACTGCTTGGCTCTCATTGGTTAGGAGATAGGCGGAAGGAGTAAACAGAACAAAACGCTGGGAGGAAGAGGAAGTGAGGGCAGACTCCACAGCTCTCCTCTCTGGAGCAGACGCTTCAGAGAGACGCCATGCCCCAGCTCCGACCCAGGATGGACTTAGGCTAGAATCTTCCCGGTAAGACTGGTGCTCACAGATTATTAGAGATGGGTTGATTGGGATGTGAGAATTAGCCTAGAAGAGGCTAGATAGGAATGGGCCAAAGCAGTATTTAAAAGAATACAGTGTCTGTGTAATTATTTCGGGTAAAGCTAGCCGGGCAAGCAGCTGGAGTGTTGGGGACGCAGCCCCGCCGCCCCTCATATTACTACATGTAGGCAAATAAAAAATTGTCCTTTTTTAATATTTCCTAATTTCACAGAAAATAGCATTTTGAAGTATGACTTAATGAATCTTCAGATTTCCTTGGTGTGTGTTATTTTCCCTTTTCAGTTGAAGTTTTGTTAATTTGTATGATCTCTCTGCCTTTCCATTAGTTGGGATAAGAGTTTGTTTCTTTTGTTAATTTTCTCAAAGACCCAACTCTTCATTTCATTAATTCTTTGTTTGTATTTTATTGATTTATCACTGAGTTTGATTATTTTTTGCTGTCATCTACTCCTCCTGAGTGTGTTTTCTTCTTTTAGTTCTAGAGACTTTGTGTATGCTATTAAGTCACTATTAAGAGATACCTCTAATTTTCTAATAAATGTGCTTAGTGCTATAAAATTTCCTCATAGCACCAAGTTTACTGTGTCCCATATCTTTGTGTATATTCTGCATTAATTTTTATTTAATTCTATGAAGCTTTTAATTTATCTTTCTTGACTCAGTGGTAATTCCATAGAGAGCTGTTCAGTTTCCAGTAGTTTATAGACTTTCTATTGTTTCTGTTGTTGTTGAAATCCAGCTGAAACCCATTGTAGTCAGAAAAGATACAGGTGATTATTTTAATTTTTATGTATCAAATAAGACTTGCATTGTTGACCCAAATATACAGCCAATTTTGGCTAATGTTCCATGAGGTACTAGTAAAGTATATTCTTTTGTGTTGGGGTGAAATTTTCTGTAGATATGTTAGGTCCATTTCAGTCTTAAGGTCTATTAGTTTCTTTATTTCTTTTTTTAATTTTCTGTCTGCATAAAGTGTCCATTTGTAAGAGTGTGGTATTTAACTCTATCACTGTTAGTGCATGGGACTCAAAGTGTGATTTAAGATTTAGTAATGTTTTTATAAATGTGGGTGCTCTTGTTTATGGGCATTAATGTTCAAAATTGAAATATAGTCCCGGTGGGATTGTTCTTTAATGAATATGAAATGTCATTCTCTATCTTGTTTGATTAATTTTGATCTAAAATCTATTTTGTTACATATTAGAAGAGCTACATGAGCTTGATTCCTGGGTGGTATAATTTGGAAATTCTTTTTCCAACTCTTTACTCTGCTACAGAATTGATCCTCTGTCAAGGTTGGGAGCCTGTCTCTGGAAAGTTACCTTTACGTTTGGTACATCAGGGGCTCTCTATTCTTCTTACTGATATAGCCTGGGGATGGGACTTTGGGAACAGAATCTGAGGAGTTTTGTACTTCAGCTGGCAGATGGGTCACTCACTTGTTCTCCTGACTAGTGTGGTCTGTACATCAAGACTTTTTGTTGCCCTAAGGAGATTTTGAACAATCTCAAGGTGACAGTTAATGCAAACTAGGAGACTGTTCAAACTGTTAAGTCCTCCTCGTCCATAGGGAGATTCCAGAGGAAATTCCCCATTCTCTAAGTGAGTTTCCCTATTGGTTTCCAAGGTCATCACATGTGCTGGTGTCCAGTCTGAGCCACAGTACAGCTCAAGGACATCTACCCTGAGTGTCACTTTTTCCACTTCCCAGACACCATTATCTCCACAACAGACATTGTAAAGAGTAAATGAAGCATCATCAAAACATAAGTTTCATCCTGACACAGATGGCCTCCCAGGCATGTTCATCACCTGCCCCTTCTGACTCCATTGGAATCAGAGCAGAAGTCAGTTACAAGCTGAGACAAGACAGCAGATGGAAACATTTTGGGTAAAGGAGCTTGAGCATGGCTCAAAGTTCTAGATGTTTCTTTTGGGTCATAGAGATCATGAGCACAAATGGGGGAAAAGAATGTGTGAATTAGTGACAGAAAGAAAAATCTACTTGACCTTAAGTAAAAATCTCTCTGCCTGAGAACTTCCTCCCTCCTGAAAGAACCATACCTTCACATTCAAATACCAGCCCAAGGTGAGTCAAGAGAAATCAGAGATGCAAAGAGAAGGGAAGACTCATTGCTGAAATCTCTTAAGAGGATTGGGATTTGTTTGTGCCCATGACACAGAAGGGAATTAATTTCTGTATCTATCCATCAAACCAAGGCTTTACTCAAAGCTCAATATTGTCATTTCAGGGATCCACTTCCCAAGACTCAAAATGTTCTTCACTTGGGTCCATTAATGCCAATGGCTGAGTTCTACACAAGGGAGATATAGGATCTTAAATAACTAAAAATGATTTGGGGAATAAAGAGCTCTTAACATTGTATCTGGGGCTCTTCATGAATAAGCCAAGAGTACTGTGCAGGTGAGTGAGAGGTAACAAGGCAGAAGAGTTCAAGCTTTGACTTTGGATACAAACGATTATCTGAGAAGGACATGATCAAATCATCTGAACCATCAGGCGGAAACTGAATAAAGCCACACATGATGCCTGCAAAGAAATTGGGAATCTTGGTGATTAGATGGCTCTATTATCTATTCTTTTACCTTAGTTATTATCTGTTCTTTCACCTTAACTGAACAGGTCTCAACCAGAGCTGGGGTGCATATTAGTAGAAGAGTATTCATGTAATAAGACTTCATACATAAGCCCTTGATTCATCACTGGCACAAGACACAAAATTCCTACTGGACTCTCATGTGTGCACTGAGCCTAGGTCTGAGATGTCCCCTGTCTCCATGACCCAGAGTATGTCTAGGAAAGAAAAGTTCCTCCAGACTCTTCTAATTCAATGCTGGGCTTCTCTGCATTTGCTTGGGCTAGAGCAGGATTCCTGTCCAGCCTAGGTATCAGTGTAGTGGGTCTGTGTCAATACCAAAGAGTGGCTGAGTGTCCCAGCTCCATCTCTCTGTACATAGGCAGTGATAGTCATGAAGAAACGGAAATTACAAGGTGGGTCTTTGTCAATAGCAGAAAGTGGCTGAGTGTCACATTTCTATCTCTATGCACATAGGCAGGTATAGTTATGAGGAAAGAGTAACTGCAAGGCTACTGTCCTTAACCTCCATGGGATTAGAATTGCCGCATGTGATGACGGCCTTGGATAGCAATGCTTTGCAGACAGCAGAGAGATTATGTCCTTCTGTGGGATCTCTGACACTTGCAAAGGCTTCTTTAAACCAGTGCTGGTCTTTCTACATCTACCCTCAATCTTTTTCTTTAGATAACCAGGCAGAAGATGAACCACACCCAGATGCAGGAGGACTTGAGTACTCAGTGATGTTGGGTCTCCAGTGATGTGTGGGAGAAACTGTCTTTGCCATGTGTGAGCTGAGCTGCAGAGCATGATGATACAGACCTAGGACCTGAAATCTGATGACCATTGTCTCTCATGGATCTCACTGGCACACTGCCTGCCTTGTACCAAAGTTCTGTGTCCCTCCTGCTGTACTGATATCCACTTCTGAGCCTGGGCCAGTGCCTTCCAAGGCAACGATGTTTAAAGAAGTCCTACAAATTGAGCAAATAACATTTCCTATTTAGCTTCCCTGAGAAGCACCCACAAACAATCATCAGGACTTGTTTGTACGGAAACCTCACACATGAGTCCAAGAGTGGACCTGTCATTCTGCTAAATAAACGGACTATATCACAACAAGGGCCAACCTTCCCAGGTGTTTGATGGTGACTGAGATGATTCATGGATCCCCAAACTCAAAGAATGAGTCACAGAATAATCTTTGAGGGGAAGATTGTGGGTTAAAGGTGAGCTTGAAACAGGATGATTGTCTTGGCCTCTGATGTTCTGTTTTGCACAGTTAAGGGTCACAGCAAAATATTTCCTAAGCAGGTTATCATTTTCTTTCCTTCCTTTTTTTCTCCCTCCCTCCCTTCCTTCCTCCCTTTCCCCCTTATATTTTTATTTCATCCTATCTTCCTTTCTTTTCATGTGTATGGTTATTTTTACTGCATATGTATTTGTGAACCACAAGTATGCCCAGTTCCCTCAGAAACCAGAAGAGGGCATTGTATACCCAAGAAATGAAATTAAAGATTGGTTATGAGATATTATGGATGTACTGGAAACAGGACATGACTCCTCTACAAAAGCATTCAGAGTTCTTAACCACTGATCTATCTCTCAAAACTCTCAGGTGAATATTTTCATAGGCAGAACTGACTGGTAGAAGATAGTGAGCAAGAACTTACTGGAACTATTAATGTGTTGGGAAGATCTAGACCAGAAATTTAGGATTCTGACTTTCTCCATATGAGACCATTGTTACGAATACCGAGGATATAATGCTAATCCCCGGAAGGATTGCTTCTCTAAAGATTACAATGAGATGAGAGACAGATGCTAAAGTTATTTGAAATCAGTGACTCCCTGAGCAGAGAGAGCCCCATGTTAGATGCAGGATCTTTTATAAGAATCAAAACAAAGTCCTGTCCTTTGCCTTCCTGGAGTAGTGATAGCAACATGACAGAAAACACATGATTTCTGTCCAGTAGGTAGGATGTGGAGTCGTGGCATTTGGCAGAAATTCTCCAGAGGTGGGTAGTTTAGTCATAGACTCAAATATAAATTTCCATTCCTTTTCACTTCATAGAACAGCCATCTCAAGCTGTCAATGGCCAAGGTTAATGTTTGTGAAAAACAGCTGCTCCTGCTCCATATACACCTAAAAAAGCCTTGAGGGTGAGGACATGGGATACGTGATTGCAGTCACACAGCATGTCTGTTACCCATGGTCTCTGAGACAGATAAACAAACTGTGTTTGCTGTGCCTCTTTTCCACTGATAGCAAACAGTGTTAATGAGTGTTGCCATGGTGATCAGGTAACCTCATATATAAAAACACTGGTACAGGACAGCTATCCAAATAAGCACCATCTGTTACTACTTGCCTACCGGAGAGAATGTGCTAGACTTACTCTCTGAGGACATGGAGTCATCAGGAGGACTTATAGCTTTTGTCTCTCCCCTAGGGCTCATGACTTTCCTGTAAGTCTCATAAACTCACCAAAACAGTTGGCTAAATGCCTAGACACCGAAACAGCTGGGGTGTCCATGCTGAGACTCAGAAGCAAATGTACAGTTGATTAGTGGATGCTTAGGGACTGTATACTGGAGGGACTTTAATCCCAGCCTTCAAAATATTGCAGAGTTATAGTATTGAAGAACATTTGAGCATACTTTGAACAACAAGTTTTCATTATTTACAAGAAAATAAGTTTCTAGTTGTGATGTGGCTCAGACCTAGTGCACATCTTAATCCAAGTACTTTCTTTTTGAAACTTGTAAACAGGATTGAATAAAGTCAACCACTGGTCAAAACGCAGAACAAGCAACAATGTCCTAGGAACTGACCATAGAATGCTTAAGAAAAAAATAGAGAATGAGAAGGACTGGGTAGGATGGTTAGAGAGAAGCCCAGGAGGAAGAAGTGAGGGGCCATGTGAGTATGAGGAGGCTTCATGGAGATGGCATAGCAGAAGGAGGCTCTTGGGATGTCAGCTGAGAAAGAAGGTCAGCTGGGAGCTTTTTCTGGCTCACTGAGCTAGCAGGTTTTCACCCCAACATCTGGCTCCAGAGTATTTATTGGTAAAACTGAACAATAAACACTTTGTTTAAAAAAAACAGCATTTAGCATTCCAATGCACTAAATGACCACATTCACAGAGAAACTGTGTAAGCTGTGAACAAACTGAGAAGTCATGAGATTTAAACAATGCTTGGTCCATTATATGTAGCCTCTTCTTGGCTAACTCTCATATCTTGATTAACCCATTTCTAATGATCTGTGTAGCACCACAAGTTAGTGGCTTACCGGGAAAGATTCAGCATCTCTGACCTGGTGTCTGGCTCTATGATGTCTGCTTGACTTAGTTTTCTTTCTCCCAGAATTCTGTTCTGTCTACTTCACCCATCTATGCTCTGACTTATCAGGTCAAGCAGTTTCTTTATTAAACAATGAAAGTATGATCCTCCTCCATCAACTCTCCAATTCCCTAAACTTTCTGGCCATTCAGTGGGACTTCTCCCCAGCTACTGGCTTTTTCTGCTTATCCCACACCAGCTTACCCCCAAGCACTTCTTTCCATCTGTGGGGTTCCAGGATACCCCCAAGTAAGCCTGCTTTGGGGCTGAGGGTCTGGAGACACAGTGGTGAGTGCAAGGCTGCATGGGTTTCTTTGTTCCACCGAGCAGGGATCTACCAAGCCCACCCTTTTGTCTGCCAGGTCCTTTGCAAGCAAGTAGCTCTGATCCAGTACCAGGAGATCCATCCAGAGGGCTAAGTGTGTGCCATCCTGGACAGACAAAGGCCCCAGGAAGGGAGCACAGGCACCCTCCAATCCCCTAAACTTTCTGGCCATTCAGCGGGGCTTCTTCCTGGCTACTGGCTTTCTCTACCTATCCCACCCCAGCTTGCCCCCAAGCACCCCTTTCCATCTGAGGGGTCTCAGGATCCCATAACTCAGTCTGCTTCGGCGCTGAGGGTCTGGGGACACAGTGGTGAGGGCAAGGCTGCAAGGGACTCTTTGTTCCACTGAACTGACATCTACCAAGCCTGCCCTTTTGTCTGTGAGGTCTTTTGCCAGAAAGTGGCCCTGATCCAGTACCAGTAGACCCATCTGGAGGGATCCAGCACCACAGCCTACACCAGGGTGGAGAAGATCTGAGAGCCAACTCCAGGACTGAGGGAACATAAGAGAGGTCAGACCAAGAATAACCCCCATATGCACAGCCACAGGAAAGATCGGACCAAGCCACCAAGACTCTCCTCACAGCATTTGAAGGAAGAAATGGGCAGGTGCCAATGCAAGAATTCCTCCAATAATCTGAAAAGCAAGATGATAACACCAGAATCTAGTGAACATAAAACAGGAAGACTTGAACATCCTAATCCAGAAGTAGAAAAAATAGACTTTAAACGTAGCATTATGAAAGTGATAGAGACCAGTAAACAGGATGTGAAAAAACTACATTAAAAACTGGATGAGAAGACTAACAAAAAGTTAGAAGAAATGAATAAATCCCTCAAAGATACCCAAGAAAAAGCAATCAAACAGGTAATGAAAACAGTTCAGGACTTGAAACCTGAAATGGAGGCATGGAGAAAACACAAACCAAGAGACGCCAAGATATGGAAAACCTGGGTAAATGAACAAAAACCACAGAGACAAGAATTACCAACAGAATACAAGAGATAGAAGAAAGAATCTCAGATCCTGAAGATACTATAGAGGAAATAAATGCACTGATCAAAGTAAACAGCAAATCCAAGAAATTCTTAAGAAAAAACATCCGGGAGAGTGGTGAGTGCCTGCATACCGGGCAGGCCTCAAGGGCCCCTGCAAGGGAGCCATGGCATCTTCAGCTTGTGATGCAGGGTCTCCTGTGCTCCACTGGACACCGCCCTGCCTGCCACGTTCTTCCTTTTGTCCCCGACTCATTGGGCTACCAGACGCCCCTGTTTAGGTGCTGAGGAGTTCCATCTGGACGGGTGAGTGTGTGCTATCCAGGGGCGGATTGTCCCAGAAGAGAGCACAAACCCCCTCTCCCAGCTCCTTCTGCAGGGCTGTCTTTCTCACACACAAACCTGCCCGAAAGACTGCGTTGTTTGCAAGGTCCTTTGCTCAGGTACAGTTTCCTTCTCCTACACTAAGGCTACCCACCGAGAGCGGTGAGTGCCTGCCTATCGGTCAGGCCTCAAGGACCCCAGCAAGGGAGCCAGAGCACCTTCAGCTTGTGCTGCAAGGTCTCCTGTGCTCTACTCGACACCACCCTGTCCCCCAAGTTCTCCCTTTTGTCCACGGGTCATTGAACTACCAGGCATCCATGTTTTGGTGCTGAGGAGTTCCATCTGCATGGGAATGTTTCCTGCTTCTACACTGAGGAGATACACCCAGAGAGTCAGTCACAGCAAAGACTGGATGAAGACACCAGACCTCTCCTGGCTCCATTTGAAGGAAGAGATGGGAAGGCGCCAATGCAAGAATTCCTCCAAAAACCTGAAAGGAAACAGGACATCACCAGAATCCAGGGATCCCGAAATAAGAATTGTACACCCTACTCTAGAAGAATTAGAAGAAATCGACTCAAAAGTGAATTATATGAAATTAATAGAGGACCTCAAACAGGAGGTTGTTAAACAATAAGAGATTACAAACTAAAAGGCAGAGGAGGTGAATAAATCGCTCAAAGATACCAAAGAAAACCAAGAGAAACAAGAAAAAGCAATCAAACAGGTAAGGGAAGTGGTTCAAGACTTGAAGAATGAAATGGAAGTAATGAAGAAAACACAAACTGAGGAAAGAATGGAGATGGAAAATCTGGGTAAACGAACAGGAACTACAGAGACAAGTACAACCAACAGATTACAAGAGATGGAAGAAAGAATGTCAGACACTGAAGATACCATAGAGAAAATAAACACACTGATCAAAGAAAACAGCAAAAATAACAAAGTCTCATCACAAAACATTCAGGAAATCTGGGACAAAATAAAAAGACCAAACCTAAGAATAATAGGGGTAGAAGAAGGAGAAGTACAACTCAATGATCCAAAAAATATATTTGATAAAATTATAGAAGAAAACTTTCCCAACCTAAAAAAAGATACTTCTTTGAAGATTCAAGAAGCATATAGAATAACAAATAGACTGAACCAAAAAAAATCATCTCCTCGCCATATAATAATCAAAACACAAAACATACAGAATAAAGAAAGAATACTAAGAGCTGCAAAGGAAAAAGGTCAAGTTACTTATAAAGGTAAATCTATCAGATTTACACCTGACCTCTCTATGAAAACAATGAAAGGCAGAAGGCCCTGGATAGATGTACTGCAGAAACTAAGAGACCATGGATGCAAGCCTAGACTACTATACCCAGCCAAGCTTTCGTTCACTATAAATGGAAAAAACAAAATATTCCAGGATAAAAACAAATTTAAACAATACGTAGCCACAAATCCAGCGTTACAGAGAGTAATAGAAGGAAAATCACAAAACAAGGACTCCAACAATGCACACAATAAATAAGAAATCTAATGACCCTTCACCAGCACAACTCAAAGAAGGGAAACATACAAACTCTAACACCAAAAAAAAAAAAGAAAAAATGACCGGAGTTTACAACCACTGGTCATTAATATCACTTAATATCAATGGACTCAACTCACCTATAAAGAGGCACAGACTAAGAGACTGGATACGAAAACAGGATCCAACATTCTGCTGTTTACAAGAAACAACCTCAACCACAAAGACAGACATCTACTCAGAGTAAAGGGCTGGGAAAAGGTTTATCAAGCAAATGGACCTAAGAAACAAGTAGGTGTGGCCATACTAATTTTTAACAACGTTGACTTCAAACTAAAATCAATCAAAAGAGATGGAGACAGACATTTTTTACACATAACAGGAACAATTCATCAGGACAAAGTCTCAAACCTAATATATATGCCCCTAATATAAAAGCACCCACGTACGTAAAAGAAACATTACTAAAACTCAAGGCAGCCATCAAACCACACACTAGTAGTAGGAGATTTCAACACTCCTCTCTCACCAATGGACAGGTCAATCAGACAGAAACCTAAAAGAGAAATAAGAGGATTAGGGAGGTAATGAATTAAATGGACTTAACAGACATCTATAGATCATTCCACGCAAATAGGAAAGAATATACCTTCTTCTCTGCAGCTCATGGAACCTTCTCGAAAATTGACCACATACTTGGTAACAAAGCAAACTTCCACAGTTACAAAAAAATATTCGTAACCTCCTGTGTCTTATCAGATCACCATGGATTAAAGTTAGAATTCAACAACAATGCTACCCCAAGAAAGCCTATGAACTCATGGAAACTGGACAGTCAACTACTGAACCATACCTGGATCAAGAAAGAAATAAAGAAAGAAATTAAAGTTTTTCCTAAATTCAATGAAAATAAAGACTCAATATACTCAAACCTATAAGACACTATGAACGCAGTGCTAAGAGGAAAGTTCATAGCACTAAGTGCCCACTTCAAGAAAACAGAGAAAGCTCACATTGGAGACTTAACAGCCAACCTGAAAGCTCTAGAAAAAAAAGAAGCAGACTCACCTAGGAGGAGTAGAAGACTGGAAATAATCAAACTGAGGGCAGAAATCAACAAAATAGAAACACAGAAAACAATACAAAGGATCAAGGAAACAAGAAGCTGGTTCCTGGAGAAAATCAACAAAATTGACAAACCCCTATCCAAACTAATCAAACGGCAGAGAGAGAATTTGCAAATTAATAAGATCAGAAATGAAAAGGGGGACATAACCACAGACACAGAGGAAATTCAGAGAATCATTAGATCTTACTACAAAAGCCTATATGCCACAAAACTGGAAAATGTAAAGGAAATGGACACTTTTTTAGATAAATACCATATACCAAAGTTAAACCAGGACCAGGTGAACAATCTAAATAGACCTGTTAGTCGCGAAGAATTAGAAGAGGTTATCAAAAACCTCCCTACCAAAAAAAGCGCAAGGCCAGATGGTTTCAATGCGGAATTCTACCAGACCTTCCAAGAAGACCTAATACCTATACTCCTCAATGTATTCCACAATATAGAAACAGAAGAGGCATTGCCAAATTCCTTTTATGAAGCTACAGTTACTCTGATACCAAAACCGCACAAAGACTCAACCAAGAAAGAGAATTACAGGCCAATATCACGCAAGAACATTGCTGGGAAAATTCTCAATAAAATACTGGCAAACATAATCCAAGAACACATTAGAGAGAGTTGGGGTGAGTTTCTGGCCAGCGGCGCCAGCCGGGGACGGGGAGCGCGGGGGTCCCTTGGCCTCCTGTCTTTCTTGGGCTCTCTGCAGGACCTCTATTCCCTGGGTACTGCCTCTTTCTTCCTGGCCCACCCAGCTTCTGTCCATAGCCCTCCCCACTTCGGCCCCACCACCCTCTTTCGGCGCGTGGCATTGGGCGCTGGGTCCCAGTCCTCGGGGCGCCCGGGTGGGCTGCAGTTCCTTTGTTTCTGTGGCCTGCCTGCACCAAGCAGGGTAGGCGCTTTGTTTGCGAGCTGCCCAACCAGCACGGAGGCCTGATCTCTCGGTCCCAGGAGAACCAGCGTTGGGGTGAGTTTCTGGCCCACGGCGCCAGCCGGGGACGGGGAGCTCAGGGGTTTCTTGGCCTCCGGTACTTCTTGGGCTCTCGGCAGGACCTCTATTCCCTGGGTACTGCCTCTTTCTTCCTGGCACACCCAGCTTCCGTCCAGAGCCCCCCCCACCTTGCCCCCCGCCCTCTTTTGGTGGGTGGCATCGCCCAGCACAGCCTGTCTGGGCGCTAGGTCCCAGTCCTCGGGGCACCCGGGCGGGCTCCAGTTCCTTTGTTTCTGTGGCCTGCCTGCACCAAGCAGGGTAGGCGCTTTGTTTGCGAGCTGCCCAACCAGCACGGAGGCCTGATCTCTCGGTCCCAGAAGAACCAGCATTGGGGTGAGTTTCTGGCCCGCGGCACCAGCCGGGGACGGGGAACTCGGGGGTTCCTTGGCCTCCTGTACTTCTTGGGCTCTCTGCAGGACCTCTATTCCCTGGGTACTGCTTCTTTCTTCCTGGCACATCCAGCTTCCGTCCAGAGCCCCCACCACTTCGCCCCCCCTCCCCCCACCCTCTTTTGGCAGGTGGCATCGCCCAGCCCAGCCTGTCTGGGCGCTAGGTCCCAGTCCTGGGGCACCCGGGCGGGCTCCAGTTCCTTTGTTTCTGTGGCCTGCCTGCACCAAGCAGGGTAGGCGCTTTGTTTGCGAGCTGCCCAACCAGCACGGAGGCCTGATCTCTCGGTCCCAGGAGAACCAGCGTTGGGGAGAACCAGCGTTGGGAAGAGCCAGGGTTGGGCACGGAGACCTGATCCCTTGGTGCCAGGAGAGCCAACATTGGGGAGGCCGCGTTGGGTAGGCAAGGAGACCTGATCTGGTAAAAGAAGATAAATAAGGGAGCATTTGGAAGAAGAGATGGGCAGACGCCAAGGCAAGAATTCGCCCAACAAACTGAAAAGCAACATGAAGCCAACAGAAACCAGCGCCCTCACAACGGGAGGACATGAACACCTTAATCAAGAAAAAGTAGAAAAGATTGACTTCATGAAAGTGATTGACGCCCTTAAACAGCATGTAAAAAACGCCCTTATAGAAATGGATGAGAAATATAACAGAAAGTTTGAAGAATTGAATAAATCAGAGAATGATACCCTAGAAAACCAAGGAAAAACAATCAAACAGATAATGGAAACAGTTCAAGACTTGAAAACTGAAATGGAGGCAAAGAAGAAAACACAAACAGAGAGCTGGCTGGACATGGAAAATCTAGGTAAACGAATAGAGACTACAGAAACAAGCATAACTAGCAGAATACAAGAGATAGAAGAAAGACTCTCAGATTCTGAAGATACCATAGAGAAAATAAACACTATGATCAAAGAAAACAGCAAGTCCAACAAACTCTCATCACAAAACATTCAGGAAATATGGGACACAATAAAAAGACCAAACCTAAGAATAATAGGAGTAGAAGAAGGAGAAGAAGTGCAGCTCAATGGTCCAGAAAATATATTTAATAAAATTGTAGAAGAAAACTTTCCCAACCTAAAGAAAGATATACCTATGAAGGTGCAAGAAGCATACAGAACACCGAATAGGCTGGATCAAAAAAAAACATCCCCTCGCCATATAATTATCAAAACACAAAGCATACAGAATAAGGAAAAAATATTAAGAGCGGCAAAGGAAAAAGGCCAAATTACTTACAAAGGTAAACCTATCAGACTTACACCAGACTTTTCAATGGAAACCATGAAAGCCAGAAGGTCCTGGATAGATGTACTGCAGAAACTGAGAGACCATGGATGCAAGCCCAGATTACTATACCCAGCCAAACTTTCGTTCACTATAAATGGAGAAAATAAAATTTTCCAGGATAAAAACAAATTCAAACAATATGCAGCCACAAATCCAGCCTTACAGAAAGTAATAGAGGGAAAATCAATAACCAAGGAGTCCAACAATGACCACAATAACTCAGACATCTAGAGACCCTTCATCAACACAAACCAAAGAAGGGATACACACAAACTCTACAACAAAAAAAAAAATGACCGGAGTTAACAACCACTGGTCATTAATATCACTTAATATCAATGGACTCAACTCACCTATAAAAAGGCACAAGCTAAGAGATTGGATAAGAAAACAGGATCCAACATTCTGCTGTTTACAAGAAACACACATCAACCACAAAGACAGGCACGTACTCAGAGTAAAGGGTTGGGAAAAGGCCTATCAAGCAAATGGACCTAAGAAACAAGCAGGTGTGGCCATACAAATCTCTAACAAAGTTGACTTCAAACTAAAATCAATCAGAAGAGATGGAGAGGGGCATTTTATATTCATAACAGGAACAGTTCATCAGGATGAAGTCTCAATTATGAACATCTATGCCCCTAATATAAAAGCACCCACGTACATAAAAGAAACATTGCTAAAATTCAAGGCAGCCATCAAACCACACAAACTAATAGTAGGAGACTTCATCACTCCTCTCTCAACAATGGACAGGTCAATCAGACAGAAACCTAAAAGAGAAATAAGAGAATTAATGGAGGTAATGAAGCAAATGGACTTAACAGACATCTATAGAACATTCCACCCAAATAGGAAAGAATACACCTTCTTCTCTGCAGCTCATGGAACCTTCTCGAAAATCGACCACATACTTGGTAACAAAGCAAACATCCACAGTTACAAAAAAATATTACTAACCACCTGTGTCTTATCAGATCACCATGGATTAAAGTTAGAATTCAACAACAATACTACCCCCAGAAAGCCTACAAAGTCATGGAAACTGAACAGCCAACTACTGAACATTAACTGGATTAAGGAAGAAATAAAGAAAGAAATTAAAGTCTTCCTGGAATTCAACGAAAATAAAGAAACAACATACTCAAACTTATGGGACACTATGAAATCAGTCCTAAGAGGAAAGTTCATAGCACTAAGTGCCCATTTAAAGAAAACAGAGAAAGCTCGCATTGAAGACTTAACAGCCCACCAGAAAGCTCGAGAAAAAAAAGAAGCAGACTCACCTAGGAGGAGTAGGAGACTGGAAATAATCAAACTGAGGGCTGAAATCAATAAAATAGAAACACAGAGAACAATCCAAAGAATCAATGAAACAAAAAGCTGGTTCCTGGAGAAAATCAACAAGATTGACAAACCCCTATCCAAACTAATCAAACGGCAGAGAGAGAATTTGCAAATTAATAAGATCAGAAATGAAAAGGGGGACATAACCACAGACACAGAGGAAATTCAGAGAATCATTAGATCTTACTACAAAAGCCTATATGCCACAAAACTGGAAAATGTAAAGGAAATGGATACTTTCTTAGATAAATATCATTTACCAAAGTTAAATCAGGACCAGGTGAACAATCTGAATAGACCTGTTAGTCGCGAAGAATTAGAAGAGGTTATCAAAAAACTCCCTTATAAAAAAAGCACAGGACCACATGGTTTCAATGCGGAATTCTACCAGAACTTCCAAGAAGACCTAATACCTATACTCCTTAATGTATTTCACAATATAGAAACCGAAGAGGCATTACCAAATTTTTTTTATGAAGCTACAGTTACTCTGATACCAAAACCACACAAAGACTCAACCAGGAAAGAGAATTACAGGCCGATCTCACTCATGAATATCGATGCAAAAATCCTCAACAAAATACTGGCAAACCGACCCAAGAACACATCCGAAAAATTATCCATTATGATCAAGTAGGCTTCATTCCTGAGATGCAGGGCTGGTTCAACACACGAAAATCTATCAATGTAATCCAGCATATAAATAAACTGAAAGAAAAAAACCATATGATCATTTCATTAGATGCTGAAAAAGCATTCAACAAAATTCAACATCCCTTTATGATAAAAGTCTTGGAGAGATTAGAGATACAAGGGTCATACCTAAATATAATAAAAATAATATAAAGCAAGCCGACAGCTAACATCAAATTAAACAAAGAGAAACTCAAAGCCATCCCACTAAAATCAGGAACACGACAGGGCTGTCCACTCTCTCCTTACCTCTTCAATATAGTGCTGGAAGTTTTAGCAATAGCAATAAGACAATATAAGGGGATGAAGGGGATCCTAATTGGAAAGGAAGAAATTAAACTTACGTTATTTGCAGATGATATGATAGTGTACAGAAGTAACCACAAAAACTCCACCAAAGAACTCCTACATCTGATAAACACCTTTAGTAATGTGGCAGGGTACAAGATCAACTCCAAAGAATCAGTCGGCCTCCTATACACAAAGGATATGGAAGCAGAGAGGGAAATCAGAGAAGCTTCACCTTTCACGATAGCCACAAACAGCATAAAATATCTTGGGGTAAATCTAACCAAAGAAGTGAAAGATCTATATGACAAGAATTTTAAGGCATTGAAAAAATAAATTAAAGAGGTTACCAGAAAATGGAAGGATCTCCCTTGCTCTTGGATTGGGAGGATCAACATAGTAAAAATGGCAATTCTACCAAAGGCAATTTATAGATTCAATGCAATCCCCATCAAGATCCCATCAAAATTCTTCACAGATCTGGAGAGGACAATAATCAACTTTATATGGAAAAACGAAAAACCCAGGATAGCCAAAACAATCCTATACAATAAAGGATCTTCTGGAGGCATTACCATCCCTGACTTCAAACTCTATTACCGAGCTACAGTAATGAAAAAAGGGTGGTACTGATATAAAAACAGAGAAGTCGACCAATGGAATCGTATAGAAGACCCGGACTTTATCCCACAAACCTATGAACACCTCATTTTCGATAAAGGAGCTAAAAGCATACATTGGAAGAAAGAAAGCATCTTCAACAAATGGTGCTGGCACAACTGGATGTCAACCTGTAGAAGAATGAAAATAGACCCATATCTATCACCGTGCACAAAACTCAAGTCCAAATGGATTAAAGACCTCAATATCAGCCCGAAAACACTGAATCTGATAGAAGAGAAAGTGGGCAATACCCTACAACAGATGGGCACAGGCGATCGCTTCTTAGGTATAACCCCAGAAGCACAGACATTAAGGGCAACATTGAATAAATAGGACCTACTAAAACTGAGAAGCTTCTGTAAAGCAAAGGACACTGTCACTAAGACACAAAGGCAACCTACTGACTGGGAGAAGATCTTCACCAACCCCGCAACAGACAAAGGTCTGATCTCCAAAATATATAGAGAACTCAAGAAACTAGACTTTAAAAGGCTAATTAACCCAATTAAAAAATGGGGCGCTGAACTGAACAGAGAATTCTCAACAGAAGTTCAAATGGCCAAAAGACACTTAAGGTCATGCTCAATTTCCTTAGCAATCACGGAAATGCAAATCAAAACAACTTTGAGATATCATCTTACACCTGTAAGATTGGCTAAAGTCAAAAACACCAAGGATAGCCTTTGCTGGAGAGGCTGTGGAGGAAGGGGTACCCTCATCCATTGCTGGTGGGAATGCAATCTTGTGCAACCACTATGGAAGTCAGTGTTTCGGTTTCTCAGGAAATTCGGGATCAACCTACCCCTGGACCCAGCATTACCACTCTTGACAATTTACCCAAGAGATGTTCTATCACATGTCAAAAGCATTTGTTCAACTATGTTCATAGCAGTATTATTTGTAATAGCCAGAACCTGGAAACAACCTAGATGCCCTTCAATGGAAGAATGGATGAAGAAAGTATGGAATATATACACACTAGAGTACTACGCTGCAGTAAAAAACAATGACTTCTCGAATTTTGCATGCAAATGGATGGAAATAGAAAACACTATCCTGAGTGAGGTATCCCAGACCCAAAAAGAAGAACATGGGATGTACTCACTCATAATTGGTTTCTAGCCATAAATAGGGGTCACAGAGTCTACAATTGGCGAACCTAAAGAAGCTAAGTAAGAAGGTGAACACAAGGAAAAACATATCGTTATCCTCTTGGATAAGGGAAGTAGACAAAATTGCCGGGGAGAAAAGTGGGATCTTGGGGGTGAGGTGGGAAGGGGGTAAGGGGAAATGGGGAGAGAAAAGGTAGAAGGGAAGGAGGGGGGACTTGGGGAAATAGGAGGATCGGGATAAAGGAAGGTTGGATAGGGGAGCACAATTTTTAGTTAAGGGACCCACTTTAGGGTGGGCAGGAGAATTGACCCTAGAGGGGCTCCCAGGTGCCCAAGCTGAGGTCCCCAGTTAGTTCCTTGGGCAGCTGAGGATAGGGAACCTGAAATGACCCTATCCTATAGCAATACTGACGAATATCTTGCATATCATCTTAGAACTTTCATCTGGCGATGGATGGAGATAGAGACAGAGACCCACAATGGAGCACTGGACTGAGCTCCCAAGGTCCCAATGAGGAGCAGAAGGAGGGAGAACATGAGCAAAGAAGTCGGGACCACGAGGGGTGCACCCACCCACTGAGACAGTGGAGCTGATCTACTGGGAGCTCACCAAGGCCAGGTGGACTATTACCAAAAAAAGCATGGGATAAAACTGAACTCTCTGATCATGACGAACAATGAGTGCTGATGAGACGCCAAGGACAATGGCACGCAGTTTTGATCCTACGCAATCTGCTGGCTTGGTGGGAGCCTAGCCAGTTTGGATGTTCACCTTCCTAGATATGGACGGAGGGGGGAGGACCAAGGACTTACCACAGGGCAGGGAACCCTGACTGCTCTTTGGGCTGGAGAGAGAGGGGGAGAGGAGTGGGGGGAAGGGGAAAGGGGTGGGAGGAGGAGGAGAAGAGTGGGAGGAGGGGGAGAAGAGTGGGAGGAGGGGGAGGGAAAGGGGAGGCTGGGAGGAGGTGGAAATTTTTTTTTTCTTTATTCTTCTTTTATCAATAAAAAAAAAAGGCAACCTACTGACTGGGAGAAGATCGTCACCAACCCTGCAACAGACAAAGGTCTGATCTCCAAAATATATAGAGAACTCAAGAAACTAGACTTTAAAATGCTAATTAACCCAATTAAAAAATGGGGCACTGATCTGAACAGAGAATTCTCAACAGTAGAAGTTCAAATGGAAAAAAGACACTTAAGGTCATGCTCAACCTCCTTAAAAATCAGGGAAATGCAAATCAAAACAACTTTGAGATATAATCTTACCTGTCAGAATAGCTAAAATCAAAACCACCAATGATAGCCTTTGCTGGGGAGGTTTTGGAGGAAGGGGTACACTCATCCATTGCTGGTGGGAATACAAACTTGTGCAACCACTTTGGAAAGCAGTGTGGCAGTTTCTCAGGAAATTTGGGATCAACCTACCCCTGGACCCAGCAATACCACTCTTGGGAATATACCCAAGAGATGCCGGATCATATGACAAAAGCATTTGTTCAACTATGCTCATAGCAGTATTATTTGTAATAGCCAGAACCTGAAAACAACCTAGATGTCCTTCAATGGAAGAATGGATGAAGAAAGTGTGGAATATATACACATTAGAGTACTACGCTGCGGTAAAAAACAATGACTTCTCGAATTTTGCATGCAAATGGATAGAAATAGAAAACACTATCCTGAGTGAGGTAACCCAGACCCAAAAAGATGAAAATGGGATGTACTCACTCATAATTGGTTTCTAGCCATAAATAAAGGTCACTGAGTCTATAATTGGTGATCCTAAAGAAGCTAAATAAGAAGGTGACTCAAAGAAAAACATATAGTTATCCTCCTGGCTATGGGAAGTAGATAAAATTGCCGGGAAAAAAATTGGGATCTTGGGGGTGGGATGGGATGGGGGTAAGGGGAGATGGGGAGAGAAAAGTGAGAAGGGGAGGATGGGGGCAACTTGGGGAAACAGGATGATTGGAATAAAGAAAGGTTGGATAGGAGAGCACGGAAGCACAATTCTTGGTTAAGGGAGCCACCTTAGGCCTGGCAAGAGACTTGAACTTAGGTGGCTCCCAGGAGCCCAAGACGATGTCCCCAGTTAGTTCCTTGGGCAGCTGAGGATAGGGAACCTGAAATAACCCTACCCTATAGCCATACTGATGAATATCTTGCATATCACCATAGAACCTTCATCTGGTGATGGATGGAGATAGAGACAAAGACCCACACTGGAGCACTGGACTGAGCTCCCAAGGTCCCAATGAGGAGCAGAAGGAGGGAGAACATGAGCAAGGAAGTCAGGACCACATTGGGTGCACCCACCCACTGAGACAGTGGGGCTGATCTATTGGGAGCTCACCAAGGCCAGCTGGACTGTGACTGAAAAAGCATGGGATAAAACCGGACTCTCTGAACAGGGCAAACAATGAGGGCTGATGAGAAGCCAAGGACAATGGCATGGAGTTTTGATCCTATTTCATGTTTCGGCGTTGTGGGAGCCTAGCCAGTTTGGATGTTCACCTTCCTAGACATGGACGAAGGGGGGAGGACCTTGGACTTTCCACAGGGCAGGGAACCCTGACTGCTCTTTGGACTGGAGAGGGAGAGGGAGAGGTGTGGGAGGAGGGGGAGAAGGTTGGGAGAAGGGGGAGGAAAGTTGGAGGCTGGGAGGAGGCAGAAACTTTTCTTTCTTTTTCTCAATAAAAATTTAAACAAAAAAACCATAGAACACAGAATCAATCAATCAGAGCTTATAGAGGACCAAAGAGACTGCAGTAATAATCATGGATCCCGTAGGAGTTTGAGCTAGAGCCTCTGCATACAAGTTATGGTGGTGTGGGTAGGCACTGTTGTAGAACTTCTAGCAGTGGAAGAGGAGCACATTTCTGACTGTTTTGCCTGCCCTTTGAATGATTTTCTTCCTACTGGGCTGCCTCTCCCAGCTCTGAAATGAGGGATTGTGGCAAGTCTAATAGAACTTGACATTCCATGTTCTGTAGACACCCCTGGGAGAACTGTTCATCTTTTAAGGGAAAAAAAAGAGTGTGTCTGGGATACAGGGGGAGTGGGGATTTAGGAAGGTCTGGAGGAAGAAGAAACTCTAGTCAGGATGTAATATATACGAGAGGAAAATTTTAGAAAAAAGAAATACATATTAATAGAAAAAACTTAATAAGAAATGCCCCACTGTGAATGACACACTCAAGGTGAAAACAGCATGATCTGCCCTTATGTGAAAGATGTTACATCTGTGTATGAAATAAACTGTAGATCGAATCTACTTAGAAACTAGTTATGTCCACAGTAAAAATGGGCAGACCTTTCTCCTGTCACTCTTCCTCACTTCACATGGTTGACTGTTGTGCAGGCAGTATTGGGAGTAGGTGAATTAGTTGAACAGGGAATGTATTTGAGCGTATGAGAGGATGGTTTTTCTCTATGCAAACAAGGCACCATTTTCACAGCAGACTCGGAGCATCCAAAAATTTGAGGACTCCTGTAACTAGTTTCCAAGAATTCTAAGGTATTGCTATATAATTGAACCACAACCTATGCTCTTTTTTTTATTTATTTATTAAAGATTTCTGTTTCTTCCCCACCACTGCCTCCCATTTCCCTCCCCCTCCCCCAATCAAGTTCCTCTCCCTCGTCAGCCCAAAGAGCAATCAGGGTTCTCTGACCTTTGGGAAGTCCAAGGACCACCCACCTCCATCCAGGTCTAGTAAGGTGAGCATCCAAACTGCCGATGCTCCCACAAAGCCAGTACGTGCAGTAGGATAAAAAACCCATTGCCATTGTTCTTGAGTTCTCAGTAGTTCTCATTGTCGGCTATGTTCAGCGAGTCTGGTTTAATGTCTTTGAAATTTTGTTTACTGTATTGATACCTTTATTTTTGTTTTAAATAAACGTAACTTCAAATTTTGGCTCCTTTTTGTACACACATGTATCCCAGGATTATAGGGTGAATCACCATGCTGGCAGTACCTGAGTAATAACTAATCATTTTCACCACATAACTTTTCACCATTATATACCCCACTAAAAAAGAAATGCCAGCATTCTACTGTGGGATGAGAGGAGAGGTCGCTCACTCATCTTAGCCTAACTGGGGGACTGGTCTGCAAACTGAAGAAATTGGAGACCTCACACTGGTATAGTCCAAAATGCTCGCTCCCTACAGGATCTATTCTGAGTCCACACTTTGTTGGGGACAGAGTCATCTTCTCTGTGAGCTGCAGATTCTCATTATTGAAGATCCAACGGATAGAGACATCAGTATCAGGTGAAACGCAGGTCAAGATCACAGATGTACCTCCTGTGACAGCGGTGTCAGTGATTTGCACAAAGGGCTGTGCCACAAATCCTGTAGAAACAGAGGAGAATAGCAAATGACAGTAGTCCACAGAGTAAACCAAGCCCTCTTAAGTTTATGCTTTATAAAGTTTCCAGGGGGGAGAATTTGGAGCTGTGACTAAAGACATAGATTGAGCTTTGGATCTGCCACCAAGAGACTGGGTTACTCTGGTTTAGACACTGTTTCCTGTCTCAGTTTCTACACAATAGAACACACAGTGAATGATCATTGTCATGTCCATGAGTTAAGCTTAGTCATGAACAATGGTCTGAGTTTGGGATCAGGGAGCTGCTCAGACCAGCAGCATCTGCTACTATTTAGCTGCAGAAGAGAATTTCCTAGACTGGAATCCTGTGATGATAGAGGGATCTGGAGTAGCTGCCTACTCTGTTTCTTCCCTTGGAGCTTTGACCTCCCTGTGAAGTCTCATAAGCCCATCAGAGCAATAGGCTAATGGCCTGGACACCTGTCCACTGAGCCTCAGGAGAAGGAGATGCACAGGTGACCTTCCTAACTGCAGCTGCCATGGCTGCACACAGCTGGTTCTATACTCTAGGAGACAGTCAGTCCCATGACTTGGACAGTCAACAAAGCTTTGTTCCTGTCAGCTCTGATGGGAAATCTAAACAAACAGTTACAAAAAGCTCCCCAATGTCATCTTGAGTTCAGATGGGCAAAGTTCTGGAGTTAGGACTTCCTCACAGGCTCTGTGAAGACCCCATGCCTTTATCAACCAGGGACTGCCTGATTCCCACAGAGTCTTTCTGGGGAGAGCTCTAAATATCTGCAAGGACACTGACATCCTGGGCTTGAGTTTACCCAGCACAGGTCCTCCTCTCTGCAAGTGAATCCAGGTTAGGAGTTTTGATCTATTACAGTTTGTTTACCCAGTGAGTGTCCTGCAGTGATGGCCTAAACCCCGAGGGTGGGGGTAAACAATGCAATGGGGATAGAGCAGGCACAGTCCAATCCTGCCACGATAGTGTATGAAATAGGATGAGCCACACCCAGCAGTCGGAGGCCATAGAGAGTCACTTACTCTTTACATAAAACTCCACATTTGCTCTTTCAATTTTGGAATCTTTGTTTAAAACTTCCAGTGTGTACATCCCTGCATCACTCTCAATGACATCCAGAAGCTGTAGGGATCCAGTTTTGTACACCGTCCCTTTTATTCTCTGTGCAGGCTCCCAGGAAATAGAAGACTTGACTCTGTTGTATTCTACAAGTTTACGGGCTGGGCTCCCATTGTTTGATTTGTGCCAGGAAAACATTCGTGCTTCTTCTGGAAAATTATGAACTTGGAGAAATACGTCTTCACCTTCAGCAAAATAGTGAAGCACCGGTTGGATCATGAGTCGGGAAGAAGTGAAAACATTACAAAACACAGAAAGGGAACCTGGGAGGGAAGAGAGAAAAAGACATCACATGGGATGTTTGGTAAAAAGATGGTGACCTCCAGACTGAGGAGATGAAGTCATCACTCATCCTAGAGTTGCTTGTGTGTGAGTGTGTGTGTGGGGGGGGGGGGTATGCCACATAATGAAGGGCAGAAACATTATCTTTCTTGACCTTTCAAAACTCCTCTTTACAAACAATGCCCCTGAAAGTGTCATTTCTTCTATATGGCTGCTTCCTCACTACACTCAGGCAAACACTACACACACTCATGTACACTGAGGTTTGAGGTGATGCCTCCCCTGCACTCAACGGGTCTGGAAGTAATGATCATTTTCTGGTTTTTTTCTTCAGTTTCCTTTGAGGCAATACTCATCCTTTGACTTCACCTAGTAGATGCACTTGTAGTATTGTCAAGTGCCCCTTAGCTCTGAGGTTGTTTGGGGGTTGGGAGTAGTCTGGTCTTCAAGGCAGACTCAGCTCTTTAAGATATTTCGGTACTAGGCTGCATGGTTTTGTGTCACTTGACACAAATTACAGTCATTTTGCAAGAAACGGCCTCAGTTGAAAATGCAACCACCAGATGTGCCTGTGGGCAAAACTGTAGTACATTTTTTTTGTAGTACATTTTTTAAATTGGGGATAGATGCAAAAGGATTCAGACCATTGTGGACACTTCAAGCCCTGGGCTAGGAGTCTTGGGTGATATAAGAGAGCTGGCTGAGCAAGCATGAAGAGCAAACTAATAGGAAAAACCCATCTGTGAACTCTGCACCAACTCCTGGATTTTGTTAATGACACTCTCAATTTGAAGGTAATAAATACTCCAGTTTGACCTAGATGTTCTAAAACCATTGTTTCTTATGATCTTTCAGAGAATATAAGTGCATTACAATAGACTGAGTCACTTTAGTCCAGCCATGGATAGGTAACAGGATTCAGTTCTCCAAGGTCTATAGCCCCAATAGAATAGTTTGATTCTGACATGTTAGCTGAGTTACTTTCCATCAAGGTCTTCCTTGATGCACATGGAGACAGAAGATGGAAGCTGATCTATGGCCATTTGTCTCTATTAGTGAGTCCTACACTAAGTGCTCAAACCTCCACCCGGGGACACTGTGTAAGAGGGAAGGGAAGCTAGGCCAGCCATGGCAGTCCTGTGTATCTAAGCCACACCCAGCACTGAACAATGACAGAGAATCACTTACTGTCCACATGTAGTTGCACTTGTATGTCTTCAGTTGTACCATATGATTTCAGAATTCGCAGTATGTACAGCCCACGGTCTTTCTGACTGACACTGTGAAGCAGCAGGGACCCATCACTGTTTAGTGTCTCCCTGCCACTGTATGCAGGTCCAAAAACAATTGGTGTCCTGGATGGTAGACGTCGGATACCCAAAAGGTTCTTGAAGGCAGCCATTCTTTTGAACCAGGCAAAGCCTACAGAATTCTCTGGAATATTGTGAACAAGTAGAAGAACACTTCCCCCTTCAGCAACGCTGGGTGGCACAAATTCAATGGTGGGCTGTGAAGGGGTATCAAGGAGCCCACACTTCCAAAGGGAAGCTAGAAGGGAAGACAAAGATACATCTAAGTTGGATCTTTTATACTTGGCTAAGATGAGGCTCTGTGTCCTGAGAAGCTGTGTCCATAGTTCAGCCTAGGGTGGTGGGTGAGTGTCCCTGTCCTACTTGGTGGTGGTCTGCACATGACCTTCATGTTCTCATTATCCCCACACTTGTCATTTCCAATATATGGATCTCGCTCTTCCGTTGTCAGTTTGCCTGGGATCTTACTGGAGCAGATCCCTGCTCACATTTACAGTGGATGATGGTGGGGTGGTGTCTGCCCACCCTCTGCCCCTACCAACACTGTTTTCACTCTCGAAATCTGTTGTTGTTCTGTTCCTGTTGGAATGGCGGTTAACACCTGAATTCTCATAGCTTTCTTTACTTCAAGTTCTCTCGAACTGGGACATTGTAAAAACCATAAGTTGTCCTGTATTTTTTTTTCATTTTTCAGGACAGAGTTTCTCTGCGTTACAGCCCTAGATGTCCTGGAACTAGCTCTTGTAGACCAGACTGGCCTCAAACTCACAGAGATCTGCTTCTGTCTCCCAAGTGCTGAGATTAAAAGCATGTGCCACCAACAACTGGTAGTCTTGTATTATTTTAAAAATGAAGCCATCAGTGAACTTGAAGCATTCAAGGAGTGAATTCAAATTCTGAGCCTCTCTCGCACTCTGTATTCTTCTCCCCTACAAACACTGAGACTCCTCTCATGACACCAGAGAGTATGTCAGTCCTCTCCTCTCACACACTGTCACTCCTGGTCTCCTCACTTAGGAGCAGAAGGCCCTGAGATGTGGTGCACCCTTTACAGAGGAGCACAGAGGGGAACTGCATTGTCTGAGTGAGCTGATCTGTCCTGCCTCCGAGGTGTCTGCTCCAGCACAGCTCACAAACTCTGCTGTCCTTCTCATCTGAGCTGAGCCTCCTCCCAGGAAGGAGCACCTCCCATAGTACAATGGGCTGATGGTGGGTCTGTGTTCCAACCACTTCTCTGCCCCTCCAATGTCAGTGTTGCCCCATGTAATTTTCCGATTCTCTCCTTGTGTTTCTCTCCTCTAGAACACAGAGTAAGAGTCAAGGGTGACGACCATCCCTGTGACATGAGATAATAGCAGCTCAGCCTGGAACTGCATTCTGCTGTGTGCTGGTTTAGGTTTCTCAGCACTAAAAAGGGGAAATCTGCACAACTGTGTGACAAAGAACCCCAGCTGGGCACCCAGTCTGCCCTGTTTTCAATACTCTCAAAATATGGACTTTGCTCCCAGCAGGAAGGTGACAAAACCGAGTTTGAGACTCCAGTGGGACCAGGTGCGTTATGTGTGTGGAAAAGAACAAAACTGTTCTCCCTGGAGTCACCATCAGACTGGGTTCTGGGCCCAGGATGTGTAGGAGTCTCAGATCTTGAGTGTGTGGGAGGAGGTGACCTGATCCCTGGAAAATGGCTGTGAGACCCTTCATTCTGCAAGATTTTCAAGACCGTGCTCCCACGTCCTCTGCTTCCCTGTGCTCCGTGGCCTTTCTGAGAGGCCTTGGACCTCTATCTAATTGATTCGCCATGGATAACATGCATTTACCAAAGGAAACACATGAAGTGGGAGAGAGAACATGGTCTCCTGGCAGTGTGACAGACCCATTAAGCAGTCAGTAGGTCTGAGAACATTGTGACCATGATTTCCACATCTGTAAAAACACAGTTGGAACCAGGTTCCTAGGTAAGTTCCTAGTTCAGGCAAAATGCTTTTCTGCCAGTTCATTATGTATCCAGATGACATCCCTGAAGATCATTTGGAGAACTACAGCGCCTATCTGGGAAGGGCCAATCGATCCTGTAACCATTTGCCTACAGGAGAGAATTCCAGGAGTTGCGCCCAGCCGACAAGCACTTGTCAAAAAACCTGTTTCCTCTGTCACTCTCCTTGGGGACCACAACCTTCCTGTGAAATCTCATATGCCCAACAGGACTGTTAGTTAATGGGCTGAACACCTGCCAACCTATGCTTCCCTGCTGCCTCTCTGAAGAAGATGGCCAAGGGATGTAGCACAACCAAGGTTCTCATCTGATTCCACACATCACATGACTTTGACTACCAGGGAGCCATCAAGACATCCAAATCCAACACTTAGAAAATGCTTCTCATGGACACCTGGAGTTGAGTCTGGGAAAGAAGTCTTGAGGCAGTGTGTCCCAGTGCTCATATCTCTGGGGATTCCATGTTTTTCTCAGCCCGGCTCAATGTTGATTTCCTCCAAGTCTTTCTCAAGGAAACATTCATGATAAGAACCTTTAGAGTCTAGACAGGAGCTGATATCCTTGGATGAACTACCCATCACATATCTACCTGTGTGCAAGGTGAAGTCAAACGAAGGATTCTGTTCTATTGCCTTTATTCTACATCTTGTGAGTCCCAAACTTAATGCTCAAACCCCAACATGAGAACACAATGCATAGGGAAGGTAAGCACAGACTCCTCTCCTGTATGTGTTCTGTGGAATGAACCTCACCCAGTGCACAGAGTTCACAACGAAAAACTTACCATACACGTTGAGGTATGTGTATGTTGTTGATAAGACATTTCCATGTATATTATAGGTTCGTACGGTATAGAAGCCTGTGTCCTTCAGGTTGACCTTTGCAAGGAGCATGGATCCATTGTGAAATATTGTCTCTCTGCCGCTGTGTACAAGACCAGGCCTATTCAAATTGTCAGGCAGTTCATATTTTGCAATCGTATCTGAGGACCCTCTGAACCAGGCAACGGTTTTAAATTTCTCTGGCAGATTGTGGACAAGGAATAGGACGTCATTTCCTTCGGCCACTCGGGATGGCACTGACACAGTGGTCACAAAGGCAGTGGTGGACAGGTGCCAGAAGGTTAAAAGGAAGGCTAGAAGGGAGTTGAGAAAAAAAACCTCCAGTGTTAAACAGTTGTAATCAACACTAAGCTTTGGTGTTTAAATAGGAGTGTGCCCACCCTCGTTTGCAGACTTGAGTAACATGAGATCCATTGACTCAGAATGTATGAGTGTGTCATTAACTCTCTGAGGAATTCTCTGCCCACGTGTCTTTTTGGTTCCCCCACTAAGTGCCCCTTATCCCTCCTCACATAGGGTATATCTATGACGATCACTGCCTCTCTGAACTCCTTCTCTGGAAAGGCCTCACTTTCTGATTTTTTTCGCTGGTTTTGTTTTTTTGACACAGGTTTTCTCTGTGTATTCTTGGCTGTCCTGGAAGTTACTCTATAGACCAGGCTAGCCTTGAACTCACAGGGGTCGCCTGCCTCTCTGTCCCAGGTGCTAGGATTAAAGACCTGAGCTGACACTGCCTGGCATAACCAGGAATTTGTAAGACAGGATCAGTCAGATCTTTTTGAAGGGTCATTTCCTGGAGAAGATTCAGACACTAGTGGATAAAGGGAAAAAGAAAGGAAGGAAAGTGGAATGTGTCTCCATGGATTTCTCTTCATAGTTCTTAGGTTTTGGAATTCATGACAGTAATTGTCTTCAAGCGTTAAATAAAATATTTTAGATTTACTTATTTAAATATATGTATGTATTTGTCAAGACTGGTGTCTCCTTGTGCACATATGAAGATGTATGCCACAAATTTTTGTGGGGCACATGTGCTAGGGTGTGCATGGGTGTGTGCATGTCACAGCACCTATGTGGAGGGCAGAGTAGATCCTGCAGGAGTCTGTTCTCTCCATCTACTGTGTGGGAGCTGAAGATTGGTTTCATGTTGTCATATCTTCCCACACTGAGACATCTCACTAGCTGTCCCATTTGATCTCTATTTGGAGGGTCATGCTGTCATGATGGGGAACAGCTGTCTTCAGAACATTGCAGCCAATGAAATTCACTGTGAATATGGAGTGCTTGAGGCTTTTCTCCTACCATCATCACTTGCTCTCCTCTGAGAGCTTCTGGATGCTGAGCCTCTGTCCCTTACTGTACGTTATGTACCATAACTACAAACAGAAACCGTATGTCTCCTCTCAAGATCCTTCCCTCTTTAGGAAAATCCAGCCTGCCTCTGAGTCCCCCTCCCCACACAGTCAGGGAGTGGGTATGCTTACCTGTGAGCAGAAGCCTCTGCCAGGGGGTACACCTCTTGCAGAAAAGCACAGAGGACTCCATCAATCTTCTCACTTGCTGTCCTCTGTCTGAGGAGAAGAGCCTCAGCTCCAATACAGAACTCAGGCTCTGCTGTTCTTCCTCCTTCTGGGCTGAGATTCTTCTCAGAAAGAAGCACTTCTCAGAATCCAGTGGGCTGTGAGTGGTGGGATTGGGGTCCAAGGCACTGCTCAAGCCCTTCCACTCTCAGTGATGCCCTGCATCCCTCTCAACTTCCCTTTATGTTCCTTCACCAAGAAACAAATTGTGCAACAAGGCTGATAAGCATCCCCATGGCCTCAGGAACAATGGCTCATCCTGGGGCTGACATCTGCTCTGTTCTTGCCTTGGGTCTGTCAACACAAAGCAGGGAGCATCTATCATGCCTATGTGTCATTCTGACACAGAGACCGAGCTGAGCACCCAGTCTATCCTGTATTTACTTAGAACCTGCTGGAAGGTGACAGAAATGTCTCTGAGGACTGGAAAGAGAGCAGCTGAATGATGACTAGGAAGGAAGATCAATCCTTTATCACTGATGTCACCAGTCAAATTAATGATTAGGAGAGAGGCCCAGGAGCAGTTGTGTGAGGAGTTTCATGTCTCAGTGTTGGAGAAGAGGTGGGCTGTATGTCCTTGAAATGATTGTGGGCCCCATCTTTCTATGGAGGGTTTCAAGGCAACATTCTAGCATTATGTATTGGTTGTGTACATGTCCTCCTCTCCGAGATATCTTGGTCACCTTTACCCTTCCTAGGTGATTCCCCGGTAGTAATCTTGTCTTGTCCTAAGAGAGATGACAGAAGAGAGTAACCTTCACAGTCCCCATGCAGAAAGGTGTTCTCAGACAATGGAAGGAACCCATAGGTCAATGTGTGATCTAGGGAGGGAGTTAAAGTTTAGTAGGGTCAGAGATGAAAAGCAGTCTGCTTAGGAAAACAATTTTCAGATCATTGACCAAATGTCCTGCTATCGCCAACTGGAGATCACTGGGAGAACTGTAATATCATGTCTAGGGCTACAGCAGGCATGATGAAGAAGCCAAATGAGGCCTTCCCTGATACTTTCAGCACAGGTGGGATGCGGGGCCTGTCATCCTCATCACAGTGCCCTTCGGGTCTCCTAATTCTTTTCACTGTAGGATGGGTCTAGACAAGGTTCCAGATTTGTCATGAGAAGCTCTGGACTAAAGTTGGAATCCAGAGGATGGGCACTCTCAGGAGAAGCCTTGTGCTCAGGAAATTGCAGAGGAAAAGTCCTAGGACATTTCTCTGGGGATAAAGTACAATACATAGCTGAGCAAGGTGGTGAATGCCTTTAATTCCAGCATTCAAGAGGCAGAGGCAGGTGGATCTCTTAGATCTAGGCCAGCCTGGTCTATGAAGCAGTGTTGGATTTTTTTCAAAGGCTTTTTTGGCATCGAATGAGATGGTCATGTGAGTGTTTGCCTTTCACGTTGTTTATATGATGGGTCACACTCAAAGATTTTCATATGTTGAACCATCCCAACTTCTCTGGGAAGAAGTCCTCTAGATCATGGTGGATGATCTCTTTGATGGTTCCTTGGATTCTAAATTTTTTGTGAGTTTTATTGAAAATTTTTACATTTATATTCCTGAAGGAAATTTGTCTGTAATTCTCTTCCTTTGTTGAGGCTCTGTGTGGTTTGGATATCAGGGTAACTGTGACCTCATAAAAAGAATTTGGAAATGTTCTTTTGTTTCTATTGTTTGAAATAATTGGATGAGTATTGATTAAGTCTTCTCTGAAATCCTGGTAGAATTCTGTGCTGAAATCATCTGGTCCTGGTCTTCTTTGGTTGGGAGACTTTTAATCACTGCTTTGGGGGTAATAGGTCTATTTAAATTTTCCATATGATCTTGATTTATCTTTGATAAGTGGTATGTATTGACCATTTTTTAAATATTTTCTAAATTCATGGAAAACAGGTTTTGGAAGTATGACCTAATGATTCTTTGGATTTCCTTGGTATCTGTTGTTAAGTGCCCCGTTTCATTTCAAAGTTTATTAATTTGGATATTCTCTCTATGCCTTTTAGTTGGTTTGAATGAGGGTTTGTGGTTTCACTGATTCCTTGTATTGTTCTCTTGGTTTATATTTTATTGACTTAGTCCTCAGTTTGAATGTTTCCTGCTGCCATCTACTCCTCCTGGGTGCATTTGCTTCCCTTTCCTGCAGAGCTCTCGGGTGTGCTATTAGGTCGCTAGTATGAGATCTCTCTAATTTCCATATGAAGGCATTGGTGTTATGAACTGTCCCTTTAGCACCACTTTCATTGTCTCCCAGAATTTTGGGTATTTACTGCGCTCATTTTTATTAAATTCTAGGAAGTCTTTAATTTCTTTATTTCTTCTTGACTCAGTGGTACTTCCATAGAGAGTTGTTCAGTTTCCATTAGCTTATAAGTTTTCCATTGTTTCCTTTTTTGAAACCCAGCTTTAATCCATGATAATCTGATAAGATACAGGGGGTTATTTTAATTTTCTTGTATTTATTCAGACTTGCTTTGTGATCAAGTATATGACCAATTTTGAATAATGTTTCATGAGATGCTGAGAAAAAAAGTTTATTCTTTTGTATTTGGGTGAAATGTTCTATAGATACCTGTTAAGTCCATTTTAGTCATAATATTTGTTAATTCTTTATTACTCTGTTTATTTACTATCTGGACAATGTATCCATTGGTGAGAGTGGGGTGTTGAAGTCTCCTACTATTGATGCATGGAGTTCAATATGTATTTGAGCTTTACCAGGTCCACTTTTATAAAAGTAGGTGCTCCTGTATTTGCAGCATAGATATCCAGAATATTGAGATATCATCTTGGGGGATTTGTTCTTTGATGAATATGAAATGTCCTTTGCTATCTATTTTGATTAATTTTGGTTTGAAGTCTAATTTTAAATATTACAGACTCTAACCCAAATTGCTTCTTAGGCAATTTGATTGCAAAAAAAAAAATCTTTTTCCAACGCTTTACTCAGATGCAGTATTGAGGCTCTATTGAGGTTGGGAGCTCTACATCTGGCAGTTAGCTTTGCCTTTGATGCAGCAGGGTGACTTTGCTCTTAATCTGTGGCCTGCACCTCTTCTTCTAATTGATATGGCCTGTGCCTGAGCAACGGAAGTCAGCCAGAAATAAGGACAGGGATTGATAGCAGTGCAGTTGATGATCTGGGACAGCTTACTCAGTGGGATCGGAATCTAGGGAGTATTGTGTTTCAGCTGGCAGGCAGGTCATTCACCTGTTCTTCTGAGTAGTGTGGCCTGTGCCTCAACACTTTGTTTTCCCCTGAGTTGATATTGGGAAGTATAAGAGTGACAGGTAATGTTAACTAGGACATTGGTTCAAACTGTTAAGTCCTCCCATGGGGAAATTCAAGAGGAAGTTCCCTATTCTCCAAGTGAGTGTCCCTCTTTGTGCTTATCACACATACTGGTGCCCAGTCAGAGCCAGGGTACAGTTCAAGGACATCTACCCTGGGTGTCACATTTCCCACTTCCCAAGTAATGATTTAACACAACACTGATAAACACAACAAACACTGTGAAGAGTTAATGAAACAGCATCATTAAAACATAAGTTTCATCCTGACTCAGGACAGGCCTCACAGGCACATTCATCACATGACCCCTCTGGCTCCATTGGAAACAAATCAGAAGCCAATAGCCAACTGAGACAAGACAGGATCTAGGAGAACTTGGAGTAAAGGAACATGAGCAGAGCTCAAGGTTCTGGGTGTTCCTTCTGGGTCATAGAGATCATCATAGGAATTGGGGGACAGGAATTCATGAGTTAGTGACAGAATGAAAAATCTATCTGATCTGAAGTCTCTCTGCCTGAGAAGTTCCTTCCTCCTGGGAAAACTCCCCACTTCACATTCCAATGCCAGGCTAAAGTGAGCTAAGAAAAACCAGAAATGAAAGAAGAGGAGGAAAACTCATACATAGTTGGAATCTCTTAAGAGGTTGGGATTTCTTTGTGTCCATGACACAAACTGAGAATTAATTTCCATATCTATCCATAACACCAGGCTTTACCCAAAGCTCATGACTTCCTGTCTGGTAGGTGAGCTGTGGAGTCCTAGAATTTGGTAGAAAATCTTCAGAAGTGGGTAGTTTAGTTCTAGAATAAAATCTAACTTTCTGCTTGTTTTCACTCCATAGAACACACATCTCCTCAAGATGCCAATGGTCAAGATTAGGTCAGGAGCTGCTCCTGCTTCTCATATACCTGAGAAGTCATCCAAAGTGAAGAGCCTGGATACATGGTTGTACACAAGCAGCTTGTCTGTTACACATGGCCTGTGAGACAAATTTACTATAGGCAAAAGCCTGCTTATTTGTTCCCGGCTGCCCAGAACCAAAATAACCACACAGAAACTGTATTAATTAAATCACTTCTTGGTCTATTTGCTCTAGTTTCTTATCGGCTAGCTCTTACATCTTAAATTACCCCATTTCTATTAATCTGTGTATCTCCACGTGACTGCGGCTTTATCAGCAAGGTTCCAGTGATTCTGTCTCCTGCGGGCAGCTACATGGTGTCTCACTGACTCGGCCTACTTTCTCCCAGCATTCAATTTAGTTCTCCCCGCCTAGCTCTATTCTGCTCTATCATGGGTCAATGCAGCTTCTTTATTCATTAACCAATAGAAAAAAACATATATACAGAAGGACTTCCTACATTAATGTACAGACTGTATTTTCTGTGTCTCTTTTACAGTAACTGTACACATTGTTAATGGATGTTGTCATAGTGATAAGGTAGCCTCAAATATGAACACAGCCCTGACATGAGGACAAGACAGCTGAGATCAACACCATCTGTTACCACTTGCCTACGGGAGAGAATTTGCTAGACTTAATCCCTGATGACAAAGAGTCACAGGAGGTTCTATGGTCCCTGTCTGTCACCTAGGGCTCCCTGGTTTTCCCATAAAGTCTCATAAACCCATCAGAACAGTTGACTAAGGGCCTGGACACTGGAGCACCTGGGCTCTACATGCTGATACTCAGAAAAAGATGCCAAGTTGATTAATGAATGCTTAGGGACCATATGAAGTCTCCTGGAGCTGGAAATAGGTAACCTTGGGAAGCCTTTTCACATAGGTACTGGGAACTGAACTCATGTCTTCTGGAAAAGCAGCTTGTGCTATTAAAGACTAGGTCAACTCTCTAGCCCTCCTTTCTCATTGTCTTCCTTTTATCCTTTGAAGTTCTAGTCAATCCCTGAGTTCACCTTCCAGATTCACATCTGACTTCTGTTGCAGTTCAGCTAGGACTTTGGGAGGACAGAATCCTCCTGCTCTTTAGGGATGTTCCAGTGCACAGAAAAGGCTCAGACACCCATGAATGAATGAATGAATGATAATGGTATAAGGGCACTGATTTGAAGGAATCTTATGTTGGTAGATAAGAAAATATGCTAATGCCATAGCTTGACTTTTAATTTAGAGTAATGCATTTTGGATATGTGCATGAGAGAATGAGAATGTGTGTGTTTATTCATGCATTCATCAGTGTATGGGTGAGAAAATGCAACTGCATATTTATGGAGCTTAGATGACATGCAGGAGTTGGTTCCCTACTTCCACCAAGTTGGATCTGGGATTTAAACCAGCATAACAGCTTTGGAAGCAAGTGCATTTATCCACTGAGCCATTTCTGTGGCACACCCTTCTCTGATTTTCCTTTAAAGGGTGACCCTAACATAGTTGAGAACATAAGTCTTCAAAAATTGATGGCCAATAATAATAAACTTTGAGTAGAAAACAATCTGGTTTCCCCCTCCCCTTATTGTTTCCAGTTCAACAAGGGCTTCCTGCTTCTGAAAATATGCTGAAACTGTGCCTTCTCCCTTTTGATCACAAGAACAAACACATTTTTATTGACTTTATTAAGCTATACATTTTTATCTGCTCCCCTCTGCTTCTACCCTCTCCCAAGGTCCCCATTCTCCAAATTGACTCAGGACATCTTGTCTTTTTCTACTTCCCTTGTAGATTATATCCATTTATGCCTGTCTTAGGGTCCTCATTATTGTCTAGATTCTCCGAGATTGTGAAATAAAACCATTATGAATGGTTTTCTTTGCTTTATTATAAAAGCAACTTATAACTGAGTATATGTATTTGTCATTCTGAGTATGGGTTATCTCACTCAATATGATACTTTTAGCTTCATCTATTTGCCTGCATATTATAAGAGGTCATTTTTCTGCTGTGTAGTACTCCACTGTGTAAATGTACCACATTTTTCTTATCCATTCTATGTTCAGGGGGCATTTAGGTTGTTTCCAGGTTCTGGTTATGACAAACAAAGCTGCTATGAACATATCTGAGCACATGTCCTTGTGGTATGATTGAGCATCCTTTGGGTGTATACCCAAAAATGGTATTGCTGGGTCTTGAGGAAGGTTATTTCCTAATTTTCTGAGAAATTGCCACACTGATATACAACTTGGGTGTATCAATTTACACTCCCACCAGCAATGCAGAAGTGTTCCATTTACCCCACATCCTCTCCAACATAAGTTGTCCATCTTGTTTTGTATTGTGGCCATTCTAACAGGTGTAAGATGAAACCTCAGAGTTATTTAGATTTGCATTTCTCTAATGGCTAAGGATGTTGAGCATTTCCTTAAGTGTCTTTCGGCCATTTTACCTTTCTCTGATGAGAGTTCTCTGTGTAGGTCTGTACTCCATGTTTTATTGAATTATTTATTCTTTTGATGACCAATTTCTTGAGTTCTTTATATTTTAGAGATCAGGCCTCGGTCAGATGTGGGGTTAGTGAAGATCTTTTCCCATTCTGTAGGCTGCTATTCTTTTTTGTTGACCATGTCCATTGCTTTTCAGAAGCTTCTCAGATTCAGGAGGCCACATTTGTTTATTGTTTCTCTTAGTGTCTGTGTTACTGTGGTTATATTTAGGAAGTGATCTCCTGTGCAAATGCATTCAAGTGTACTTCTACTTTCTCTTCTATGAGGTTCAGTGTGAGTGGCTTTATGTTGAAGTATTTAATCCATTTGGACTTAAGTTTTGTGTGTGGTGATAGATATGGAGCTATTTTTACTCTTCTTTGTGTTGATATGCAGTTATGCCAGCACCATTGTTAAATATGCTTTCTTTTTCCTACTTTCTATTTTTTCCTTCTTTGTCAAAAATCAGGTATTTGTAGGCTGAGCAAGGTATACATCCAAAGAGAATAGGATCCCAAAAGGTCAGTACATGTGGCAGAGACAAATCCCAGTGCCACTGCCAGTGGCCCCTCAGTCTGCCCCATCCATACAACTGTTAACCTCATTCAGAGGGACTAGTCTGGTTCTATGCTTGTTCCTTCCCAGTCTCACTGGAGTTGGTGAGCTCCCATTAGCTCAGGTAAACTGCTTCAGTGGATGAACCCCTCATGGTCTTGAACTCCTTGCTCATATTCACATTCCTTCTACTCTTGCACTGGACCTTGAGAGCTCAGTCCAGTGCTCTGATGTGGGTCTCTGCCTCTGTTTCCATCTGTTGCTAAACAAAGGTTCTATGGTAATATTTAAGATAATCATCATCTGAATACAGGGCAAGGCCAGTTTGGGCACCCTCTCCACTATTGCCTAAGATCTTAGCTGCAGCCATCTTTGTGGATTCCTGGGAATTTCTCTAGAGCTAGACTTCTTGCCTACCCCATAATGACTCCCCCAATCAAGATTGCTCTCACATCAATCCCCCTTCCATCTCGACTGTCCCAGTCAATCAAGTTCTCCCCAACCCTTCCCTTCTTTACTCCTTTTCCCCTTCTCTCTTTCTCCCTCTAACCACCCCTGCTCCCATACTCCAAATCCTGTCAGGTAACCTGGTCTGTCTCCAAACCCTCAGATGGGTCCATATATGTTTGTCTTTGGGTTCACCTTATTATTTAAGCTTCTCTAGGACCATGAGCTATAAGCTCAATGTCCTTTGTTTATAGCTAATATCCACTTATTAGTGAGTAAATACCATATTCATATTTTTGGTTCTGAGTTACCTCACTCAGGAGAGTGTTTTCTAATTTCATCCATTTGCATGGAAAATTCAAGATGCCATTGTTTTTTACCTCTGAGTACTACCCTAATGTGTAGATGTACCACACATTCTTTATCCATTCTTCCATTGAGGGGCATCTAGATTGTTTCCAGGTTCTGGCTATTACAAATAATGCTGCTTTAAACATAGTTGAACAAATGCTTTTGTAGTAGGATTGAGAATCTTTTGGGTATATGCCCAAGGGTGGTATTGCTGGATCCTGAGGTATGTTGATTCCCAATTTTCTGAGAAACCACTGTACTGATTTCCAAAGTGGTTGTAAAAGTTTGCATTTTCACCAGCAATTGATAAGTGCTCCCCTTCGTCCACATCCTCTCCAGCATAAGCTAATAATAGTGTTTTGATCTTAACCATTCTCACAGGTATCTCAGAGTTTTTTATTAGCATTTTCCTTATAGCAAAGGAAGTTGAACATTCCCTTAAGTATCTTTTGATCATTTGCGATTCTTCTCTTGAGAATTCTTGATTTAGTACAGTACCTCATTTTTAATTGGATTATTTAGAATTGTACTGTCTAATTTCTTGAATTCTTTATATATTTTGGAGATTAGTCTTTTGTCTGATGTGGGGTTGGTGAAGGACTTTTGCCTTTCAGTAGACTGTCTTTTTGTCTTATTGACTGTGTCCTTTGCTTTACAGAAGCTTTGCAGTTTCAGGAGGTCCCATTTATTTATTGTTGCTCTTAGTATCTGTGCTACTGGGGTTATACATAAGAAGTGGTCTCCTGTGTCTTTGCATTGAAGACTAATTCCCACTTTTTTTCTATCAGGGTCATTGTGGTTATATTTATATTGAGGCCTTTAATCTACTTGAGCTGAGTTTCATGCATGGTGATAATTGTGGATCTATTTTCATTCTTCTACATGTTGATATCAGTTATGCCAGCAATATTTGTTGAAGAAGCTTTCTTTTTCCATTGTATAATTTTAACTTCTTTATGGAAAAATCTGGTGTTCGTAGGTGTATAGATTAATATTCAGGTCTTTAGTTTCATTCCATTGGTCAACATCTCTGTTTTTATGCCAATACCAAGCTATTTTGATTACTGTAGCTCTGTAAAAGAGCTTGATATCAGAGATGGTAATACCTCTGGAAGTTCCTTTATTATACAAGATTATTTTCGCTGTCCTAGGTTTTTTGTTTTTCCATATGAAGTTGATTATTTTCCTTTCAAGGTCTGTGAAGAATTGTATTGGGATTTTGCTTGAGATTGCATCGCATCTATAGATTGCTTTTGGTTGGATTGCCATTTTTACTATGTTGATCCTTTCTATCCAAGAGCATGGGAGATCTTTACATTTTTTGATATCTTATTTAATTTCTTTCTTTAAAAAATTAAAGTTCGTGTCAAATAGTGTTACCCCAAGATATTTCATGTTATTTGTGGCTATTATGAAAGGTGATGTTTTTCTGATTTTCCTCTCAGCTTCTTTAACTTTGTGTATAGGAGGGCTATTGATTTTTTTTTTCAGTTGATCTTGTATCCTGCCACATCACTGAAGGTATTGGTCAGCTGTAGGAGTTCTCTGGTAGAGATTTTGGGGTACTTGTGTATACTATCATATCATCCACAAATAACAAAAGTTTGACTTTTTCCTTTCCAATTTGTATCCCCTTAATCTTCTTTCCTCTTCCCACAGTTTGCATTGCCATGCCTCTACTTCATGACTGGTCTTCAGCGCTCTGCCTAAATACTTCCTGCCTGGCTACTGGCCAATTAGCATTTTATTAAAAATAGTACAAGTAATAGGATAAAAGACTATTGTCTCACACACTTCCTCCTTGTTTTAAACAAGAACTCTGAATCTAATGTCTTTTGTTTAGCTTTTCTTCTGACCTTTATCCATAACAACTTGTAACCAACATTCTAAACAAAGGAAAATATCCATAGTCCATTATTTGGGGATGTGGGCACAGTTTTTTGGGCTATTTCCTGCTGATTGTTGGCACTGATAATCTTATGGGGTCCTAAAGAAAATTTGGAATTATGATCAAGTTGTAACTGAAATATCCTGTGAGGCTTGATCATCTCAAGCAACAGTCTTGAATCTGTTCTGTATGTAGAACTCAGACATCTGCGACATCTGCTCCTATTGGAGATTTCTCAAGGGGTCTTCCTTGATCAATTTTGAAGTCAAGGTATTTACATAATATTTATGTTTGATTAATTCAGCAATATTTATATTCAAATGTCTTTTAGCCACCATTGCTCCTTCCTCAGCTATCAAGCAATTTAAAGACAACATAATAATATACAGTATCCAGATTCTCTGTTTATTTTCCATCTTTACATGGCTTTATTTTAATCTCTATTTCTTTTATTTTTATTTATATTTTTGGCTCTTTGAGACAGGGCTTTTCTGTGTATCTTTGTCTGTCCTAGACCTCACTCTGTAGACCAGGCTGTCCTTTAACTCACAGAAATCTGCCTGCCTCTGTCTCCCAAGTGTTGGGAATAAAGCTTTGTGTCACAATACCCAACTACTTTCTTTGTTGTTGTTGTTGTTGTTGTTGTTGTTGTTGTTTTAAGGACTTTATCCTTTTGTCTTTTCTCTTCCAAGTCTACATATATTTTTAAACACTGTGTAAACCATTTAGAAGTTTTCTGTTCTGGTCACCTCACCTATACTCCCTGCCTGGATACTTGCCAATCAGCATTTTACTAAACAAGTACAGGAGTTAAATCTATACAGGGTACAAGACCATTGACCAACAGCACCGTTCCACTTTGATCCCTGAGAGCTAAGCCCTATGCACATGGGCACCAGCAGGTAATCAAGTCTACATGCCCCACCTCTGGGAAGTTACTGAGCCCAATCTGAGGCTGTCATTTCTACCTATTCTCCCACTGAGAATACACCAACTGCTCACAAGCCCTATGCTTGGATATACATGCCCCAATGTTAGATACCAAATGTAGTCAGCAAAGGAGCAAGACTGTGATGGGGAAACCTACAAAATTAGCTGGACTGAGTGAGTGGGAGTTTACTGAATCCAGTCTGAGAGCAGGGGAACCTGCATGGGCCCAAACTAGGCTGTCTAAATGACAGTGTGTGGCTGGGGTAGTCTGTGGAGCCATTGGCAGTGGGACCAGAATTTATCCTTAATGTCTGACCTGGCTTTTTGGAGCCCATTCTTTTTGGAGGGATACCATGCTCAACCAATATATAGGGGAGCTGGCCTTGGTCCTGCCTCAAAGTGATGTGCCAGACTCTGTTGATTCCTCATGGGAAGACTTACCCTCCCTGGGGAGTGGATGAGGGTGGGGTAGGTGGAAAATGAGGGGAGCATGAGGAGGAGAGGGAGAGGGAACTGGGAATGTGTAGAAGGAGCTGCAATCTGCATTCCTGCCAGGCTCCCAGCTGTCTGGCTAGCTTATGCCCCCAAATAACAACACACAAACTGTATTCATTTAAACACTGCCTGGGCCATAGTTTCAGCCTTTTATTGGCTAATTCTCATAACTTGCTTAACCCATTTCTAATAATCTATGTAGCACCACGAGGTGTTGGTTTACAGGAAAGGATCTTAACCTGTGCCCGTCTCAGGTCGGAGAATCATGGCGACTGATTCACTTCCCTTCTTCCTAGCATTCTGTTCTGTTTTCTCTGCCTACCTAATTTTCTGTGCTATTAAAGGGGCCAAGACAGTTTCTTTATTAACCAATGAAAGTAACACATAGAAAGAAGACCCACCTACATCAGGAATGGTTGTAAAATAGAAAAGAATGTTTTATAAATAAAGAAAAAAAACAGAGAAGAAAACAGAGCCTGGCATGGAAACATTTAATCCTAGTACTTAAGAAGCATAGCTAGGAAGATTTTCATGTGATTGAGGCCAGCCTGGTCTACATGGTGAGTTCAGAACAGATGGGGATAATATAGAGACCCTGTCTCCAAAACTAAAGAAAGAGAGAAAGAGATAGAGAGGGGGAAAGAAACAAAACAGTTGAGTTTTAAAATTGAACATGGATCCGTACAGAGAGTTCCCAAAAGAAACAATAAAAATGAATAAGAACTATGCAGAAGTATTCATCATCCTTAGCAATTAGGGAAATATAAATTTAAACTACATTGAGACTTCACATAACACCAGTAAGAATGGCTAACAGCCTACAAAAAGCAGAGTCAACCCTGTTGATAAGAGCACAGGTGAAAATGTGAGCATCAGAGACCTAGCCCAACCCCTTACTTGCCACATGGCTGCATGGGCTGGGGAGATATTCCCATACCCCACTCTCACCCATTAATGCCTAAGATAGAGGGGAGAGTTCACCCTGGGTTAATAATCATAGAAGAACTATCTCTGCCCCCACAAACTGCAACAATCAGGAGAGCAGGCTCTGTACCTCTTCATGGCAGTAGAAAAGAGTGAACCCTGTCAGAGCCAACTGACCTATAGAACAGCAACTAAATAGGAGAGTGTGGATTAATAAAGAAACAAAGTCAGAAGACAGCATCGGGAAAGCTCTCAGTGAATACTGCAGCAGTCCTGAATTTATTTCTCATAGCCCTTGTATACCCAAAGCAAAAGGGGGCAAAAGACTTCCTTACCATGGATCAAGGAACAAACAAGCTTAATTACTTCCTTAATTTTCAAAATATCTAGTAATCGTGTCTTAGACAAAACATCCTGTTATTTAGCCTTGAGAAGAAAAACATCTAGTAACCAAACCTTTGGCCAAACATCCTATTATTTGTCCTTGAGGAGAAAAGACAACCTTGAATTCTCTGACATTAAGGAAAGATGCAATGGAGTCACTGTGGGCTCCCACAATATCCAGTTTTTTTTAATTTTTTAATGTCTGTGCTTCTGCCACAGGAGACATGACTGTGCCTGTCTTAGATTGTCTTTTTCTACCTTACAGACTTACCTGTACACACATTCTACCATGCATGTTCTGTCTTAGATTGGCTAAGGCAAAAAGATCTGCTCTGTCTTGATGACTAGGCTCTGGAAAATTTCAAGGGAGGGTGCAGAGACTGATTCCATGCAGCTCTGACAATTTACAATGAGAGTTCACAAGTAACTTGATATTCACATGCAAGCAAAAAATGCCTATCACATGTTCCTATGGCTGCAATACCTCCTAATAAGGGAGTAAAGAATGACCAAGATGGAATGACCCTTTTAAATACATCCAGAATGTCTTCAGCCATTTTAGCTACATCAAAATACAAATTTGCCTTAGTAATTGCATTAAACCTAAGGACTCATTATCATCATGCCAAATTCCTCTCAGATGAGCTCTAACATTTTTCCATCCAGTAACATTTTCATTGTGAACAGAAGAGGTAGCAAATATTAATAGGTTAATACCAGAATTCTAGTATGATCATTAACAATGGACACACAATTTATATCCCTTTGATCTCCATTTGTTGTCTTATTGTCTATAGCCAGGACTTCAAAAACTATGTGGAATAGATACAGAGAGAGTAGACAACTTTGTCTTGTTTTTTATTTTAGTGGGATCACTTTGAACTTCTCTCCATTTAATTTGATAATAGCTGTCAACTTGCTGTATATTGCTTTTATTATATTTAGATATGTTCCTTGTATCCCTGATCTTTCCAAGATTTTTTTCATGAAAGGGTATTGGAATTTATCAAATGCTTTTTCAGCATCTAATGAGATGATCAAATTGTTTTTTTCTTTCAGATTATTTATATGGTGGATTACATTGATAGATTTCTGTCTATCAATGAAGAGTTTGACAGAGGAATGAATGCCAATACTCCTCAAATTATTCCACACAATAGAAACAGAATAAACATTGCCAAACTCTTTTTATGAGGCTACAATTACCCTGATACCCAAACCACAGGAGGACAATATTAAGAAAGAGAATTACAGACCAATCTCACTCATGACCATTGATGCAAAAATACTAAATAAAATACTATCGAATCAAATCCAAGAACATATCAGAACAATCATCCACCATGACCAAGTCATCTTCATCCCACAGATGCAGGGATGGTTCAACATACAAAAATCTGTCAACATAATCCACCATATAAACAAGATGAAAAATAAAAACCACATGATCATCTCATTAGATGCCGAAAAAGCATTTGACAAAATACAACATCCTTTCATGATAAAGGTCTTGGAGAGAACCGGGATACAAGGAACATACCTAAACATAATTAAGGCAATATACAGCAAGCCAACATCAAACTAAATGGAGAGAAACTCCCAGTGATTCCATTGAAATCAGGAACAAGTCAAGGTTGTCTACTCTCCCCATACTTATTCAGTATAGTTCTTGAGGTCCTAGCTAGAGCAATAAGACACCAAAGAGAGGTCAAGGGAATACAAATTGTAAAAGAAAAAGTCAAACTCTCACTGTTTGCTGATGATATGATAGTTTACATAAGCGACCCCAAAAATTCTACCAAGGAACTTCTACAACTCACAAACACTTTCAGCAATGTATCAGGATACAAGATTAACTCAAAAAATCAGTAGCCCTCCTGTACACAAATGATAAAAGGGCTGGGGAAGAAATCAGAGAATCAACACCCTTCACAATAGCCACAAATAGCATAAAATATCTTGGAGTAACTCTAACCAAACAAGTGGAAGATTTTACGACAAGAACTTTAAATCTTTGAAAAAAAATGAAGAAGACACCAGAACGTGGAAATATATCCCATGCTCTTGGGTAGGCAGAATTAACAGAGTAAAAATGGCAATCGTACCAAAACCAATCTACAGATTCAATGCAATGCCCATCAAAATCCCAGAAAAATTCTTCAAAGACCTCAAAAGAATGGTAATCAACTTCATTTGGAAAAACAAAAAACCCAGGATAGCCAAAACAATCCTGTGCAATAAAAGAACTTCTAGAGGCATCACAATCCCTGACTTCAAACTCTACTACAAAGCTACAGTACTGAAAGCAGCCTGGTACTGGCATAGGAACAGACAAGAGGACAAATGCAACCAAATAGAACACCCAAATATCCATCCACACATCTTTGAACACCTGATATTTAACAAAGAAGCAAAAAAAATCTAATGGAAAAAAAGAAAGCATATTTAACAAGTGATGCTGGCATAACTGGATATCAATATGTAGAAGAATGAAAATAGACCCATATCTATCACCATGCATAAAATTCAAGTCCAGATGGATCAAAGACTTCAACATAAAGCCAGTCACACTGAACCTTATAGAAGAGAAAGTGGGAAGTGCACTCAAACTCATTGGCACAGGGAACTACTCCTAAATATAACCCCAGCAGCACAGACACTGAGAGAAACAATTAATAAATTGGACCTCCTAAAACTGAAAAGCTTCTGTAAAGCAAAGGACATGGTCAACAAGACAAAATGACAGCATATAGAATGGGAAAAGATCTTCACTAACCCCACATCTGACCGAGGTCTGATCTCTAAAATATAAACAACTCAAGAAATTGGTCATCAAAAGAATAAATAATTCAATAAAAAATGGAGTACAGACCTACACAGAGAACTCTCATCAGAGGAATGTAAAATGGCTGAAAGACACTTAAGGAAATGTTCAACATCCTTAGCCATCAGAGAAATGCAAATCAAAACAACTTTGAGATTACATTTTGCACCTGTAAGCATGGCCCAGATCAAAAACACTGATAACAACTTATGCTGGAGAGGTTGTGGGGAAAGGGGGAATACTTCTGCATTGCTGGTGGGAATGCTATCTGTACAAATGTACAAAGGTACAACGCCTTTGTATGTCAGTGTGGTGATTTCTCAGAAAATTAGGAAACAACCTTCCTCAAGACCTAATAATACCACTTTTGGGTATATAACCAATGGATACTAAGTGAGCCAGGCGACGAAAAGCAGCTAGCTCATCACTCCCCTTTTACAACAGAGTGGCTCCCAATGTGGTAACTAAATCCACTTAAAAAACCTGAGAGGGCTTAAAAATAAGGGAAAGAGAGTTTAACACAGTTTTTTGATGTTTGCCAGGATTTACCATAGAGGGATTTCCTGTTTCAGCAATAGCAGCAGGTAAAAAAGCTGGGCCATTTTAAAATGCGGCTTCCTGGGCAGTGCCACCAGTGCAAACTCTGGCTTTAAAGCATTTCAATAGTTTTTATGAGACTGGATGTTTGTGTGCCCACTCAGGGTTGGGAAGAAAGTACTCTGAGACTATGCCAAAGGCTTGGCGCTTCCTGCCTGAGCAGACTATGGGATCAGGCTTAGGAAGATGGGAGAGCATGGCAGATTTCTGCCACCATACACAGAGATGTTTCCAGGCTGCGCAGTGCTCTGTGTGACAGATTTGGCTGTAACTTGGATGAAAAGAGTTTCTGTGCTGCACACTCAGTCTCACAGTTAAACTGCTGAGTATGGCTCCTACCTGGCGGCCCCAGAGCTAGAAGAAATGGTACATTCACCATGTTGAAATTGGAGAGAAGTAGAGCCAACATCCAGAGTAGCTGCCACTCTACAGCTCAGAGACGCAACTGATTCAGAGTCACAAGTGGCTCCGCCATGTTGGACTGGGCGGGGCAAACCTGCAGTGCCTATTTTTGACCTAGGAATGTCACAGCTTAGATTCTTAAGCACTTAGTGATTTAAAAGCAAAAAGCAAAATGTTCCTGGACAGTAAAAAATTACAGACAATGCAATAGGACAGATTCAGACATAAAAGACTTCTAAATGGGTCATAGTGTTAGACATATGTAGGCTTGGGAGAGAGCAAAAAAAGAATATAGAGAATAAAGTTAATGCATTTTAAAAAGGGTAAAAGTCTTTAAAGAGACACAGTACAGATAGTTACAGATTAAAAAAAAATAAAGAAAAATAAGCCACATAAAAATGGAAAATTCACAAAGAGTTTGGATTCTGTATATTGTAATTTCTTTGAATGATTTGACTATGAAGGAAATAATACAAAGAGACATTTTATTGAGTGGGCTGCTAAGCTCATCCAACATGTATGTTCTAAAGGTATCATGACTTCCAAATTTTGGGTCTAAGGATATGATGCTTTGGAGAGGGTCTTCTTTTGTTTTCACAGAGGATGAGAACCTGTGGATTGCTTCTATCCCAATATGATATGATATAGATCATGTCCTCCTGAAAGGTTGCTGTGAATACCCTCAAAAAATTACTTAGCTGACCTGCTGACTGAGAGGAACCTAGCCCACAGGTTATCCCATGAAAGACCTAAATAACAGCGCCTCCATTCAGCATGAAGCAGTTTGGGGAGAAATAACTGTGCCCATATTCCTGAATATTCTTTATAAATGTCCTTTTACATTTAAAGGGGGATATGATATAGATATGAATAATTTACATTGGTATAAATTTTGCTTTGTTGACATAAACTTAAGGTCAATTTTGTTATATGTATTTTTGCTCCTGATTAAGGTATTGTGATTGTGTAGTTCTTTAAAAATGTAATGTATAATTAGGAAATATATGTTGTTAATGGATAATCATAGACAGCAGTCAAGCTTGTAGTCATGTTAGTTGGATTTTCTGGATATATAGAGATATTTTTCAGTTAGATGGGTATTCTTCATATCTTTCAAAGACTACAGAATATGGCATTTGAGATGTTTTAATAACTTAGGGCTTTTTATGACAATGGGACACATCTGCTCCTGGCAACATTAATTTACTTCAAGAGGAAGATGGTCATTGAAGAGGTTCCTTATGGAGTTGGTTAGCCATTTAGGCAAGAAACTGCTCTTGCCTGGACTGTTGCATAAGCTGAACATGAAGAACCTACAGAGAGAGGAATGCTGAATTTGCCTAAAGGTAAGATGATCCTTTGGGGTTCCTGTTTCTTGAGTCTGTGAGACATTCTGCAGGACACAAAAGAAGTGACTGAACTGTCTTTGAAATTTCCTGCTTCATGGAAAAGTCTGCTGGATACTAGGGGCCTGTAGGCTGAAGATGGATGCTCCAACGGTACAGAAGAACTTTGGGTGACTGTACAGTCAGCGAGATGTCTCTGTCATTCTAGAGTTTTGGAAATTGCTTACTTCCTGTTTACTTAGGTAATATTATATCCTTTTGGAGTCTTTGATGGAGTTGAAGAATAGATAGATATAGTTTTCGTGAGTTCTGATAAAGATAAAATAGATATAAATATTGCAACTGTAATTCTTGCTTGATAACTGTTTTGTTATATGTAATTTTACTATATTAAAGTGAAAGCCTTTCTTTTTTGTTTAAACAGAAAAAGGAGAAATGATGTAGGAGAGTCTTCTTTCTATGTGTTGCTTTCATTGGATAAATAAAGACACTGCCTTGGCCTTTTGATAGGACAGCAGCTTAGATAGGTGGAGCAGATCGAACAGAATGCTGGAAGAAAGAAGCAGAGTCAGGTAGATGCCATGAATCTCTGGCCCGAGACAGACGTAGGTTAGGATCTTTACTAGTAAGCCACAGCCTCGTGGTGCTACACAGATTTAATGGAAATGGGTTAATCAAGATGTGAGAGTTAGAGGCTAGAGCTAATGGGCCAAGCAGTGTTTAAATGAATACAGTTTCCATGTAATTATTTTGGGTAAAGCTAGTCAGGCACCAGGAACACAGTCGGCCGCTCCCATTTACAACAGATTCTCAATCGAGCCACAAGGACACGTGCTCAACTATGTTCATAGCAGATTTGTTTGTCATAGAACCTGGAAACAACCTAAATGCCCCTCGATAGAAGAATAGATAAGGATAATGTGGTACATTTACACAATGGAGTACTACACAGCAGAAAAAAATAATGACAGCTTGAATTTTGCAGGAAAATGGATGGAACTAGAAAACATTATTTTGAGTGAGGTAACCCAGACACAAAAAGACAATTATCACATATGCAAGAATATTGGGTATAGGTGAGCTTGAAACAGAACCATAGTCTTGGCCTGTAATGCCCTCTCTTGCACAGTTAAGGACCATAGAGAGATATTTATTAAAATTCAGATGGCTGCTTTCTTCTGCCCTTCTTTCCTTCTTTTTCCTTCTTTTTTTATTTCTTTCATGAATTCTTTCCTTGCATGTGTATGGCTATTTTTACTGCATGAGTATTTGCACACCACAAGTTTGTCTGGTGACCACAGAAGCCTGAGGGGGACTTAGATTTCTTGGAAATAGAGTTACAGACTGATTATGAGCTGTCATGCATATGCTGCATAAAGAATCTGGGTGTTCTACAAAAGCAATCATTCCTCTTAGCCACTGAGCCATCCCTCCAGCCCTCCCAGGTGAATGTTTTCGAAAGCAGATCTGATTGTAGAAAGTATTAAACAACAGCTTTCTGGAACTCTGACTAGAAGGGGCAAGTGTGTTTGGCAGAACAGGTTTGTGGACATGGGATGGTAACATTCTCCATATGAGACCACTGTTACTACTACCCAGGATCTCAGCCAATCCCCAAAAGGATTGTGCCTCTAAAGAGCACAATGAGTTATGATGAGGGACAGATCCTAAAGTTGTTTGAAATCAGTGACCCCCTGAGGAAAGAAATCCCTAGATTAGATGTAGGATCTTTTGCAAAGTAGAAAGTCAAGCCCTTTCCTTTGCTTTTCTAGAGTAGCGATAGCAGCATGCCAGAAAATACAGGGTTTCCTGTCCAGTAGGTGGGCTGTGAAGTCCTGAAATATGGCAGAAATTTTCCAGAGGTGGGTAATTTAGTTCTAGAGTCAAATCTACCTCTCCATTTGTTTTCACTTCAAAGAACAGACATCAACTCAAGCTACTGCTGGGCAAGTTTAACATCTGTGAAAAACAGCTGCTCCTGCTCCACATACACCTGTGTACATATGTGGTTGTGCCCAGACAACTTGTCTGTCAACCATGGCCTGTACACACTCTGTTTTCTGTGTCTCTTTTCCAGTGGTAGCTCACATCATCAAAGAATGTGGTCTTGGTGATACAGTAGTCTCAGATATGAACACAGTCCTGACATGAGACAGGAACACACCTGTTGTTACTTGCTTATGGGAGAGAAGTTGCTAGACTCAATCCCTGAGGACATGGAGTCATCAGGAAGACCTACGACCTCTGTTCCTCCTGACTGCCCTGTGACAACTCTTAAGCACATCTGAAGAGTTGGTTAACAGCCTGAGCACCAGAGCATCTGGGTTCTCCATTCGGAGTCTCAGAAGGAGATGCCTAGGTCACTAGTGGGTGCTCAGGGACAATGTGGAATCACCTGGAACTGGAGTTTGGGTGATGCTCTTCACATAGATGTTGAGAAATGAACTCAGGTACTCTGAACATTCAAAATGTGCTAATAAATATTGGGACATCTCCCCAACCCTTCTTTATCATTTCCTTCCCTGTTCCCTTTGTGGTCCCAGGCAACCCCTGCATTCACCTTCTAGATGCCTGTCTGCCTCCTGGTCCACTATAACAGGAGAGCTGGGAAGAAAGAATCTGTCCATTGTTTTTAGATGTTTCAGTAATTGGAAAAGGCTGATACCTTGAGATGGATGGATGGATGGATGGATGGATGGATGGATGGATGGATGGATGGATGGACAGATGAATAATTATACAAGGGCACTGTTTTGATGGAATTTCATTATGGTAGATGATAAAATAGGCTAATGCCACAGTTTGACTTTTAATTTAGAGTTTCTTATGCCTTTTAGATACATGTATGAAACATAGAGAGGACATGTGTTTGCTCAAACATACATCACTGTAAGGGTGAGAAAATGCTGATGCACATATATGGAGGTTAAATGATAAAAGGAAATTGGTTCTCTCCTTACACCTAGTTGAATATATAGATTGGAATCAGCATGACAGCCTTGGCGGCAATTGCCTTTTACCTTCTGAGCCATGTTGGTGGCCTACCTGTTGGCCTACAGTTTTGAATTCATTCCATCTTGACTAAAGGTCAGAGAGTTCAAACCTATTTATGCTCCTCAAGGACAAATAACAGGATGTTTGGCCAAAGTGTGGCTACTGGATGTCTTGCTATAAAAAGACCAGAAAACAGGATGTTTGACTTAGGGCATGGTTACTAGATGTTTTGAGGTGTAAGGAGGTAATTACACCGGTTTATTCCTTATATCATGGGAGGGAAGACTTTTGCCCTCCCCTTTTGATTGGGGTATATGAAGACTATGAATAATACACTTGAGGCTGTTAACAGTATTCACTGGAAGTCCTCCCCACTCTATCTTCTGTCTTTTGTCTATTTCTTTTCTCAGTCCTCAATCCCCCTTTCAGAAACATGCAAATAAGTCAACAAAACAAGCCAAAATGGTGCTCATATGTGGAGCCTAAAAATGAAGTGAAGGACACCACAGATTGAAAGTGAGTGTTTGCATAATAGTGAAGTGGAACTATGGTAAGTAGCTCAGGAGCAAAATTGTAAATATGGGGCAGGGTAAAAGTAGTCAGCTGTTTGTATATTTGTTTAAAGATATTTTAAAAGCCAAAGGACCTCAAGTAGAACAGAAATGAGTACAGAAATTCTTAGGGTCTGTACAGCAAGTGTGCCCTTGATTTATATGGGACAATATAAAAAACAGAGAGAGAATGTTTTCTCAGAGAGAAACCCCCCTCTGCCTCCTGCACACTGGTGGTGCAGCTGCCATTTCTGGGCCGTGCCAGGACTCTGAAAATCAAAGGTGGCATGGTCCCACATGTGTTCCCAGTTGACAGCACCTGAGGGCACCCTGGTCTCAGAGGCACTGAGTTTCAACAGGAGTGGGGGCTGCCACCCTGCCATGTTCAGCCCAGTCATGTGCCTACAGGAAAAAACAGAAAATGTTCTCCTCCAAAAATGACTTTTAGCCAGAAGAGATCAGGAAATAATTGTTGTAAATAAAAGTGAAGATCCTGCTTGGGTAGATCAGTGGCCTCTAACAAAGAGAAAATACAAACTTCTCAGAAGTTACTGCAGGAACAGCTGGATAGTGGCCATATTTTACCATCTAATTTCCCTGGAATTATCCATTTTCCTAATTAAAAGTAAATCTGTGAAATGGGGATTAATACAAGATGAAGAAAATTAATGATACTCTGCAGCTAATGGGAGCTTTGCAGCCTAGATTGTCTGCTCCTACAGCCATACCAAATGATACCTATAAAATTATTTTAGACTTAAAGGATCGTTTTATACAATCCTTTTGACTCCTCAAGATTGTCAAAGATTTGCATTTAGCATTTTTTATTTAATTTCAAAGAATAATCATAGAAGCAGGCTATTGGAAGCAGGCTTCTGGTTCTTCTTGGGTTAGATGTTAAGATCTTCCTTTGGTCAAATCACTAGGTTTTAAAGAGACCATGAAAAGATGTCATTGGGAGGTATTGTCTCAGGGAGTGGTCAACACTATTACATTATGCCAGAAATATGTGGTACAAGCTATACAAAATATTAGAGATTAATTTTCACAAGTTCATATTATTTATTATATGGATGATATTTTGCTTGCCCATAGAAATGAAAAGTTTTGCTTGCAACGTGTGGATAGATCAGCAGAGCCTTGTCCAGACATGATTAGCAATTGCCCCAGAGAAAGAGTAAAGACTGCCACCTTTCCAATATTTGAGATATAAGTTGTATCCTAAAGAAATTAAGCCACTGAGTATACTCTAATGTGTATATATTCCACACTTTATCCATTCTTCCATTGAGGGACATATAGGTTGTTTCCAGGTTCTAGCTATTACAAATAATGCTGCTATGAACATAGTTGAACAAATGCTTTTGTAGTATTATTGGGCTTCTCCTGGGTATATTCCCAAGAATGGTATTGCTGAATCCTGAGGTAGGTTGATTCCCAATTTCCTGAGAAACTGCCACACTGATTTCCACTAGAAGGGATCCTAGGTGTCCATGGGGATGTCCCCAGCTAGGATCTTGGGCAGTGGAGCAGAGGGTGCCTGAACTTGCCTTGCCCCACTATCACACTGATGATTATCTCGAATATCACTGTAGAATCTTCTTCTGGCACTGGATGGAGATAGAAGCAGAGAACTTCATCAGAGCAACAGACTGAGCTTCTCAAGGTCCAGTTGAAAAGAAGAAGGAGAAAGAACATGAGCAAGGAAGTCTGGACTTCCACCCACTGAGACAGTGTGCCTGTTCTAATGGGAGCTCACCAAATCCAGCTGAACTGGGACTGAACGATCAAACTGGACTCTCTGAAGGTGACTGACAATGGGGACTGACTGAGACGCCATTGATAAAGGCACTGGGACTTGTTTCTACTGCATGTACTGGCTTTTGGGGACCCTAGTCTATTTGGATGCAAAGCTTCCTAGGCCTGGATATAAAAGGGAGGGCCTTGAACTTCCCACAGGGCAGGGTTCCCTGTCCTCTCTTAAGGAGGGAGGAGGAGGGCGGAGGGTGAGTGGGGGAGTGGGAGGAGAATGAAAGGAGGGGAGGAAAAAAAGAAAAATATAATAATAATAAAGAAATTAAGCCTCAGAAATTGGAAATTAGGAAAGATAACTTACAAACGTTGAGTGGTTTTCAGAAATTATTGGGGTAATATTTAATGACTGCAGCCCTATTTATAGTTGTCTAGGGGACAGCTTGAATGCCTCAGTGAGATTCCCAAAGAAAACAGTGATCCTACTTCCCCTAGGCATCTTGAAGACACTGCTAGACAAGTGCTGCTCAGGTGGAGCTTACCATTCAACATCGGTAAATATTATTCCAAAATAATGGTTCTTGGGCAACTGATTTTGCTCAGTTTTTAGACCAAAATGATAATCATTTTCTAGCTGATCGATTAGCAATTTACCAAAACATATTCCTTTATATTTCCTAAAGTGTTGATGAAAGATCCCATAAAAGTTGTTACACTGATTTTTACTGATGGTTCCTCCAGTGGAACCGTTGTTTATGGTATTAATAGTGAAGGTTAGGTAGTACAAACAGTTCCACCCTCAGCTTTTTATTCTTTTATTTTATTACTTTCAAATTCCCACTCCTGCCCCTCCTCCCTTCACCCTCCACCCTCCAATCCTAAGAGAGGACAAGACACCCTGCCCTGTGGCAAGTCCAAAGCCCTCCCTACTACATCAAAGTTGAGCAAGGTATACATCCAAAGAGAATAGGATCTCAAAAAGCCAGTATATTCAGTAGACACAAATCCCAGTGCCATTGTCAATGGCCCCTCAGTGTTCCCCAAAAGTAAACCACATTCAGAGGGACTAGTTTGATCCCATGCTCATTCACTCCCAGTCCAGTTGGAGTGGGTGAGCTACCATTAACTCAAACTGTCTCAGCAGATGAACCTCTCATGGTCTTGACCTCCTTGCTCATATTCTCACTTCTTCCACTCTTCACCTGCACCTTGGGAGCTCAGTCCAGTGCTCTGATGTGGGTCTCTGCCTGTTTTCATCTGTTGTTGGACAAAAGATCTATAGTGATATTTAAGATAATCATCAGTCTGACTACATGGCAGGGCCAGTTCAGGTACCCTCTTCTCTATTGCTTAGGGTCTTAGCTGTGGTCATCCTTGTGGATTCCTGGGAATTTTTCTAGGGCCAGGTTTTTTGCTAACCCCATAATGGTTCCCTCAATCAAGATATCTCTTTCCTTGCTCTCATCTATCCTTTCTCCATCTCAACTATCCCATTCCCTCAAGTTCTCCTCAACCCTCATCTTCTCCCCTTCCTTCTACTCCCTACCCCCATGCTCCCAAATTTTGTCAGGTGATCTTGTCTGTTTCCAGTTCCCAGGTGGGTCTATATATGTTTTTCTTTGGGTTCACCTTATTACTTAACTTCACTGGGATCATGAACTATATGCTAAATGTCCTTTGTTTATGGCTAGTATCCACTTATGAGTAAGTACATACCATATCCATTTTGGGGAGCCTGTGTTACCTCATTCAGGATAGTGTTTTCTAATTCCATCCATTTGCATGAAAAATTTAATATATCATTGTTTTTACCACTGAGTAGTACTCTAATGTATAAAATGTGCCACATTTTCTTTATCCATTCTTCTGTTGAGTGGCATCTAGGTTGTTTCCAGGTTCTGGCTATTACAAATAATGCTGCTATGAACATAGTTGAACAAATGCTTTTGTAGTATAGTTGAGCATCTTTTGTATTTATTCCTAAGACAGATATTGCTGGATCATGAGGTAGGTTGATTTCCAATTTTCTAAGAAACGGCCATACTGATTTCCAAAGTTGTTGCATAAATTTGCATTCCTACCAGCAATGAATGCATATTCCCCTTACTCCACATCCTCTCCAGCATATGCTATCATTGGTGTTTTGATTATAGCCATTCTGATAGGCATAAGATGGTATCTCAGAGTTGATTTGATTTGCATTTCCCTGATAGCTAAGGAAGTTGAACATGTCCTTAAGTATCTCTTGGCCATTTGAACTTCTGTTGAGAATTCTCTGTTTAGTACGCCATTTTTAATTGGGTTATTTAGAATTTTAATGTCTAATTTTTTAAGTTGTTTGGAGATCAGTTCTTTGTCTGGTGTGGGGTTGGTTAAGATCTTTTTCCATTCGGTAGGCTGCCTTTTTGTCTTATTGACTGTCCTTTGCTTTACAGAAGCTTCTCAGTTTCAAGAGGTCCCATTTATTTATTGTTGCTCTTAGTGTCTGTGCTACTGGGGTTATATTTAGGAAGTGGTCTACTGTGCCCATGCATTTAAGGCTACTTCTGACTTTCTATTTTATCAGATTCAGTGTGGTTGGATTTATATTGAGGTCTTTAATCCATTTGGACTTGAGTTTTGTGCATGGTGATAGGTAAGGATCTATTTTCATTCTTCTACAGGTTGACATCCAGTTATGCCAGCATCATTTGTTGAAGATGCTTTCTTTTTTCCATTGTATAATTTTAGCTCTTTTGTCAAAAATAGGTGTTCATGGTGTATGGTTTAATAACCGGGTCTTCAATTCAATTCCATTGGTCAATGTCTCTGTTTTTATGTCGATACAAAGCTGTTTTGATTACTGTAACTCTGTAATAGAGCTTAATGTCAGGGATGGTAATGCCTCCAGAAGTTCCTTTATTGTATAGAATTTTTAGTCTATCCTAGGTTTTTGTTTTTCCATATGAAGTTGATTATTGTTCTTTCAAGGTCAGTGAAGAATTGTTTGGGGATTTTGATGGGGATTGCATTGAATCTGTAGTTGGCTTTTGGTAGGATTGCCATTTTTCCTATGTTGATCCTGCCTATCCAAGAGCACATAAGATCTTTCCATTTTCTGGTGTCTTCTTTAATTTCTTTCTTCAAAAACTTAAAGTTCTTGTCAATTAGGTCTTTCACTTTGGTTAGTCTTACCCCAAAATATTTTATGTTATTTGTGGCAATTGTGAAAGGTGATGTTTCTCTGGTTTTCCTCTCAGTTTCTTTATCTTTTGGGTATAGGAGGGCTATTGATTTTATTTCAGTTGATCTTGTATTCTGCCATAGCACTGAATGTATTTATCAGCTGTGGGAGTTCTCTAGTAGAGATTTTGGGGTCACTTATGTATACTATCATATCATCTTCAAATAATGAAAGTTTGGCTTCTTCATTTCCAATTTGAATCCCCTTGATCTCCTTATGTTGTCTTTATTATTATTGCTAGAACTTCAAGTGCTATGTTGAAGAGATATGGAGAGAATGGGCAGCATTGTTTTGTTCCTGATTTTAGTGGAATGGCTTTGAGTTCCTCTCCATTTAATTTGATGTTAGCTGTCGGCTTGCTGTGTATTGCTTTTATTATATTTAGATATGATCCTTGTATCCCTAATCTCTCCAAGACCTTTATCATGAAGGAGCATTGAATTTTTTAAAATGCTTTTTCAGCATCTAATGAAATGATCATATGGTTATTTTCTTTCAGTTTATTTATATGGTGGATTACATTGATAGATTTTCATATGTGGAACCAGCCCTGCATCTCTGGGATGAAGGCTACTTCATCATGATGGATGATTTTTTGATGTGTTCTTAGAATTGGTTTGTCAGTATTTTATTGAGAATTTTTGCATCCATGCTCATGAGTGATTTTGATCTGCAATTCTCTTTCTTGGTTGAGTCTTTTGCAGTTTTGGTATCAGGGCAACTGTAGCTTCATAAAAACAGTTTGGCAATGACCCTTCAGTTTCTATTATGTGTAAAACTTTGAGGAGTATATGTTGCGGGAGGTCCTCCCGCTCCTCCAGCCTATAGCCACTGAGGTACCAGCCCATTGGGGCGTGGTCTCTCTCCCTTTAAAAAAGCGGCCACTTGCCTCTCCTCTCTCTATTCACTTCCTGCTCCGCTGGCGACTAGACTCCCTTCCTGGTTTCTCAGAGGGCTGTTGTCTGGGACAGTGATCTGTAAGTTTTTTCCCCTTTAAATAAATACCACCCTATTAATCATAATTCCAAACTGGTGTGGCATTGTTTGTGACTTACGCCTTCAGTTAGCGCCCAAAGTTTTAAATCATCATGCACTGGCTTCTCTTGCTGCAGTTCTTTATATTTTCCCTTTAGACATCTCAGATTGACTTCCAGTCCCCATACACCCTATCGTCTGCCTCCCCACGTGGATTTAAACTCCACAGGCCTGCGTAGTCTCTGCCCGCAAGGTTTGCTCTTTTCTGAGTCGTTTTTAAATCTCCCTTGCAAGCACAGCTCTTAAGTGGCGCGAACCAGAACACTCGGTTGCCGGTTGCTGAAAGCTGCAACCCCTCAGGGTTACTCTGTCATGTGGAGGCATAAGCGGCTTCCAGGTTGCTCTTCTCTACCCCTGGATTCTGAGTTTCTGGTTTGGTCTCTGGAATTGATTTAATTACATTTACTTTGTTGAGAAACTTGCATTTTCCAGTTTTTAACATCTACTAAGGCACTGAAACAGGACCCCGTTTTCATCGTGACTCGGCAACAGCGCCACCTGCTGGATAATAGGTAATATGGCAGTTTTCGTTTCTAACGCAAATTTTACTGCTTTGTTTTCACTAATACAATGGATTAGTAAATTTATATTTACCAATACAATGGATTACATCATACAAGGTTTATATGATTATGGGGGATACCTTAATTTGCTTGTTACTAGGTTTCAGTTTTCTTTTCCATATTCTATCATTAAGGAAGAATATGGCACTCCTAAGAACAATAGAATCTTTATGAACTAATAATGAACAACTAATTGACAGGATTAAAATTATTGAAAATCAGAGGTTATCTGAACAAGTGGATACTATGACAGACAAAATTGACTCCATATCCAAGGGTATTAGAAAGTTACCTGAAAGGGTTCAGGCTGTTGAATTTGACCTTCAGACTTTATCACAAAGTTTTGATAAGGTAACAGACAGAATGTACCTCCAAGATGGGAATCTACATGATATACAAGAAAAGTTTAAGGAGGACATGTTATCTTTGAAGGAAAAAATTAAAGCTTTGGAATCACAGGTGCAGAAGGGGGACCAAAAAAATTGATACCTCAGTGAAATCACTGGAAATATATACAGGTCAGGAGATTCAGGATTTAAGAGAGACAATGATAAAAAGATTTGAAAAGATTGGAGAAATTATTGCAGCTGGTGAACAGAGTAAGGAGGCACAAGGACAAGATACAATGCCTCCACCAGCTATTAGAACTGGCTTACCCAGGGTTCTAGCAACATACCCTATACTTAATTCTGGCAAAGCATCAAATTCTAAAGGCTCAAAGGGAGTCAGAGAAGCTAGATGGACGCCAATAGCAATGAATGATCTGAAAGAAATTAAGCAAGCTGTTGTTAATTTTGGCTTGCACAATGCATATGTAAAGGAAATGATAAAGACTTGGGCTTCTAATGCTAGAGCTACCCCCATGATTTCCATCAGTTAGTGTCTGCAGTTTTAGATAATGGACCTTCCTTGATGTTTGGAATTTATTTCAGAGAAGAATCCAAACATATGGAACAGCAAGGAAGAGCAAAAGGTGTTGAGGTTTCCCAAGATCAAATTCTTGGTGCAGGAGAATATGCTGATCCACAGGTCCAAGCTCTTTATGACGATGAAGTACTGTATCTATGTCACCAAGCAGCTTTAAATGCTTGGAATAGGATACAAGATCCAGCAACAAGGGTTGAATCATATACCAGAATTAGGCAGGGACAGAGAGAACCCTTTATTGACTTTTTGCAAAGATTAATTAAGGCTCTGGACATAGGGGTAACAGACCCAGAAGCTAGACGAATACTTCTTGAATCTCTAGCTTTTGAGAATGCAAACATAGAATGCAAAAAGATAATTGGGCCTTTAAAGTCTAGATCAGCACCTATGGATGAATGGATTCAGCATAAGATGAATGTTGAAACGTTTAGCTATAATGATGAATCTTGGGTAGGAGAAGCGATTTCCAAAGCAATGAGGAGACATCAAACTGCCAGGTGTTTTAATTGTGCTAAATTAAGACATTTGCAAAGGGATTGCAGGCAAAGAATTTCTAGGAATAATATCTCTTCTGGGAATGACAAAAATAGGAGACCTCGGCCTTCAGGTATATGTAGGAGATGTGGTAAAGGCCGGCATTGGTCCAACGAATGCAGGTCAACAACAGACAGACAAGGCAATCCGATATCATCGGGAAACTCCTTGAGGGGCCTCTCGCAGGCCCCCAAGCCAACAGTGGCCCAGTCATTCCCAGTCACAGTAGAGAACGTGCCTCACCAAGAAAATTAAAAGCTCCAATTTCTGCTGTAAAAAGTAATACTCGTCTAAATGATGAATTACGCATGGAGGATGAGTCAAAAAAACCCAGTAGGACAGAGTAAACATATATTTTGGCAGACTTCTATTAATGATCAAAGACCAAAGCTAAGAGTCTGTATAAATGGCACTTTTATTGAAGGCTTATTAGACACAGGTGCGGATGTAAGTATCATTACCACAGAATCTTGGCATCCAAATTGGCCTCTTCAAGAGGTAGATGTTCAGTTCCTGGGAATTGGAACGCTATCTCATGTAAAACAAAGCACAAGATGGGTTAAATGCATAGGGCCCGAAGAACAAATAGGAAGACTAAGGCCATATATAGCCAATATTGCCATAAATTTATGGGGCCGTGACCTGCTACAGCAATGGAATACCCAGATTAACATTCCTGTAGTTCCAGGAACTCATAATTCTGGGAAGGATATGATGAGGTATTATGGAAAAGGTCACCAGCCATTCAGGCTGTACAAGAACATACAGCAAATACCAAACCTTTAGAGGTACCAACAGCTTTACCTTTAAAATGGCTAACTGAGAAGCCAATATGGATCAAACAGTGGCCTCTAGCTGAAGATAAACTACAGGCATTGGAACAGCTGGTGCAAGAGCAACTAGATGCTCGCCATACTGAAGAATCAACCAGCCCTTGGAATTCTCCTGTGTTTGTTGTAAAAAAGAAATCTGGTAAATGGAGAATGGTGACAGATCTAAGAGCTGTCAACAAAGTAATTCAACCTATGGGCCCACTACAATCTGGAATTCCTTTGCCTTCTCTGTTACCAAAAGGATGGCCTCTTATAGTTATTGATTTGAAAGACTGTTTTTTCACTATACCGTTACAAGAAAAGGATAGAGAAAAATTTGCCTTCACAGTGCCTACTTACAATAATTCTCAGCCTAATAGGAGATATCAATGGACTATCCTCCCACAGGGTATGCTCAATAGTCCTACATTGTGCCAATATTTTCTAAGTAAGCCATTAGAAATAATTCGTAAACAATTCCCCAAATCCATAATTTATCATTACATAGATGACATCTTGTTATCTGATTCAAATAAAGATACTTTATAAAGGATGTTTGAAGAAGTAATGAAAGTCTTGCCTAGGTGGGGATTACAAATTGCCCCTGAAAAGATTCAAAGAGGAAATTCTATTAATTACCTAGGTTACAGAATAGGGTTAGAGAAAATTAAAACGCAAAAGGCACAAATTAGGAGAGACCAGTTAAAGACTCTTAATGACTTCCAAAGATTGTTAGGAGAAATTTCCAGTCTATGACCAGCTGTTGGGATAACACCTGATCTAATAGTTCATTTAAACAAAACCTTAGATGGTGATAAAGATTTGAATAGTCCAAGAAAACTGACAGCTGAAGCAGAAAAACAACTGACAATGATTGAGGAAAAATTACAGGGGGCACATGTGGATAGGATGAACCCAAATCTTAGCTGCATCCTAGTCATATTGCCTTCCAGAATTTCTCCTAAAGGGATTCTAATGCAGATGGAAGATATTATTTTAGAGTAGATATTTATACCTAATAAACCAAGAAAAAAATTAAAAACTTATGTGGAAAAAGCCTCTGAATTAATTATGAAAGGTAAGCTGAGACTTCGTCAACTAGCAGGTATAGACCCAGCAGAAATTATAGTGCCTTTTACTACTGAAGAAATAAAAAAGTTATGGGAAGACAAGGAACGGTGGCAAAGAGCTTGTGCTAATTTTTTGGCAGAAATTAATAGCAACTATCCCAAAAGTGGTAGACTTAGCCTCATAAAAAGAACTTCTTGAGCCTCATAAAAAGAACTTCTTGGATTCTTCCTAGAATTGTACGTGATGCTCCAATAACTGGAGCTCGTACGTTCTATACTGATGCAAATAAATCGGGGAAAGCAGGTTACAAGTCAGATGAATTGAGTAAGGTGGAACAAAGCCCTTATAATTCTGTCTAGAAGGCAGAATTATATGCCATTCTTATGGTGCTAAGGGATTTTAAAGAACCTCTTAATATAGTTACAGATTCACAATATGCAGAAAGAGTTATCTTGCATATTGAAACCGCTGAATTTATACCAGATGACACAGAGTTGACTTCATTGTTTATCCAGGTACAAGACATAATCAGGAACAGGCTTTGTCCGATGTACATAACACACATCCGGTCCCATACAGGTCTGCCTGGTCCTCTAGCCCAAGACAATGCTGAGATTGATCAATTATTGATTGGAAGTGTGTTGCAGGCCTCAGAATTTCATAAGAAGCATCATGTCAATAGTAAAGGCCTAAAGAAAGAATTTTCCATTACTTGGCAACAAGCTAAGGACATTATAAAGAGATGTCCTACTTGTTCTTTCTATAATCAAACACCGTTGCCTGCAGGGAGTAACCCAAAGGGTACTAAGAGAAATGAAATCTGGCAGATGGATGTGTTCCACTTTATGGAATTTGGTAAATTAAAATATGTACACCATACCATAGACACGTACTCAGGTTTGCAATGGGCTACTGCCCTGAGCTCAGAAAAGGCTGATTCAGTAATCACACATTTATTGGAAGTTATGGCCATCATGGGTATACCTGCACAAATAAAGACAGATAATGGTCCAGCATATGTATCTAAGAAAATGAAACGCTTTTTTGATTATTATAATATAAAACACATTACAGGTATACCAAATAATCCTATAGGTCCAGGCACTTATAGAAAGATCAAATCATACTATAAAGGATATGCTGAACAAACAGAAAGGGACCGAAAATACCCCCAGAAATAGATTACATAATGCTTTATTAACCTTGAATTTTCTTAATGCTAATGAGAAAGGAAGGACAGCAGCAGAAAGACATTGGATAATGGAAAAGTCTGCTGAACTAAATCAACCGATTTATTTCAAAGATGTGCTGACCTCTCAATGGAAGCCAGGAGATGTGCTACGTTGGGGAAGGGGTTTTGCTCTTGTTTCCACAGGAGAAGAAAAATTGTGGATACCATCAAAATTAATAAAGTTTCGATTTGAAGAGGAGAAACCTCTTGGAAAGGAGAAATGACAACTCATCCACAATGATGATATTCATACAGGTGGTAAGAAAAACATATAGAATGGGGGCAGGGTTCTGTTCTTATCTCCACAGGAAAACACTCATCTTTGAAAAATTCAACGGACCCTGGATGTTTGGATACTGACAGATGGAAAAATACCTGCCCAATAGGAAATATCAAGAAAACTGAATGGGTTGTGTAAGTAATATTAAACCATATTTCTAAATTTATAAAGCTTGTTTTGAAGTTGGACTCTGGCTCATTCCCTCTCCAATTCCAAGCCTGTTAGTAAGAGAAAAACACAGAGTTTCTGGAGTTTATGTCTCATATCAAGAGCCATGATATGGGACAGAAAGAAATATGAGTTTAGAAAACATCTTTGCTTTTCTTCATATCTATCATACTTTTCATTGAATATATCTATCATGCCTTTCAGTGAATATATACATATATGTCTATATATGTATATATGATTAATGTTTAAGTTTTTCACAATGAACAATGAGTTTTTCCTGAAGTGACATTTGAAGTTTCCAGGAAGAAGATGGGGCCCCATAACAACAACTCCACCTGGTTGATATGACGTCATGATACTGATAGCTCTACTACAAGACCTGCTTTGGGTACCAGCTGCACAAGACAGTTCCAACTTGGTTAGCTGAAATGGTGCACATCTTATACAACATTTTGGCCAGACCTGCACAAAATACTCAGAGACTATTGGCACTTTTAAAAGACATTGATCTTGAAATTTAACCATCATTTTACTTTCACGGGATCCCCCAGAAAGAACGTCGCCCCCATGATAGCTGGAAGTAATTCTAGAGGACGACGTCCCCTCTCCCAGTAAAGTTTGCCCTTGGGTTTAGGGACATCATTTAGGGGTTGATTATAATTAGTATATGACTGAGGGTTGGGGGAGGAATTTTATAAGCTCAGGGATCATTTTGAAAAAAAAAGAGGGATGATGGGATAATAGATTTGTAATTGTGAGTTACTGTTTTTAGACAAATATATTGGTATAGATTCTTGTATATCGATACAAAGTTAAACTATATTGACTATTGTATGTATGCATGTTTCTACCTCTGTTTAAAACATTTTTTATGTATTGACATATATTGTATTGATATATATATTGTATATATTTACCATATTGCAGTGTACATTTCTACCTCCGATTAAGATACTTATATAATGTTTGTGTATTGATATATATTTACCTACTGCAATGTATATTTGTACATTGTTTATATTTGGAGGTCATTGTCCTCATTTGTTTCACAGTCGTTTATTGTCTTAGTCTTTAAGTTAGATAGATATTGAGAATTATATAGATTAATAGTCATCTAAGTTTGTCATTTATAATTAGACTAATCAGGTTCTTTAGATATATAGAGATTATACTCAGTATAGATAGATAATCTTCAACTTCTTCAAAGAGCTGTAGAAAATGGCCTTTAATCTAACTCAGAGTTTTGTGGTAGTGAGACACAATTGTTCCTGGCAACACCGCTCTATTCCCGAGAGAATGTTGAGCACCAAAGACACTCCACCTGGAGCCTTTCTTTTTGGCAGAACTGGCCTTGGGGCAAAGAAATGCCCATACCTCAACCACTGACTGAGATACAGAGCATGCATCAATGGATAAAACAGGACTGTCATATCCTGCCAAGACAGGGTAAGATAGTTTTGAAAAGTTGCTTGCCTTTGAAAATGGTATGTCAGTTATGTTCGGCCTTAGCCAAAGTTAGTTGCTTCAACGCTGCAAACATGACCTTGGGTGATTGCCCAGGTAGCTAGTTGTCTCTGTGATTTGTTGCATGTTTTGGAAGTTGTTTTACTGAACTTCCTAATTAACCAGGTAACATTATTTCCCTTCTCAGATCTTCCATGGGGTTGAAGACTATATAACTGTAGTTACTTTCTCTCATGACTTGGCCAAGTTATTTATTATACAATACTTAAGCTAGTTAGAATAGGATATTTGTACTTATTGTATATAATTTCATAGTAGGTTTAGAACTCTCTTATTTAAACAAAAGGGGGAGGTGTTGCGGGAGGTCCTTCTGCTCCTCCAGCCTATAGCCGCTGAGATACCAGCCCCTTGGGGCGTGGTCTCTCTCTCTTTAAAAAAGCAGCCACTTCCCTCTCCTCTCTCTCTTCACTTCCTGCTCCGCCGGCGACTAGACTCCCTTCCTGGTTTCTCAGAGGGCTGTTGTCTGGGACAGTGATCTGTAAGTTTTTTCCCCTTTAAATAAATACCACCCTATTAATCATAATTCCAAACTGGTGTGGCATTGTTTGTGACTTACGCCTTCAAGTATAGGTATTAGCTCTTCTTGAAAGTTGTGGTAGAATTCTGCACTAAAACCATCCAGCCCTGGGCTTTTTTTTTTTTGGTTGGAAGGTTTTTGATGACAGCTCTTATTTCCTCGTAGCTTATAGGTCTATTTAAATTGCTCAATTGGTCTTGATTTAATTTTGGTATATGTTATGTATCTAAAAAAAATTCTTTTACATTTTCCAATTTTGTGGAGTACAGGTTTTTTTAGTAAGACCTAATGATTCTTTGAATTTCCTCAGTGTCTGTTGTTATGCCCCCTTTTTCATTTCTGAATGGATAAAGAAGATGTGGTACATTTACACAATGGAGTACTACACAGCAGAAAAAGATAATGACATCTTGAAATTTGCAGCCAAATAGATGGATCTAGAAAATATCATATTGAGTGAGGTAACCCAGACCCAGAAAGACAAATATAATATGTGTTCACTCATAAGTGGCTTCTAGACATAAAGCAAAGAAAGACCAGCCTTCAATTCACAAATCCAGAGAACCTAGACAACAAAGAGGACCCTAAAAGAGTCATAAATTTACGATGAGCAGCCTCTGTCAACAACACATGGATCTGATCTTCATGGGAAATAGAAAAAGACAAGATCTCCTGATTATATTAGGTGCATGGGGATCATGGTAGAGGGTAGAAGGGGAGTGGAGAGGAAGGAGGGGGAGCAGAAAAAATATATAGCTCAATAAGAACTATTTAAAATAGAAATTTAAATTTTAATAAAATATAAAATATATTTTGTGTGTATGGTATTCTTTGTTCTATATATTTGTGACCACAAATATGCCTGGTGCCCACAGATGCCATAAGAGGATATTGGATCCCCTGGAACTGGAGATATCTATAGTTATGAGCTGCCATGTGTCTACTGGGAGCTCCTCTATGATAGCAGCCAATACTTTTAACCATTAAGACATCACTCCAGCCATTCCAGGTGGATATTTTCAGAGGCAGATCTAACTGGTAGAAGGTAGAAAACAAAATCTTGCTGGAACTCTAGCTGAAAGGGACACTTGGGTTTTACAGATCTTGGCCTCCAATTTTGGGTGCCCACTTAATCTATATGAGACCATTGTTACTAATACTTAAAACCTAAAGCCAATCACTGCAAGGGTTATTTCTGTAAAGAGAACACAAGAGTAAGATCAACAGCAGATGATAAAATTGTCTTAAATCTGTAACTTCTTCAGCAGGGAGTTCCATTGCTCAATACAGTATCTACAGGAAGGGACAGATAAAGACCTGTGTTTTACCTTACAGTAGTAATAATTACAACACACAAGAAAACACATGATTTCCTGTCTGCTTTAAGGGCTTGGGGACCTGAAATTCTGCAGAAATCCTCAAGAGGCAGGTGGCTTTTATTTAGGTCAACTCTAACTGCCCATTTCTTTCATTTCCTGAACCTGACATCCCCTCAAGCTGCATCTGACCAAGAAGAATGACTCTGAAGAACAGTCCCTCTCCCTCTACAGAGATCTGAGAAGGCCTCCAGGGTGGAGACACTGAGTATGTAGCTGTAGACAGATAGATTGGGCTTCACATCTGCCAGCCATGATCTGTGTGAGCCTAATTTGTCCACTGTGTTTTCTGTCCCAATAGCCCAGCAATATCACATTTGTTACATGAGTGTTGCCATAGCAATAGGTGACCTACATATGAGCAGGGCCCTGACACTGGGACAGGACAGCTGTCCATATCATCAATGTCTGTTCCTACTCACCTACAGGAGAGAGTTCACTAGACTTAATCCCTGACAATGCAGTCATCAGGAGCACCTGTGTCTTCTATTCTCCCTTTGCAGACCATGACATTCCTGTGAAGTCTCAGAAGCCCATCAGCACAGCTGGCTAAGGGCCTCGTCACCTGTACAACTGTGCTCTCCATGCTGAGCCTCAGAAGGACATGCCCACATGACCAAGCCTAACTATGACTCTCATGGCAGTGCTTTGACTGGATCCATGAGCCAGGAGAGTCAGAGAGCTGATAAATCATTCTACTCTGTTAGCTCGAACAGGTCAGATTCCAAGCCTGCCCACACTTTACCAGCTCATCTGAAGGCAGGACTTCCTGGTGGTCAGTATCCCCTCTAGTAAAATTCTATAGTTCCCTCAACGAGACCCTCTCTGAATCACAAGATTTTCTTAGGGATGCACATATGGTGAGAGCCACACAATCTTGGGTTGTTCTAATCTTTGGGATGAGTTATCCCACCACACACTCTACTCTCAACAAGGTAGATTCAGATGAAAGATTCTAACATCACAGTTTGTATCAACTGGGTGTGTCCTGAACTAACTCTTCAAACCCTAATGTGGGTAAAAAATTAAATTAAATTAAAACATTTTAAAAATCATGTATCAATCTGGATGTTGTTTGAAAAAACAAAGATCCATTGGCACACATTGTCTCTCTGCCACTGTGTATAGGCCACAGTAAGCTTTAGTGGATAGCTATTATAGCTCCATAGTGATGGAGGAGGATCATCTTTCTATCTGTTGATTTCATTGGTTAAGCAATAAAGAAACTGCTTGGCCCTCATAGGTTAAAACATAGGTGGGTGGAGTAAACAGAACAGAATGCTGGGAGAAAGAAGCTGAGTCAAGGAGTCGCCATGATTCTCCCACTCCAGGCAGACGCAGGTTAAGATAATTCCTGGTAAGCCAGCTCATGGGCTACAGCAGATTATTAGAAATGGGCTAGTCCAGATGTGAGAGCTAGCCTAGAAGAGGCTAGATAGAAATGGGCCAAGCGGTGTTTAAAAGAATACAGTTTCCGTGTAATTATTTTGGATAAAGCTAGCCGTGCGGGCGGCCGGGTGCCGGGGATGCAGCCCCGCCGCTCTTACTACACCATAAGTCTATGCCTGTCAACCACAGCTACCCTTTTGTATCAGTAAAAGTTCCTTTTGAGTGATAAAAAGTAAAATCTGTTTTCTTTTTTTGTTCTACTGCTATTCCTTGGCAGATTAAGAGCAAATAGAACAGTGGGCAGTGGTGTCACACGCCTTTAATCCAAGCAATCAGGATGCAGGGGCAGGTGGATCTCTATGAGTTTGAGGCCAGTCTCATCAATAGAGCAGTGCCCGGGATAGCCAAGGCTGCACAGAGAAACCATGTCTCGAAAAACTTTAAAAAAAAAAGAAAAAGAAAAAACAACTAATCAAATATTCTCACCTTCAGTTGTGTGTGCAATAGTATGAGTGAGTTCAGCAGTATGTGGAGGGTACCAGCATGTTGAAAGTACAGCAACAAGCTGGAAGGAAGACTTCTTGATTAAGAGCACTGGCTGCTCTTCCAAAGTACATGGGTTGAATTCACAGCACATAGAGGTGGCTCACCATAACATTTAACTTCATTTTTAGGAAACCCTAATGCCTCTACTGGTCTTTGAATGCATTGCATGCAGGTGGTACACAGACATACATGCTGGCAAAACACTCATGAACATCAACAAATTTTGTAAATTCTTTTAAAATATAAATAAAAGCTGAGTCTAGAGGGAAGAGAGAGGAATCTTGGGTCCTTTGCATGTGGTGGAATGCAGGGCCTATGTTCTAAGCAGGTGTGTTCATCCTTCAACTTCAGTCTGAGGGTCTGGGTGGATCTACAGGATTTTGTGGAGTGAAGCAATGTGACATGACCTCCTTTCAAAAACATCATCTGCAATGAATAGAACTCCAGTCTCGGGTTTCTGGATGGATCACCACAATTGCTTTCACATCTGCACACACTCAAGAGCATTTTGTGGTTAGAGGATGCCATTCCTGTTTGCTTCCGCTAGAGTCCCTAGGACATCTTTTCTCAATTTATTTTTATAAGATTTATTGTATTTTATGTATGCATATGGTTCTGTACAAATTGTGTGCAGGAGCCTTCTGATGCCAGGGAACTTCAGGGAATACCCTGGCCCTGTAGTGGCAGGAGATTGGTTGTGAAATCATCTAACATAAGTACTGGGAACTGAACTCAGGAACTTTGGAAGTGCAACAAGTGCACTTAACCACTGACCTATTTCCTCAGCCCTCCTTTTTTATTTTCTTGCTTGTGTATTGGAAAATCCTACTGTACAGATACAGAAATTGAAAGTCATGAGGAAATTGGGTCTATACTTCCATCATGTGGACATGGGACAGCATATCAGCCTTAGCAGCAAGTGCCTTTACCCACTGAGCCATCTGTTTGGCTAACTCTGGTTAGATTATCATTGGGAGAATCACTATGTCATAGTTGGAAATTCAGTCTTCAAAATATAATAACCAAAGGTGATAAACTTTGAGGAAGAAACAATTGGGCATTTCCCCATCCACTTAATATTTCCTGCTCACCAAGAGCTTCTTCCTGATAAACTCTTCCCCTGTCCCCATTCTCTCTAGGTAGTCTGTGGTGTGGGAGGTCCTTCTGTCTATGTGTTGCTTTCATTGGTTAATGAATAAAGAAACTGCCTTGGCTTGTTAATAGGGCAGAACTTAGTTAGGCAGGGAAAAACAGGAAGAAGGCAGCGTCGAAGAGAAGCCATAGAGCCACCAGAGACAGACGCTGGGAATTTTATCTGGTAAGCCACAGCCTCATGGCAATACATAGATTAATAGAAATGTGTTAAATTAAGATGTAAGACTTAGCCAATAAGAAGCTAAAGCTAATGGACCAAGCAGTGTTTTAATTAATATAGTTTCTGTGTGGTTATTTAGGTTCTGGGTGGCCAGGATGAACAAATTGTTACAAATTGGCACTTCAATGTGGTCAACTATATCCACATAAAACTTGAGAAAGCTTGAAAAGAAATTCTAGACACAAAAATACAGAGTTTAACACAACTTCTTGCTGTTTGCTGGTGGTGTGCTGCAGCTCCTTTAAGAGAGATTTTCCTGATTCAGCCATAGCAGGAAAAAGGTCATGGTCGTTTTAAAATGCCAGTTTTCTGGGCTATGCTACAAGTACAACCTCTGACTCTTTCAGGCAGGAGGTACAGCTATGGAGCATTTGAATGGGGTTTGTAAGCAGACTGCTGCAGCATGCTTAATGGCAGCATGGATTGACTGTGTGCCTGGAAGTGGAGTGGTGTGCACAGCTCAGAGATGCTAGCAGCTCTGCCATGCTGGACTGGGTAGAGCAAGCAGGCACTGACATATTACCCAACCAATGACGCAGCTTAAGTTTTTAAGAAGTGCTTAGCATTTTAAGAAGTGCTCCTGGACAGTATAGAACTACAGATACACAGTAGGACAGATTAAGACATGAAAGACCTATAAATGGGTTCTAATATTGGATAAATGTATGGAGGCTTGGAAGAGCGAAGAAAAAGAGTATAGAGAGTCATAAAATAAAGTTAATGCTTTTTTAAAAAGGTAAAGTCTTTTAAAAGACAGAGTACAAACAGTCATAGATTAAAGGAGTTACTGTACCCAACTGGCAACTGAGATGAATCTAGCACAAATGATGTACCATGAAAGACCTGATTAACATCACCCCCAAACAGCAGGAAACAGTATGAACAAATCTATGCCCATATTCCCAAATATTGCCTATAAATGTTTGTTTACATTTAAAGGGGGATATGATATATATAAATAATTTGCATTGGTATGGATCTTGGTTTATTGATACAAATTTAAGGCCAATTATGTTATATGTATAAGTATGTCTGGTCTTGATTAAGTTATTGTGTTTGTGTAGTTCATTTAAAAATGTAATGTATAATTAAGAAATATAGGTTAATAAATAATCATCTATAATAGTCAAGCTTGTAGTCATGTTAGTTAGATTTTTCTAGATGTATAGAGATATATTTCAGTTAGATAAGTATTCTTCAAATCTTTCAGAGACCTTCAGAATATGGCATTTAAATGTTTTTAAAAATTTAGGACTTTTCATGACAGTGAGACATATCTGCTCCTGGCATCACCAAGCTACTTCAAGAGGAAGATGGGCATCGATGAGGCTCCTTATGGAGTTGGTTAGCCATTTAGGCATGAAACTGCTCTTGTCTGCACTGCTTAACTAGACATGCAGTACCTGCAGAGAAATGACTGCTGAACTTGACTACAAGTAAGACAATCCTTCAGGGTTCCTGCTTCATTAAAGAGTCTATGAGACATTCTTCAGGATACAAAAAAAGTGACTGAACTGTCTTTGAAATTTCCTGCTTCATGGAAAAGTCTGCTGGATACTATGGACCTGTAGGCTGAAGATGGATGCCCCAACAGTACAGAAGAATTTTGGGAGACTGTCCAGGCAGCAAGATGTCTCTGTCATTTCTAGAGTTCTGGAAGTTGCTTACAATGCACTTCCTGTTGACTTAAGCAATATTATATCCTTCTGGAATCTTTGATGGAGCTGAAGACTAGAAAGATACTTATAGTTATAGTTTTCCTTAGTTATGATAAAAGATAAAGTAGATATAAATATTGTAACTGTAGTTCTTGCTTGATACCTATTTTGTTATATGTAATTTTACTATGTTAAAATTAAAGCCTTCTTTTTTGTTTAAACAGAAAAGGGGAAATGGTATAAGAGGTCCTTCTGTCTTTGTGTTGCTTTCATTGGTTAATAAAGAAACTGCTTTGAGCCTACGGCAGGGATGACCAGAACTATGTGGGGAAAAGCTAAGCTGTATGCTTGGATGAAGAAGGGTGGAGTCAGAGATGCCATGGATCCTCAGCTGGAGGTAGACATGCAGAATCTTTGCTGGTAAGCCACTGCCATATGGCGATATACAGATTACTAGAAATGGGTTAAATTAATATAAGAGTTAGCCAATACTAAGCTAGAACTAATGGACCAATTAGTGATTTAATTAATACAGTCTCTGAGTGATTATTTCAGGTCTGGGAGACCAGGAAGAACAAGCAGCCCCTCTTTGCAACAACTCTGCAAGCACAAACTCTGAGTCCCCTCTCAGGCTCTTATCTTAGGAAATTACAGCTATTTTCTGAGTTCTCCTTCTCTTATTCAATGTCAATGCATGATCACCTCACCTTTGTGTTAAGACACAGGTCTGAAGCTTAGACCAGATTCCCATGGCCTTAATCAGGCCATATCTCCTGCAGCTCATTCTAGGACAGAGTGTAAGAGCTATCTGTGCTGAAGCCAGAATACTCAGAATTTACCATACCTGGACCCTCCATCTTCCTTGTCACTTACATTACACTGAACTACATCACATTGTATGAAACTCCCACCACAGCTAAAAGATTATCAAAGACCAGAACTTTCTGTTGTTCAGGGAAGCACAAGACTACTACTCCAAGATGTTGTGCAGAAATGGAGGGTGTTCTTAGAAGAGACTTCTCAACCCCTCTCCATAATCATTCTCTTTGTATCTTTTTATCTATTTCTTATTTTCTCACTCTCTCTATCTCTCTCTTATTTTCACTTATTTTTAAAGCTTTTAAAAGTACATCTTTTAGAATTTTCTACATGCATATTATAATTACATCCTTTCTACCCCTCCCTCTCCCACTCTGCCTCCTCTCAACTTCTTGACTTATTCTTTAATTATTATCACATATATCCATGTATCCATGTACAAATAAATATATAAATACAATCTGATGGGTCCATTTAGTATTGCCCATATGTATATGTTTTTATGGTTGACCACATGGGATTAGATAATTTATCAGGGGCTCATCCCTGGAGAACACTGTGTCTGAGGGTCACTTCATTTCTATTTCTCTTGTTCCAAATGTCTATACTGTCTTATCTCTAATTCTTTAGTTCCAATTCTGCAATTCTAAATCTTTGGTTTTAACTCTCTGATTCAATTCTTTGTTCCAATTCTTTCTTCTCCATTCACCTACCTACCTTAAATACATTTTTACAGGAGGCTTGAAGCAATAATGAAAATTTATGAGAGTTGCAACTCATTGGTCAAGCACATTCCTTTGGGTGAGAGATAAGGTCAGAGCCCTTTTCCATGCCAACACAATGTTTCAAGGTTTCTGGAGTAAGATTGTGACCAGAGGGAGGGGCCACAGTGCCCTCTCAGACAAACTTCCAGACATGGGTCTTTTATCAGCCAAACCTAGCAAGCAAAGAATTGCTAGAATTTTTTAGGCTGCTTTGCATTAATAACCTTGGTTAGACTCCTGCAAATCTGACTTTGTGCATAACTGTTAAGTTTTAAATTTATGATCCACTTACAAAAACCTTTAGTCTAGTTTGAACTTGCTCTATAATAAAAATGAGTTAATTGTATGAGTTTGTCTTAGACCTATAAGAAATTGTTGCTTTCTGACATTAGTCTGAGTAAAAGAAACAAAGTAGCTTTTAAGTGTCTCACAGTCCTCTTGAGATAATAGATCTTGTTATGAGGCATATCCTAGTATATTTCTATATATCAAAATCATGCAGATTAAAGAAAAGTTATCTTCCTGACCATCCACAGATATATGTGTACCCAGCAGATCTAATTTTTCACAAGATAAATACAAAAGCAGTTGAAAAACACCCAAAGCTATTCTTAGGGGAAAAAAATGAAGTGACTCATGAGAGAAATTACAGGAAAAAAACTGTTATCTGACCATCAGAGAATCACATATCTGGTAGGACAGCCTGTTGAAACTAGATATCACCTGCCATATACTCCCATAACCTCTGACACTGAGAGGCCACTGGCAGTGGCACCAGGATTTATCCCTACTGTATGTATTGGCTTTTTGGGATCCTACTCTCTTTGGATGTATAACTTGCTCAGCCTAGATATAGTAGGGAGGGCCTTGGCCCTTCCATAAGGCAATGTGGATTAGATGGGGTGGGGTGGGAGGGTGTGTGGAGGGCATGGGAGGAGGAGAGGGAGTGGGAACTTGGATTGGTATTTTTTAAATCTAATAAATTTCTTAAAAAGATGCTAGAGCTAATGAGCCAATCAGTGATTTAATTTTTAAAAAAAGAAATGCCCCCACTCTGCTGTAGGATGAGAGGTGAGGTCAATCATTCATCACATCCAGGGTGACTGGGAGACTGGTCTTTGAACTAACTCTGTTGGAGACCTCACACTTGTATTCTCCAGCATCCTCTCTCCTGACAGGATCTATTCTGAGTCCACACTTTGTTGGGGACAGAGTCATCCTCTTTAGGTGAGGCATACTCTTGTTATTGAAGATCCAGCGGATGGAGACATCAGTGTCTGGTGAAATGCAGCTGAAGATCACAGATCTACGTCCTGCGACTGTGGTGTCACTGATTCGCACAAAGGGCTGTGTCACAGACTCTGTGAAAAAAGAGAGGAGAATAGCAAATGGCAGTCATCCAGAGAATTCAACCAGGCCCTCTTTAGTTCAGACTTTATAAAGTTTCCAGTGGGGAGAATTGGTAGTTGTGACTATAGACATAGCTTGTGCTTTGGATCTGCCACACAGGGTCTGTGGGACCCTTCTACAGGCACTTTGTCCTGTCTCAGTTTCCCTGTAATAGGGCACACAGTGCACGATCATTGCCATGTCCATGAGTTAAGCTTAGTTATGAGCAATGGTCTGAGCTTGGGGTGGGGGAGCTGCTGACATCAGCAGCATCTGCTACTATTTAGCTGCAGAGAGAATTTTCTAGGCTGGACCCCTGCAGTGAAGAAGGAATCTGGAGTAGCTGCCTCCCTGTTTCTTCCCTTGGTGCTTTGACTTTCCTGTGAAGTTTCATAAGTCTGTCAGAACAATAGGATAATGGCCTGGACACCTGTGCACTGAGAAACAAAAGGAGATGCACAGGTGGCCTACTTAACTGCAGCTATTGTGGCAGTACACAGCTGGTTCTACACTCTATGGGACAGTCAGTCCCATATCTTGAACAGTCAGTAAAGCCCTGGTCCCTGTTAGCTCTGACAGGAAATCTAAACAGTTACAAAAAGCTCCCCAGTGACACCTTGAATCCAGCTATGGGCAAAGTTTTGGACTCAGGGCTTCCTGATGCTCTCTGTGAGGACCCCATGGCTTCATCAGCCAGTGCCTGCTGACTCCCACAGAGTCTTTCTGTGGACATGTGCATGGTGAGAGCTCCAAGTGTCTGGGCTGCAGCTAGCAACCTGGGGCTGAGTTTACACAGCACAGGTCCTCCTCTCTTCAGGTAAAAGACAGATGAGGGGTTCTAACCTACTACAGTTGTCTACCCCAAGTGTGTGCTGAAGTAAGGGCCCAAACCCCAGTGTGGGGACACAATGCAGTGGGGGAGAGGGCAGGCACAGCCCAATCCTGACAGGTTAGTGTTTGAATTGGAATCAGACACTTCAAGCAGTTGGAGACCATAGAGAGTCACTTACTCTTTACATAAAATTCCACGTATGCTCTTTCAGTTTTGAAATCTTTGTTTAAAACTTCTAGTGTGTACATTCCTGCATCTTTCTCAGTGACCTGGAACATGAGGGATCCGTCACTCAACACCATCCCTCTTCTTCTGCGTTCAGGCCCCCAGGAGATGTAATTCGTGGCTCTGTTGTATTCTACAATTTTAAGGAGCTGGATGCTATTGTTTGATTTGTACCAGGTAAAGGCTAGCAGATCTTGTGGAAGATTATGAACTTGGAGAACAACGCCTTCCCCTTCATTAGCATACTGAGGCACTGCTTGGATCGTGAATCGGGAAGAAGCGAGAGGGTTGCAGCATGGAGAAAGGGAAGCTGGAAGGGAAAAGAGAAAAAAATCCATCACCTGAGGATCATTGTGTTTGGTGAATAGATGGTGACCTCCATCCTGAGCTGATGGGTTCATCACCCAGCAGGTGTGTGTGTGTGTGTGTGTGTGTGTGTGTGTGTGTGTGTGTGTGTGTGTAACCCACTTAACGAAGGGCAGAAACATGACTTCCTTCTTTCCACAGTGCCCCTGAAACCTCTGCATGGGACCATGGGACTGTCACCTTGGGTATATACATAGCTGCTCCCTCACGGCCCTCAGCCAGATACTGTTCACACTCATGCACACTGGGGTTTGAGATGATGCCTCCCCTGAACTAAACAGGCCAGGATTTTTCTTTAGTTTCTTTTACGGTAACACTTGACTCCTGACTTCACCTAACAGATGGAGTTGCTTCTCTGTCAGGTAACCCTTAGGTCTGAGGCTGCATGGGGACTGGGAGCAGTGTGATCTTCAAGATAGGCTCAATTCTTTAAAAGGCTTGGGTACTTGAGTACTAGTACTTTGGTGTAGGAGGTCCTTCTGTATTTGTGTTGCTCTCATTGGTTAATAAAGAAACTGTTTGGGCCTGATGATAGGGCAGAACTTAGGTAGGTGGGGATACAGAACTGAATTCTGGGAAGAAGAAAGCAGAGTCAGAGAGCCGGCATGAACATGCCAGGTCAGACATGCTAAATCTTTCTTGATTAGCCACGACCTCGTGGTGAACAGATTAATAGTAATGGGTTAAATCAAGATGTGAGAGCTCTAGCCAATAGGAGGCTAGAGCTAATGGCCAGGCAGTGTTTTAATTAATACAGTTTCTGTGTGATTTTGGGTGTAAGCTAGCCAGGTGGCTGGGACAAACAAGGGACTCTTCCTTGTGCAACAGTACTTGGGTACCAATTTGGATGGTTTTATGCCAACTTGATACAAGCTACAATCATTTGGCAAGACAAGGCCTCAGTTGAAAATGCTACCACCAGATTGGCCTGTGAGAAAAAACTATAGTACATTTTTAATTGGGGATTGATATAAAAAGATTCAGACCAACGCAAGCATCTCAAGCCCTGGGCTAGGAGTTATATGTAATAGAAGAGACCTGACTGAACAAGCATGAAAAGCAAGCCAATAGGATCACTTCTCCATGGTCTCTGCACCAGTTCCTGGATTTTATTTATAACACTCAATTTGAAGCTAATAAATACTCCAGTTTGACATGGATGTTCTAAAACCATTTTCCCTCTCTGCTTTGAAAGGATGTAAGAGTAGAGCACTAGAAAATGATCCCATGGGTCACTTTAAATCAGCCTTTGAAAGATGATAGGATTCATGGCTCTCTGGTCCAGAGCCCCAAGACTGACTCTGGCTGAGTTACTTTCCATCAAGGTCTTCCTTGATGCAGGTGGATTCAGAAGATGGAAGCTGATCTATTTGTCTCTACCAGTGTGTCCTATACTAAGTACTCAAACCTCCACCTGGGGATACAGTGCAGAGGAAAGGGAAGGGAGGCTACACCAGCCACGGCAGTCCTGTGTGTCTAAGCCCCACCCAGCACTAAATGATCACAGACAATCACTTACTGTGGACCTGGAGCTGCACCTGTGCTTCTTCACTTCTCATGTCTGTTCTCAGGATTCGTAGGGTATACAATCCAGAGTCTTTCTGAGTGACACCATAAAGCAGCAGGGATCCATCACTGTACAACGTCTCTCGGCCACTGTATGCAGGTCCAAACACAGTTGATTTGCTGTCTATTATGTATTGGGCAATCTCAAGTTTCTTGAACACAGACAGCTCTTTGAACCAGATAAAGGCTACAATATTCTCTGGTGGATTGTGAACGAGTAGAAGAACACTTCCTCCTTCAGCAACCCTGGGTGGCACTGATTCAACAGTGGGCTGGGCAGAAGTATCAAGGCGCCCGCAGGTCCAAAGGAAAGCTAGAAGGAAAGAGGGTGAGCCATGAGATCCTGTTTCCTGAGCAACTGTGTCCATTGCTCAGCCTAGCTTTGTGGATGAGTGTCTCCCAGTCTTACTTGGTGGAGGTCAGCACATAGTATCTGTGTTCTCAGTGTCCCTGCATTTATCATTTTGACTATATGGCTTTCTCTCTTCAGTTGTCAATATTGCCCCAGTTTACTGCCCTCAGATCCCCACTCACATTTATAGTGGGTGGTGTTGGGGGGCTGCCTGCTCAACCTCTTCCCTCAGAGCCTGAGTCTTCACTCTCTGGCATTGTTGTTGCTGTGTTCCTCTTAGGGTGGCAGCCAACACATGAATTCACCATCTAGCTACAATGCTGCTCAGTTTCTGTCCTCTAGGACACACGGCGAGAGTCAAGGGGAATGACCACCCCTGTGACATGGGAAATAACAACTGGCCCTGGGGCTGCACTCTGCTGTGTCCTGGCCTTGGTCTCTAAGTACCAAAAGATAACATTGCACAACTGTGTGACACAGAAACCCATCTGGCCACGCAGTCTGCCCTGTGTTTTCCATGTTCAGTAAACATGGAATTTGCTCCCAGCAGGAAGGTGACAGAGATATCTGTGAGACTCCAAAGGGACCAGCTGAGTGATGGATAGGAAGATATCAAATCTATTCTCAATGGGGCCACCAATCAAAGTTCTGACCAAGTTCAAAGACCCAGGATGGGTCAGGAGTCTCACATCCTGAGTGTGTGGGAGGAGGTGGCCTGTTTCCTGGAGAAAAGCTGTGAGCTCCTTTGTCTCATGCAAGAGTCAAGACCATGCTCCCACCCCCTCTGTTTGCTGAGCTGAGTAATGGGTCTGCCCATGTCTTCCATGGTCTTCTGAGATACCTTGGACCCTGTCTAATTCATTCCCCTTGGAGATTATCTACTTCCCAAAGGAAACACATAAATGGAGCAATGGAACATGATCACCTGGCAGGGTAGCAGACGCATTAAGAAGCCAGGAGGTCTGAGAACACTGTGACCATGATTTCCAGGTCTGAAAAAAACAGGGGTGGAACCAGCCTACTAGGTAAGGTCCTTATTCAGGCAAATTCATTCCCACCAGGTTTTTGTGTGTCCTGATGACACCCCTGGTGATCACTAGGGGAGCTTAGGTTCACATCTGAGAGCTGTCAGATCAGCATAGCCTGTACCGTTTCCTGAAGATTGAATTCCTTGAGCTGGACCCCAGAATACAATTGTCAGCAGGATCTGTGTCCTCTCTGTCCTTGGTTTCCCTGACCTTCCTGTGAAGTCGCAAGTCCACCAGAACAATAGGTAGTGGCCTGGGCAGCTATTCCATTATGTTCTCTGTATTTAGTCTCTGGAGATGTTTAGAGGACCTAGACAAACCATGTCTCTCATGACAGAGCACAGGCTGTTTCCAAAGGTGCAGGACTTGGACTCCTGAAAAAGCATTGTTCCCTGCCATCAGGAAGTCAAAATCCAACACTTGTAAAAATGCTTCTCAGGGCTAGCTGGAGTTGAGTCTGGAGCACAGGTCTAGAGCCAGGGCATCTTGGTTCTCACAACTCCATGAGGATCCCAAATTATCCTCCACCAGGCCCAATGGTGATTGCCTCTGGGTCTTTCTCAGGGACATACATATTCCTGGTAAGAAGCCCAAGGATCAAGACAGAGGCTGATATCCTCAACAGAGTAACCCACCATCCACCTCTCTCAAAGTGAAATCAAATGAAAAATTCTGATCTACTGCCATTATTCTACACCAAAGGTGTCCCACACAGAATATTGAAACCCCAAAACGTGGTTGCAATGCACAGTGGAGGAAGGCACAGGGCACTCTACTATGGGTGTCCAGTGAAATGAACCCCACCCTGAACCCAGAATTCACGAAGATTCACTTACGGTACACATAGAGGCGCATGGTTGTTGTTGATACAATCTCTCCGTGTCTATCTAAGGTTCGTAGGGTATAGAATCCTGTGTCCTTCTCGGTGACACTTTGGAGTAGCAGGGATCCATTACGGTACACTGTCTCTCTACCACTATGTGCAGGCCCTGTCGCACTTAAATTTTTGTTCAGTGCATATACTGCAATTCCATGTTTCATGCTTGTCGCCCCTTTGAACCAGGCGAAGGCTAGAATATCCTCTGGCAGATTGTGGACATGAAGAAGGACGTCTTCTCCACTGGCCACATGGGGTTGGACAGATTTAATGGTGATATAGTCAGTGGTGGATAGGCAGCAGCCTAAAAGTGAGGCTAGAAAAGAACAGAAAACCCACCAATATTGAGGAGATGTGATCATCACTCAGCTTAGGTGTGTGTAGTCAGGGCTGTACCCACCCTCCTTGGTAGATATGAGCAACATGACTTTTATTGACTCAGAGTGTCTGAGTGTGTCGTTAACTCTCTTAGGGACCCTCTACCCAGATGTCTGTCTGGTTCCCTCCCAGTGTCCCATATCCCTCCCCATGTAGAGTATTTGGTGTGAGGAGCAATGCCTCTCTGAACACCTCCTCTGGAGAGTCCTCACTTTCTGTCATTTGTCTCTTTTCCCTTTGTGATTCTAGTCAAGCCAGGCTTCATCTTTCAGATAGACTGACATCAGGTCCACAAGAACAAGGGCATTGTGAGGACAGCTGTTAGTCTGATCTTTTTGTAAAGTTCCTGGAAAAGATTTAGACACAGGTAGATAAAGAAATAAAGGAAAAGAAAAGGAAGGAATGAGGGAGGGAAGGAAGGAGAGAAGGAAGGAAGGAAGGAAAAAAGGAAGGAAGGAAGGAAGGAAGGAAGGAAGGAAGGAAGGAAGGAAGGAAGGAAGGAATATTGCCACATGGAATTATCTACATAGTTCCAAGTTTGGAGTTAATGATAGTAATTATATTCAAATGTGATTTAAATTATTTTAGATGTATTCATGTATTTATATATTAATGAAGGCAGGTCTCTCCATGCGTGCATGCGAAAGGTATGCCACCAATCTGTGTGGAGGAAAATGTCTCATTGTGTGCAAGTGTGAGTATATGCCATAACACCTGTGTGGACAAAAGTGTTTCTGTGTACCCATGTGTGGGTGCAAGCTAAGGCACCTGTGTGGAGGGCAGAGAAGCCTGTTCTCTCCATCTACCCTATGGGTGCTGAGGACTGAATTCAGGTTGTCTTGTCTCCACATACTGAGCCATCTTGCTGGCCCACGCCTGTTTGATTTCTATTTGGAGAATCACACTGTCGTGGTTGGAGACATCAGGCTTCAGAACACGGTGGCCAATGTACTTCACTTTGAATATGGAGTGCTGGAGGCTTCTCTCTTCCCCTCATCATCTCCAGTCCACCGAGAGCTCCAGGCTGCTGAGCCTCTGTCCCTCACTGTACCTTCTGCCCCACGATGGCAAACAGACACCCAGGGTCTCATCTCAGGCACCTGTCCTATTTAGGAGGCTCCAGCCTGCTTCTAAGTTCCCCTCCTCATGCGTTCAGAGAGTGGGTCCACTTACCTGTGAGCAGGAGCCCCTGCCAGAGTGTGCCCTCTTGGCAGAGAATCACCAAGGACACCCCCATCTCTCTTCTCACTCTGCAGTCCTCCGTCTCGGCTCTGACAGCACCCTGCTGTCCTTCCTCCCTCTTAGCTGAGAGCAGGAACACTTCCCAGAATGCAGTGGGCTGCGGGTGGTGGTATTTATGTACAAGACACCGTTTTGTCCCTTCCACTCCCAGTGCTTCTGGCATCCATCTCAACCTCCCTTTACGTTTCTCCTCCAAGTAACACATTGAGCAACAAGGCTGATAATCATCCCCATGCCCTCAGAGAACAACAGCTCATCCCAGGGACGACACCTGCTATGGCGTGCCTTGGATATGTCATCATCAAAGAAGAAGCCTCCATCCTGCCTATGCATCCTCGTGACACAGAGACCCAGCTGAGCACCCAGTCTGCACTGTGTTCCCAATGCTCTGGGAAGGTGGCATTTATTTAATCCCAGCAGAAAGGTGACAGAGATGACTGTGAAGGCTGGAAAGAGATCAGAAGGATGACCAATAGGAATGAAGATCAGTCCTGGATCACTAGTGTCACCAGTCAAAGTTCTGATCCAGAAGAGAGGGCCAGAAGCAGAAGTTGTGTGAGGAGTTTCATGTTCTCGGTGTTGGAGTTGAGGCGACCTGTGTGTCCTTGAAAGAACTATAGGCTCCCTCTTTCCATGGAGGGATTCAAGGCAACATCTTGTGTTGACCAAGCTGTGTGTTGGGTGAGCCCATGTCCTCCCTGATCTTCCTAGGTTACCTTTGCCCTTTGGCTAGGTAATTCCCTTGTGGTAATTTTATTTTTGCATATGAGAGATACCAAGAAGGAGGTGACTCTCTCATTCCCCAGGCAGAGAGGTTATCTCGGACAAAAGAAATAGAGTAGGGTCTAGGGAGGGAGTTCCACGTTAGTAGGGACAGAGATGGAAACCAGTCTGCTAAGCAAGGCCATCTATCAGAGAAACATGGTTCTGACTGTTGAGTGAGTGTCCTGATATTGCCCCCTGGAGATTGTTGGAAGAACTGCAATCTCATGTCTAGGGTTACAGCAGGCATGGCCAACAAGTGTGAACTGCAATGAACCCCAACCCCTCAGCAGAGGTGGGGTGCAGGAGCCATAGTCCTGTTCACTGTGTTCTTCAGGACTCCTGATTCCATTTAGTGTTTGATGGGTCTATGTAGGGTTCCAGATTTGTCCTGGGAAGCCCTGGAATAAAGTTGGAAGAAGATGGGGGTCCTCGGTAGGAGCCTTACACCCCCAAAATTTTCAAAGGAAAGTACTAGGAAATTTTTCTTCAGGTTCAAAGGAGAGGACACTAATGTAGGGCTGTACCTACACTTGCTGCCCAATCTCTGGTGTCTAAGTCATTCATTCTCTTTGCCCACAGAGTGCTGAGAGGCTCTGCTCTTGAGTACAGAGAACATTGATTCAGATGAAGGTGTTGTCTGCTCTTCCCTGTACACTGTTCTAAACTTCTTTCTCTAGCTGTGAATATATATATATATCCTGAGCAAAAGATGTTCAGGAGAGCAATGGTTGCTTTTCCCTTCTAAGTTTGGGTCCCAGTGAAGGAATGAAGGAAGTCAAGGCAGAAAATATGCTGCTTGAAGACTAATTCCCTAGCTCATCCTCTCACTGTCTGCCTTTTACTTAGCTGGCTTTCTTATACAACCTAGAACCATCTGCTTAGGGATGGTGTTGCCCCCATCATTGTGAGCCTTCCTGCATCAATTAAGACAATCTGTCACAGAACACATTCAGAGCCCAAAAACATAAAAACAGTGACTCAGTTAAGACTCTTATTTCCCCCAGGTGACTTCAGATATGTCAAGGTGACAGTTAACGCTGACTAGGACACTTTCAAACTGCTAAATCCTCCTCCTCCACAGGGGGATGTCAAAGGAATTGCCCCATTCTCCAAGTGAGTGTCCCTCTTTGTTTGCTGTGCTCATCACATGTCCTGGTGTCCACTAAGAGCCAGGGCACAGCTCAAGGATGTCTACCCTGGGTCTCACTTGTCCCACTTCCCAGATGCTGAGCCCACGGACACTGTGATGTCCACCGCAGACACTGTGAGGAGTTAATGAAGCAGCTAAGTGTCATCCTGACTCAGGACAGGCCTCCCAGGCACAGTCATCACCTGCCTCTTCTGGAATCAGAGCAGAAGCCAATCAACAGGTGAGACAAGACAGGGGCTGTGAGCATTTCGGGTGAAGGAACATGAGCGTGGTTCAGAGCACTGGGTGTTCCTTCTGGGTCATTGAGATCATGATAGCAAATGGAGGGGATAGGAAGGCAGGAGTTAGTTAGTGACAGAAAGAAAAATCTACTTGACCTTAAGTACAACCCCTGCTCTCGGGAAGTTCCTCCCACCTAGGAGAAAACCCTCCTCACATTCCAAAACCAATCCAGGGTCACCCAGGACAAATCACAGAGGCAAGAAAAGGAGGGAGGATCATAGCTGAAATTTCATGAGAAGGTTGGGATTTGTTTGTGCCCATGACACCAGCTTGGAATTAACCTCTGTATTATTCATAAAGGCAAGGCTTCACCCAAGCTTAGTGTTGACATTTCAGGGACAGATTTCCCAAGACCTGTAATTTTCTTCACTGTGGTCCTACTGAGGCAATAGCAGAGTTCTGGACGTGAGAATTATAGGATGCACCATTATTAGTAGTGATGTTAGGGATAAAAACCTCTTGGAAGGAAGATTGTGGCTTCCCATTGATGAGCAAATTCGTGGCTGGAGAGGCTGAGGTTTGTCCTTGAATGGACATGAGTATGTGAGGGGGACATGTTCAGGACATCTGGACCATCTGGAACAAACACAACAAAGGCACATATGATGTCAGCAGAGGGAAGGGCAATCCTGGTCTGCAGAAGGCCACACTATCTCTGTGAGCTGTGCTATAACCTCAGCTGAGCAGGCCCCACCCAGAGCTGGGGTGCAGATTAGTAGAAGAGTATTCATGCAGCAGGCACAAGTCCTGATCCATCTCGAGCACAGCACACAAACATCCCCACTGTACACTCGTGTGTGCACTGAGCCTGAGTCTGAGCTGTCCCCTGTCTCCATCACACTGAGCCTCTCTAGGAAAGAGAAGTTCCTCCAGTCCATTCCAGCGCAGTGCATGTGCTTTGGCTGGACCAAGAGGCCCTGTCCAGCCTACATATCTGTGTGGTGGGTCTGTATCACCAACCCAACGGGACCAAGTGTCCTAGCTCTAGCCCTCTGTATTTCGGCAGTTGTAGCCTGGATGAATCAGAAAATACTCGTAGGGGATGTTCAGAGTGAATGGGTCACTTTGGATAACACTAAGTTTCAGATTTCACACTCACAGGGTCCTGTGTCAGTTGTAACACTGGATAAGTGAGAGTCCATTTGCTCTCTGACAGCTCAGCCTGTCACCTTCTGAGAAGCTTTGACCACTTACCCTCCATAGGTATACTGTATTCTGACTCTCAGGTTCATGCTTTCAGTCTACCATCCTCACCCTCCATGGCTAGAATTGTCACTTGTGATGGTGTATGTGCAGATGGCAGAGATAGATGTAAGATCTCCTATCCTCACAAAGGCCTCTCTCATCAAGTGTGGGTCTCTGTAACCTCCATCCACAATCCATGGCTTTGACAAACAGGCAAAAGATGACTCACAAGCAGATGCAGGAAAACCTGAGTGCTCAGAGATGGTGGGCCTCCTGTGCTGCGTGGGAGGAGCAGTGTTTGCCATGTGTGAGCTGAGCTGCAGAGCTTGGTGATACAGACCTAGGACCTGAGGTCAGATGACCATTGTCTCTCCTGAATCCCGCTGACCTCCAGCTGCACTGACCTCCAGGGATCACTCTGGGTCAGTGTGCTCCAAGGCTTTTCTGTACAAATCTGTCTTAGAAATGAGACATGGTGACACTTCCATTGTACTTCCACAACCAGACCTCATAAGTTAATGTTTGAACACACGCAAGCAAAACACCCATACACATGAAAATAAAATAAGATGCTTTAATAAATAAATAAATAATTTTTTTAAAGTTTTCCCCTTTAGACTGTCAGTTGGTGATCGCTGGAGGTAACCTGTGAGTGGTCACTTAAAGAATGTTAGATGATTGATAAACATCTTTCGTGGTAGGCCATTACTGAGGATGATGAGACAGAGAAGAGAAGAACCTAGACAAACCAAATTGTTGACACAAATTAGTGTATGAATGGGCATGCCCTTGGCCAAGCTCTTGCTTAAAGTTGTTTTTGTTTTAAATATCAGAGAACACTTGTTTTAACTTTTTCAGGACAGCCAGGGCTGTTACACAGAGAGACCCTATCTTGAAAAGAAAAGAGAAAGAGGGAGAAGAAAGACTGGAAAGATAGCTCAGCAATTAATAGCAGTGCAGCTCCTGAAGAGAAATGGTATTTGGTTCCCAGCATCCACAGGATGGCTCAAAACAATCTGCAATTTCAGTTCCATGGAATTCAATGCCCTCTTCTGGCCTCCAAGGGCACTGCATGCTGATGGTGCATAATCATGCAGGCAAGACACCCATACACAGAAAAATACATTTAAAATTTTTAAAGAAACTGACCTGTGGGTGGATGTGGTGGCAAATGCACTTGAATGGCTGAAGCAGGAGGATGGCAGGCTCTAGGGTGAGATATTGTCAGAGAAAATCAAGTAAAACCTCAAAAATCTACCACTGAAAAAAACTAAACTGGGCTTCATGTGTTTCTGGGATCAATTGGTTTCGTCTTCCAAATATCTAAACAATCTAATCTAAACCCTAGCACAGTGGTTGTCAGTCTTCTTAACACTGCGACCCTTTAATATAGTTCCTCATGTTGTGGTGACCCTGCACTCAACCATAAAATTATTTTTGCTACTACTTCATATCTGTAATTTTGCTACTGTTTTGAACTGTAACATAAATATCTAGCATGTGGGATATCCCATATACAATCTCTGTGAAAGGATTGTTTGAACCCCAAAAGGGATCATAACTCACAAGCTGAGAATCAGCACACTAGTGAACATGGACCACGGGAGGCCTTCATAATTAGGCTGCCCCTTTAGTGTCTACCTGCCTTCCTGCACACATCTACCTAGAACCTTCTCCTGTTCACATCTCTCCCCATGCTGCCCTTTCACTGTCCCCTCACTTAGCATAAGTCCTTTCACCTCCATGATGGGAGACAGACATGACCTCCCACCCAACCTGTGGGGAACCAGATGGACCCAAGACTTCCTCAGAGGTCCTGATGAAAGGACAAAGGAGCTTTGGTCCTGAGTCCTCATCCAGGAGTGGACTTGACAAGGCTAGTCTGAGGCCACAGCTGGTGCCATACAGGACTCAAAGTTGCACACCGATTACATTTGAGAAAGCTTGTTACATTTTGCACCCAAATATCCAAACACAGGGCCTGAGAAAGCTAAGTTGGGAGCTGGACATGGCTTCCTAATCCCACAATCTCTCATGCAGGCCAATGCCCACTGCTTACAGAGGTATGGCTCCTAGCCATTACCTATGGGCTTGAGCCAGCTGCCAGGGCCATGTGCTAAACATAACTGTGGGATGGACAGACTGGCCCTTCAAGGCTAGGCTCATGGAATCAGAGAACATTGCAAACACACAGAAAGCCATATCCAACACACAAAAAAAAACCTAAAATGGTACAGTATATTTAAAAGGTGCTTAGGTGCTGAAGAAAGAAAAGAAAATGGATATAGGCAGTCATAGAAAAAATTTTGATCAAGGATGCTATTATGGGCCAGGCAAGAAACCTGGCACCACAGAAATTCCCAGGATTCCATAATGATGACCACAGCTAAGACCCTAAGCAACAGAGGAGAGGGTGTCTGAACTAACTTTGTCCTATAGTCAGATCAATGAGTATCTTAAATGTCCATAGAACCTTCATCCAGTAACTGATGGAAACAGAGACAGAGACCCTCAGTGGAGCACTGGGCTGAGCTCCCAAAGTTCAGTTGAAGAGTGGGAAGAATGAGAATATGCACAAAGAGGTCAAGATCATGATGGGTTTACCCACTGAAACAGTTTACCTGAGCTAATGGGAGCTCACCAACTACAGTCAGACAGGGAAGTGGTACAGGAGAATTGTCTGTATTCTGTCAATCATATTTTAAATAAACGCTGATTGGCCAGGCAGGAAGTATAGGCAGGTCAACCAGACAGGAAATAGAGGCGTGGGATGAGAACAGGAGAATTCTAGGAAGGAAGAAGCCCATTCTTCCCAGTCCTGCCCAGACCACAGAAGAAGCAAGATGTAATCCGCCCAGCTGAAAGGTACTGAGCCACATGGCTAATGTAGATAAGAACAATGGGTTAATATAAGCTACAAGAGTTAACAAGAAGCCTGAGCTAATGGGCCAATCAGTTTTATAGCTTATGTAGATCTCTGTGTGATTTTCTTTGGGGCTTGCTGGCTGTGGGATACTGGGCAAGACAGAAACCCCAACAAGCAGGGCCCCCTCATGTTACAGGAAAGGAACAAGCATAAGAAAAAACTAGACCCTCTGAATGTTGCTGCGGTAGCATGTCTGGGGCAGACTGTGGGGCCACTGGCAGTGGCACCAGATTTTATCTCTTCTATTTGTACAGGCCTTTTGGGAACACAGTGTCTTCGGATGGATACCTTTCTCAGCCTAGATATAGTAGGAAGGGCCTTGGACCTTCCCCAGAGCAATGTCCCTCACCCTCTCTGAGGAGTGGATGTGGGTGGGGGAGTAAATGGAGGGAATAGGAAAAGGGGAAGGAGTGGGAATTTGGATTGGGTATGTGTAATAAAAAAAAAGATAGTTTGTTTTCTTTTTTAAAAAAATAATAAGTAATAAAGGCATTTAATACTGGGAGGGAAGGAAGGAAGGAAGGAAGGAAGGAAGGAAGGAAGGAAGGAAGGAAGGAAGGAAGGAAGGAAGGAAGGATTATTGGACCCCAAGAGGGTCGTGACCCTCAGGTTGAGAACCACTACTTTAGTTGCTTCATTGTTTCTGCTCTAGTTCCTGTAATATTTTGTTAAAATGCTTGGAGAAGTTCTCACTTTCACTCTAAATACCTGCCCATGGTTCCCTAAAGACAGGTCTGGACATTTAAAGACATGGGAACATGTAGATGAAAGTTTAAAGCCAGGGGCTGAGAGATGAATCAGCAGTTAAGAGCACATCTGGGTGCTCTTCCAGAGGACCCCGGTTCAATTCCCAGCACCCACAAGGCAGCTCATGGTTGTAACTCCAATACTAGTGGATCTGACACCCTCACAGAGACATGCAAGCAGGCAGAACACCAATGCACATAAAATAAATAAATCTGGTTGTCCTGTTTCCCGCTGCATAGACATTATCATTCTGCTCATCTCCTGCTCAATTGTGGACTATTTGTGTGTTTATTCAACAAAAATGGAGATCGAACAGCCAGAAGAAACCTTCCCCAACACTCAGGCCAGTGGTGAACTTGCTAAATGTCCTGCAGAAAATATGGAAGGAAAATAAGCCTTTGAAAGATCTAGAAAAGCAGATGAGATGGTTGAACCGCACATTTTGCTTTGAGCAAGAAAGCTGGGGCAGCGAGTAGAAAAGGAAGCAAGCTCACTAAACAGACTCCGGTGCCACCGTTTCAGTCCCAGGCACACGCTGAGTCTCAGTGCTGATAGTAGAGCGATCAGAGAAATTCTGAAGACAATCATCCCTGCCTTGGAAGAAGACCTGCAGTTGCCATCACCCACAGCAACCGTCCAGCTCCCACTTGGTTCTGATGCTGCCGAATGTGTTAGAAGACCTTGCTGGTCAGAGGTCACAGTAGATCATGGCCTGGCAGCTTATTCCAAAGCTCAGACACATGGGGACTCCCTCTGCCTGCCCTTATCTGGGCCCAGAGGACTAATCTTAACTGAAATCTGTATCTAAGCCTGGATGCCTGATTTATCTTTAGCACAGTTTCCCTGCTGCACCTATGGTAACTAAGACGTGTACTAGGAGCTTTGCTATAGGACTCTGCTGCCACTATGAAGCCTTGTGATAGGACTGTGCCACTTAATACAAATTAGGGTTTGTCCCAGGTTCCCCAATCCCGTAGATTTCCTATACTCTAGAATAAAGCCAGGTTGATTCACCAAAGTTGTCTCCCAAAGGGCTGTCTCTATCCTATGCACAGCCATCTGAGCCCTGTTCCTTGCTTCTGCTCCCTCCACCCTTACAGACCAACTCACCAATGATCTGGAGAAAGAACTATAGGAGTGCTTACATTAGGAACACTATAAAGGGAATGACTTTTGACTGGGAGTTGAAATTGTTGGTTCATCAGAGTCTAGCAGGAGAAATTATTGGTGTTGAAGGTGCTAAAACCAAAGCACTTTGAGAAAACACTCAGGCAACAACCGAGCTTTTCAGGGAATGCTATCCTCATTCCATGGACACTGTTGCTCTTATTGGAGGAACACCTGATAGGGCTGGAGAGCGCTTCAAGATGATCCTTGACCTTATATCTGAGTGTCCCATCAAAGGACATGCACAACCTTATGATCTCAATGTTTATGATGACACCTATGCTTATGGTGGTTTTATAATGAGGTTTGATGACCGCCCTGGATGTCCTGTGAGATTTCCCCTGTGGGGAAGGGGGATATCGGCAGAACACCTCCTGCTCGGGTGAGTGTCCCATGCCTCCTTCTAAAAGAGATTATGATGGTATGAGCCCTCATTGAGGATCTCCTCCACCTCCTCCTGGTCCTGGTGGCTTCAGTGGCAGCAGAGCTCAGAATCTTCCTCCTCCTCCACCACAACAGAAGAGAAAGACCGGGAGACTGATATGATGGCAAGGTTGGATTCAGTGCTGATGAAACTTGCAACTGTGCAATTGACACATGGAGCCCATCAGAACGGCAAATGGCTTGTGAACCACAAGGTGTGGTTCTGGATATCATGATTCCTACGCTCATCGGTGATCTTGGCAGACCTATTATTTCTACACAAGGATCTAGTCCCAAATATTTGGCTGAAACTATTATTGGCAAAGGTGGTCGTCGGATTAAACAAATCTGTCATGAGTCAGAGCATTGACCAAAGCTGATGAGCCTCTAGAAGAATCTGAAGATCAGATCGTTACCATTACAAGAACACAGGACCAGATACAGAACACACAGTGTTTGCTGTGGAGCAGTGTGAAGCAGTATTCTGGAAAGTTTTTCTAAGACTAGTGAAGAACTGAAGGAGTCTTGAACCGTCTGCTTGTTTTGTTTTGAATACTCTTCTGTTCCTCTGCTTCATAAATATTCTGCATCTGAGGTGTACTGAAATTGTTGCTGTTCACCAGATGTAATGTTTCAGTTCCTTACAAACAGAGTTGGGGGGCATGCAAAAACTAACGCTGACATTTTGAGACATCAGCAGAGTGAATGAATTTTATTTTTTGCTCATTGTTGGTGATTTAAAAAAAATCCCCCATGTAATTATTGTAAACACCTTGCTTTATGATCATGCTTTATAACATGGGGTGGGGGAGGGGGCAGCGAGGGAAGTGTTTGGTTGAACACTTCACCCAGCCCCTAGCATCCACTTGTCTGGGAGTCTGGAATGTTTGGGTGGAAAGTTCCATTCCAGGCCTCCTCCTCTGGGAGTTGCCTCAGTCCAGACTCCACCTCGGAGAAAGCCTGCCAAATGGTGACCCCTCCCCAGAAAGAGTCAAAAACACTCCCACAGAGCCTAGGCAGTTTGGATGCTCAACTTACTAGACCTGGATGGAGGTGGGGGTTCCTTGGACTTCCCACAGGACAGGGAACCCTGATTGCTTTTCGGGCTGGGGGGAGACTTAATTGGGGGAGGGGGAGGGAAATGGGAGGCGGTGGCGGGGAAGAGACAGAAATCTTTAATAAATAAATAAATTAAAAAAAAAACACTCCCACAGGCTGTTTAAACTGCCCCCCAGAGAATGAATTCGTAGTTTTCCCAGTCTTCCTTCCCGTCTCCATCCCTGGGGACCCTGGAAGGGAAGCACTGGCATCCATTAAACCTGGGCTTTTTCTAATTCGGTTTGACTTGGTCTTATTTGGATTATTGCGTCGGTGGAGAGGCTTATCAGGACGTAAAAACTTTTCAGGAAGTGACAGCCACCTGTCCCTGGCATGTTCAGATTGCTGAGCAGAATGTAATGATTCTTTCAGAAGAAACATTTTATGATTTTTAAAATAAATTCAGTAAATCTGTTTTTGGTGGTCTGTTTTCCTAAAATGATTTTCAAATGGTGGTTGAATTTTCCAGCACACCCCTAAACTAAACACTAAGTCTGATTTTCAGCCCCTCTGTTGGATGTAAGTATACCTTTTGGGTACAGGTAAAATTCATTGGCAAATTCAGTCTGGATGGTTTCCTAAAGGCTGGAAAGAAGTGGCCTGATAAATTTCATTTCGTGTCTGTGCTTTTACGAAGGTTGGGGTTTTGTTTGTGCAAATGTTTGCTCTTTTAACAATGTTCTGTGTTAGCTGTGGAGCACTAGGTGGGAGCATTGCCAAGAGCTGACCATTATGTTAAATATACATATTTAAGTATATGCCAGAAGGTGAGGGGCAGTGAGCTTTATTGATCAGAATAACACTTGGTCATAAAAGTGGCTAATGCCGAGTAAATCCTGGTTATTTTCGTTAGACAATTTCTCACTTATACATTTAAACTGTCTTGTTAGTTGAAAATTACATATAATATATATATACATATATATATTTGTGTTTCCCATCGTATGCACAAGGAAAGAAAAAAGATATACCATTTCTCTGCTGTGTGTTGAATTATGCAGGAAATGTTTGTGAGCGATTCTAAAAAAAATTAATGGGAAAAATTCTTGTGGATGTTTGTGTAATAACTTGGCATCTGTATTGATAGCTCAAAATCCACATTTTTTTAGAAAAAAAAAACCAACAACTTTATTTCATGCACATTGGTATAATGATGTCAGATTCTCTTGAACTGGAGCTACAGACAGCTGTGAGCTGCCATGTGGGTCTTGGGAATTGAAGCTGGGTCCTCTGGAGGGGCAGTCAGTGCTCTTAACCACTGAGCCATCTCACCAGCCCCAAAATCCACATCTTAATAAAACTTCAAGATGCTAGTTTCGATGTGGGCCCGATTTGAAAAGGGGTTGATTGATACATGTAAAGTTTATTGAAATGTTCCTCCTGTAAGGAAATACAATAATCTTAAATTTAAAAAAAAAGTAGATAAATTTTTAAAAATAGCAGTTTCATATTGCTAGGTTTGCGCTGTGGAACTTGAAAGGAAACTGCTCAGACCCACAGCACATGAAAGGGATTGGTTGTAGATCAACACCCCTGTGAATCTGTAAATCTGATAGTTCTACTCCAAAACAAACACCAGGACTAAAGATTTAAAAATAAAAAAAAAAATTTAAAAAAAAGATAAAAGTTCTGAGAACAAGGAAGCGGTGTAACTGAATAATTGAATTACTTCGCTTTGTGCTCCTCATTCTCCGTGCCCCGTTCCAGTAGCAAAATTACAGTTCTGAAGCAGCAACAAAAATAAATTTGTGGTTAGGAGTTCCTAGGAAATTTCCGATGGTCGGCACCCAAAGGAGGGAGGAGGAAGCTTCTCTGGTTTTAATGATACCGTTTTAAAATACCTTGAAATAGCTCCTACTGAAATGGCTGAGCCAAGAGTCCCTCCTTCTTCATCACACAAAGGATTATGAAGCCCCCTCTTGTGGGAACTGCAGCCCCGAGTTGATATCCCTGCCCCCATTTGAGGTGCTTATCTGCAAGGAAAACATAATAAATTCCCTCTGCTCCTGGAGCGGGGAAGGTAGGAATTTTAAGTGCGTGGTGACCGGTCCTTGATCCCTGCCAGGGTCAGGTTACAGTCCCTTCGCAGCCCCCTCCTCATTTGGTGCCATGTTATAAAACCAGCCCAGCAGACAATAAAGAGAAGCTGTTCCACCTCAATCAAGCTCGTGCTCTGTGTTCAACTTGGACACCCTCCGCCGAGACTCTTGGTTCCAGCCCGCGCTGGCGCGGCACCTCTTAAAGCTTTCTCTACTTCATTTGTGAAAGCCGGAGGGACCTGAGACCCTAGCTAAAGTATTTGGGAAGGGAGGGGGACTGCTCGTTTTTTCCCGGGTTTTCCTGTACTGCAGCAGGGGATTGACAGCGGAGGAGAAAGAGGGGGGCAGTGAAACATGGCGGCAACAGGCTCCAGGCACAGCGTTCCGCCCGGCTCTGCAGCCCCGCACTACCCCAGACAATTTCACAGTCTCCACACAGAAGGTTTTACCAGCTTGGATCAGGATGGGGGAGCCGTCTAAGGCGCTGTGTTCAGTTTAGATACCAACTGGGCTAATGGGCCAATTAGTGAAAAACGAACCGCTGCTGTTTCTGGACCGTCTTATCTGATTGGGTTCCTGCTGAGACTGTGACTTCCAAGTGTGAGTTTGGCTCCCACGCCAGGTTCAAACATGTTTTTTCTCGATCTGTGCTTACTTAACCCATTTCCTGGACCAGACAGGCTCCCTGGCTCTGTAACAGGAAAAAGGAGAACAAAAGAGACCAAGATACACAGAGTTAAACTTAAAACCGAGCTGGTGACATTCCTTAGAAAGACTTGGAAAATTAACTTTCTCCTGCCATCTAGTTTTCGTTCTCTAACCGGTTCTCTCTTGACTACCCACGGGTTCAACTTCCCAGAGCTAAGAATATGTTTGTTATTATTTTACCTTTTTTTCCCTCAGTTTCCATACAGTTTTTACCTGATAACAGAACAGTAACATAGAACAAAGAGAGCTAACGTTTTGAGATTGGCAGATTTCAACAGGAAATCACGGGACAATTACAGCTGCTGCCACTGAAGAGTTGCTGAGGTCGCTCGGCTGGGTCTTAAAGTCTCAGGAGGTGATGGCTCCTACTCCGTTTAGGTACACGATTTCCATAGGGCCGTTGCTTTGGGTAAGAATAACTTATGTCTGTGCCTTTAAATATTATTTATACATATACATACATAAATATACACAAACATTTAAAGGTTTTTAAAGACATTTTTACCTTTACTCTCTCTTTAATTACAAGCTAATAACCAAATGGGATTTTTTTTAAGGTCCAACACAGGGCTTCTGCCCTATCTTCTAAATTAATAACTACTGTTTTTCTACCTTAAAATTAAAAAGGTGAAATCTACCTATATGACTACAAAAAGATATGGTACTAAATAGTAGACTATAAATATGAGATAATAATATTTTAATAAATAAAAAGCATATACAAAAGATAATTAAATTATTATTAATAAGTAAATTAATATGTAAAGATTAAAATATGTTTACAAAATGGATAACTAAAAACTTTTAAAGTTTTTTATAAGTTATAAAGATCTGAGTAAGTTACTTAAAGTACATAAAAATTGTGAAAAAACTTTTAAAAATTTTTTAAAAATAATATATATGACATTGAAGTTTCTAAGATTAACCATTACAAAAAACTGAATAATGTATGCCAAATCAAGGTGTATTTTAAAGTATCTGGCTTTTTCAGACTGAGGTAACTATGTTCTGGATGTTTCTCTTGTGGTCCCTGCACTGCCCTCTGTAACTATACTGGGATATCACCCACCTTTTGTATTTGTCGTTGGTGAGTCAGTATCGATGCGTCCTCTGATTTGCATGACCCATAGGGACTATGACTTTGGAGTCTGGGAGGGATCCACTGTAGTTTCTCAGAAATCGTCAGTTCATTCATCACTTTTCAGTGTCTAATCACTCAAAGTTACCCCAGTGGATGGACATTTTCCAGTGTGCAGTGAGAATCTGCTGCCGGCATTTCAGAATGGAATCTCCCCTTGAATAGTGTGCTCCAGGGCTCTAAAGAATACTTAGTGGACAGCCTGAGGTGCTGATGGACTTGTCCTGGAGGTGCCTACCTGGTCTGGATGATAGCAGTGGTCCTGCACCTTCCTAATGCTTTAATGCAGCTCCTCATGTCATGGTGACCCCCAACCATAAAGTCATTTTCACTACTTCTTAACTGGAAGTTCGCCCCTGTAAATATCTGATATTTCCGACAGTCTTAGGTGACCCCTGTGAAAGGGTCCTGCGCCACAAGTTGAGAACTGCTGTGTTATAGCGTCTCCAGGGGGGAATATTCAGCCAAATCTTGGCCTGTTAGCCACAGCCCTGAACAGAGCGAGTGCCTGTGGGACTTTTGGAGAAGATGAACAATTATGACCTGGATATTCTTTCATGTTGGACTCACTGCTTGTGTACTGGGAGTGCTACCTGGAAGTTCCCGACCCAACAAGTACAAACCGCCCTATTTTGTTAAGCAGAGTGCTTATAATAAATACTCTGTGTCTTCGGCAACACAAGGATATAGAGACACAAACCTGCAAGTTTCATGAAATGCTTTAGAAGCTGTGGTATTGCACCTAGGGATGCATACAAGCAGCACAACACCAGTTAACTCTACAGTGTCCTGCTGGCTTTATATATGTCTGTGTTACTCCTTTAAACTAGAATGAATCTGAATGGAAGTGGGATTAACTAAAATTACTTACAGGGAATACGGCATCACGAGAATGTTAGTTTATCTTTATTAACACTCGGGCAATTAGTTCAGTAATGGGCTCTCCTCATCTTGCATTCACTTCCTCTTCTGCCCTAACCAAAGATTTATTACAGGAGGTACAAGGATTCAATCCTTTTAACATCCTTCAACGTGTGTTCAGCATTATGCTCAAACTACTTATGTTGATGGCTCATTTGACAATATTAGGGCGCATTTGTAGGGATATCGGGGTCTCTTAGACATACAGACATGAATTGTTCATCAGACTTTAAAAAATAAAAATAATACGTGGTGGAAAGACAGCAACCCAAAACTTGGGCGGCACTGTAGCAAGCTGGTGGGCGGGGCTAATGGGTGGAGTTAAATGGATGACCCTGAAAGGAGAAAAACAATGGACGCCTGTCCGGGAAATCCCAGCAAAAGCAGATTCACAGTCTTCCTGTGTGTCTTACTGCTGCTCCTCGGGTATCCAGGGCGATCGTGCCCCCGGGGTGAGTTTTGGGCAGGGCGGAGACTGTCCCTGTAAGGGGGTGGGGGGTGGGGGAGATTTGGAGTGCGTCTGAGAGCTTCACACTTGGGAAGAACTAGAGAAGAAAGACGGGAAGAGTGAGAAGGAAAATGAAGCTGCTGGTACCGGCGGAAGGGAGGTTTTACTAACTGAAGACCACTGAGCCGTTTTTTGTGAAACATGACCTAAGCAGTGTGGTCACAGGCTGGAGAGGCGTCACTGTCAGCTGGCGGGCACATGAGTATTGGGTGCACTGAGTACGTCACTGAAGGAAGAAAGCCTCCATTGCTCTCGTTAGCCTCAAGCTTGGTGGGTGGCCTTCTGGGGAGGAAGTGGAGTGTCTGCAGCCGGGGAAGGGTGCAGTGACCAGAGATGGGGGAGGGATTTTAGTGCCCCCTGCCCTCAAGACACACACACTAAATCCTTAGGGGTGGGCTTGTGACGAAATTAGCAGCTGGAGTGGAAGGGAAGAAGGTAACAGAGCTAGTTCCAGGACAGGCTCCAAAAACCACAGAGAAACCCTGTCTCGAAAAACCAAAAAAAAAAAAAAAAAAAAAAAGAAGGTAAAAGGGAGCCATGGCTACTGGAAGGTGGTGTGGGGGAGGGTGTGCAGAAGGGAAGGGTCTGCCAGATGTTGGCCAGGAGGAGGTGGAGGCAGAGTCAAAAGGCAAGTGCAAGTCACCCAGCTGAGAACCTCCCCTCCATTCCCCGATTCCCTGGATAGCTATAGAAGATTGTTCTTTTAACGTTTGGAAGAATTGTTGTTGGGGGGGGGGGTGTTCTCTGTTGTTTGAGACAGTCTCAGTTGTCTCAGTCACAGAATGTATCTAAGGCCATCCTGGAACTCGCTGTGTAGACCAGGCTGACCTTGAACACATATATGCCTGGCTTAGAAGAATTAATTTTCTTAATGAGAAATAATTACTGTGTGTGTGTGTGTGTGTGTGTGTGTGTGTGTGTGTGTGTGTGTGTGTGTGTGTGTTAGCACATGAGTGCTCAGGATATTGCACAGGACAGAACAGCAGGGATCTTCCTCTATCGTCCTGAGACAGGATCTCTCACTGATCCTGAGACTCATGGTTTCAGCAGTCTGGCCCGTGAGTTTTCAGGACTGCCTGCCTCTGCTCTTCCAAACTGGAGCTACAGGTGTGTACAGTCAGACAGGTTCTGCTTTTTATGTGGGTGCTGGAGAATGGCATTCAGCTCCTAGTGTTTGCAGAGCAAGCCCTTTTACCCACTGGGCCATCTCTGTATCACCTAGTTACTCTGTGGAATGGACACTTAAAATAAATGCCACACTAGCTTAGAATTGAGAAATAGATTGTTATTTATTTAGGGGTAAACTCACAAATCAGAATTCTCTGCTTGAATGGAGAACAGAGATTGAATCCAGCAATCCAGCAATCCGAAAGAGCAGTCAGGGAAGAAAGGAAAAAGGGGCAGATGCAGGCTCTGCATGCGCATTTATAGTATAAGAGGCCACGCCCCAGTAGGTGAGTAACCACAAGCTGTAAGATTTCCTACAGCACCTCCCACTTTTGTTTAAATAAGAGAGTTTTAAGCCTAATACAAAATTATATACAATAAGAACAAATATCCTATTCTAACTAGTTTAAGTCTTTTATAATAAATAACTTGGCCAAGTTATGAGAGGAAAGTAACTACAATTATCTAGTCTTCAACCTCATCGAAAATCTGAGAAGAGAAATAATATTACTTGAGTAAGCAGAAAGTGCAATCAAGCAACTTCCAAAATGTGCAACAAATGGCAGAGACAGCTGGCTACCTGGGCAATCACCCAAAGTCTCATTTGCACCCTTGAAGCAACCTTTGGCTAAGGCCTAGAACTGACAGACCATTTTCAAAGGCAGGAAATTTTTCAAAACAGTCTTACCCTGTCTTGGCAAGAGTTCACAGTCCTGCTTATCCATTTTCAAATACTATGTATCTTGTCAGTGGTTGAGACCTTGGCATTTCTTTGCACAAAGGCCAATTTTGCCAAGAAGAAAACAAGCTCCAAGTGGAGTGGCTTCAGTACTCAACATTCTCTCAGGAATAGATCGGTGCTGCCAGGAGCAATTGTGTCTCACTTCAACAGAACCCTAAGTTATTTAAATGCCATTTTCTACAGCTCTTTGAAGTGGTTGAAGATTATCTATTTATGCAGAATATAATTTCTATGTATGTAAAGAACCTGATTAGTCTAACTATAAGTATGACAAATATAGATGACTGTTGATCTATAATTCTTAATACCTATATAACTTAAAGACTAAGACAATAAGTAACTGTGCAATAAATGAGGACAATGACCTCCAAATGTAAATAATGTATAAGTATCTTGATCAGAGGTAGAAATGTACATTGCAATATAATAAATATATATCAATATATAAAAAATGTTTTAAGCAGAGGTAGAATAGAAGCATGCGTGCATACAATATTCAATATAATTTAACTTTGTATCAATATACAAGAATCTATACCAATGTAATTACCTATAAATAATAACTCATACGTATTCATTCTATTTCTCACTATTATTAATAGTGTAAGCTCACACTAATCTGTTATCCAGTCCAATTTTCCCTTTTATTTTTAAGAAATCCCTGAGCCTATAAAATTCTGCCCCCAACCCTATACCAGTTATAATCAACTCCTAAATGATGTCCCTAACCCTGAAGACAAATTTTGTTGGGAGAGGGGGACGTCATCTTCTAGAATTACTTACAGCTGTCATGAGGGCGATGTTCTTTCTATGGGATCCTGAGTAAAATGATGTTTAAGTTCCAAGATTCACGTCTGGTATAATTGCAAATAGTCTCTGAGTATTTGGTAGAGGTCTGGCCAGAACGTTGCAAAAATGTGCACCATTTCAGCTAACCAAGTTGGAACCATCTTGAGCCACTGGTACCCAAAAGAGGTCTTGTAGTAGTGCTATCAGCATCATGGCGTCATATCAACCAGGTGGAGTTGTTGTGGGGCCCCATCTTCTTCCTGGAAACTTCAAAGATTACTGCAGGAAAATTCATGTTCATTGTGAAAAACTTAAACATCATTTATACAGATATATACATATTCAATGAAAGGTATGATAAAAACAAAAATAAATATGAAGAAAAGTAAATTTTTTTTAATTCTTTTTTCTTTCTGTCCCATACCAGACAGCTCTTGACATGGGACAAAAACTCTGGGTTTTTCTTTAAACAACATGCTTGGATTTAAAGAAGGATTATTGGATTTATAGCTGTTGTCCAACTCCAAAACCAGCTCTATATATTCATATATATATATATATATACATATATTTAAATATATAGTCTATCATATGTAGTTACGAATCATGTTTGATTTTCTTTTTTTTTAAATATTTTTTATGGTTTATTGGTGTGAAGGTGTCAGATCCCCTGCAACTGGATCTTCAGACAGTTGTGAGCTGCCATGTGGGTGCTGGGAATTGGACCTGGGTCCTCTGGTGAGAAAGTATGATGTTTGTGTCTTTTTCAGTCACTTTTCACCTTTGGGGGTCAGGCTCCTCTTCCGTGGGTTCCTCAGGTGCCTTCTTGAGGTGTGAGTGATGAACCCAGGCAGAAATACCCATGACTTTAACAGAAGTAGGAGTCTGGAGAGTCACGATGTAAGGTCCCTCCCATCTAGGTTCAAGCCAGTCAGTTTTGAAGTCACTGACTAAATCAACATCTCCAGACTGGAATCGGGTGGGTGGCACCCATCAGTTTGAGCAGCCTGGACCTGAGGGAGAATCAAGTCCAAAGTTAACTGCAATTCTTTTAAAGACTCAGAGATTGGAGTGGGGCAATCGGATAACAGTCCAACACGTACCCGAGGGACCCTGGGAGGTAGACGCCCATAGACTATTTCATATGGAGTGAACTTTTCTCTCATGGGGGGTACATCAGACTCTGAGGAAGGATTAAGGCAAGAGGCCCACCCAGTTACCACCAGTTTCAAGAGGATATTTAGTTAAAATCTCCTTTAAAGTGCAATTATTCATCCTCTCTATTTTTCCTGTATACAACCTCTGGGGATGATACATACAGCAAAGTTTCCAATTTACATCAAGAGCCTTAGAGAGCATCGAGATAACTTGGCCATGAAGGCCGGGCCATTGTTGGACCCCAGAAATATGGGCAGATCAAATTTTGGAATAATTTTCATTATTAATTTCTTAGCTACCACTTGGGTCACTTCTATTCAGGATGGAAAGGCCTCTACCCAGGCTGTGACAGAATTGACAAAGACCAGCAGATATTTGTAGCCGTACAGTCCTGACTTGACTTCGGTGAAGTCCATTTCCCAAAATTCACCGAGCACTGTGCTGATTCTGTTGACCTGAGGGAAACATGTCCTTCTTCGCCTTTATCTGGGCACAGGTCAGGCAGTGGTGTGAAATGCTCTGAAGTTTTTCTCAGTGTCCGGCTAGCCAGACATGAGGGCAGATGAATTCTGAGCTCTCAGGTGACAAGGGCAGTTTGGGCCCGATTCCTTTTTCATGCAGATTCTTCTTGGCAAGATGCATTACCATACATTGTGGCTCTCCTGAGCCCCCAAGTCAGAACATGACTTGATCTATGCTGGATCGTGTTCAGGAGCATCTTTGTGGAGTCAGAGCAGGGGCTTACGGACAGCAGATAGTTCCAGAACAGCCTGGGGTTTGGGTTCCCCAAGAGCAGCCTCTTTGGCAATTTGATCTGCATGGTTGTTACCTTGAGTTTGGGAGCTTTTGTCTTTTTGGTGTCCTGGCCAGCGAATAACGGTCAGTTCAGTTGGTAGCCTGATGGCCACTAGCAACTAGACAACTTCATATTTATTTTTTGTTTTTTTTGGTTTTTTTTTTTTTTCGAGACAGGGTTTCTCTGTGGTTTTGGAGCCTGTCCTGGAACTAGCTCTTGTAGACCAGGCTGGTCTCGAACTCACAGAGATCCGCCTGCCTCTGCCTCCCGAGTGCTGGGATTAAAGGCGTGCGCCACCACCGCCCGGCTTTTGTTTTATTTTTTAAAGATTTATTTATTTATTATGTATACAACATTCCTCTCATATATGCCTGCATGCCAGAAGAGGGCACCAAATCTCATTATAGATTACTATGAGCCACCATGTGGTTGCTGGGAACTGAACTCAGGACCTCTGGAAAAGCAGTCGGTGCTCTTAACCACTGAGCCATCTCTCCAGCCCCCATATTTATTTTTAATAGTCTTTCCCTCTGTTTATAGATCTGTCCATGAACATGACCCATGGCAAAAGCATATTGGCTGTCTGTGTAGGTGATCCTTTTTTTCTTCAGCCCATCTTAAAGCCTGTATCAGAACAATTATTTCTACTCCCTGGTGAGATGGGCCCCTAGGCAAGGCTGGTGTCCAAATGATCCCCTTCTGGTCTGGAACCACCACTGCCCCCTCATACCTGGCTCCTTCTTGATCGAAGCTGTTGCCATCCATAAAAAGATCTGCATCTCTGGTAGTGAAAGGAATAGCTGTCAGGTCAGGTCACCTGCCCTGATTGATGTCCAGCATCTCCAGGCAGTCATGGATGGGCTTTTCAGGGTCCTCATCTAGCAGTAGGGTGGTAGGATTAATGGCCAAGTATTTATTTTAAAAAGTCAGTATATTCTTATGTAGAAGAAAGGCTTGGTCCTGGGTCAGGTGGGCATTAGACATCGAGCATTTGGTGGCATCTCTCAGCAGGACTGCCACAGCATGTGGAGCTATTACAGTTAGAACCTGGGCCAATGTGAGCGTGTCTGCTTCTTCTACAAGAGTTGCTGTGGCTGTGATGACTCTTAAGCACCGGGGGGCGGGGTCATCCGGAGACTACATGATCCAGTCTCTTTGAGATGTAAGCTATCGGCCTTTGCCAGGGACCCAGGGTCTGAATCAGGACTCCTTTGGCAATGCCCTTTCTTTCATAAACATAAAGGGCTTGGAGATATCAAGGAAAGTGATGTGGGGATCTGGCCCAGGGCCTCTATTAAGTTCTTAAAGACCCATTCATATTCCTTAGTCCCGTCAAAGGGAAGTTGCCCCCAGCCATAGCAGAGTACAGGGGTTTGGCCATTCCAACAAACCTAGGAAGTGCTTCAGTTGTTTTCTGGAGAAGCACTTCCCTTTTTTCGGTGATGAAGACAGTATGGAAAATCTGCTGACGGTCATTCCATGTGGGGAGATAACTGAAAAAGATAGATTAGAGAAATTAACAAATCAGGGCTAGTGCTGAAAGAGGGGCTGGTTCTGGGTCTTCCAGTTGTAGAGATCTGTGGTGGAGAAAGGGACATACAGACAATGATTGTCAGGAATGGCCATAGGAGAGCAAGGACTGAAGGAGGTGCCACCCCAGAACCAGAATCAGAGAAGTCGGGAGGGCAATATGGGACTCCCTGGTGGGTGCGGGGAAGAGAAAGAGCTGGGGTGGCATGGAACGGCTGCAGGAGGGAAGATAGGCAGAGGTAGGGAAAACTAGATGGTGGGGGAGGGGTAGGTGCAGACAGGGGCAAAGTGAGGCCTTGGTGGTGGGGACTAGGTGGCTAAGGTGGAGGTTGAGGTGAGGAAGGGAAAAGAAGGTGAAGGTGGTTTTTTGTAGGAGAAGGAATTCTTCCTCCTGTGAGTCCTGTAGAATTGTCTTCAGAGGGAGTTTGTTGTCTCTGCTACAGGCCCTGAAAATGTCCATCTGGTGATAACTGTGCTTAGCCACCTTGGACCATTTTGGACCATACTGGCCTTCATTCAAATTGTTCCAGCCCAAGGTAAGTGTATCCAGTCTGACGTGGGTGGCAGGTTTACAAAGGGTGACAGTAACCACTTGCCCAGGTGTGGTCGTTTGAATGTAATTGGCCCCCGTAATCCCATAATCTGATAATCTCATAGAAAGTGGCGCTATTAGAAGGTGTGGCTTTGTTGGAGTGGGTATGGACTTGTTGGAGGAAGTGTGTCACCGTGGGGGTGAGCTTTGAGGTTTTATATACTCAGGACACCACCCAGTATGTCAGTCAACTTCCTGTTGCCTGCAAGATGTAGGACACTGGCCTATTTCTCCAGCACCATGCCTGCCTTCATGCAGCCATGATCCCCACCATGATATAGACTGAACCTCTGAATTGTGAGAGAGCCCCCCTCAATTAAATGTTTTCTTTATAAGACTTGCCATGGCCATGGTGTCTCTTCACCGCAATAGTAAACCCTAACAAAGAAACCAGGCTACTGAGAATCAAAAGTGCCCTGGCAGGGCCAGCCAACCCCGAGCATGGGACTCAGTTTTACTGAATGTTCAGAGGCAACTCTTGGTGATAGGATAATCATAATCCTTAACTATAGTGGGGTAAAGTTTATCAAAATTCTTTAGAACACCGGTTAGAGGGCCACTGGGCTTGTTAGTCTTATAACCCACACTGTACATCAGTTCAGTCACCTAAAGTCCAAGATAAACTAATTAACACAGAAAGTACAAAAGGCAGAAAGAGGACAGTAAAAAACGAAACCAAAGACAAGACCAACAGGACACTGTGGGCACCTCAGCCATGTGTCCCATTTTCTGGAGGCCCCAGTGAGATTCAGACCACCCAATTGAATTCTAAACCCAGACCTTCACTCTAGGACTCTGGGGGTGCTGGGGGTTTGCCTCAGGAGGCACATGCTTTAAGATTCTCCAAGACTTTGGGGCTGCCTTCAGTTAGTAGACTGTAGAAGTGAACTTTCACATTGAGAAAAGCAGGTCTCCTGGTGAGTTATAGTCTGATTTTGTTTTGTGGGATCCCTACATGGGAGGTGGAGGGGGTTCAATGGAACCCCAATATTCTCCTGTCCCATGCCCATTTATCATATCAAAGTGGACCTGGCTACCAAGTCTTCCCAACATCTTAGTCCCTCCCTGTTACAGGATATGGCTGGCATACCCATCCTCAACCCTAAACTTCTCCAGCCCAACAGCTGGGCTACCCTTCCCCAAACTGCCCTTCCCTATATAATCCAGTCACTTTGGCTATGTGGCCCTTTTTAGTACCTTTTTTTGTACCCTTTTGGCCTCTTGGTCTCCTGGTTCTCCCTGCTCCCCTCCACCCTCTCCTCACATGGCCTGTCTCAGGGTCCTGTCCACTCTAGCCTCTCCCAGATGTCTCTGCCTCTGGCTCTGCTCTCCTTCACACCCTCAATATCTTCTCCACCATCTAGGAGCAGTCATGTCCTCCATTTTATTTCTTTTTTTTTAATTCATGGAACAAATAATCAACCTGCATATTATTTAATGATACAAATCATTTCTGTAGGTTCTTTGTCCATAAATTAAAACATGCCCTTCTCATTATTATTAAGTCTATAATTTCTTGTAGATAAGGAGTTGTGGAGTATTGTGTAGAATTATGACCTCCATAAAGTTCTAGAATATCATGACTTTGTTGTTCTAGAATACCATTACCTGTTCCAGCGGGTGATAAAGAGAACAGAGGGAAACGTGATTGAAACAGGGAGTAAGGGGTTAATTCTATGAGCTACAGCTTTAGCAGTGTTTTGTGAACATCTCATAACCTGCCCTGCTTCGGGTGTTATTTTTTTTATAAAATTTAAGGGAGAGTCTCCAGAAAGCAATTTAAAGAGCAGAATCACATCCTCAACAGTGACAGGCAGATAAGAGTATACCCAGCCAGGTGTGGTGGCACACACCTGAAACCCTAGCACTAGGGAGATAGAAGCGGGCAGTCTCTGAGTTCGAGGCCAGCCTATTCTACAGAGTGAGTTCCAGGACAGCCAAGACTACACAGAGAAACTCTGACTTGGTTGGGTTTGGTTTCTTTTTTTTTTTTAAAAAAAAAAAAAGTACCCAATTGATATGGCCCAAAATTTCAGATTTTTCTCTTTTAGTTTAATTACTATGAAAGTTAAACATCCGTTTAAGTATTGACTAAATGAGCAGGAGAGAATGTCATCTACACTGAAATACCTCAGGAAATTTAATCAACACCAGCTCAGATGCTATGTCCTACTTGCAATAGTTCCTACTTTAAATTTCCCCCATGTGAAGGGACCACTGATCAATCTATATTGAGTTATTCCTGCTTTGAGGAGAAACAAACAGAAAGAAAAACAAAACAAAACTAAACTAAACTCTAGGGCAGCCAAGCCCTAGCTCTGGCTCCAGCAGCTTAGCCCCAGGCGCCATTCCTTAGAACTCAAATGCTCCAGCAGAGGGAGCTCTCTACAGTCAGCTGACTCCAGGCAGCTGAGATGGCCTTGGGGACATTTGCAGCCAGAGGGCTCTAAGTTGCCATTCAGCAGCTTTGGGGTCCATTCTACCTACCCTTCCAAGACCTGCAGAAATATGTTCAACAGAAAATTCTCTCTCTCTCTCTCTCTCTCTCTCTCTCTCTCTCTCTCTCTCTCTCTCTCTCTCTCTCTCTCCTTTTTTCTTTTTTGTGAATGGAGGTTTTGAGACGTTTCTCTGTGTAGCCCTGGCTGTCCTGGAACTCACTTTGTAGACCAGGCTGGCCTTGAACTCTGAGATCCTCTACCTCTGCCTCCCAAGTGCTGGGATGAAAGGTGCGTGCCACATTTCCCCCACAACCCAAGCAATACATTACTGTATTCCAGCTTGCAAAATAACTGACAGGGATTTTATAATCCCCCTTTGTAGAACTTTAAGACAATTCTAAGGCCATTTCTGACAATTCTCAGTACTTCCCCTCCTCCCCTGGAAACCAAGGACATAACAGCTATGCATGCACATACTGAGATTTTGGGAACTTTCCATCTCCCTGAATAGGGGCAAGATAACCCTTAGGTGTTGACTCAGTTACTGATGTTTTGACTTAGTCCCTGGGAAGGGGCAAAGTGACCCTTAGAAGTTTCCCTTTACCTCATCTGATCTGGCAACCACTCTCCAGCCAATTATTGGTAATAGCCTTTTTGAATAAGCCAATCATAATAGTTAAAGAACAACCGCCAGACACCCCTTCCTTCTGTGGTTTTTCCCTTTAAAAATAGCCTGTACCAGACATTCAGGGTCTTCTAGCCTCCTGATTCCTGAAGACCCTGTCATGGACTGCTGGAAGACTCTGTCATGGCAGAATTAATAAAATCCTCATGCTTTTACATCAGCTGTGATATGAGAGATGGTCTCTTGGGGTGACTCCTCCTCCTTGGTGATTGGACTCTAGGGTCCAACATTTGGTTCCCTGACTAGGAAAATGAGTCTCTCCCAGACCCACTCTAGATCCAGTTGGAGGTATGAATGAGCTCATTTTTATGTTTGTCTGTTTGTGTATTGTGTTTCTGTTTCTGTGTAATTGTGAATCAGTAATTTGAAAATTGTACCTGCGCAGGGTCTGTATTGAAACAGGACCAAGAGAGGGGCAGACATATCCCAGACCTCTGGCCCTGAGCCCTGAAAGACGTTTCATGGGCATTTGTGGGAGGGAGGAGTGACCAGGTCACTTGCCCTAGTCCCCGTGGGAAGCGTGATCCTCCATCTATATTTTGGATCTGCTGCCACATGGCTTCTGATTTTAAGTCTATGTCTGCCTTTTTGCTCTTGTGTATTTTCAGTTCTGCACCAGAGTGGTGGTGAGAGCGCCAGCTTCTGGTTTCGAATTTGTGTCTGTCTCTTTGTATTTTTGTTCTTGTGTATCAGTTTGTCTTTGATAAAATGGGACAACAATTAACTACCCCTTTGACCCTTCTTTAGATCATTGGAAGGAGGTTAAAGATCGAGCTCATAATCAATCTGTGGAAATCCAAAAGGAATGCTGCCAGACGTTCTGTTCCTCAGAATGGCCCACTTTTGATGGGACATTTAACTTGGATACTATCTTACAGGTCAAGGAAAAAAATCTTCCAAACCTGCCCTCATGGCCACCCAGACCAGGTTCCCTACATCATTACCTGGGAGAGTTTATCCAGAGACCCCCACCATGGGTCAAGCCATTTGTCCCACCTGTAGGAACTCAGAACCTGGTAATGGCCATCATCAGCTCTCCTGATTCTGAAAATGGAGACGGCAGCAAGGCAGCTGCCCCTCCTCCGAGCCTTTTGTCTTCTCTTTCCTGTATAGGAACAAACAAAGCCCAGAATCCAGGCACCTCTGGTTCTTCCTGATACCCAGCCAAGCTCCTCCGGCATGGCAGACTTCTCCCTCCCCTGTCCCCGCATAGACACTGAGTGCTGAAGTTTTCAGGGCTAGGGCCCAACCAGTGGGGCTCCTCAGGAATAGGTGTGGAGGAGGGAGAAGGAAAAGGGGAGGGACCTCCCAAACATTTCCCCTTTTTCTCAGACTCTCAGGCTATGACTGGACTCATAGAATCTGTTCTGACTACCCACCAGCCCACTTGGAATCTCAATATGGCAGCTAGGAGGTGGCTGACAGTCAAACACCACGGGTCTCTCTATCTCAGGGGATTGGTTGTAAGGCATCCCACTCATTTGGCCATGGTAAGAGAGGTTCTTCAGGGGCCAGTTAGACCAACAGTTGTGTTTCTTAAGATTTACAGGCGTTTTACTCCCTTTGACCCAACCTCTGATAGTCAGCAGGCAGCGGAAGCTATGGCCTTCATAGAGCAGTTACAGTGGTTAGATTTAAATGAAGGGAGTAAGTGTTTCAGAAGCAGGAGGCAGAGAAAGTGAAAAGAAAGTGAGGGAGGCAGGAAGCAAAAGAAAGAGGACCAGAGTGATCATAAGCAAGAAAGAAATCTGTAAAGAATTTTGGCATCAGTGGTAGTAGAAAAAGAAGAGAAAGAATTAGTCTGATAAGGAGGCGAAAGAAGACAGCAGCTTCAGAGACTGCGCGCCTCAGACAGAGCAGCCCCTGACCTGGCCAAATGCAGACTTGTGCAACCACCGCCTGGGCCCAGTGACAAGAAAACAAACAATAAAGAGGAGCGGCTCTGAAGCCGCAGAAAGAGACCCTTCCTAAAGCAGCTGCTGAGAAGGAGAGGGGTGGAGATCGGCACCAAGCACAGCCTACTACTGAAGCGGCGCTCTGCCCACCTGAGAGGCCTATGCAGCGGCCACGGTGATCATGCTGGAGCACAGCAGCCTGACACCCTCCCTTGCTTACGCTATGCACCAGGCTGGGTGTACGGGGAAAGAGGGGAGGGGTTCCCCCTCGTTGTGTCTAAAACATTTGATTGTGGACACAAGGGCTGAGCACTATATGTTAAAATAACCATTATCAGTGAACCACCTTACGAACTGTGAACTGTAAGGCTGAGGAAAAGGACCAGTGACTTTGAGTGTCTCAAGCCTTTATTAGAAAGAGACTTACGACAAAGACAAAGGCCCAGATTAGGTTTATGTGATCAAAAGCCTTTTTGTTTTCACTCCCTGCTGTTCCCGAGTGTTGCAGGGAAAAGCAGGCTGCTCTCAGCCTTCGCCATGCCCACCTCGCTGAGGAAGCTGCCTTGGACACAGCCCAAGCCCAGGAACTCTACTTACAGTAGCCCGCCCCCGAAGGCAGCGACTGACTGAAGTGAGGAGGGGTCCTGTAGGTGCCGGAGCCCAATTCCAAACAGCCTTCCCGAGCTGCTTGCAAGTTTCACAGAGGACAACTGCTCCCAGCTCTCAGACCGCAGCTTCAAACAAATCTGCCCAAACAGAGCCTGTTATGGTGGCCCGAGCTGAGCAGACTTACAGATGGCAGCAGTTTCCTCAAAGAAGGTGAGCGCAAAGCGGGGGCAGCGGTGGAGATGGACAAGACATCATATGGGCAGCGGCACTGCTGCCAGGGACCTCAGCCCAAATGCAGAATTAATAGCCCTGAGCAAGGCACTAGAGCTATCAAAAAGACAAAAAATAAACATCTACATGGACAGCCGTTATGCGTTTGCCCACATGCACGGGAAGATACATAAGAGGCAGGGATTGTTAACGTCTGCGGGAAAGGAGATTAAAAACAAGACTGAAATCTTGGCGCTATTGAAGAAAATCGTATGGCGATAAGGTAGCCAAGCATGCTGCACTGGGCTCGAGAATATTGTCTCTGGTGGAGATACCAGATTCCCCAGAGTCAGAGGATTATTCCCAATACTCTGCCCGGGATCTAGAGACTATCCAGAAACTTAATGCAGACTTTGATGAACAACAAAAAGCTTGAAAGTATCAGAACAAAATCATGTTACCCAAGAAGGATGCCTCTGAGCTGGTCGCCCGTATGCATCAATGGACTCATTTAGGGAAGGAAAAAAAAAAGATTAAATCTCTAACGAAAAAGACAGATTTTTTTTTATATTCCAGGCCTTAACTCCCTCATATAGAGGGTAATATCGACTTGCATCCCCTGCACCAAGGTAAATGCAGGGCGTCAGAATGCCTCGGAGGGCATAAGAATAAGGGGAGACTGACCTGGTACACGTTGGAAAGACTTCACTGAGATAAAACCCTGAAAATATGGTAATAAATATCTCCTAGTTTTTATAGACACCTTCTCCAGTTGGACAGAAGTTTTTCCCACCAAACAAGAAATAGCTCAATTGGTGGTAAAGAAAATAAAGAAGAAATCTTTCTGAGGTTTGGCCTGCCCAAGGTAATCGGGATTGTTGGTAAAACTGCCTTGTTGCCCAGATAAGTCAGGATGTGGACAAGACTGGGAAAAATTACTGACCCCAGAGTTCAGGACAGGTCAAAAAAAAAAAAAAAGACCGGCGGGTAATGACTAGGCAGCCCCCCCCCCTTTTCCTTTGTCCTGTTCTGGGTCCGAAACCCCCTTTCAGGATCCTATGTAAAACAGTATATAATCCTAATGCTGTCCTTCCCAGACTGTTATCGATCCATCTAAACCAGCCCGGGCACCCAGAAATCTCACATCCGTTCCAAAATTTGTAACTCCTGGGATATATCTGGAGGGATGTGAGAAAAGGGCAGCAAAATCTCCACAGCCAGAGCAGCAACCGCCAGCTCACACCTGTTTGCTCCGCAATCCACGCTTCCTTAAGCCCC